>NC_140595.1:785604792-786204792 GCF_964204655.1 Triturus cristatus | reverse complement strand
GCAGCATTGCACATACAGCAATTATCCGGCAGCATGTTTCAGGTTTGTATAGCAAGGCTCCGCCAGTCTTATGTAGGATTCTGAAGCGACTCTTCAGAATCCCAAATGTCCTCTCTATGACATTCCTAGTGCTGATGTGTGCAGCGTTGTAGCGATGTTCCTGTGGGGTGGCTGGATTGATATATGGGGTGAGTATGTATTCACGCAGGGCGTAAGCACTGTCACCTAGAAGATAGAAGCATAGACTTAGCATTGGTGATGTACATACATGTGTGGTGTTGGTGTAGGGAAGCGTAATTTTTACGTACCTAGCAGGAGTCCCTCTCCAAATTCTCCGTTGATTAGTCGCCTGTGCATTCCACTGTGGTGGAAGATGTAGGAGTCATGTGTGCTCCCCGGGAATTGTGCCACTAGGTCCGTTATGATGTTTTTGGCATCGCACACAACCTGCACGTTGATTGAGTGGTATGACTTGCGGTTCCGGAATATGTACTCATTTGCTGCGGGTGGACATATGGGGATATGCGTACAGTCGATGCATCCAATTACATGTGGGAATTGTACCACCTGGTAGAATGCCTGTTTGGTGCGGTCCAACTGCTGTGGGGTTGTGGGGAAGCTGATGTGGGTGTGCAGCATTGTCAGCATGGCATCTAGGAATTTCTTGAAGAAGCGTGACAGTGCGCTTTGCGATACGCCTCCGGCCACCGCAATTACCCCCTGGAAACTCCCTGAGGCCAGTAGGTGCAGGCTGCATAGGACCTGAACGTGCGCAGGGATTGCATTGGTCCGGTGTGTCTGGTGCTGCAGTAATGGTTCCAGGTCTGCAATCAGGCGCATGATCATTGCACGATTGAGGCGATACTTCTCGTACACCTCGTCCTCATTCTGCCCGAGCAAGGTTATGCGCAGTCTGAAAACTCGCTCCTGGACCCTTCTTCTGCGCTGTCCTGCTGCATTGATACGCATCCTCCTTGCAAGCACGTAGAGGGCAGCCATTTTGTGGGAGCCAACAGGGTCTCCAGGGCCACATTTAAGGGTTTTGTGATTGCCTCAATCATTTGCACATGTTGTATTTTTTTTTTTGGATTTGCTTTTTTTTTTTTTTAACTTTACCTCCAGGATTTGATTCCCCTTATTTAGCTCTGGCAAAATAGCGATTTATGGGATTTTCGTTATTAGCGACTGTTGTTGCATTGGGGTGCGATTCGTTATTTGCTATTGGCACTTTCCGGGAGCTAATAGTGATTTCGGTATCTGCTAATTCTGTATTTAGCAATTCGGTAATTTTGCATTTTGGTTATTAGCGATTCGGTATTTTTGCGGATTTGTTTTTTGTGATTCGTTATTTGCTCACGTTTTGGGTTCATGCATTTGAAGTAGGTATTTTGTAATCGCTAACGGGTGATTTTTGCGATTCGGTATTTTACCGACTGGATTTTGGCTTGATGCATGAGGCTGTTAGTGCCCAAAGTTCCTTGTCGTGCATAAACAAGTCTGCAGGAATTGAATCTAAGCCTGGTGCTCTGCCTCTAGGAATAGAATTCAGTACCTTACGTACCTCATTCAATTCAAATTTCAGGGGGGTTATATCCATATTAGGGGAAATAGATACTGTGATCCCCTCGTAGGCATCTGTAGATGCAAACTGGGATGCATAATGCGAAACCCATAAATTAGGTGACACATAATTGATTGGTTCTTCTCTTTTAATACCCCTACCCCACCTACCAGATTCCAAAATGTACACATTGATCGTTCTTTACTGGTAGAGTGGAGATCCATCCAATAGTCCTGATCCCAGGCACGTTTAGCATCATATTGGGCTTTTTTATAAAATGCCCAAGCACTCCTAATATGAACAATGTCTTTTGATTTAACTGCATCTGACAGGGCCTGATAAGCGGTCCTACATGTTTTCCCATACCAATGGTCCTCTTTTCTGGGTGGCTTATTAGATTTAGCATGAGTCTGTTTGGTAAAAAAGACCCTGAGTTGGTTAAAGAGGTTTGTATGGATTATATTTGCATTTCCCATATCCTCCTTCTGAGCAATACAATTTTGTAGAGCATTAGTCGCCTTAATGGTTAAATTCCTAATAGATAAAATCTGCTTCTCATTCCTTAAACAATTAACCCATTTGACACGCCTGGAGTCATTTGATTGGACGATTTCCACCTTCCTCGAAGGAACCTCCTGACAATTAGACTTAAATAATTTGAATGATAGAAGTAGGGGGTCATGGTCACTTTCCACCCTATCCACCACCATCATATCCTTAATACTAGACCAGTTTTCTTTATTGGTAAGTATATAATCAATGCGGCTTTTACGAAGCCCATTATTAAACGTAAAAGCCCCATGTTTGTCAGAAGCTGATCTACCATTAATTGCACGTAGCCCTTGTCCAATACAAAGTACCTTTAACTGAAGTGCAGTCTCAGTCCATTTTTTAATTGGCGAAAGTGTCAAATGGGGAATATTCCAGGAACAATCCTCTTCTAAAGTAAGATCGATGTCATTTGTGTCCAAGGGTTCGAAGCAACAATTAAAATCACCTGCTACTATGACATTACCCTTCTTACAGTATGTGTCAAGAAGCAGATCAAGCTCCTCCACAATATTTGAAGGTTTACCCCCCCGCAACCCTCTGGCATAAATGTTCAAAACAAAGAGGTCCATTATTCCAGGACACTGAACGCGAATAAGTAAGATTTCATTACTTTTTGAATCCAATTGGATTAAATTATACCTGCTATCTTGGATGATCCATGTTAGGAGTAACCCCCACCCCCCCCCCCCCTAAGCTCTTCCATGGAGGCTAGGGACAGCTGGAACATGAAAACTAAGATAACCAGGTCTATGATCTATGACAATCGACCAAGTTGCCTGTAATAATATAATGTCCCTACTGTCTAGGAACTTGGACCAATCAGATGACACTACTTTATTCCTAAACCCTGCCAATTCCAGGAAACTAAAGATGAAGACATCATCATCAGTACCTTGGGTACTATGTAATAGAATTCCCTGCGAGCCTCCGCAACCTTGATCCCCATATTGACGGACATCTTGTACAGGATTATTAATGTTAGCCGAACCACTAATCTGAGCTATGTCTGTATGGACCGGGTGGATTTCACCATAAGGTCCACCGCCAAATGAAGCATTCGCTTCAGAGAGATTGGGCAGATGGATTCCTCGTTGGTCTAGATCTTGACCATACAGAAGTCAATCATTGATATCTAATGAACTCAACACCTCAAATCTATTACTTACTGGTGTGAATCTTACGTGAGGATCAGACCGAGGAGCAAAATCTCTCCTTCTTGTAATGGCAGTTGGGCAGGGAGGATAAAAATATCCCAAGGGAAGGATATTGATACGATCTTGGCGTATCCTCCATGAAACTGCCTGTCTTAAGATGTGGTCTACCAATTCGGGGGAGGCAAGATTAACAACAACACAGTCACCCTCCATGCCCTTCCTAGTCTCACCCACCCAATCCACCCTTCTGACCATTTTAAAATTATTATAGAGGTTATCGCCTAACACTGTTCTAGTGTTCAAGTAATGTAATGCTTTATTCTTGAGTGTAGACCAATGTTCCTCTTTACCATTCGATGTTTTAGGGACATTAGCCAGAATAATGGAATATGGGCACGCCTCCGGTAGGAGATGAAATTTTATATGTTTCCGGGGAATATGGTCTATGCGGTTTGAGCTACCCCTAAAGCCACCACGGCCAAGATTGGTACCACTCATAGGCATTAGAATATTTGGAGTGGTAATCGTCTGAACTGCTACAGGTTCCCTGGATTCATGTGCTCCAACATCCAAACTGATATCTATTGGAGGTTACGTCAGAGCACTAACAGGACGTATTACAGTTGATTTGGTCTCAGTCAGGGGACCCTGTTGGTTTGATATATGTCTTTCCAGGGCTATTAATCTATGGTCAATTAACTCAAGCTTTTCCATAACGGGATTAATAAGGACCTTAAAGCGCTCCTCCAGGTTCCCCAAGAGTCTCATCATTTGATCACCCTCTATAGGGTTATTTGTTATAGATGTCATTGAATTTCCCTCTACATGAGTCTTGGGACAATTAACCAGGGTCATTTGGCTTTCAACTTGGCAACCCAGACCAAGAGTAGAATTATTTTTCCTAGCTTGTTTGGCGTGTGATTTACTACCCTTAATAACACTATCTGCCTTCCGTTTCTTCGGCTAATCTTTGGCTCTGATAGCGCGCTCAACCCGTGCCTGCCTAGTTCGTGTATTAGGAGGAGAAGGCAGCGGGCTATGAACAAGAGGAGAAGAAGTGTTTGTTATATTTAACACCCGTGTAAGAGCGTCATTTGATATTATATCTGGGCTTTGTAACAAATCAAAGGGGACCTGAGTACTCTCCGCTATCACGGTTGTTGGTATATGGGTCAAATTGTTACTTTGAATACTAAATGGGTCAAGAGATAACTTCCTCTCTACACGTTCGATCTCCTTTGCCACAGCAGTTTCAGCCCGTTTAAGAAACCCATCCAATGTCCCAGCCCCCCCTTTAGGATTGACAATAGATTTTGCCATGTAGCTGGCAACCTTTCACTGAAGAACAACTGTGACACAGACAGAAATGACCCCGACACTATAGTCACACTACAAAATAGGCACGGAATGTACTTAGTGACTTATCTGGTGGCACAAATCAGAGCACACAACCCAGTCTCGACAGCAAAATATCAGGGACGAAGCCCAGCCCGGCCTCCTCCGGCCGCTGACGGCCCTGCCCTTGTCCCAGGCTTCTCCCGGCGCGTCCCGCGGGACGAGGTTCCGTCCTGGCCTTTATGCGCCTCCTGGCGCCCGGTTACAGCGTCGGGGGCGTGCTCGTTGTCAGCGGGCTGCTGGGGAATGAAGTCCCGGTCACACTGCGATGCCCAGCCACGAGGACAGTCACTCCGGGGGGGGGGGCAGCAGCGACCTCTGGATAGTACTCTCGGGGGGGAATAGCGGAGCCAAGCCCGGCCGAAATCAAGAAATATTATCAACGTTCCACTGGGGCCTCGGCCCCGTCCTGCCCTTTATACGCCTCCTGGCGCCCGGTTACAGCGGGGAAATAGCGGAGCCAAGCCCGGCCGAAATCAAGAAATATTATCAACGTTAATCAAATACATTCAGAAATGTCTGTCGGGACATTTTCATGCATTGATAAAATCTATTTAAACAAAGGAACACCCCAGGGGAAACAGTAATATCCCGAACATTTTAGCAAAAGTGAACCTGCATGGAAAATATACACACTTGAGCAGTGGTCCTCACAAGCTGCACTAAAATCAACAGCAAATTCTCACTACTATTATAAACCTTATGGGCCAAACAAAGGAACACCCTAGGGGCAACACTAGCATCCCAAGCACTAAGAAAAATGCACCTACAAGATAAATATTTGCACTCCAGCATTGGTCTTCACAAGTTGCCCTACAATCAACTAGGAATTCTCCCCCATCATAAACCTTATAGTTGCAGAATGCCGTAAAATAGTCAACTGTCATCCTGTGCACCTCTGTTTTCCCAAAGCCATTGTAAATTATCGCAAGTTCATATATCCGAGCAATTAACAACTCCGAATTAGTTCAAGGCAAGCCAGAATTTTAAATCAAACCTATCCAGTTGTTTAGACTACAGAGAATAATTCAATTCACTGTATTTTGATCCATTTCTACAGACTGCCAACAATCCATCCCACTTCATTGCATCTCGGAATTAGTTCTCTATTTCCTCCCCTCTTATTAAAAGGCACTTGATCAATTCCATAACACCGTATTTCTGAGTTTTCCTCATGGTGCTCAATGGAATGTCATGGGGTGTCTCATATCCTATTTCTCAGTGCCTGGACATGTTGTTGGATACGGGCCTTCAAGGGTCTGATCATGCTGCCCATGTATATTTTGTTACACTCTCAATCAATTACTCATGCTGTATATTTAGTATTAAAGTAAGTGTCTAATTTCATGGGTCCGTTCAGCATTGTAACAGAAATGTCTAGTTTTGTTTTTACCCAACCAACATACTTTAGTACCCCTATGTCAAAATATTTTTTGGACGTGGGGGTAACCATGTATTCAACTCCCTTGCTGGAGTAACACAACTAGGGCATAATCTGTCCTTTAATGATTTGTCCTTATGAAAAATCACCTTGGGTTTGGGAGAAATGTCGTTCTTGATATCGGGGACACCCATTACTAAATGGCAGTATTTATGCAAAATCCTATAATTACCAACACTATATGTAGTATACTTGGTTTTAAAGGCCAGCTGACCCTGATCAGTACCTCCTTGATTCGCTTCATTACTCAACGTAACCTCTCTGGTTACTTTTATATATTTTACCACCTTCTTGCTGTAAAAAATTCATCATAACATCTGGCCATAAAACCCTCTTTCGCATTCTTAAAACTGGATATGAAGGTCTCAAATATTCTGTATTTCCCCCTGATGGGGACCATCTCATATATGGTATATTAATTACAGATCTTGGGTGAGCACTCGTAGCATGCAGTTTGCTGTTACAAGCGGTAGCCCTCCTAAACATGGTTATCTATATTGTCCCATCCTCAATGTAAATCTTGAGATCCAAGAAGTCTATACTTTTCTTGTTGTGACTCATTATCAATTTAATATTATACAGGTTATTAAGGAATGCACGGTAGCCGTTAAGTTGGTCCTTTGACCTCTTCCACAACACAAGGATGTCATCGATGTATCTCCGCTAAAAGACTATTATCTGTCCAAGGGGAAGCATACCGGCCCCAGGCATGCTTCTGCTTATACCAGCCCATAAATAGGCTGGGATAAGAGGGAGCAAACCAGGAGCCCATTTCAGTACCCTTAATCTGGTGGTACCATAATGAAGGAAATAGTTCTTAGAAAAGATTGTTGATGACAGCAGTCATCCCATTCTGTTCAAATAGGTCAGCCTTCCTAGTCCACAGGAATGATTCTACCTCTAAAAGTCCAAAATCCTTCCATATGCAAGTGTATAGGCTTGAGACATAAAATGTTACAAACGTCAATATTGTGGACCACACCACATTGTTAAATTTATTCAAAATGTCTTTACCATCTTGGATATAGACCAGAAGGTTACAGACAAAGCCTTCTAAGAATTTATCCACATATTAAGACATATGTTCCATGGTGAGGCCAATCCAGATATATTTGGCTTACCAGGAGGGTAATCACCCCATTTGATGATTTTGGGTAACGTACACCCACAGAGGGAAATCTAGGATTTTTTTTTCAAACTACTATCTGTTTTCCTCATCTGATATTAAACATTTCATGTTCATGAAAGGGACTCATTCTCTCATGGGGATGTATGTGACCTGTTTGTAACAATCAGTACCAAATAACTGTCTGTTTTTCATGAATTTATACTGATTTATTATTACAATATTGCTGCCTTTGTCGGCCTCTCTAATTACAATTGTTTGATCATGTTGTAATTTTTACAAAGTTCTGATTTTTAGCTTTAGTTAGATTGTTTAAATCCCGGCTGTTTGTGATTTATCAGAGTCTATACAGTTCTTTTCTCACCTCTTTGAAAATATAATGTTGTGATGAGTGCCTGTAGGTATGAACTTAGACCATTGTTTTAAGCCATGATCAGCCCCAACATTCTCCACAATACCCAGTCTATCTAAAGTTTCTAAACTAACCAGATCTTCATCAATTAAGAACAACGGGGAGAGGCATTGGCCTAACTGCTAGGGCAGTCGACCTCGAATCTGGGGAACCGGGTTCGAGTCTCGGCAATGACGCTGAACATCCTGTGATTCTGGGCAAATCACTTAATCTCGCTGTGCCTAACAAAAAATGAATGTGACCTCATGTAACGCAATTGGTGCTATGTGAAGCGGTCTGACACCCAAAACCGGGTTAAGTTTGCGCTATATAAAACCCAGTGGGGGAGAGGGGGGGGGGGGGGGAAATGCCTGCAAGTTCTATAAATCTGAGAAAGTCTGTTCAGGGGGAGGTACTCTAAATGACCTGGACATGTTTCATAGGGACCTGATTGAAATGATCCTCTAATTATGACAAACTAATACATTTTAACAGATCCACATGTACATCTATCGAGTTCCCCACCTGTGAAGGATAAAAGCTTAGTCCCTTACCCAATGCATCCATTTTATTTACATCCAAAATATGAACCAATAGGTTAACGATTACTAACTCATTGATATTCATTTCACTATTAGCAACATTCTCTGCTACAGTTGTCACAAGCATATTTTGAATGAACTCCTTGTTTTTATGTAGACACACTTAGGTTTTCTTGGAGCGGGTATGGACTCCCAAACGTTTGTGGGTTTTTTTTTGTTGTTTTTTTTTAACCACAACCCAAGTTGAGTTTTGGGACTTCTCTTTGTTTATTCCCCAGTATCAATATTTCCATTTCTGCATAAAAAGTATGTATCCTGTATTTTGGAAAGATTAACGGATCTGTCATGTGTTGAAGTGCTATTAGTGGAAGTAAAAACTGCTACTAACAGATCTTGTTTCCATGGTCTCATCCCGTCCCCTCTTCCTGTCACCAGGTAACATTATCACAATGGCCTCCTCTAACACAATATTTTAATGCTTTAACAGTCATGGTCAAAGGGCTGCCGCTGGAGTAGATGTGCTGCCACTCGAGTAGAGTTTCTACTTGAGAGGCAACAAAATCAACTCAAATGGCCTTGCTCTCTTATTTAATGCACGTTAGAATTTGCTAACGGTGCTAAATTGCAGCACGAGCTGCATATATTCTGCCCGTTGTTAGAATTCTGCAGAATCTCAATTTTCTCTGTAACTCAGTGGAATTTCACGGAGTGGAACTTTAAGATCCACCCACCCCTTAAAAAAAAAAAAAAGAGCTAGATGAACTGCTTTCCACTACTTTTATTTGGAAGACATTGCTCTTGGATGAGGGATTCTATCTGCCACGCATATCATTGTCCTCTAATGCTGCTCCCAATCTTCTGGCTTCTGTCATGTTTATTCTGGGATGAGGGAGAAGATTATAGCCTTCACTCACTTTGACTGAAGCCACCATTGGAGAACTACTGCTATTTGAGGTTTTACTGGAACCATCAGTGCAAAGTTGGGATGATTCAAACAATTGAAGAGATGGGCCAAAGAATAAATATGTAAACAAGACCGTGGAATATTTACTACTATTAAGGTCCTGTCTCCCTCGGCTACCATCCTCTCCCTGACCAAAGCCTCTGGTTTTATTAGAAGATTTTGCAAATTATTCCTTAGTGTTTCTTTTATGTGATTTGGAAGAAAAATATTCACCAGGCGTGTTTAATAGTGCTGCAATAAACTGACCTATGAGATGGCACTGGTTAGGATGTTTCTGATTATATCAAGAATATATTCATGAAGGATCTCAAACAGTCTGCAAGTCTTCAGTACCCTTTAGACTCAGAAGAGGTGATAAATCAAACATCCAGATATGCAAAGACTGCCATTATTTCTGCCCGCTACTGGAGTTAAATGTTGTAAAATCTCCCTGGGCTGACAGCATGCTCAATTAAAGCATTTGAAACTGGTAGTGGTCTACCTATACCCAGAAATGGAGAAAGCTTTGTGAATTCTTGTACATTGGTGCATACAAGTAAGCATTCAAATATACAGTTAGGAAATCTATTTGCATCAAGTGTTTTGTGTAAAGGACATAACTAGTATTTGATGTGTTATATGTTCACTCTGCAGTCTAGAGCCAGTCTTGATCTTTTATGAACCAAAAAAATAGATTTCCCTAGCCTCGCTGTCAGGCTAGGTTTTAGTAAAGACATAGACGGGTGGTATTCTGTTTTTTCTTGCTTTTATTTAACAGCAGCCAAGCAAGATAAACTACATTACCCAGAAAAAGTGCAATAGAACTGCAAAGTGTAAAAGGAACAGCCAAATGTACGTCGAGTAAACCCAATCACTATCATTACTGAGAGCAAGCAATCCTCTTTTCTTGAAGCGAGTCAATTAGTAAGGTATAGAAACAAACTATAACACTGAATAGAGGGTAATCATCATAGTGGAACAGTCTGTGATGCAGTCCAAAAGGTTGTGAGAAGCATCAGTATGACCCAAGCCGAATGATCCATGGAGAGCTTCACAGCACAATCTCCGAGAAAATAGTCCAATTAGATGAGGTAGAGGTGGAAGAAAGCACTGGTACTGCAGAAAACTAATCAGTGAGTGTTAATGAACAGTGGTGGGGTAATACTCACCCCGTGTCTTTAATAGCATCTAGCTTTTCTGACACCAAGGCTAGGAAATTCTAAATTTTATTTCAAGAGCGGAGGCTCATATTATGCATTGCAATAGCAGAAACTGTGAAATGTGAAATTGGCTTACAGCAAAGTTCTAAAAGTATTAACGTTTGACCAATCTTCAAATTTGAGAAAATCATAAATTAGTACCTGCCCAAAAAGCCCGAGAGATCATGGTCCCTTTGGTGTAATGGGCATTAAAAGAGCCCATATTAATACCAGCTAAGGACATAATCCATCCAATACATACACTAGGGTTGGTTACCCATGCTTTCTGAGTCATGTTTTTGTACGCAAGATTGTTGCATGGCCCAAAGCATCTCAACGAAGTCTAAGATCTATATCCAGGTAAATCTGTGTGATCAATACATCTTGTAGGATATTTTGTTGGGTCCTCATCCACAGGTACACCTGTGGCCTGCTTCATCATTGGACTCCCATCCAACTCACCTAGTGTGGGTGGGAGGGACCAACTCGTTTGTAAGCGGAGTGCTTAATCTACTCTTTAGGGATTGTATATATAATTAAAATTTCCTGCCAGATCCTATTCACTTTTTAATCGGTTGGTCCTTTGGCAAGGTTGATATGATTTAAAAAAGTGTCAGTGCTAACAATTGCTCGTAGGTGTCTTGATGCTACCCATGACAGAAAATAATCCCAATCCAGAAACATCAACTTTCCCAGAAAAGACATATCCGTTCCGTTTTATTGCTTTATTCGAGGTAAAAACTAATAAAAGCATGAAACATTTATAACATATTTACAATCTCTTATAAAATCTTTAAAATAATAAAGCATCATGACATCAATAATATTAAAATTCATCAATAGAAACTAAAGATCATGCAGTTGTTTAGCCAGTATAAACACAAAGAGACTAAATTCTCATTGACTGGGAGAGCGGGCAATGGTCTAAATTCATTTCACCTAACCTGCTATTAGGCAAGAGATTTCCTTCTGATGGCCCAAGCCCAACCCAGAAATTTAGCAACTGCCACAGCAATGAATGTTGAAGGACTGGTGCAGATAATCCTTAGAGCCATGTCACTCTCTCTCGTGCCTAGCTGTTTGCACATAGCCCTCAGCCAGACCCGTCGGGGAAATAAATAAGCCCCACACACAAAGAGTAAGTGGGCAATGGTCTCAGTACTTGTTTTACAGACTGGGCAGGCTTGAGAACTACCCTCTGCCCATCTTCCAGTTAGTGATCTAATTGGGAGAGACCCCACTCTAAGCTGGAAATATAGCTTCCTGTCCAGGGGTTTGGTTATAGTGTCCCAATAGGGCTCAAGGAAAGGGGAAGCTTTTACTTCAAGAAATAGTCCCTCCATGTTAGAAGGATCGGCTTCGTTCCAGTCCCGATGTTCTACCATTTCCCAATACTTTGCTTTTATAATTGCTTTAGTCGGGAACTGGGCCTCCTCTGAGTTCTCCCATAGCTCATTCATGCCTAGAATCCCCAGCATTCTACGCAAATCCCCCAGCCAACCTATCTTATGGAACTTATCACAGTTAATTAAATCCAGGAAGCCCCTTGCGTAGTGAGCGAGTTCAGTGGTGACCCAGATGCGCCGCCAGTATAAAATGGGTCTTAGTCTAGCCATATCTGAAATGGCTTTCCTGCCTAACTCACAACGCAGAGGCCTCATGGGTGTACTTTTGGGGAGGCCGATAAGGTTTCGAAGAAATTTGTTCTCGGCGAGCGTTAGTGGTGCTAAATTGCCATAGCCCCAAAGCTCTGAGCCATAGAGCACCGAGCTAATGGCTTTGGCCTCGTATACTTGAAGTGCTGGCGCAATAGGTTTGGTCAAAGACCTTTTATGTTCAGCACTTATAGCACCAGTGTTTGGCGAAATTTAAGAGCCGCCATTTTTGTGTGTTTTCCCAACTTTGCGCCCTTGGCTATGTGGATACCCAGATAGACAAAATCCAAAACCATTTCTACCTTTTGGCCATCCATGAGGAAGTTCCCTCTAAAGCTGGGATGGGGATTAAATGTCATGAGCTTTGTTTTAGCTACATTTACTTCTAGGCCTTGATCAATACAGAAGCCATCGAAGATATTCAGGGCACGCTGCAGACCGCTGGGAGTTTTGGATAGAATGAGCGTGTCGTCCGCGAATAATAGGATTGGCGTTTTCACTCCATCCAGTGTTGGAGCATCTACAGAAGCAGACAACATACGCTCCACTACTCCGTTAATGTAAGGGGAGAAGAGCATCGGGCCATGGCACAGTCTTGGCGTACCCCCCGTTCTACCGGGAACTCATCAGATATTTGCCCATATCTCCCCCACTGGATCTTTGCGGAGTTTGACTCCTGCAATCTCATCACTAGCGATAGAGTTTCAAGTGGCATGCCCATCTCAGCTAAGACTTTCCATAACAGGGAGCGAGGAACTAGATCGAAAGCTGCACGTAAGTCTATGAAGGCAGCATAAAGACTGCCCTTCGCCAGCTCTACTGTCTTCCAGTGCAGTAGCATGAACCTGAAGATCTGGTCTATCGTGCTAGTCAATTTACGAAAACCTGCTTGGTAAGGAGATAGAACATTATTTTCTTCCTCCCAGGCTATGATTTTTGCCAGGGTCATTTTACCTACGACCTTCTGTACTGTCTATAAGGCTGATGGGCCGATAATTCCCTGGTAGAGTTTTGTCCCCTTTTTTGTATATAGGGATTATTACCGCCCCAGCCAGGACTTTGGTACCGGAGCCCCTTGTGCTACTGCGTTGGCCAAATTCAAAATATACTTGCCCCAGCATGATTTCTCATAGAGAAATACATCTGCAGGCACCCCGTCAGGGCCCGGAGCCTTGCCCCGTGTGACTAAATCCAAGGCCAATGCTACATGAAACATGGTTGGAAGGTGGTTCTAGGAGACCCCCTCTCCCCCATTTAACAATATTCCAGAATAATCTGGGGTCTTTTGCGGAACTGGCTGCTTTAAGATCTTGCCAGTGCTGCTCGTCCCATTGTTTCTTGGCTATAGATACACTGGACTTGTATTTCCGCACAATCTCCGAGAAAATAGTCCAATTAGATGAGGTAGAGGTGGAAGAAAGCACTGGTACTGCAGAAAACTAATCAGTGAGTGTTAAAATGAACAGTGGTGGGGTAATACTCACCCCGTGTCTTTAATAGCATCTAGCTTTTCTGACACCAAGACTAGGAAATTCTAAATTTTATTTCAAGAGCGGAGGCTCATATTAAGCATTGCAATAGCAGAAACTGTGAAATGTGAAATTGGCTTACAGCAAAGTTCTAAAAGTATTAACGTTTGACCAATCTTCAAATTTGAGAAAATCATAAACTAGTACCTGCCCAAAAAGCCTGAGAGGTCATGGTCCCTTTGGTGTAATGGGCATCAAAAGAGCCCATATTAATACCAGCTAAAGACATAATCCATCCAATACATACACTAGGGTTGGTTACCCATGCTTTCTGAGTCATGTTTTTGTACGCAAGATTGTTGCGTGGCCCAAAGCATTCCAACCAAGTCTAAGATCTATATCCAGGTAAATCTGTGTGATCAATACATCTTGTAGGATATTTTGTTGGGTCCTCATCCACAGGTACACATGTGGCCTGCTTCATCATCGGACTCCCATCCAACTCACCTAGTGTGGGTGGGAGGGACCAACTCGTTTGTAAGCGGAGTGCTTAATCTACTCTTTAGGGATTGTATTTATAATTAAAATTTCCTGCCAGATCCTATTCACTTTTTAATCGGTTGGTCCTTTGGCAAGGTTGATATGATTTAAAAAAGTGTCAGTGCTAACAATTGCTCGTAGGGGTCTTGATGCTACCCATGACAGAAAATAATCCCAATCCAGAAACATCAACTTTCCCAGAAAAGACATATCATTCAAAGATCCAGGGCAAACAACCAGGACTTTAGTTCCTTCCTGAACCTAAGCAGGGAGGAAGCATTTTTCAGTTCCCAAGGGAGTCAATTCCAATACAAGGCCGTACACCGAACACCACTCCTACCACCCCAGGTTTCATCGTTTGTACAGGGTCACACACTGATCTTGAGCCAAACTTGAGCAGAGAGTCCTATTTGGTAAATACTTTCTAATCCTATCTCTAAGGTACCTCAGGCCTTGGCCGTATAAGCTGTGCAGAGTCCTATAAAAATAATATGCTCCTCTCTGGCAGCCAATGAAGACTGCTAATGGCTTGAGAAACTGAGCCGAATCTAGGGGTCTTTGTAATGAGTCGAGCTGCAGCATTCTGAACAGTCTGCAGTTTTTTCAAATATTTCAAATAGATCAGAGTAGAGGCCCATTACAGTAGTCAACCCTAGAGAGAACTAGTGCTAGGACCACTGTCTTGAGCATGTCAGATGGCAGAAAATGGGCAATTTTTCTAATTCCGCGCAGAGAAGAATTTTGTTAACTTGCTCCCAGTACGATAATCTGTTATAAATCAAAATGCTCACATTTTTAACCTTCTGCAGTGGCTTGGGGAGAGAGCCCATTTCTTCTGCCCACCAGCTAGGCGACCAAAATGTAGGATAATTTCCAAACCTCTGGTTTTGTTTAATTCAATTTTAGACAGTTCTGGTCGATCCAACGGCCAACTGTGGCCATACAGTTTTTAATAATCCCACTCTTATCCAGGCTTAATCTGATTGGCACAATGTTTGGCACAAAAATTACCACAATTTAGGTAACCTCGATCTATGAAACTAGTGATAACCCAAAGGACTTGATTAGAGCAGCCACGGGTTACATATAGATTGAAAAGGGTTGGGCTCAAAGGTGAGCACTGATGTACTCCACAAGGCAAAGTAAGATTCAGATGTGAAGGCCTCTGATTGCATACAGCCCGTCAGAAAAGACTTCAGCAGCTCTAATGCTGCACGTTGAATCCCCAAGTGTTCCAGGCGATTCATCAGAATATTGTGGTTAACTGTATCGAAGGCCGCAGATCGATCCAAAAGGATGAGAGCGGCATTGACTCCCTTATCCACTGTGACTGCGTCCCTGATCATCTCTGTAGCTACCACAAGGGCAGTTTCTATACTGCACCCACTTCAAAAACCACACTGGGTATCATCCAGCATTTTGTTTTCCTCCAAGAACGCTGGCAGTTGTGCATTCATGGCTTTCTCAACTATTTTAACTGGTTATTGAAGCATAGAAATAGGGAAAAAGTTATTTAAGTCCTCTTCGTCCTAATTGGTTTTTTTCAAAAGTGGCAGCCCTGAGGCTGTCTTCCACTCATTAGGATATATTCCCAAGCTAAACATGGACTTAGATTTTTATCAGGTGAGGTGCAACCACTTCCGATATCAGTTGGAAAATGTTCGGAGGACAAGGATCAGATGGCAATCCCGAATTTGAATTTTTTAAAGCCTGAGCTTCTTTGTTAATGGAACAAAACTAGAGAAGATGGACTTAGCAAGTGATTTTCTGGAAGGTTCTAAATCAGTCTGTCCTTGATGTCCATTAGAGGTGAAATTTTCAGAGATAACTTTTACCCACTGCTGATAAAGGTTTGCTAACAAATTGCAGAATTCCTGTATTCTTCCCATGAGATGCTGGATTGGAAAGTTTTGAAACTGCTTGGAAAAGAGCCCTAGCGTAATTATTGCAAAAACAACAATTGATGGACAGAATGCAGAACAATGTCATACATTCACCCCAGTACAGAGATCTGGGCCTAAATCCATCGTTTTTTTGCTCACCATGCTGTTCCAGTTTGAACCCAGCCATATGCAAATCAGTCTTGACCCTTGATGGACAGAATGCAGAACAAGGGTCAAGACTGATTTGCATATGGCCATGTCTAAAGTGGGGTGGTGTAGTGGGCAAAAGAACGATGGATTTAACCCAGATCTCTTGACTGGGGGAGAATGTCTGCATTGTCAGCATTCCGTCCATCATTTGTTTGTTGTAACGCTTTTCGCCCTAAGTGGGATGGGTATTCCCAGACGTGGGACCTGTGCTCACTACGCCACTGGAGTCAAGCTATCCTGGCTGATGACGGCTGATAGCCAGAAACCGGTCCTAGGATGCTTGATTCCGGTCCAGGGAAGACATGGCTTGGCAGTTCGGGCTGGACTGTTCCCATGAGGCACAGGGTCAAGACTGATTTGCATATGGCCATGTCTAAACTGGGGTGGTGTAGTGGGCGAAAGAACGATGGATTTAACCCAGATCTCTTGACTGGGGGAGAATGTCTGCATTGTCAGCATTCCGTCCATCATTTGTTTGTTGTAACGCTAGCGTAATTATTAGCAGCTTGAATTTGTTTAACAAAAACAAAAAGAGTTGCCTTCTTAATAAGCATTTTATAATTGGCAATACAACTTTTTTATTTTTCCCTTTCCTGAGCGTTACACAATTCTTTCTGGTCTCCTTTAAGAGAGTTATTGAACCAGGGAGAAGGGGGGGGGTGAGGGGGGGGGGGGTCTTCTGATGGTTACGGGTTTTACTGGATCTAGCGAGCAGATCGCAGTATTTAACCAACCTGAGAAATTGGGAACCATTGAGTCGACATTATTTACCACATCTGGTTGAAACTTTACCAGCAAAGTGCTGAGATCAGATACTTGTAGCTTATGTAATTGTTGAGAAGATATTAATTTCCTAGTACCTTTTTCACAGGGTGGTTTACAGGGGAGCTCTAATTCCCAGACCACTGCTTTGTGATCTGTCCATAAAAGAGGTAGCATCATAGGAGAAGAGATAAGATTATTCATAATTATTCCAATAAGTTTATTTTATTTTTATTTATTTTTATTTTATTTATTTGAAAAGTTTTATATAGCGCTGACTAGACCCAGAGGTATCAGAGCACTTTACATGAGGAAGAACATTGTTTCAGAACATAGTTACACAGTTACATCAGTTGCTGGAGCATAGTTACATGAGTTACAAAATCATAGCGTAGGCATAAGGATTAACAAGCAGGCAGGGGGAGAGAAATACAGGGGAGAGAGGAAAGGAATAGAGGGGGTAGATAAAGAATGAAGGAGGGAAGAGGTGGGGAGGGGGTAGGAGACACAACGTCGAGACAAGGAAGTAAGTGTCAGACGTCCGGCTGGGTAGGTGACGGCCCTCAGTGGTAAAGGGCTCATTCCCAGTCCTCCGTTATGTGTGATTCCCTTGTTGCGGTGGACTCTCTCAGCGGGGTCTCTGATACTCTAGGGCATAAATGCTGGATCCAGTCCCAACAAGGGGAGTAGGAGTGCTTTGGACAAGGGCACAGTTATGGAGGCCATTTTGGGGACAGTCAGGCTGTAAGAGAGACCCTCACTATAGAAGGGGAAATGCCAGCTATGCCCCCCTTGGCAAGCTCGTCGGGGTGTAGATGACGTGGTAGCAAACTCTGTTTTCCTCCGCGGTGTTGAAGCTACCCGGGGCGCTCACACACTCCGCACCTAGGACAGCCCTTAGTTTGTCCCTGCTGAGCTGCAGTGCTTTCTTGTTCTCCGGGTTCTTCTTCACTTTGATGTAAAACCAGAGTTTTGTCCTTGTGTCGTCGATGGCCAGGTCCAAGCGCTGTCCCGGCATGGAAGCGGACGCGAGTGTGACCTGCTATGTGTGTGGAATCCTTTACTAGCTGAACGAGATCACAGCAATCTAGGGTTTCAATGAGGAATTGTCAGGGTGTGCATGCTTCTCCATGTGAAAATAAAAATCGCCTAGTATAGTAAAATCTGATTTGTAGCTAATTCTAAAAAGGATTCTAAAAATTGATTAAAAAAAAAATGGGCCTCTTGGTCCTGGCAGGCGATAAATCAGTCTGTTAAAAGATTCCATTTTAGTGGATTCAAAGTTAAATAGAAGGGCTTCAAGAACATCAAGAGAGGCAGGAGTGCATGTAGCCCTAAAGAAGTCACCATAAATAATGGCTAGGCCTCCTCCTTTTTAAGGGTCTATCAAGTCTAACAATGGTGTAACCTATTGGTAATGCTGACGTTACCTCCAGACCACCAGCAAAGTCTGTCCAGGTTTCTGTGATAAAAATATCAGCACAGTGTGTCTCAATAAATTCTGCCAGCTCCAAATGATGTTTCAACATGGCTCTGGCGTTTATTTAGGAACCCAGGCTCATTCCAAGTTGTAGTCCATGGGAAAGATTCCCCATATAGGTTGCCTAACTTCATGCGATTTCAAATCAATGATTTTACAACTACATGCAGGGCAACATATTTGCATATTGTCCAGGGCCATCAAGCTCAAAAGTGCCCTCGCAGCCTTATCGGCATATCTCTTGAATAAGACCGCTTATTAGTGGCCTGCGAATCAGACGGACCAGGGGTACTGGCCCTGGGCCAGGTCCAGGCGTGGACGGGTGAGACAGACATGCCCCCCACGCGTGTTCGCTGCAAAGACGGGCTTCACAATCATCTAAATAACCCGAGGGCATGTCAAAGGGCATGGCTGCACCGCGCTTTGCAGCACAAGTGCAACAAACCTGGTGGGGCAAATAAAAACATAACTGGGGTCCAGCAACCACCTTTGCAGAGTGCAGGCTCCCCTGAATGCAGTGCAAATACTGGTAACCTAAAACAACCAACTTAAAGTTAAGCAAATAAATCATGAACTGAACATAAAAACGGACTGCCTCTCCTAAGATGACACCCAACTTCGACGGAGCCAGGCCACTCTGAAAACTGCACAAAGTGCTTAAAAGGAAAGGAATATCTAGCATTGACTCACCAACCTGTCACAGGATGCGCAGACGGCCCTACGATCATCTAAATAGCCCGTCATGAAGAGGTCGTGTCTAGGGGCGTGGCAGCACCTTGCTTTGCTGCGTGAGCCGAACAAACCAGGTGGTGCAAATAAAGTATCTGGGGTCCAGCTAACCCCTTTGCAGAGTGCAGGGTCCCCTGAATGTAGTGGAAATACTGGTAACGTGAAACAACCAACTTAAAGGTGAGCAAATAAATTGAACAAAAAAATGGGGTAGCTCTCCTAAGATGGCGCCCAACCTCTAAGGAGCCAGGCAACTCAGAATACTGCACAAAGTGCATACAAGGAAAGTAAAATCTAGCTTTAAGTCACCAACCTGCCATAGGATGGGTAAAAACAATGTTATAAGGGCAAATTGGCCCCCTTCATCTATGGTTGACCGGTTTCAGCTGTTTTACATGCCCTCTAAGTCAATCGGCTTTCTTCAGGACCATTATTTGTGATTATCCCGATATCTTATGTTTGCTTTTTACACCCATTATTACAAGCGTTCAAGAAATAATGTGGTAGAAAACCTGCACGCAACTGATACAGACCACCTGTTTGAACCCTTTCCATTGTAGTGGTCTATGCTGGAGTAAAGAGAAAATTGGATATCATTGATCAATTCTCTGATGCACTTTCCTTATTTTAATGCTTGGTCTTCCATGCTATTCTGATGCTCGGAATGCACTTGTGTGTTTGGGTCCATCAAACTATTCTTATGTGCTATTGAAAAGGCACAGTAGATGAACAGTGAGTGACATTACATACATATGCTGTACAACATGCATTGATTTATGTGAATCACAGTTCAAATGCATTGCACCTACATGGCCTAAATTTCAGCTAGGCTACATAAGGTTATCAGGTGGGACCGTCCTTGCAGTCTCATACTGTCAGAAAAAGGAAAAAGAACAAAGCAATATGTTTCATCCTTGTAATTTTGATGGCTTTCGCGTCTTACCACCAGAGTTTAGCTTTACCACTTTCTTCATCAAACTCTAGATGTGAAGGCCGGGCCCCCTAGGGTCAGTATTTTGAAGGGAAAGTATTTCCTGTCATGTGACTGTGAAACTGTCCTGTGACTCGTATCAGATGATCCATTTTCAAAATAAGATTGTTCCATGATCATAAACCTAGCATTTTAATGCTGTTCCCTGAAAAGATTTACCATAGTGCGGGCCGATTGTCAGTAGTTGAGGCGTGTTGTTGCATCTTTGGCATTTGCCTGCCTCGATCGATCAGAGAGTTACTCCACCTTCAATTGAAAGAACTACAAAAACATGGGATTTGTAGTTAAAATAATAATAAAGAGGTTTATAAAGCGCCTGGTTATATTAACTAGTATGTCCCCGCGCTGCGGCAAGTTGGACCATCCTCAGATACGTGGTAACGGTCAAGAGAGAAAGAAGGCTGATAGAACTAATCTGGCTGGAAAAGCCAGGTCCTAAATTTTTTCCGGAACATGGTTTCGGATTGTTCCAGTCTTAAATCCAAGGGGAGTTTGTTCCATTGCTTAGCTGCAAGGTAGCTGAAGGATCGCCCCCCCCCCCCCCACCCCCCCAACCATTCTTGTTCTTTTTATAACAGGAACTTGAACCTGGCCCGAGGACCGCAAGGCCCTGGAGGCCGAGTAGGGGGGCAGAAGATTATGAAGATAGATCGGAGCCTTCCCTTGAAGGATTCGGTGACTAATGCAGAGGGCCTTAAAGGAGACTCGTTCTTTAACAGGGAGCCAATGTAGAGTGCATCGCGCATTTTTCGATGAGGCTCTCCTAGGAAGCATCAGGACAAGTCGGGCAGCCGCATTCTGAATATATTGTAGCCTCTGCATGCTTTTACTGCTGGCGCCCAGATAAAGGGCATTCCCATAGTCCAAACGAGAGGTGACGAGTGCGTGGACTAAGGTTTTCCTAGCCGCTACTGGGAGCACGTCAAGAACTTTTCGGAGGCTTTTCATTATACCAAAACACTTTCCGGCAACTGTCCTGGAATGGTGGTCAAATGAGAGCTTAGAATCTAACCACATTCCCAAGTTCTTCACCTGCTCCTTAGGGGCAGGGATAGGGCCCAAGATCTGTGGCCACCATTTAGGAGACCATAATTTGGTATCCCTACCCACAATCAGTACCTCGGTTTTGTCACTGTTCAATTTGAGGCAGTTGTTCGCCATCCAACCGGCAAGTTCTTGGAGACACAGTGAAAAGTTGGAGGCATCCTCATCACGAGATTGGGATAGAGATACCACAAGCTGCGTGTTATCTGCATATGACACGACATTGATGCCATATTTTTTGATAGTATAGGACATGGGAGCCATATAAAGATTGAAAAGCGTAGGGCTCAATATAGATCCCTGGGGGACCCCCTGCTCCATCCTGATGTTCTTGGAATAGAACGGTCCTTGGGCTACTTGGAAACTCCTATCCCAAAGGAAGGAGCTTAACCATTCCAGAGCCAGATTGTCCAATCCACCTTCCTTAAGGCGCTGTAGCAGAATGGGGTGGGCCACAGTATCGAACGCAGCACTAAGGTCAAGCAGGATCAGTGCAAACGACTGACCTGCATCGACCAGTCTGCGGATGGTTTCAATGGAAAAAAGCAGAGCCGACTCTGTGGCGTATGTCGTCCGAAAACCCGACTGCGTGGGGTGCAGCAAGTTATTCTGATTCACGTGCCTCATAAATTGACCACCTTTTCCGCAATTTTGACGATAAAAGGTAAAAGCGAGATTGGCCGCAGATTTTCCGGCTGACTTTAGCTAATCCCGGGTTTCTTTTTTATGGGCACAACCACAGCCTGTTTCCATTCACGTGGTACTATGCCTGTATTAAACGAGAGTTGAATGAGGTGTCTAAAATAGGGCGTTAAAGTGTCCATACTGTCCTTCATGTTTCTAGGTTTCATGGAATCTTTCGGGGAGCCCAACTTAATGCTCCGGGCTAGAGCTCAAAAGTCGATCAAGGATGGAAGACTAAAGCCCGAAAGAAAGGAAACCTCATTCATAATACCAACTCTCGGCAGAGCAGACTTCCCATTACGAGCTGCCTCCGGAAAAGTTGAGTAAATTCTCTCCACCTTCTCGGAGAAGAATTCCGCTATCCTGTCACATGCCTCAGCTGAATCCCTATTAGGGGGAGAGATTCTATCCAGCGACGATAGTTCTTTAAAAATCATGAACAGTTCACTAGAGGAGTTCTCTGCTAGTTCAATTTTGGTGTTATAATAGGCAGCTCGTGTCTTCCTAATAAGAGAGTGGTAGTTCTTAAGACTAGACTTATAGGATAGTTTTCTATCTTTGGAAAAGTCTGCTCTCCAGCTACGTTCCAGACGTTTGCAGGAGGATTTAGCGACCTTCAGTTCTTCATTAAACCAGGGAGCAGATCTCCTCGGAGCATTGGAGGCCCAGGGGTACTACCTTGTCAAGTGCCTCATTGATACGGTGTGTTAAGGCATTGCAGGCAGTTTCCACATCACCCCCCCCCCCCCTGGGGGACCTCCAGGCAGTAGGGCCTGATTAAACTTAGTAGCCGAAAAACTGGCCCACTTTCTCTGGGGTTTACCTGTTTTAAGCACAATAGGGGGTTTAAGAGTCCTAAAACTAAAGGGAACCAGATAGTGGTCAGACCATGGGACCGGGATCGGAGCGTCCACCCTGATTCCTTCCCAGTTGGCAAAAATGGGGTCTAACAAGTGTCCCAACTGATGGGTAGGGAGAGTAGATTGGAGCATTAAATTGAGCGCGGCCATCTCCTGACAAAGCTCTTGAGCAGAGGCATTATCCCTATCATCGAAATTAAGGTTAAGGTCACCCAGCACCAGTACCATTGCATACCGTAAAGCTAATTGAATGACCTGTTCTCTAAGATTATTGGCAAACTGTAGGATAGGGCCAGGAGGACGATATATCAGCAAGCCCTTGATAACATGGGAGCTGTCAGCCCCGATTGTAAAGAGACCCGCCTCACAGGCCTCTATGGCCGCCCTTTCCAGGGCACATTCAATTGTGAGTTTATGAATCGGTGCAATCCCGCCCCCTCTATTAGTGGGGCGGTCCAATCTTAGAATCCAATCTTAGAATCCCATAGTTAAGGGGGAGTGCCTCAAGGATATCAGGGGCAGAGTCCTCAGACAACCATGTCTCCGTCAGCAGCATAATATCAGGCTTACTATCCAAAAGGAGATCAAATAGCTCAAGTTTGTGTTTAGTAAGGGATCTACAGTTGACCAACGTTATTAGAAAATGCTGTTCCTTTATAGTGTCTCCCTGTTTGTTAGCCAGTGAGAAGGGGCAGTGAGCACATTTTTGTGCCTTGAAATCAGCCCGTATGCTATGCGCACATACATCCGTTACAGAGGGGCGCAGCATATATAGTTCCTCAGGGGTATAACTGATAGTAATTGGGGGACGGGCATGGGTTCTGGTCCCAGGCCCTGGCAGGACACGGACGGGCGCAGAAGGGCTTGCCTTAAGCGCGCCTTCGGCGCGCCGCTTGCGCGCCCGCTGCGCGTCCTCCCAAGCATGCACCTAAATAGACCCCGCCCGCCTCCACACTAGACCGCCGACCTGGTCCAGCCACCGGGATTCCGGAAGCGCTGTTTCCTACTTCCTGCCCTCCGTACAATCGGCACTAGCAAGCCGTGACGGACCGGGGCAAGGAAGATCTGATCGTTCACAAGGGTAAATAGGCTTTGTTTGTTTTCTTAGTTCTTTTAGCAATGTGCATCCAGTACTCGTTAGTTAAAAAAGAATGTTCCTGGGAATCTTCTGTTCGTCCCATCCACAATGCTGCATACTAGTAGTTGTGGTCTCTATCAGATGCTTGTCAAGTAGCTGTGTTTCATGGTGTTCATTCGCAAAAAACATGCATGAAATTAAACTACCATTTCTAAAGGCTGATGATCATCATATGTAGCCTGCTGGGACTGATAGTTATTTTATCAAGGAGTTTCTCTTACCCAGATAAGACATAGAGGGAAGGTTATGAGTGGAATTATCCATTGATTAATTTACTGAAGATCTATTTTACTAGTCTTAACTTCTGTGAGATAAATATTTTGAGATTGTCCCACCTGAAGTCTTAGTTTAGATGTATGGTATGTTACATTATATTCCACCATACTATTTCATCATTCAGCCCATTTTTTTGTGTGGATAATCTATAGATCCATTATTCTCTTTCAAATAAACTTTCAAGATTTCTTGGTACTGCTACCGCTTGCTCTAAGATGACGCATTTCAGATTTTGTTCTGCCATTTCTGTTGTTGCATGCCTGCAATGTGTATTAATTCTGTATTCACCTATTCAGATACTGGCTTTTCTGGTTGTCATTCCTATATATCTCAAATTACATGGACATGTAATGTCAATCTGTTTTGTGTTGCAGTTTGTATCTTTAAGTAGCTCCCACTTAAAGTAAACCCTAGTCAATCTCTTTGGTGGGTGCTGTGAGATGGCATACACTGCATTGTCAATCAATCAATCAATCATGGAATTTATATCGCGCACTACTCACCCGGAAGGGTCTCAAGGCGCTAGGGGGAGGGGGTCTGCTACTGCTCGAACAGCCAGTTCTTGAGCTGTTTCCTGAAGGCGAGGTGGTCCTGGGTCAGCCGCAGGTGGACGGACAGGGAGTTCCATGTCTTAGCCGCCAGGTAGGAGAAGGATCTTCCTCCGGCGGTGGCTCTCTGGATGCGAGGGACGACGGCGAGGGCGAGGTTCGCGGATCGTAGCTGTCGGGTGGGCGTGTGGAAGGGCAGGCGGTCGTTGAGGTACCTTGGGCCCAGGTCGTGGAGGGATTTGTGTGCGTGGGTGAGGAGTCTGAACGTGATCCTCTTGTTGACAGGGAGCCAGTGCAGGTCTCTCAGGTGGCTCGAGATGTGGCTGCGTCGGGGGGCGTCCAGGATGAGACGGGCGGAGGCGTTCTGGATACGCTGAAGTCTTTTCTGAAGCTTGGCTGTTGTACCGGCGTAGAGGACATTTCCGTAGTCTAGTCTGCTGGTGACGAGGGCCTGGGTGACAGTCTTCCTGGTCTCGGTCGGGATCCATCTGAAGATCTTGCGGAGCATGCGGAGGTTGTGGAAGCAAGATGAGGAGACGGCGTTGACTTGTCTGGTCATCGATAGGGAGGAGTCCAGGATGACGCCCAAGTTGCGTGCGTGGTCCGTTGGCTTGGGTGCGGTGCCCAGGGCCAGGGGCCACCAGGAGTTGTCCCATGCGGAGGGCGACGGTCCCAGGATGAGGACTTCTGTCTTGTCCGTGTTCAACTTCAGACGGCTGATGTTCATCCATTCGGCGACATCTTTCATCCCTTCGTGTAGGTCGGCTTTGGCGGTGTCGGGGTCTCTGGTGAGGGAGAGAATCAGCTGGGTGTCATCGGCGTAGGAAATGATGTTGAGGTTGTGTTGGCGTGCGATGGCAGCGAGGGGTTTCATGTAGATGTTGAAGAGAGTAGGGCTGAGTGACGATCCTTGCGGGACGCCGCAGATGACTTCGGTGGCCTCAGAGCGGAACGGAGGGAGGCGTACTCTCTGTGTTCTGCCGGAGAGGTATGAGATGATCCATTCCAGAGCATTCCCCTGGATGCCGGTGTCGTTAAGGCGTTGGACTAGGGTGCGGTGGCAGACTGTGTCAAATGCTGCGGAGAGGTCAAGGAGGATGAGTGCCGCTGTTTCACCTTTGTCGAGCAGGGCTCGGATGTCGTCGGTGGCTGCGATGAGGGCGGTCTCGGTGCTGTGGTTGGCTCTGAATCCGGATTGCGATGGGTCGAGGGATCCGTTCGTCTCGAGGAAGGCGGCCAGCTGCTTGTTGACGACCTTCTCGATGACTTTGGCAGGGAATGGAAGGAGCGAGATTGGGCGGAAGTTCTTGAGGTCGGTCGGGTCCACTGTTGGTTTCTTCAGTAGTGCGCTGAGCTCGGCGTGCTTCCAGCTCTCCGGGAAGGTGGCTGTGTCGAAGGAGGCGTTGATGATGTCTCGGAGGTGGGGTGCGATGGTAGAGGCGGCCTTGTTGAAGACATGGTGGGGGCATGGGTCGGTCGGAGATCCGGAGTGGATGGTGTTCATCATGCGTGTTGTGTCTTCGGGGGTCACTTTGGTCCATGTCTGGAGGATAGCGGCGGGGTGCGTAGGTTCGGTCGATGGGTGCGGGGGTGGAGCGCCGAAACTGTTGTGGATGTCGGCGATCTTGCGGTGGAAGTACGAGGCGAGGGAGTCGCAGAGGTCCTGCGAGGGAGTGATGTCGTTGTTGCCGGTGCTGGGGTTGGAGAACTCCTTGATGTTGAAGAGCTCCTTGCTGTCATGGGCGTTCTTGGCCAGTCGTTCCTTCAAAGATTTCTTCTTGGTGGTGCGGATGAGCTGGTGATGTCTGCGGGTGGCGAGTTTGAGGGCGGGCATGTTGTCGGTGGTCTTGTCGAGGAGCCAGGCCTTCTCGAGGGTGCGGCAGGCCTTCTTGGAGTCCTTGAGTTCGTCGGTGAACCAGGGGGCTTTTTTGCTTCTGGGCCTGGTGAGTGGGTTCTTCAGTGGGGCGAGGTCGTTGGCACAGGAGGTCAGCCATTGCGTGAGGTCGAGGGCTGCTGTGTTAGGGTCCGTTGTCCTGACCGGTGGGTTCTGGCTGAGGGAGGTGGTGAGCTGGTCGACGGTGATCTTGCTCCAGTTTCTGTGGGGAACCTGCTTCGGGTGGTTGTGGACCGTGTTCTTCTTGAAGCTGAAGTGGACGCAGCTGTGGTCAGTCCAGTGGAGTCCGGTGCAGTGGCTGAAGGTGACGTGCTTGCTGGATGAGAAGAGGGGGTCGAGCGTGTGGCCGGCGTAGTGGGTGGGGGTGTTGACCAGTTGCTGGAGTCCGAGGTTGGCGAGGTTGTCCAGCAGGGTGACGGTGTTGCGGTCCTTGTTGTTCTCCAGGTGGAAGTTGAGGTCCCCGAGGAGGATGTAGTCGGCGGAGGGGAGGGCGTGAGGGCTGATGAAGTCTGTGATGTCTTCGCAGAACTGTGCGCGTGGTCCCGGGGGTCTGTAGATGAGGGTGCCTCTGAGGGTAGTCTTGGGGTCGGTGTGGATCTGGAAGTGCAGGTATTCGGCGGTGTTGAATGCGTCGGTGGAGTCAGTCGAGATGCGAATGGTGCTTTTGTGTACGATGGCGATCCCTCCTCCGGTCTGGTTGTTGCGATCCCTCCTGATGATCTTGTAGCCGTCCGGGATGGCTATGGCGATGTCGGGGGCTGAGGAGTCGTTCATCCAGGTTTCTGTGAGGAAGGCGACGTCTGGAGATGCGGTGTCGAGGAGGTTCCAGAGTTCCACGGCGTGTCTGTGGACGGAGCGGGTGTTGATCAGGATGCACTTGAGGTGGTTGTTGTTGTCCGTCTTGGTGGGCGTGGTGCTTGTTTGGAGGCAGGAGAAGTTGCAGGCTCAGCAGACGAAGGGTCCATGAGTGCGTCGCGGGGACGCTCGGTAGCATCCGGGGGCTCGGGCGGTTTTGAGTGCGATGAGCGTAGCGAAGTCGTAGGTCCTGCGGGGGGGCTGGCGGGCGGGGGGGCCGGGGGGGCCAGGGGGTCTGGCGCTGGGCGCGGTCCAGGTGCGGACGGGTGCAGACGGGCTTACCTTTGGCGCACCTTCGGCGCTCAGTCGCGGTCGCGGAGGGGGTGACATAAATAAGGAGCCGGGAGGGAGGGTCAGTCAGGAGGCGGGAGCGGGGTGGCCAATGGGCAGGGCGGGGAGGCGGGACTGCAGGCGGGAGCAGGAGGGAGGAGACCGGGGCGGCGGGAAAAGCGGAGGGGGCGTGACCTGGTCAGCGGCGGTGGTCAGCGGGCGTGAAGGGGAAGCTGCGGCAGGCAGAGAGCGGCAGCCGGTACCTGTGAGGTCGCAGGCAGCAGGCTGAAGGCGGCGGCGTGGAGGAGGTGAGTGGTGGTCTCCAACCAGCGCTAGGCGCTAGGCAGCGCTAGGTGATAGGCAGCGGCAGGCAGGTAGGCGGCAGAGCAGTGGCGTGGGAGCGACCGGCTGTGGGGGCACAGGGGGTCACACTGACCAGCCCGCCACGGTCCCCTTAAATAAGGAGCCGGGAGGGAGGGTCAGTCAGGAGGCGGGAGCGGGGTGGCCAATGGGCAGGGCGGGGAGGCGGGACTGCAGGCGGGAGCAGGAGGGAGGAGACCGGGGCGGCGGGAAAAGCGGAGGGGGCGTGACCTGGTCAGCGGCGGTGGTCAGCGGGCGTGAAGGGGAAGCTGCGGCAGGCAGAGAGCGGCAGCCGGTACCTGTGAGGTCGCAGGCAGCAGGCTGAAGGCGGCGGCGTGGAGGAGGTGAGTGGTGGTCTCCAACCAGCGCTAGGCGCTAGGCAGCGCTAGGTGATAGGCAGCGGCAGGCAGGTAGGCGGCAGAGCAGTGGCGTGGGAGCGACCGGCTGTGGGGGCACAGGGGGTCACACTGACCAGCCCGCCACGGTCCCCTTAAATAAGGAGCCGGGAGGGAGGGTCAGTCAGGAGGCGGGAGCGGGGTGGCCAATGGGCAGGGCGGGGAGGCGGGACTGCAGGCGGGAGCAGGAGGGAGGAGACCGGGGCAGCGGCGGCGGGAAAGCGGAGGGGGCGTGACCTGGTCAGCGGCGGTGGTCAGCGGGCGTGAAGGGGAAGCTGCGGCAGGCAGAGAGCGGCAGCCGGTACCTGTGAGGTCGCAGGCAGCAGGCTGAAGGCGGCGGCGTGGAGGAGGTGAGTGGTGGTCTCCAACCAGCGGTAGGCAGCGCTAGGTGATAGGCAGCGGCAGGCAGGCAGGTAGGCGGCAGAGCAGTGGCGTGGGAGCGTCCGGCTGTGGGGGCACAGGGGGTCACCAGGGATAATGACCTCTAACCTCTGGTAGACCTAGTATGTTCAAGATGTTTTGTGGTCTAAAGTTATTTTTGTCTGGGTCTTGTGTGTTCCAAAGTCTCTTAGACTTTTGGCTCTTTTATGGGAAAATAAGTGGCAATCCCATTGTCTGGTAACCACATTGAGTATGCCCCAGTTGAGTCTTATGATTTTTTTTTTTTTAACTTAGTCAAATGCAACATTGTATGTCGTCACACATACAAAAGGAGGTTCTTCCTTTTCCCTTGTAGGAGTTTCCAGTAAAATGTCACAATTTTGGTTCTTGCTCTATTTCTAGTTTTCTGGATTATGAGTTCTGGGTAGTTACGTTATCTATTTTTGTCTGCTGGTATGTCCGCCTGTTCAGAATGTTTTGTCTGACAGCAGTTCCTGCGAAGACCTAGGAAATGCCGAAAAGGTAAATTTGCCCTTAATGGGTGAGGGTGGAAACTGTTGAATCTCAAAAGATTGTTTTTGGCAGTAGGTTTATGAAAGAAATCTGTAGTTTTCCCTGCTCATGGAAAATAGTTTGGTCTAAAAAAGTGAATACATTTGAGATTACTTTCTTGGCTATTTAGCCTCTTATGAAGCTCAATGCTGTTGTGTTTTTACCCTTCCATATGACAAAAATGTTGTCTATATATCGCTTCCAGTTTACAATATGTTGCCGGTAGGGGTTGTCTTCCTAAAGAATTATATTTTTCTCTAGATTCTCTACTTACAATCTGGCCACACTCTCCCGCACATAGAGAAAAGGGAGAACAATATCACTGCTTCAGTACTGCAGTGTAATAGGGAAGTGAGTGAGGGAACACCCGCAAAGTGTTTTACAGAACCAGAAGGTGTGCTTGTGCAGGGGACTTGGGTTACCGGGGGAACACAAATAAGGAGAAGAAACCTAATGTTTGGTCTTCTTACTCCCTCCAATCCACCCCGCAACCTGGCTCTGTACCTTCGTAAGCCGCGTTCCTCCAGGAACGCGGCTGGGCGAAGCGAGGAAACGTTGGCCTCCTGGTGTATCCGACATCCTCTGTTCTCCTACGAATGGCTGCTCCTCAGCTAAAGCGTCTGGGATTCCTTCTTCGGCGTTCTCATCTTCACTCCTGCTCCTTCCCCGGTTATCACACACCTGGATCCGGGATGTTCCAGGGTTTAATGGTCATTGCGTGATGACGTCTAGGCTGTGGGCTGCTTCTGAGTCCGGCTTCCAGTTAAGAGCCCTGACCCAGGAGAAAGGTGTCCGTTACCTGCGTGGTTTCGGGCATGGGAGCTCAGTCGTTCTGTTCCTCGGGCCAGCAGTCCTGCTGTGGTGAATGAAGAGGACTGGTGAGCGGAGTTACGGTCCACCAGGAGTCAGTTGATTCATGACCCTCTCGGTCTAGAGGGGCATCGTGATACACCTCCTCCCTTGGGCTGGTGGTAATGGCCTTCTTTAGACGGGTGAACGCGTTTACAAGGATTCCGTAGGATGTAACAAAGCCTCGGTTTTATAGTCTTTCTGCAGGGTGTCGGTTAGGGGCCCTGCTATTTCCGAATATTGGGGGATGAAGTGCCTATAGTGCCCCAATAGCCCAAGTAAAGCCCTCCTTTCTCTCTTGGTTGTAGGGAACTGGGTGTCAGCTATGGCCCTTTTTCTTCATGTGGGGTTATCACTCCGAAGCCCAATACGAACACCAAGTATTTGACTTTTTGGAATCCCACCCTGGATTTTTTTGTGTTTGTGTAACCCAGCCTGTTGCAGGACGTGTTGGATGTCCTGTTGGTGTTTCTCCCAGGTAGGACTAAGCACCATATTCATGAGGCACTGGAAAGTAGCCGGTGGCCCATGGAGTCCAAATGGGAGAACCTTGAACTCGAATAACCCATCCGGTGTAACAAATGCTGTTTTTTTCTATCTGCCTCTTTTAAGGGGACCTGCCAATTATCCTTTGTGAGATCCATCGTGGTGATGTAGGCTGCCTCCCCTAGTTGTTCTATCAGTTTGTCCACTCTAGGTATTGGGTAAGCGTCAAAGGTGGATATGGCGTTAAGGGCACTGAAGTCCTTACAGAACCTTGTGGAACCGTCTGGATTGGGAACCATTACTATGGGCGAGGACCATTTGCTCTTGGATGGTCGGATGACCCCCATCTCCAGCAGGTTCTGTACTTCCTTTCTGATGGCCTGTTTTTTGGCGGCAGGTATGCGATAAGGCCTTTGTTTTATGACCTTCCCTGGAATGGTCTCGATGGAGTGTTCGGTTAGGGTTGTTCGTCCGGGGTTGTCAGAAAACATTGCCGTGAAGAGACGCAAGACGGAGTCAAGGGAACGTTGGTTTTTTTCTGACCACTCCCTGTTCACTACCAACTGGACTAAGGTGTAGGAGGAATTCTGATGGGAAGGTAGAGTGAGGTGGGCAGCTGTTGGTATAGGGCCTAGCCATTTTTTTAAGAGGTTTGTGATATGTTTGTGTTCGGGATGGCTTAACCTGCACTTAGTAGCCGGTTTTTCTTACCGTCAACACTATTTTATACGGGCCTAACAACTCTGCTTTGAATTTGCTAGTTGATGGGTTCAGTAACACCAAGACCCTATCGTTTATGGACAGGCGCCTCCATTTCTTCCCTGTGTCTTAAAACTGTTTGTTTCTCCTGTCTCTTTTCCAGGTTGAAGTAAGTAAGATCTCTTAGCTTTCCTATTCTGCTCTTCAGTTGCTGTGTATACTCCAGGAAACTCCTGGTTTCCTCGGCCTCCTTCTTTTCCCAGGCCTCTTTAGTCAAATCAAATCAAAACTTTCTTTATTCGGACTTCCGAAGACAGGTCATAAAAGATACAGATAAAAATACATTGGTAAGACATCTCATAAAAGTTCAATCATTATAAAATTCAACAAAGACAAAAATGATCACAGGAATTTGATTCACGGCTAAAGTGACAGTGCATGTAAAGTGTCTGGGCAAAGAGCATCAGTATAATTTTAACAATCAATTAACAATAAAATCGAATATATAATAAATATGGGCTAAAAAAAAAAACCACTCAGATCCCATCATCAACTCAACCTATTCATTTAAAACCCCATTAGGATCAACCTAAATTCGGTCTATGGCGCATAATGTACTGTAAAAAATTGGAGACAATATAGACCAGCCCCTCCCCCTCCAATGACTGTAAAAAAAGGAAAGCTGGACGACCAGTGCGAAAACCCATACGTTTTAGTAAAGGGATAAGTAGTTTTTTCCGTTGGTCCATATAATATTTACAGAAGAGAGTGGTATGGATTGTGGACTGGGTGGAAGTCCCGTCACAAGGACAGGGAGGTAATGTTTTGGCCCAATTATTTCTTAACGGAAAAACGACTAGACGGTGGAAGAAGTTCAGCCTAAACCTAACCAAAAGAAACAGTTCATAAGAAGTAATGCTATAAGTTAGGTAAGGCTGTATCCCAAATACCGTCTGAACAGTCAGACTATGTCTAACTGATTGCTTCATGACCTCTGAGGTAAGTCGAAAGTCTTCGAGGTGGTTAAGACAGAGTTTGTAAAAGACCTTCCTCGGTATCTCCTGAATCAAGGTGGGATCATAGTAATATTTTACTAACCCTAGGTCACTTAAAAAACTTTTAACATAAACTAACCACCTAGATCTGTGTGCGTTTTCCAGGGCTTTACAGTCTAGGATAATTGTTTGAGTGAAGACTTTTTTTCTACGACCAAATTCGGTGCCACAATAAAAGTGGCTGGATTCTAGCCAGATCTGTCACATACGGAAGACCCAATTCCAAGTGGCAAGAAAAATTTGCAGCAGTACTTGGTAGTCCAAGAAGGTACCTCAAAAAAGAGTTCTCTACCCCCTGAATGGGATCCACGGCTACGTGGCCCCATACACCCGCTCCATACAGAGCCACTGAAATACATTTGGCTTTGTAGATTTTAACCATTTCCACGGGTGCTTTTTTTCCTAGTTTCCTAGAAAAATTTACAAGGGCGGTGGTAGTTCTCATAAATTGAAGTTTCCTCACATCGACTGCTGTTTTCCAGCTTAGTTTTTGGTCAATCATGACACCTAAATAGGGATATTTATCTGTGATCGCCAGTTTTTCGTTATTCAAGTAAATAGCCCTTGTATTATTTATTTTTTTGCCAGCCCCCGCCTTCATAACGAAGGTTTTTCCAATGTTGACCTTGAGATCCAGATTGGCCATAAAAGATGCATAGCTGCTTAAGGCCCTCTGCAGTTCGTTTGGGGTGCGGGCCAATATCACCGCGTCGTCTGCGTTCAGAAGAGCCGGTATCAGACGGTTGGCTACCATAGGAAGGTCCCGGGCCCCCCTCAGCATCTCCCTCTCCAATCCATTGGTGTAAAGGGTGAAGAGAAAGGGAGCCAGGACACAACCTTGCCTGACGCCCCTCTCCACTCCGAACGACGCGGTGTGTTCTCCACTGGTCCCAAACCTCACCCTGGCAGTCGCATCAGCGTATAGTTCCCTCACAAAGCTAACTACACTCCAGTCCACCCCCAACTCTGACAAGATGGACCAGAGTTTAGAGTGGCTGACACAATCAAATGCGGCTGACAGGTCAACGTAGACCATGTAGAGAGCTCCAGCCTTAATATTTACGTATTTGTCAATCAAAAGTGATAGGTTTAAGGCTTGGTCAATGGTCCCCAGGACCCTCACGGAACCCATATTGTAAATCGGATAAGATATTGCTATCCTCCGCCCACTCCTGCAAATGGCCAAGAATTATCCGGCCCATCATTTTCCCCATGGAATCCAATAGGGAGATAGGGCGGTAGCAGGAGACTGAGCTTCTGTCCCCTTTCTTGAAAATCGTGACCAGTATAGATTTTTTCCAGGATTCCGGAAGACCGACCATGCACAATGCATTAAGGACCCTGGTCAAAAGAGGGATCCAAAGATCAGTATGTATTTTGAAAAAGTCTATTGGGACCCCGTCGGGGCCCGGGGCCTTCCCTTTCTTACTTGCACTTAAAGCCCGAGTGACCTGATCAAGTGAAATGGTCAGATCAATAGGAAATGGGGAAGACTGTTGATAGTGAAAGTCGTTATCAATATTGTTGCTTGATGATGGGTCAATCGTGAAAATTTTTGAGAAATGCTCTACCCAGTCTTTTTTATCTATGGCGACCTCTATTTTGGGAAAGCCACCGTTGTCAATCAAGAAAGGTGATTTTACCACTTTCCAGAATGCGGCACTGTTTTTCTATAGACCACTCTCATGCAGTTGGTCCCAAAGTTGTTGTTTTAACTCCAGTTTTCTTTCTTTTATAGCGGAGTTATATGCCCTCCTCAGTTTGGAAATCTCGACAGGGACCCTAACTGTCTTGCGTAAAGCAGATTTTAATTTAGAATATGCTGCTGTGCACCTGTGGTTAAACCAGCCCTGTCTAATCCTTGAAGTATTATTCTTTTTTACCGTTAATGCTTTGTTTATGGCCTGAATCACAGTGCCAAAGTTGATGGTAACATCGACATCTGTAGTAGCCAGGCCTAGACATTTCAAGATGGACGAGTGTACATCGGTTACCACGGTATTAACAGTTTCAATGGGATCGCCTAGAGCCCAGTTGAGAGAGTAGCCATTAAATCTGTTTAATACGAAGTTATTTTGGTCCAACAAACTAGGGATATTACGTTTGGGCCTATAGGAGAGATGAATAGTAATGTTCAGAGGATAATGATCACTCAATACAATCTGGTGTAAGTGGAAAGTACTGTCTCTTTATATTGCTCCATTTGAGATCAAAATGAAATCAATAGTGGAGTGAAAACCTCTCCCATGAAAGGTAGGGGCCAGCACCATATTCGGATTGGACAAATTATTGGCGATTCCTAAATCTAACTTGAACGTAATTTCTTTTAGGGTGCTACCTAAACTCGAGTGGCTAAAATGGGGAATAGGATTATCTGTCTCGTCATTTAGGCCACATAAAAATTGATTAGATGCACAACAAGGAGTCTGATTGAAATCATCGCCCCATATAATAGTTACCTCCCTAGCTGATTTCCTCATAATAGATAGTATTAAGGAGCAGATGGAAATAACTACTTCCACTGCTTCTGAATCGGGAAGATTATTGTAATTTACCAGCAGGAAAGAGTCCTTCGAGTTTATACTAAAGCTAAGGAGCTGGAAATTAGGTTCAAGTTTTATGACCCTCATCTCGTCCATCTTAATCAAGTTTGATATATAGGTAGTTAAGCCTCCCTTAGCCCTACCAGACTTGGAGGGTTGGGCAGGTGAAAAGTACGTTCTATAACCATCGAGATGGATCGCTGTTGTCAGCCATGTCTCCTGTAAACACAAAATATTAAAATTTGAAATAAAATTAATCCAGACATCATTCCCTAGTTTGGAGCATTGTCCAGCTACGTTCCAAAATACAACAACTATTCTTGGCTTGGTAATCTCTCGGTAGTGGGCAATGGTAGTATTTAATGAAGGGAACGAGGATACCAGCACTTCATCCGTCGATGGAGGGACAGGGCTTTGTGCCAGTTGTGCGTTCTTATTATGAACTATAGTGGGATTTAGACGAGGGGAGAGAAGATCGCTATTCACTGGTACCCTAAATCCGCACTCTTGAGGGACCCAATTATTTTCCCCAATAGGGAGTCAATCAACGTCCTCCAATCCTCGAAGAGATGAAAAACGATTGGAAATGGGGATATTGAAATTGAAGCCCCCAAGTTGGCGCCGAGGATAGGCTCTGGGCTGTGGTATATTCCTAAATAGTATCTGGGGGTAAAAATAGGTCAAGCCAGAAGGTCTAATGACACTCTGCTCTTGCCCTTGAAACCAATTTATTATGTGCCTTGTGGCCCTGCAATCTCTAAAATTAACAATAATCAAATCCCCTTGAATTTCCTTCGGCCGGGATCCGACCCAGCCGAGTCTGCGAACGTTTAAGATTTCGCCATCAATGTTAGGGGGTAAGGGTCTGTTCTGTCCCAGCCAATGTATAACCTTATTCTTTAGGTCGTAGTATCCCTCTTTTTTCCCTGTTTCTAGTGTTGGGACTCCTGCCAAGACCACAACATAAGGGACTGCCTCCGGGGGCAGATCTATATGTTGCCTGTTTGCGCCGTCAGACTTTCCCGGCACAGAGGCAACACATTCATTGCGTTTTTGGAAATCAGGCCCATGGGTTTGGGGGCTGACATTTGTCTGCCCACATTCTGGCTCAATGTCGTCCTTCTGATGGAGTAACGAGTTTTTTTAGCTCAATAAGGGCAGTAGGGTTTTATTGGCCTCTGATTGAGACTGTCTATCTTCTATCAATAAAGATGGTTTTACTTGAATAGGGCAGTTTAAATGTGTCGATCTATTAGACGATAGGTCTTTTATATGATCAATGTTACTTGAAATCAACTTCTCCAGTGACCCAAATTGTTTGGACATTCCCTTCATTCTTTCGAAAAGTGGGAGTAAAAGTGATCTAACAAGTAACTCCAAACGACCTGTTAATTCATTAATTAATGGGTCAAAATAGTGAAGGTCCAGATGAGTTTCAGGGCCCTGTGCCTTTGTAACAACTGGGGAAGCAAGAATCTCAGTAGTTTTCAGTGGTTTACTCTTGTTGTTACTAAGAATGTTTTTGTTATGTTTCTTCCCTCCCCTCTTCCTTTTTTTTTTGGTGGAGGGCCTGCGGTGGTAGTTCCCCTCCCCTTCTTTACCTGTGCGGTTACAGCAAGGTCCCTAGGTGACTGTGACTCTAGTGTAATGAGGTCAGAGGAAGAATCGGAAGAAAGGTTAGTAACAGGCGCTGTTAAGTGAGTATGGGATTTTGGGAGGAGATTGCACTCTCGCATAGGTGAAGAAATTCTGACATCACTCAGAATTATTCACTAAACAGGACATGGGTGGTGCAGGCACCGGTGAAGTGGCCAGCTGAATTGATCCAATCGAGGAGAAATGTTCAGCCGATAAGCGCTGCTCCACCAGGGCAATCTTTCTCAAGGACTGAAGCAGCCCTTGTAATAAAGTTATCCAGTGTTCCTCGCACTGACCCTCCTAATAGTGAAGTTCTACTTTTGGGAGTACGGGACGACATATATATGTAAGATTGATGTGTATTTAGGCAACACTAGGGGGCGTGAATATCGATACCAAACTCATGCAGATTTGACAGCCACGGAAATATTAGGTGCATTAAGGAACACAACAGTCTCAAAAAGGTCTTGCGTGTTTCGTCCCACTTAGCGAACCAAAGAGTATGGGCCCAGCCCTGCCCCGGATGGCCACAGACGGCCCGCCCTTTGCCCGGGCTTAGCCCAGCGCTACCCGCGCGCGATCCCGCGATGCGGGGGTTGAAGTGTTCTTTTATGCGCCTCCGGGCACGGAAACGGCGTTGGCGGCTCTCCTGCCACTAGGGTTGCTGGGCAATGTAGTCCCCGCCTCCACTCCGCGGCCGCTTTGGGTGGTACTGCGGCGGCGGGAGGTGGCAACAGACTGAGGGTGCTGCGGGTTCTGCGGGACAAAAATCGCTGCGTTTGCTTCTGAGCCAAGGTCTCTCCCGCTAAGGTGCAAACAGGTGCCCGCTCGGCCGGGATTGAAGGGTTCTTTTATGCGCCTCCGGGCACGGAAACGACATCGGCGGCTCTCCTGCCGCTAGGGTTGCTGGGCAATGTAGTCCCCGCCTCCACTCCGCGGCCGCTTTGGGTGGTACTGCGGCGGCAGGAGGCGGGAACAGACTGAGGGTGCTGTGGGTTCTGCGGGACAAAAATAGCTGCATTTGCTTCTGAGCCAAGGTCTCTCCCGCTAAGGTGCAAACAGGTGCCCTTTAGTCATTTCCAGGAGTGACACTGGTTGCCGCCCATAAAGCATTTCAAATGAGGAACATCCTAGGGAACTCTGGAGTTGACGCCTGACTATGTATAGCGCAAGAGGGAGAAGTTGGTCCCACTCCTTCCCTTCGTTCTGTAGCGTTTTCTTCAGTAACGTCTTTAGAGGTTTGTTGTACCTCTCTATCAACCCGTCAGTCTGAGGGTGATACACTGAGGTCTTTATGTGGCGAAGATGCAGGGTCTTGCATACCTCTTTCATAAGTCGTGATGCAAATGGAGTCCCCTGATGGGTCAAGATCTCCCAAGGGAACCCCACCCTAGAAAAGAGCTCGATCAGTTTTTCAGCTATGTTGGTTGTAGTGGGGGCCCTGAGAGTGTAAACCTCGGGGTATCTGGTTGAATAATCGACGATCACCAGATCATATTGGTGACCTTTCTTGGTTTTTGGTAAGGGCCCAATGAGGTCCATTCCTACACTCTCAAAAGGGGTACCAATCATTGGGAGGTGCTGTAGAGGCACCGTGGGGGTCGATAATTGTTCTTCCTCTGACAGGTATCACACTCTTGACAATGTTTTTTTATATCCCCATATACACCTGAAGGACATAGGAACAAGTAGCTGTGGTACACTGTCCTTTGCGCTGAACCTATATAACAGACCCCTCTCAATGGCAAAATGGGGGTATAAGCTAGGTGTACCTGCGTGTTGTGCGCTCTGCCATGCGTTTTGCAAGGTTGGGTCATTCATCTGTGCAAACTTAAAAACTTTTCTCTAGAATCCATGGTTCCGGGGAGATGAGCGCTGGTGCAGGGTTTGGTTTTTCTCTTCTGCCGTCTACCCTGTCTTGGGGCCTCTGCACTGGTTTAAGAAACATGTCTAAGAATTCAGGGTTGTCTGTTCCAATTATCAGATCTTCTGGCAATTCCGACAATACCCCTACCCTAACTGCGTATGGCTTCCCTATATGAGGAGTGAGGATGATAACTGCCAAGGGATAGGGTTTTACGTCCCCGTGTATGCATCTGATATGTACTAGGGCCTCGGATTATCTGGGTGGGTTTTACGAAGTCCCCTTGGATAACAGACTGCCTACACCCTGAGTCTAAAAGGGCTGTCACTGTCCTCCCATTCACCTCCACACTTACATAAAAGGCGCTTCCCAGCTCTGCCGTATACAGAATGGATCTCTGGATATATCCCACTTCCATGGGTTCCTCCGTGGCCTTATTTCGTGGACACACGGGGGCTATTTGGCCCCATTCGCCACAGTCGAAGCACTGTGGCCCATTATATGGTGGTCCTTCAGGTTTCATAGGTCTGAGGCGAATTGTGTCCAGGGGAGGGCGGATTAACTTATTCTCGAGCTTTGCTATGGCAGCTCTATGGGGTTTCTCTGGTTCTGTCATAATAGTTCGGGGTTGAACACAGGGAAAAAGTGGTGGGCATTTAAATTGCCTGCTCTGTCGTTGTATGCGTGTGCTGCCAAAGCCACGCTGGGTGTTGTATGGCAAGGCTTCTAGGTATTGCTCGAGATAAATCTTATCCATTATCTCATCTTTCGTACTCTCGTTGGGCTTCAACCACTTGTCTGCTGCAGACTTCAAGCAGAAAAACAGGGTTTTGGGGTTCTCCCCAGGGGCACCTCTTTCCTTCCTGAATCTTATGCGAAAGGCTTGTGAGTCCAATCCCAAATGGTCTAGGATAATGACCTTGATTACTCTGTACGGGGAGTTGCCATTGGCGTTTGCCACCTGGTAAGCGGCTGGTGCCTCACCGGTCAATAGGGGGGCCAAAAAAAGGGCTATTTCTCAATCGGCCACCCACAGGCTCGGGCAGGCCTCTCGAAATTAAAGAGAATGGCATCCGGGTCTTCTCCAGCTAAGAATTTCTGTAACGCCAGCCCGAGGGCCCTTGGTGTTGGCTCAAAGGCCTCGGGGTCGATAGGTGTTCCTCCATCAGTTTCTGGAGGATTTCCATTTGGGAGGCCATAGTCTTTGAACACCTGTCAGTTGGCTTGGGCTACGCAAAGCTCAGTGAAACGGTAAAAAATCTCCGCGAACACGCAGAAATTCCGCGAACACGCGGAATTGCTTGTTCCCGATGCTTTTTTCCTGTTCGAGATCGCTGTTTTCATGCTCGGGGGTGGGGGGAAATATATCTTGCGAACATGCATTTTGAGAACGCGAACAAGCAAATTCCACGAAGTCGCGGACCGCAGAATTTTGGGCAATTTCGCATTCTCCACGGAACGAGAAATTAACCAAATTCCGCGAGTGGAACGCAATTTACTGCCCAGGCCTAGTTAGAGACGGTTTTATTCTACAATTACTTCTTCTTATAACAGAGGCCAGTATTAACAGTCAATGATAATGCTTCTTATCCTGGAGTTGCACGATGCGTTGCTCCTCCCTCCTTGGATTGCTGAACACCTTGTCTTCGATGCGTCTCTCTGGCACATAGAGAAAAGGGAGAACAATATCACTGCCTCAGTACTGCGGTGTAATGGGGAAGTGAGGGAACACCCGCAAAGTGCTTTACAGAACCGGAAGGTGTGCTCATGCAGGGGACGTGGGTAACTGGGGGAACACAAATGCCCCACAGCTGTGTCCATCACCAACACTGTAGACCAACTGTGGCGCAGTTGTGTGCTAATAAGCCAACTAAATTGATCCTTAGCAATTGTAACCTATATAATTAGCTCCACCTCCATCAGTCCCTTCATGGCGGGTCAGAGCTACAAGGACATACAAACGTAGTGTCAAAAGTCATATAAAATCAACTACAAGGTTCCTTGTTACTTTCTAATAAACTGGCTGACAGTCTGCTCTAAAAAGTGACTTTATGGTAATAGCAAAATAGGGAGCCATGCTCTCATCGTGGTTTTAATCTGGTCTCCCAAAACATTTTTGTGCTTAGGTCACGCGTGACTATTTAGCAATTAAACAGTTGGGAAACACTAAGGTGACCAATAGGGGGTCAGGAAAGTCACACAACAGATAGAAACCACGTGTTATCACACTGGTTGTGTAAGATAAAACAAAGCCATTTCTAAAAAAAATGTTGTTGCGAGGAGAGGAATGCACAAGACCACAACAAGGAAATAATTTATATCCCCAAGGTCTTCAATAAGGCATTACTGGCTTCATATGTGCCACTCATACATCGCTAAAAGTACTGTGTCGCATAACAAATGAACCATACGCACCGTATGGGGCACATCTTACCACAAATGTCATGATCGCTGCATCTGTTAAGTGCCGGCAGGGACAAGACTCTGTAAGACACTCTCATTAAAGTGTGGTTTGGTGGAAGGGACCTTTTCGTCATGTAATACAATCTGTAAACAGTGTCACTAGATGTATGGGATCCGTAGTTCTAGCAATAAAGACCGATCTCTGTCGTGGCATAATATGAAATATTTTTTTTAAAGTAGTTTGTCCCCTAAGGGTGTTGTTGTGTGTGATTTGGGAAAAAAGGGGGCGGTGATGGACAGAGTTTCTGAATGATGCAGAATACTCTTACCAAGTCAAGAGATCATGGTTTTAATCCATCACCGTTTTTTTAGCTCACTGCACCATCCCAGCTCAGAACCCGGCTACATGCAAATTAGTCTGTACCTGTCCCAGTGCATGATGGGAACAGGGCAAACCAAACTACCAAGCCAATTCTTGTACTGGGAAGGAAACAAGCTTCCGGGGACCGGTTTCTGGCATCACAGCCTTCGTCGGCCCGGCTTGCCTGAATCCTGATGGTGCAATGAGCAAGGGACTCACGTCTGAGCATACCTTCCCACACTGAGTGTGGATAAAATCGATTTGGGAAAAAAGGGGGCGGTGATGGACAGAGTTTCTGAATGATGCAGAATACTCTTACCAAGTCAAGAGATCATGGTTTTAATCCATCACCGTTTTTTAGCTCACTGCACCATCCCAGCTCAGAACCCGGCTACATGCAAATTAGTCTGTACCTGTCCCAGTGCATGATGGGAACAGGACAAACCAAACTACCAAGCCAATTCTTGTACTGGGAAGGAAACAAGCTTCCGGGGACCGGTTTCTGGCATCACAGCCTTCGTCGGCCCGGCTTGCCTGAATCCTGATGGTGCAATGAGCAAGGGACTCACGTCTGAGCATACCCTCCCACACTGAGTGTGGATAAAATCGATTAGTGTGTGATACAGGCTTAGTCTCTTACTTAAATGTGTTTGAGAGCCCTAGATCTGACAATGAAGACCAATCTTAATCGTAGCATAGTTAAAGAAAAGTCGTTTTTCCTATGGGTTAGTATCTAACTTAGATGTAGCTCCCAGAGGATATAGGGTTGTCATCATACGGAACACCAAGGAATAAAATTGTTAAGTCCCCTCTTATGGCTATTAAGTCTGAATGCCCGGCGTTGCTCCCTCCAGAAAAGGATCTTATCTAGGGGACAAATTTGTGTCCCGTAGTTTGGTTTATCTAACACCACCCAAGACAGATCATCCTCAGTATGTCCTAACTCAAGAAAGTGTCTTGTCCGCTTGTTTTTTTTTTTTGTTTTACACCGGATGGAGCTACGATGTTCAACAATCCTGTTTTTTACTTTGAAGGTAGTCATACCCACACACATGAGGGCACGAGGGCACTCAATCAAGTAGAAGACACCCCACAAATTACAGTTGGTGTGCTTCGTCAAAAGCCATGGTGTCTTCAGCCCTAGATCTAGTTGGTTTTTTTTGTCGTGTAAAAACACATATGGAACAAGATCCACAAGTGTCCCGTAATTGGTGGGCCACCCTAGAGTGACTGCTGAGATGTCTGCCCTATCCCACTTCGTGGCCTTGTGTGTACCAAAATGTCCTTCAATGGAAAAAGGGTTTATCTAGGATCATGTCTCCTTTGTTCAGGATGTGCCAGTTTTTATTTATGACCTTCTTGACTGTGTCTGTCAGATGACTATATGTGCTCCCACAGACTATTCTCTTTGCTTTGGTTCTGGGGTATGTCTCTAAAAGGGCATCCCTCTATTATTACGTGCCCTCTTAGATGACCTACGAATCAAGTCTTTTGGGTATTGACGTGTCTATAGCTCTTAACTCAAATTTGTAGCATGTTACTTATATTTTTTAATTTTCGTACAATTCCTCTGCAACCTGAGGAACTGACCTACGGGACGGTTGTTAAGCAGAGCCAGTGGATGAAAGCTTGAATAACTAAGTATAGTTTTGTGTGCCATTGGTTTTTGATAAAACTCAGTGAAGATCTTGCCTTCTTTTGGACACAAAAGTAGGTGTAGGAAGGGAAGTTGTTCCTTACTGGATTCACAAGTGAAACGCAGATTGGGATCCAAATTGTTCAGCCAGAGCGAAAACGTGTTCAGAGACATATGGTCCCCTTCCCAGATGACCAAGATATCATCAATATATCTCTTCCACAGTCTCAGGTTCATCTGGAAGGGGTTACTTGCTGGATAAATGTTATGTCATAATATTTCTAAAGCGCAAACTGTTACCCGAAGGTGTCCTGGCGCTATCTACAAAGAACCTCCCGAAAAGCTCACCGAAAAAAAGCCACATATTACACCTTAAACATCCAGGTTTTTAAGGCTTTCCTAAAAGCCATGAGATCCATGTTATTGCGAAGTTGAAACGGGAGGGCATTCCAAGCTTTGGCTGCCCCCACCCGAAAACTCCTGCCTCCCCAGCCTGTTTTTTTTGAAGGCCGGAACTGCTACCAGTTTAGCTCCTAGGGATCGCAGTGGTCTATTTGGAACATACCACTGAAACTGCTGCTTTAGATGTTCTGGGCCGGTCTAGTGAAGAGCTTTAAAAACGGTGCAAAGTGACTTAAACTGCACCCGTTTCTTAACAAGCAGCCAGTGGAGTCTTCTAATGTCGCCAGAAACAGAGGCAAATTTAGGTGTCCCTGTAAGCAATCTGGCTGCCGAGTTATGAAGAAGTTGTAGTCTATGCAACAGACGCTCCTGGCTATTAAGATAAAGGCTGTTGCAATAGTCCAGCCTAGTCATAGTCAATGCAGTCACTATTGTGCGTTGATTTTCCTTAGGAAAATACTGTCAAATTTTCTTACAGGTTCTCAGGACAAATGTGGTAGCCGAGACAACTGAAGTGACTTGATCTTCAAACTGAAGCTTATCATCAATCAAAACTCCCAGATTCTTTACTTTCCTGGAAGGGGTTGGGAGTGAGCCCAGCGAAACCGGCCACCAACTTGGGATCCAGAACTTGGGATCATTACCAAACAAAATGACCTCCGTCTTGCTTGAGTTCAGTTTTAAGCAGTTCTGGGACATCCATATACCCACTACATCCATACAATCATGAAAACGTAATTTTGTCCCCCTCTCTTGCCCTGGTCGCAGAGACACCACAATCTGAGTGTCATCTGCATAGGTTGTAAGATCAAATCCAAATGACCTGATCAAAGGAGCAAGAGAGGACAGATATACATTAAACAATGTTGGACTGAGCGAGGAACCTTGTGGGACCCCACAGGGCAAAGAAAATGGTTTAGAGCAGAAAGTGCCAAGAGACACTGTCTGTTTTCTATCTGAGAGGAAGGACTTCAGGAGTTCCCATGCTTTGCCTTGTACTCCACTTTCTCACAGCCTGTCCATCAACAAATCGTGATGGACCGTATCGAAGGCCGCTGACAGATCAAGCATGATCATTGCGGCCTTGCCTCACTGATCTAATGCGGTCCTAATTTCCTCTGTAGATTTTAACAACGCGGACTCTGTGCTATGACCCGCTCTAAATCCGTATTGAGTTGGATCCAATACTTGAGCCTCCAGTAAGTATGTAGTAAGTTGTGCATTCATACTTTTCTCGGCCAGTTTAGCTGGCAGAGGGATATGTGAGATAGGTCGAAAATAATTGGGATCCTTCGGGTTTAGGTTAGGTTTCTTGAGTAGAGGCAGGATTGATGCGGCTTTCCAGGCTATCGGGAAATATCCTTGCTTAAACATTGGCATTTATGATCATGGTCAACGATATCTTAATCAGTTCTGGGGCTAGTTTTAAGGCTACCACTGAACATGTATCAGAAGTTATTGATGTCCACTAAATCGGGCTCTCCTTCTAAGTCTCACTAATAAGTAGAGGTGCAAATTCATCAAAACTAAGATATGAGCCTAAACGTAATTTGTACCTCTCTTCAACATCTAATTTCCCATCTGTTTTAGGGCCATTAAATGTGGTGAAAATAGCCTCCACCTTACTATAAAAGAATTTAGCTATTTTATCGCAAAGCTCCTGGCTCGAGGGGATATTGGGAGTGCGCGGGTATGCAAGGCTGATTACTATTTTAAAAAGTTTTTTAGCTGAATTTATAGCAGAGTTTATTCGATTGGCAAAGAAAGTTTTCTTAGCTGCTTGGAGAACGTGTTTATAGGCCACTAAGTTTAGTCTATATGCCTCTTTCTCCACGGCTTTATATCCCTTTCTCCACTTCCTCTCTAATAGCTTGCACTTCAGTTTATGATCTATTAATTCCTGTCCATACCACGGAGCAGAGGGCCGTACTCTATTAGAGTATAGAATTTTTTCCGGCGCTAACTTGTCACCGGCTGCCTCAAGCCATTTAGACTATTGGGTGGTCGCCGCTTCTATATCTATTGATAAGTGTGGAAGAGTAGCATTCAATAGATTTACTAACTCTTTAGCCTCAATTTTATTCCATGCTCTAAATGTCACTTGCTTCTTTGCAAATTTATTCTCCTCATGTTGATTAGGAAATGCCAACTCGAAGCATACAGCCACATGGTCAGATCAGACCAGGGGAAGTAGGCCAGTAAACGAGAGTTGCGGGTTACTAGAAAAATCCCATCTAGGGTGTGCCCTGCAGTGTGGGTAGGGCCAACAACCCGTTGATCAAGGTTAAAACTTTCCATAAATTTCAAAAGATTTGCTGTATCGGGGTCAGCCGGGGCCTCTAGATAGAAATTAAAATCTCCCAGCATAGTAAAGGAACTAGCACAGATACCTCTTTCAAGCAGATTTCCCACTGAAGTTAGAAAAGGCGTCCTAAGGCCTGGTGGTCTATATAGGAGAATCCCCTTAAAAGTAGCCTGGTGGGAGTAATCTACACAAAATTCAAGTGCCTCACAGTCTATGATGGATGCATTTTCAAAGGTCGCATTAATGGTAGAATGATGAATAACAGCAAGCCCCCCACCTCTCCTAGAAGGCCTATTTAAAGTATGACATGCATATCCAGGGGGGGTAGCCTTGACCACATCTGGACCAGATGCCTCGTCAGTCCATGACTCTGTAATGAAGGCAACCATTATGCCCTTTTCCTCAATTAATCTGGCGCATTCTATACTATGCTTTACCAGGGATCTGGCATTCAACAAAATGTACTTCAGTCCCTGTGATTGTAGCATGCCTGTATAATTCGGACTTAATTGGTCTTGCAGCAGAATTGGCTGGTATAACAGTTCTGGAAGCATGACTTTACACCTGGGACATATTGTGGGGCAAGTAGGCGATCCCTTAGCCAGGTTCTGGTTCAAACATCCTGCCAGTCTGCCAATCCTATTTAGACTTTTTAGATAATCACTTGACCATTGTAGACTTACTGGCTTACCACTTCCAAAACCAGCATGGGTACTGGCACTGGGTGCTGGACCGGCGCAGACTGGCTTGCCTTTGGCGCGCCCGCTGCGCGGCCGCGTCGGCATTTGTAATTATACGGTGAGGGGCGCAACCACTAGCCCGCTGACCGTACTTCCCCCAAGATGGCGACCCTGTTTATGCCCGTTACGCCCCCCGGTTCAATCCCCAACCGGGAAGTGTGCCTCCCTTTCTAAATGTGAAAAAAATCAAATTGCCCCTAATGACCGGAAGTTATGTGCTAAAAATACTGTAGATAGGAAAATAACATCCGTTTCACGAGCGAGTAAAAACTATATTGAAAATCAGCCAGACTCACTTCTCTCAGCCAAATTCACTGTGCAAAGTAGCAAATAAATGTGCAAATGTAGCGATAGCAGCTCTCCCGGCTCAAGCCACAGGAGGGTGTAGGGTTTCGCGCTTGCGCCGGCAGTTCCAATTATACGGTCAGGGACGCAACCACTAGCCCGCTGACCGTACTTCCCCCAAGATGATGGCCCCGTTTATGCCTGTTACGCCCCCCGGTTCAATCCCCAACCGGGAAATGTGCCTCCCTTTCTAAATGTGAATAAAATCAAATTGCCCCTAATGACAGGAAGTTATGTGCTAAAAAATACTGTTGATAGTAAAATAACATCCGTTTCACAAACGAGTAAAAACTTTATTTAAAATCAGCCAGACTCACTTCTCTCAGCCAAATTCACTGTGCAAAGTAGCAAATAAGTGTGCAAATGTGTAGTCTCAAGCCAGTGCATATACAGATTCGCCATGCTTGGAGCACAAGTACTGCCCATGGGTGTCCCAGTCACTTGCCAGTACAACTGGCCCTCAAAAGTGAAAAGTTTTTCTTTCGTAGCCAAGTTAGCACAATCCATAATACATGAAGTTGGTGTCTGGTCCTGTCTGGCATGTTGATCTAACAGATGTTTTATGGTATTAAGTGTATCCTCCTGTGGAATATTGGTGTATAATGATTCCACATCATACGTCACCAGTAGATGTGTGTCCGGATCAAATTCCGCAGTATCAAGGAAGTATAACACGTGCTTGGTATCTTGTAGATATGAAGGCATCTCTGCTACAAGAGGTAGGAGGAAGCAATCCACAAACTGAGTGAGAGGTTCAAGTATTGAACCTATACCTGAGACACTAGGTCTTTCCGATGGATGTCTCTGGGTCTCGTGGATCTTGGGGAGCATATAGATGGCTGGAGTTCTTGGATGGTTTTGAATACCCTTAGTGATCCAGCCCAATTCTTGGCCTAAGGTGAGTGAGGGTTCTCGTCTTAGACACAACAGTGCTTCCTAGTCCCTTTCTTTGTGTTTTCCCTTTTTCCCTGTTCTCTTCTATTTTGTACCATCCTTGTACGTTTTGTGAGATATATTGAAGTAAGTAGTACTTTGGATGGCGATTAACACTCCAGTCAGACCTTATAGTGAAATATTTGAAAAGTATACACCATATTTGTAAGGGTTTCACTTGCGCAAAATACAAAGCACATGGCCTCTGCACAATTTGCCTCTTTCCTTATACGAAAGAGAACAAAGCAAAACATCTGTAAGACACAAACTAATTAACACATTTTAGTGTGTTTTTATTTAAAATATAATTAACACGAGAGCCACTTAAAGGGCCAGATCAGGGAGTTTTTCTCAGACCGTAGTCCCTGCACACTGAAGAGGTGTTTTACCTAATTCTCCTCCTCTCCAGGCATCACCCTGGTGAGCCAGAGTGTACCTCTCCACAGCAGTCTAATTAAATGGCCCGTCCGAATTTTAAGAATTGCACTATTCCCGGATGTAGGGCGATCTGACTGCGAAGAGCCCGGACCGGTCAGTCACAGGTGGTTCTCCAACAGACATCAATCGTCCCAGAAGCATGCAAGGCCTGTGCAGCTGCCGTAGTGATGCCAATGCGCACACGTTTGGTGCACCGACAACTGACTGCTGTGCATCAGACATTGCTACTACTGAGTATGCTCAGAGCACAAGTACCGCTATCACGGCAGGCTCAGGAACGTTAAGGGGAAAATATCTTTAAAGTACTACAACATGAGATTTGTACGCTTTGGTCGAGCACATACACCGCACACTCGCATAAACATGAATGGAACGATCTGTGCACATTACATGTGCATGTGCAGAGTACAAATGAAACCAAATAAAACGTTCCCTCACCATCGCGGATGGGAATGAGTAATTAGGACATGGGAAACTGATTAGAGAAACACAGAAGTGGGAACAGGCTACAACCAATAGAAATGGAGGAATAGTAAAGTGACAAGCACACAGACCAATATGAAGTGAAGGGGGAATGTAAGTCCCTTCTAAGATCTATTAAATGCAATAGATTTCAGGTGAAACATAAAAATGAGGGTATGTTTTGACACTAGATAGTGCTTAAGTAAAAATGAGATGTAAGATGATAGTAGGGGGACCAGCTAGTAGAGCAGGTCGGGAGCTCCACCAAGAGGCTCCAGTAAAGTCCTGGAGAATGTGGTGATGACTGCGACAGTCAGAGATTGAGGCTTACCTGCTTGCTGTCCTGGGGTAGCAGATTGAGTGTGGGCTTAGGTGCTTTTTGGTCGGTCTAGCGGACTCGCTGAGGTGTGGCTCTATGGGTTTCGGCTGGTTTGCTCGGTGGCACAGAACTAGTTTGGAGGGCGCCGGAGACACCAGTAGCAGCAATGATAGCCTGGGCAAGGACGGTGGTTCATCTGTGCCTGGCGTGGTGTTCGAGGGAGAAGTAGCAAAACTGCGGTGCAGCAAAAAAGGTGCTGCCTCTCAGCTGAGTATATTGAGTTGGGGGGAAAAGGAGAATGCTGAAGGGCTATAATACCACCTGACCTTATGGCACCGGCAGATCCCTGCACAGAGGGTAAGGTGATTAAAGGGGGGAGCAACCTTAACAGCTTTAACAGTGGCACAAGGAGAGTTGGAAGGGACTGAGAGGGCATCCAAGGAGCAGGATTTGGGGAAAAAGGTTTAAGCTGAGATCCTGGTCTTTCCTCCTAAAAGAACTAGAGATCGGCCCTAATAGAAGTGAGAACAAGCAGCTATTCGAGTCCTCCCAGCGCAAAGCTAAGAGCCCCTTCAAAAGAACCTCTCAAAAGAAGGTCACTGTGTTAAAAGGAAATAAGCCTACTTCAAAAGGACCTAGAGTAACACCCTCAATGAGATTTGTTTTCTAAAGTAAATACCATGTCTGATATGGAAGCCTCAGGAGCAGTGCCGAAAAGGATGTCTTAGGAGCAGGTCAAAGCTAGGGAAGAGGGCAATCCCACAATTCACCAAGATATACCAACAGTAAATAGATTTACATCACTGGAAGGACCTGCCTTGATGTCAAGAAAGGAGGTGGGGGTAGAGCATGGCAACAAGGTATGAGGGGTGTCATTAGTTCAGCTCTCAGGAAGAACAGGGAGTGAAACAGATGGATTGGAGATGGTCCAAGGTATGATAAGTCAACTCTCAAAAGAATCAAAGTAGTGTTTTTTTAACATCGGAAGCTAATCGGAGAGCAATACAGGACGAATGTTGGAATCTAGAGGAGAGGTCAGTCCTCGCACAATGTACAGAAGCTTTAGATGACCAGGTTCAGGAACTGAGGCTGACTGTAAGTGATAACCGAGAGGTGGAAAGGTTATAACAAAGAGAGTAAAATCTAGCAGAGAAACTAGAAAGGCTGGAAAAAACGCCAGACGAAGCAACATTTGGATCCTAGAGGTTAAGGAAGGGGAGGAGGGGGGGGAAGGATGTCAAAACGTTTGTTGTAGATTTATTGACTAAAGCTTTCCCTCAGATGGCCTCTGATGTGAGTTTGGGAACCACAATTTAGAGAGTGCAATGGGACCCCTTAAAGGTGAATCCTGGGCTGAAGAAGCCCAGGAAAACTTTAGTTAACTTTCAGTCTTGTACAAATAAGGAAAGAATTTTGGGGGTAGTATTAGGAGAAATCAATGCAGGTCGAGGATCTCACCTTTGAAATTAGGGCAGACATTTCTCGTACCACAGAGGATAGATGACGGGAATTGGCCAAGCGAATGGAGCCCCTTGGGGAAATAGGGGCACAGGTGCAATTCAGGTCCCCAGCAATGTTGAAAATTATGTTGGCTAATAAGATGCATAACTTCCTCACCTCCGAGGACTTAGATGTTATTATATCCCAGCCGGCAGTAAGGGATAAGTATTCACACCACTTAAATGAGATATTATGAGTAGTTTAATAGTAAACTTCAGTAGCAGAACCACAGGTAGTAGTTTGCACTGGCTTAGTATGCCAAGAGGAAGGAGTGGTAATGTTCCCTGGGAAGGGCTGCATGCGGTGGGGAGCATAGGGAGAGAAAGAACAACAAAAAAAGTCCCCATATAGGTTAGATAGGCTCACAGTTTGGGGATTTTGAGAAGGGGTGATGGGGTGGAAAAGAGATTGTGGGGCGAGTTCCTTGATATTCTAAGCTGGAATGAGAATGGGTTAAGAGTTAGAAGAAGGCAACACCTGAAAGAAAGTCATGCTAAGGTTATCATGCTTCAGGAGACCAATTTGTTACTGTCTGAAAGTATAGGGCTTTTCACAAAACAAAGATGGATAAAGTGGTAGTTACCAATCGGCAACATTGTACAAAAGGAGTAGCTATAATAATAGAAGTAAGCTCTGTGGTAGAGCTACAGAGATATAAGGCGGACGAAGGAGGGGTTGGATAGTCGCGAAGATTAAAGTTGGGCAGACTCTAGCCAGCTACTATGGTCCGAATGTGGACGATGTCACATTGAAGGATTAATTCACCAAAAGTCAAGGCCTATTTGTTGTCCATGTTAGACAACCCGAATCTCTGTGATGTGTGGCGAAAGGTAAAAATAAAGACGAGAAACTATTCCTTTTATAGTAAGAAAAATTGTCACTCATCTATTTTAGATAATAAATAGAAGCTACAGAAGTACAAAGGGTAATGGATATTGAATATCAACCCATCCATGTTTCAGACCATTTGGCTGTACGTTTAAAATTAAAACTATCATCACGTCCTGTTTTAAGAAGATTGACACCAAACAGAAGGCTACTTTTGCAAGCCGTATTTATTAAAGTGATCGAAGCGGGTGCAATCGACTTTTTCAGATGGAATTTGATTTTGGCCCCTACTCGCATGGTGTGGGGCGCCTTTAAAGCTTGGTTAAGGGGAACCCTAAAGAGCAGCTCAGCGGCCTGGTTAAAAGAGGGAAGAAAGCAAATCTCTGTTAGAAGAGAAATTGGTGGCGGCCGAAGTTAACTTAGGACATGCTCACGGGCATATAAGGAAGAGCTTAGAGAAAAAAGTTGAAGATCTGCAATGCGAATATAGTATGAAATTAGAAGAGAAACTACAACAGCAATGGAAAGTGAGTAAGTTGAGGGAATATGAGCAGGGGGAGAAATGCACAAAATTGGTGGCCATGAAAGCTAGAATGGACAGGTCTCATAACCACATAAGGGGAATAAAGGTAGATGAGAGGATAGAGTGGTGAAGGATGCGGAAAGGGCTAGAGCAAGCATTTTTAAAATTCTTCCAGGACCTCTATTTTGAGGACTTTGAGGTGGATGAGGCTGAGTTAGATCAATGGTTTCTAGGGAAAATGTTACCAAAACTGAGTAGTGAGGCCCAGAAGTACTTAAATCAGGAAATAACTGGGAATGATATCCTCACAGCAGTTAAAAAGCTTAAAAAGGGGAAAGCAGTGGGACCAGATGCAATTCCAAATTAAATGTATACAACTCTCTGAGGACCTAATCCCTGTTTGACTTGAACTATTCATGATGTGCAGAGTAGAGACTCCCCTAAGCCTGAATCCTGCTAAGGGCTGTAATTTCGCTTTTTCTAAAGTCAGATAAAGATCCTGTGCAATGTCCATCATATCGTCCAATTTCTTTGTTGAATTGTGACTACAAGATTTTTGCCAGCCTATTGGCATTCCATTAGAGTAAGACAGCCGGGGGTCTTGACTAATGACGATCAATCAGAGAGGCTTCCTTCTAGGAAGACGGATGAGGGAACTTGCTTACAACCTGAATAGGATCAATAGATCTTGCCTCCTTAGGGAGCCCCCCTTGAAATCATAACTCTCGATGCCTCAATGGCTTTCGATCGTGTGAACTAGAAATACCCGTGAGGCACATTAAAGGCTTCTGGGATAGGCAAGACATTCAGGAACCTCCTGGGCATGATATACAAGGCTCCTTGAGCGCACATTTTGGTTAATGGGTTCCTTACAGTGGGGTAAAGATAGGAAGAGGCACCAGACAAGGTTGCCCTCTGTCACCCATACTCTTCGATCTTTATATTGAACCCCAGGTACAAAGCATAAGACAGAACAGCGAAATCAACAGTTTCAGTATAGGAGCTTTCTCTAGGAAGATTGCTCTGTACGCGGATGACTTGATGTTGTACACTGTGGATATAAGCCAATCTCTTCTGAATTTACAGGGCTCGACAAATCTAAAAAATCTTACTTGACCTGCAGGTCGAGTGAGTAGACTTTTGTACTCGACCTAACATCAATACACTCGACCCACAAATTGATCGCATATGAATTTTTTTCAAAACATTTGCAGCGCCAACAACCCAAGAAAATGTTGGCCAACCAAATTAACAGCACATTTTATTAATTTATCACCCAGTACCTAATATGTGTGTATCAAAGTGCCGTGGTGAACGTTTCTGCGAACATACATGGCAAAAAATACCCCATAAACTTTAACATGTCACTGAAATAACATCCATGACAACATATCAGGCACTTACATGTTAGTGAAGATGCTGATGCTCTGAGCTAAGGGTTGCGTTCTTCATATGCAACGGCGCTGCCTTCTGTCCTTGCTATTCTGTCTTGAAATCACTTTGTGCAACAGGACCAATGTACTTGTATCAATCGAGGTTGAAACAGACTGAGCCATCGGTATTTATGGCCTGAGATCAAGTGCTTGTTCCTTCAAATAATAGGGACAGTTTTGCATATTCATGGACCTGGAAGGCTGTGTCAATGTGGTTGTCATTGTCCTGTGTTTCCTCTCAGCGAAAGCACTACTGTTCGGGATAAGTGTCAACTTTTGAGCTGTCCACTTGTATTTGCATAATAGCGCTCCGTCCGCTTTGAGGCAGAATGTAGCTCATTTTGTAATCAGTTTGTGCTGCCAAGTCCTCAAAGTTTCTTTTAGATTGCTGTAGCTTTGGCAGTGCTTAATTTGTATTAAAAAAAAGTGCCAGGGCCTTTGTCAGGAGTCCATTGGCTTGGCAGTTCGGGCTGGACTTCTCCCATGAGGCACAGGGGTCAAGACTGATTTGCATATAGCCAGTCCTGAACTGGGGTGGCGAACAGTGAGCTAAAGAACGATGATGGATTCAACCCAGGTCTGTGACTGGGGGTGAGTGTCTCCATAGTAGACAAACAGCTGTTCCACCATGGCAAATTGTCAGAAGTATCATTGACAGACACCAAACAGTGAATGGTAAAACACCACGCACCAGCATTTACTAACTTTTTAAGGAAAATGGTGCTGATTTGAACATAGTCAGTAGCAATAAACTCAGTCGCTATCTTCTGACTCAGTAACAGTCTTGTTTTGACAAGGATGTTTGTGGCCCATAATATGTCTTGTTCCTGGATTTGCTGAAAGCCAATGCAAAACGGCTGGGTTTGGATCAAAAGTGTCTAACTCCAGCCCATCTACTTGGATCCGCATTAAAGCAGACATGGTGTCACTTTTAAGGGACGTACGGAGCTCATTTTTTATTCGGTTCATGCTGCTAAACCCCCGTTCACATATTGCTGTCGTTGGACTGATGGAAAGCATGATTTCTAAAATTGGAAGGACATGTTTAACTTCTTCGGGGCGTTTTTTCAATAGCTGAGTGAAGAGGGATACAGGCTTATGCGACGTCATCCGATGAAAGACGTACAGTTTAAAATCTAGCCACTCTCCAGGGGCACACTGAATTTCTTCATCAGTAAGTACCTTTTTGTAGCATGTAACAAGGTCCTCAAATTCTTGATCCCCAAAACCTCTAATCTTTTCAACAGAGTCTGGCCACAAAGTAAAATCAAAAATGTTAAAGAATGCGGCTTGCCTGAGATGTGCTTCAAAAACCTGTCACTTATAAAAGAAAGAGCATTCTCTATTAACTCAGTAGTGTCTTCCTTGACATTAGTTTCATTAGAGCTGCCTTTTCTAGCAGGCTTTGCCTGTGTTAGTAACGGGACCCCTGCAAAATGTCCATCTTTAAAAAGCAATTGAAATTGTGTTAGTGCTTTTCCTGGCTTTGTTTTCAGCTGTATTAGCTTCTGTTGAAGCACCTCAATCCTTCTTGCAACTTCAGAAATAAGACTGTCTTCTTGTTGAAATGCCTTAGACACTTGCTGAAGCAGCTCTGTGAAGTCTATCATAAAGTGCAAGAAATAAAGAAACTTCTCTGATTTCATGTCATGAAGCAATCCTTTGGCTTTGTTTGCATATTCATCACTACCAGTAGCAAGGTGCTCAAGATGAAGTACTGTAGATTCCCAGTTTGTCTTAAGTGCTGTTACTGCCCTGTGCTGACTTGCTACCCATCTGATTTGCTGCAAGCCACCAAAATGTTTTAACTGTTCTTCCAGATTATCAGCTATCTCTTTAAGTTCCCTTCTCCGCTTAGGTGAATAATAATATAGTTTGAAACATCCTTTGAGCACCTCTTCAAATTTGGATATGTATGAACTTTTTCTTTTAACATCACACACAGCAAGCTCTAGATTGTGAGCTACACAGTGCACAACTGCAAGGTGATCGCAATTGTCCCATCCTTGATGTTTGGAGACTTCGTCCAGTAGCTGCTTCACAGCACCAGATTTACTACCGAGGTTCACAGCAGCTCCATCTGTATTCAGACCAATGCATTTCTGGCTCAGAATATCAAGAGATATGCCCATGCTTTCCAGGCCAACTATTAAAGCATTTTTCACTCCGGATGCAGTGGAGTTTTTCATGCTGACAATGTCACACAGATGGGTAACAAGGGTGCCTTCACAAACAAATCGTACATAAATCAGTTCCTGTTCCTGAGTTCCTTTGTCAGTTGACCCATCTGACAGAACACTGAGGAACCTAGCATTTTCTATCTGGGATCGAATTTTAATTTTTAGGGTCTCTGCAATTGCTATTACAAAGTTATGGCATGCATGATCATTCGTATAATTTTCGAAATTCCAGTCAGGATTGTTCTTTCTGCAGTGTGCAGAGTTTTGGAAACTTAATAAAAGCCTCACCTTCTTTTGCAAGATAATAGGCTGTATTAAATAAAATGTTTAAGTGCCCGATATTTTTTTCATGCATTTTTGTGATCGATTTGGCTATGCAGGTCTCCTGTGGGTTTTGAATTGCAGCTTCATGTAATATGCATTTTTCATGTGATTTGCTCTTGTTGTGCCATTCCAACGTCTCCCTTTTGAATTTTTCTGTCACACCAACATATAGGGAAGACTTAGTATCTGCGAGATGAGGAAATTTCCTGCAAACTCCACAATACAAAACTTGAGATGTTTTAAAACTGGTCTCGACTAGGACAGCTCCATTACTTTCCTTTTCTTCAATCACTGCCCACTTGAAATCTTCAAGCCATTTCTGTTGTACAACTCTGTCTTTTTGTTTGATCATACTCCCTTTGCTTTTGGTGTATTTCTTCTAATGACTTCCTTTTCCCAACTGCTGAACTCTCTCCTGCCTTATTCAGTGGCGTTTTAGCTCCAGTGGGTTTTCCCAACCACAACCTGATGTCTGCCATTGCAGCTGCACTCTCTGCCTGTTGTCTGCCTTGTCCTCACTAGATAGCCAGCACTGCTTCTGTCCGCTCTGAGCTAGAATCAAAAACAATAACTGTAACTGATTTTAAAATAACATGAAGTCTGTGTACAAACTACTAGGCTTAACATTTGCTTTCCATAATTAATTTAAAGATCATGGCTCCAATTACTTAATACTGCATGATCAGATCTGTAAAAGCACCCCAATTTGGAATGCGCTCTAAGCCATAATAATCAATGGTACGGAACGATGTGCAACACAACCAGTGCTTTCAACTGAAATAACTCACTATCTGGACTAACCGGTCTGCTCTTGCTGGTTCTAATATGTATTGCAGATGGGGGCAGGCCGGGTTATACCTGTAATTTCAGTAAAGTTAAAAGGTCTTGCCTAACGGTTTAACTAAAGTACCAAGTACCTGACTTAACTCCCACGATAGGATGGTGTGTACCTTGGTGGAATCTACACTCTTCCCTCTTACAAAAACAAGTTCTTAACTACCAGTATCGGTAAAAAGGACTTTTCTCAAGCGCCTTTACAAGTACACGCAGAAGTACTCACTTTCTTGCGAGCAAAATCAAGCAATGAAGGTGAGGGAAACATACAAATATTCACAAATACACCCACTTGAGCAACGAGAAACCGTGTCAGTGACAGCATAGTACATTCATCACACAATGTTCTAATGCAACTTGCATAAGCAGGATTATTATAAGCTCTCTGGGAAGACATTTCATTTAATTTCCTTTGTATCTTCAGATAACCCGTTCTCCTGTCCAGAATCAAGGGAAAGATTACAGCCCCTCTTCCTACCATTGTCTGCCTACATTTTTTTCGGAGTATTTACGTGAACTTGACCCGAAGGTATCAGAGCACTTCTGCAGAGCACCAGTTGCGTTACATGAGGATGCATTCATTTTTGATGGGCACATGATAGAGATGAAATGATCTGCCCAGAGTCACAGGATGTTGCGCGCATTCATTGAGATCGGGTGTTTAAAGAATGACTGTATAAGTACTTCAGCAGCGCGAAAGAGAAAGATAAATTGTGGTGTCTGTACTTCACTAACTGTTAATTTCACGGTGATCGGTTGTACACATTGCTATGTGGCTGTAAAATCATCTGACGTGACCAAAAGAGCAGTGCCTAGCAGTAACTTTAATACACCTTTTAGTACGTTTGTTGTTGAACACCTGCAAATTAAAGATCTACATGGGGTGCATATTTTGTGAACTTGTTAACGTTGAAGCCCTTGCACCAAAACCTTTTATGGTTAAATATATATTTTTTTAAATTATAATCTACCTTAGTCTCGCAAGAAATTACAGAAACCTTATACCTCATCTCTCAGCCTTATCCATCAGTGCTTTAACTGTACTATCAGTAAACCTTTTGATAGCTAGGATTGCGCCCCCCTCAACCCCCCCACAAGGGCCACAGAGACAGAAGAAGCTTGCAGTTATTACTCATTGTAAAGCACTTAAACAGCTCTTCAGGTGTAGTGTGTGCTATATAAATGCATTTAGGATACAGTAGGGCTACTGTTCTTCATTGGATTGCTTTCTTCCCAAAACTAACTCTTCCCCTTTTCTGATCTGCATGTTTTCCCTAAACAGCTGCAGTCTCTCAAGTTTTCACTATTGCCACTCTCCTGTGTTTCATCTGTCAAAGTCCACCACTTTTAGCTCACCTTCTCCACTGTCAGCTACAACACAACAACTGTGCAGAAGACACATAAATCATTCTAAAACTTAAACCCCCATCAGCCATTGCCTCCTAGCTATTAACCACTGGATGCTAACGGACCACTACTAGGTAGAACTAGCGCTGGTACACCTCTTTGCAGAGGCAGCTGTGCGCTCTAGAAAACTGGCTAACATAACATGCCTCAATCTGGCCAAAACAGCTTGGCTCTCCTCCAAACCTAAAATACCGAGTTGAGAATCTTGAAGGGGGAGATCTTTGCCAATGGATTAGCAATAGGCGAGGGAACTTGTAGAACATACAGAAGTGCAGTATCAGACTTTGAAACTTCAGCTTTGCATGCGAAGTTGGCAAACGCTATCAGTGCAGCCACTATATACCGGCAGAACCAGCCTTCTACCAAGGGCTGAGATGAGCATATCGCATACCCTTACCTAGATGTAATCAAAGCTGCTCCTGCATGTCCAACTACAGGCAGTCTGCCAAGCAGCAGCCATGTCAACAAGTAACAAATGGGTATAAACACCTCATTTTTATTCGGCTTAATAATAACGCTCTGCAAGATATAGGTTTACTTTAAAGCTAGCAAATACTGCAGTCTCACGTCACTTTGTGCAACGTATCTTGCAATATCTGCTTGAAAACTATCTTGCATGCCTCACAAATTCCTGTGTATCCCGAAAAATTTGACAAGGACAGTGTTTGCGAGAACATTATTGGGCGATGCATATGCTTACATTTGAAGAATTGGAGTTCCTGTGTGCACCTTGTATTTCACTTTAAACCTGATCCCATTGCACAACACAGTGTGAGCAAACTGCCCCTCACCATGCCATAGGACATAAGGATTTTAAATTGAAACCTTGTCCGAATTTAATTTTACAGAATGTATTTTCAGTCTGTCGTTCTAAGCTGTCTGTAGGTAGTGGCTGCTTAAATTCAGAATTAAAAGGTTTTCTTGCTCTTATTCATTCGCGAGTTGCCTGGCAGCAGAGCTGTGCTAGTCTTCTCTTACAATATATATATTTATTAATGTCACCCCTTTCAGTGCTGACCAGCATGCGGTCGTCTGCAATTAGTCGTTCGCAAAGTGTCTAATTAAGGCACGCTTGGCTTCAAAAGCACTTTAGAAACTTTCATGTTGTTGGTTGGGGCTTTGAAGTTTTCCTTTGTAATTTCCATGAGGGCATCTGATGCGCTGCTGTTAGCAAATGCTTTTGTGAAATCCTTAGTTTGCTCACACTGCGTTGTGCAATGGGATCAGGTTTAAAGTGAAATACAAGGTGCACACAGGAACTCAAATTCTTCAAATGTAAGCATATGCATCGCCCAATAATGTTCTCGCAAACACTGTCCTTGTCAAATTGTTCGGGCATTATGTTGTAAGGGAGTCCATATGGAAGTCGTATATTTGGGGTTGAGTGGACACCGATTCCGAGTAGATTGGTAGGGGGCGGGGTATGTACCTAAGTAATAAGACCAGCTGAAGGGCAACGATGACCTGATTGATACAGGTAAACAAGAGTACGTACTGGCAAGAGTGGTCTCTGATGCTAGACAGCAAAGATGTAAAGAGGGATTGTTATCAATATGTTTTAGCATACGTTTAGGTAATGGAACGCAGCCTGCAGTTTTAGAACTTCAACGGGGGCCTTTTATAGGCATAGACGACTCAGTGCTGTGTAGAAATTCAAAATTTGGATCGATGTACAATAAATTACAATAAATAGTAGGCTGCACCTCTGTACAGCTTGTGCGCGCTTAAAAATACCCGTCTGGTCATGTGCCCCATGTCTTTTCTTAGGATAACGGGAGGATGCCTTCACTGTCTGTTAAGTAAACAACTTCTTGCATATGCTGTGATTATCTTTTTTTATAACAAGTACTAGGCAAGGAGCGGCTTCTTAAAATCCAGAAAGGGTTGGGAACATGTGGATGGACAGCCAGGTTTCTGCTTCCCCTGACATTAGCATAACATTAATGGAAAAAAATGCAACTCACCTCTCTAAGACGGCAAGCCAAATCGCCCTGCACTCCCGACTCCACTGAAGAGAGCGTGTGGTGGGGTGCTGCGTCACTGCTGCACTTTAAGCAGCACAGCGCGGGGGCAGGCCAAAATGATGTCTTGGGCCGTTATTGGTAGCGCTTTTCGCGCGCTACACGATTGACGGCCCTGGGACCCACACAACCATAGGCAGCGCACCACACCACCACCACTATGTTAGGTGGTGCGTGCACCCTGCTGCTGCCTAGAGCCTTCACCCCACACCGCACCACCACTTCATTGGCGTCGTACCCTGCTGCCCCCTAGAGCCTTCACCGCACACCGCACCGGTGCGTGCTGCCCCCTAGAGCCTTTCACCTGCTACTGCAGTGGCGGCAGATAGCACTCGCCAGGCCGGTCAAGTAGGCCTGAAAACTGGCTCACCCTTCACAAAAATCACTCATTTGCGAGCGGTAGAGTACATTTTTTCGAGCCCTGATTTAACCCCTTTGCTGCTAGGCCTTCCCCCCCCGTGCTAAGCCTTTTTTGGGGTATTTGGGGTAGTCCGCGCTTAGGCCCCTGTAAATTTTTGACCACATAAGGTATCCACGCAAAATTTGCGTCCTTTTATTCCAACATCATGGGGATTCTAAAGGTACCCAGGGTTTGCGGACTCCCCTGGAGGGGTCCCAGAAATTGGCCAAAATACAGCAAAATGTTGGTTTTTTGGGGGGAAAAATGGGAAAAACGGGCTGCACATGAAAGGGTCTGGGTTTTTCCCGGCAAATGTTATCAAAAAAGGGTTTGTGGGGCAGAAATCGCAATTTCCCCAGCTTTTAGGGAATACCAAACTTTTGTCAGAAAACCAACATTTCTTACACAGTTTTGGCATTTTTCTGGGACATAGCCTATTTTTTTCTATTTTTTTGTGCTTTCAACCTCCTTCCAGTTAATGGTATAAATGGGTGTTAAAGCAATAATGGATCCTGGAAAGCTATACATTTTGGAAAAGTAGACAAAATTCTGAATTTAGCAAGGGGTCATTTGTGTAGATCCATCAAGGTTTCTTTATAGAAACCAACAGTTAAATATAGGAAAAATTGAAAATTGGTTGAAAAAAAACTGCCTTTTGTGTCAATGTTTTCACCTGTAACTTCTTATAATTTTGACAGCTCTTTAAAAGCAATATACCGTTACATCCGCTGGACCTTCCTGGTTGTGGGGATATATAGGACTTGTAGGTTCACCAAGAACCCGACATACCCAGAGTCAAAAACTGAGCAGTAATTTGCAATGGCTTTTTATTATGTACCGGGTATATAGCAATTATTGTGGGAAAATGTATACATGGAAAAATATGTATGAAAGACACCTATGTATTTCTGAAATGGGAACAAAATATAGAGTTTAGAAACAGTACATATTTGCACACTTTCGAAATTGGGAATACTCATACTAGCGTGAGAATTATCGGTCATTTTTCAAAATGACTTATTTTTTACACAATGTCTTTAATTTGGAAGGCAGAAATGCATCAAAACTCAATAGTTAATAACAGTTGCTTTACAAATCTGAATTACCCTTAGTCTCCTGATAAAAATGGTACCTCACTTGTGTGGGTAGGCATAGTGCCCACGACAGGAAATGGCTCAAAACACAACGTGAACACACCACATTTTCACAATTAAAATGTACCCTTTTTTTTGCAAAGTGTCTAGCTGTAGTTTTTTAACACTAGCTCTGCCGGCACCTAGGGACACATAGCAAACCTATACATTTTTAAAAACTAGACACCCAGGGGAATCCAGGATGGGGTGACTTGACTGCCTCCCACCAGGTTCTGTTACCCAGAATCCCTAGCAAACCTAAAAAATTGTCAAAAAACCCACATTTTCCCCACATTTCTGTGGTGGAAAGTTTTGGAATCTGCGTCGATCCACAAATTTCCACCCACCCCGCATTCCCCAAAGTCTTCCAAGAAAAATGGTACCTCACTTGTATGGGTCGGCCTAGTGCCCGCAACAGGAAACTGCGCAAAAGGCAACGTGGGTACACCTCAATTTCGCAGTGAAAAATGACCCTTTTTTGGCAAAGTGACTAGCTGTAGTTTGTGAACCCTAGCTCTACCGGCACCTAGGGAAACCTACCAAACCCACACATTTCTGAAAAGTAGACACCCGGGGGCTTCCAGGGAGGTATGGCTTGCGTGGATCCCCCAACGTTTCCTTACCCTGAATCCCCTGCAAACCTCAATTTTAGCTGAAAACATCACTTTTTCCCCACATTTTTGTGTGGGAAAGTGTGGCATCACCGGGCTCACACATTTCCTACCACCCAGCTTTCCCCCCAGGTCTCCCGTTAAAAATGGTGCCTCACTTGTGTGGGAGGCCCAAGTACCCGCGACAGGCAAGGACACAATACGTTTTGAGGCAACATCAACATTGCCGAGCTAAAATTGAGGTTTGCAGGGGATTCTGGGTAAAAAAACGTTGGGGATCCACGCAAGCCATCCCTCCTTGGAAGCCCCTGGGTGTCTAGTTTTCAGAAATGTGTGGGTTTGGTAGGTTTCCCTAGATGGCCGCCGAGCACGGGGCCAAAAACCCAGATGACCCCCCCCCTTGCAAAACCAAATCGTTTTGACACAATTAGTAGTTTATTTCTGCAGCGTGAGAATTTTGGCACAATATTGCAGGGAAAATAGGAGAGCCATTTTGAGGTTTGCAGGACATTGTGGATAAAATAAACTGTTGGAATTCACAAGAGAGACCTCACCATGTACTCCCATGGGTTTACGACAATATCTACAGTTGGTAGGTTATTCTTAGATGGAGTGTACACCTTTGCAGAGAGACTAAAAAGACAAAGATTCCTGCATAGCCATCTATTCCTCAAACACACACACATACTGGTTGGATTAGGCACGAGGGCGAGTGATGGTTCCGTATATACAATTGTATTAGCAAGTGATTTCACAAAAATGAAATGCTCTGTTAATTGAAAGGATGAGAAACTGAACCATTGACTTGCAGCTCGTGAGCTGTAAAGCTACGACAAAGCACCAACCTCTTTACAGGCCATTCATACACCTTTCATACGTGTGACACATACAAAACATTCACACCGCCAGCCGCGGACCCATCACATTACAACATACACACCATCAGACAGCGCCATTTAAGGGCCCATCACTTTTACACGCCCACATTCTTGACACAGCAACTATACAAACTGAAGGATTGCGTAGAGTTGTGCTCCGCTAGCAGTGTGTGTAGTGACCAGCAGCAAGTCACTACTCACACACTGCCAGCCAAGCGCCAGTCCACGCACACTGCCAGACAAGCACCAGTCAACGCTCACTGCCAGCCAGGAGCCAGTCCATGCACACCGCCAGCCAAGCGCCAGCCCACGCACACCACCAGCCAACACACACCGCCATAACATTTAGGATTTTTATACAAAAAAAACATACACAAATTGCAAATAGATACAAATCTACTAACCCAAAATCTGAAACTAAATACATTGCACTAATGCCAACCTTGAAACAGAATAACCTTTTTTAAACAATACACACCAGGCAGTTCACTTAACCACTCATAGATGCTCCCAAAAATTATTTTGCGTGTGGTAAGCTCTAAAACAAGCAGGCACACACAGCACAGGGTTAGGACACTCGGGGCAGAAAAGCCGATCCTCCTTCCGCAAACCTCTTCGCCAACAGAGGAAACGGCTCAATTTCACTGGACCCACAAGGGTTCAGGTCGCACCTCTCTCGACACTTCTCTTGCCGGCCCTCCTACATTTTAAACAAAATGAAAAAGCTGTTTAGCTAGCGTAGTGTGCAACTCCACTACCCCTGCCGTTTCCCGGGGGTGATCAAGTAGACCCAACATTTTTAACCCACTGCAGGTCGCACCACTCCATTCAGTCTATAAACTCTGTAATTGAAAAATGTCCATCCCAATACTGTACATAGTTCCAAAGAATTCCTCTTTATTCTTCTGAGTTTTCACAATTCTTAGGCAGCCAACACGTTTCGTTCTTTTACAAAGAACTCCGTCAGGGCTGTAAAAACATTAAAAATACACAAATATAATACAAATTGTAGCAATTCAATTGATACATTATAGTATAATAAACCATAATATCCAATAAGACAGATGCCTCCAAGAAGCACTGAACTAAAATTGTCAAAATGTTGACATTCCATATCCAATGATTATACAGACCACCCAAAATACTAATATTGGGTTAATAATCACATTCATATTCTAAAAATAAAGGCAAGTCATATAGGATTCCTACTATGGCATTACATACACCAGAAATTTCTAACACCTAGTAATTTTAGGGGCCTACTTTGCTCTTTGTTTGGTGTAATTTTGATTCCATATTATATAACGAAAAAACACTCAAAATTCATAAACCGACCCCATCGAAGTAATCTAACTAAAGATATCCCTAAGAGTCCTCATCTAATAACTTTTTGGCCTAAATATTAGCCCCACTTGGTCAAACTTTTATTTCCAAGGATTAAATGTACCTACCAGTATTTGTTAGCGACATTTGTTTCGAAACCTCTAGGGTATTAATCATCCGATTTTTGGATTATCACATTGGTGGTGACTTCACATTCTTTCTCTATTACTTTACCTACCAAAGAGATATTAGTAATACTATCATAGACTGACTTGTGACACACTAGCAACATTTATATAGTGTATTGTATCTGAAAAGGGTTATCCTTACCTAAGTCTAGGATCTACTGGTCCCATTATGCTCTCCCCGTGATCCTATTAAAGGCTAATGTGCCTGTAATAAAGTAGCACTAAATATGTAACTTGCTACATTGTATCATCACATATATAACATATTCCCAAACAATTTCTTATAGACGTCTAGAGCCACTGCAATTTTTTTTATCATATTGCAAATATCTAGTGATAAAAAGGTCACAATAAATTCAAACATATCATACTGTCTGCTTTCTTGGCACATGGCATGCTTGGTTCAGCTCCCCATCACATATATGGCCCGTATCCATGTTAACCAAACACTCAATTAGTAAGCTAAATCAAACCCTGGCAGTAATCATACGGGCCTTCTACAACCTTTGTAAAGGCCCATTACTACATACACATCATGTTCTACTATAAACCAAAAACTGCCCGGTCAATAACCCCACATGCCTTATATAGCGGCAACAAAGACCTTACAATACAAACACGTCATATTCCATTGAACTCAAAATAAGCTGTTCATGGGATGACATATCAGTACACACAATAAATTACAACTCCCAGTATCGATAAATAACGCAAACATTTGAGAGGCCCGTTTTTTAATATCAACGGAGCCTCCGCATTTTATAGCTAGAAAAGCCAATTCTCAAGCAACAAGGGGCCATATCTACAAAATATATAGCTTCCACCCCATAAATTTCCCAACCTTCATCAGTTATGCTGTACTATTTGACTCTAGGCAAATATAGCTTAGTTTACCCGCAATCCAATATGTTACAATGGCCAGTAAAGTTTTCGTCCAAGTGCCTCCGAAAGAGCCGCGCGGTCGTCTTTCCGTCTTTTAATCTTTCTACAACGTCAGTCACATGACCTTACGTCTCTTTGAGCTTTGTTAGGGACAGTCTCCAAATTACTAGTTGCATGAGTTAGCGCAACTACATCATTTTGAATAATGATTCTTTACGCCTCGATTTGCTTTGGTTACAAACGAATGCTACCAACGAGCCTTTAATTCAATATTTACGCATTTGTTTAAGCAAGACTGTAATATAGTTTGTCCCCTAAAATCCATAACAGTTAATTGGATTATGACTTTATTTTGCAAAAATTACTAATACACTTTCAAAATTGAGACTACCAATTACCCACGTTGTCCATGATAGCCAAATTCCTATGGGGTGCAATTCGAAGCCCACTTAAAAAGATCAAAATTAGAGAACTAGACCCTAAATATATCCTCAAATATAAGGGATATACCCCGCCCAAAATTGATAGCTGGCAGCATTAGAAATGTCCTTTGATGTTATAAGTTGTAATGCCATAGTATTTGGATAAAGTGAAAACAGCCGTCCACACGTCTCCTTAACATAACTTATGCAATCGCAAGATGTATACATATGTTAACCCCGTTTTTAGTGAGATTAGATTTAAACTCAACTAAATCATATTCCTGCGTACCAGGAGATAAAGATATCCTATAAACACACAGATTATGGGCTTATATTCACATGACCTAGGTAATATCCAATAACGATCCTGTGTGGCATGTCTAACCCCTATCACAGATCTTATTGATCCAAAGTTGTTAATTCAGGGTATCTTTTATATGCCACATCCATATATCACCTGATATTCCTAACCTCCAAAAAAGGTAATCCAGACCTGAGTCAGAGACCACAACGTCAAGCAGTGCATATTTGCTAAACCAGTTAGTTAAAACATTGATATAACCAGAATTGATATTCAGAGAAAATAGTGTAGTTCATCATCGCGATTATGTCCCTTACTCGTGCTCCGCAATCTGCAAATCCTTCCTGCCTCATTGCGTCTAAGGGCCAATTCTCTGTCCCCACCTCTGGATCTCATTGGGACATGATCTATGCCATGAATTCAAATTTCAGGTTTTCCTCCATGTTGCTCATTCATATGTGACGTCATGGGGTATCTTGTGTGCTTATTACGAATGGCCTGTACATGCTCTTGGATCCTAGTTTTGAGGGGTCTAATAGTGCTCCCTACATAAATAATATCACCACTGCAACCTATTACATATGTTACATATGTTGTTCTACAAGTGATAGTATATCTTGTAGTATAAATTTGGTGTGTATTATAACTTAACTCCTTTTGTTTGTACTTGCCAATTGACAGATATTACAATCAGTACATATAAAGAAACCATTTAATGGTCTGGGTAACCAAGTTGCCCCTGTTTTCCCCTTAAAGGATACATAATTGGGACATAACAATTCCCTCAAAGTTCTTCCACGTCGATAAATGATTTTAGGTTTTTGGGTAATCGCCTCCTTAACCCCTGGTACTTCTTGAAGCAGTGACCAATGTCAATGAAAAATTTTGTATACATCTTGGCTCTGCCTGTTGAACCTAGTGACAACATTAATGGAAGCTAATCTGTTTTTATTTTTGTCATCGCCAGTAGAGTTATTAGTTAACAGGGTATTTTCCCGTGATTTTACTAAAATCCTTCTTTCTGCATCATCCAGAATTTTTTGTTTGTATCTCCACTGTTTGAACCTTGTCTTGGTCTGCTCAAGATTGTCTAGAAATTAGGTCCTGTCACTACAATTCCTGCGTATCCTGATCATTTCCCCATATGGGATACTGTAAATGGTGGCCTTGGGATGCGCACATGTGGCATGTAGAGTACTATTGCTCTCAGTTGGTTTACGGTATAAAGTACTTTGGATCTTATTTCACAAGCTACAAATGTTGCGTCCAAAAAGTCAATCCTGTCAGTGGAGTGTGACATAGTTAGTCACATTACATGAATTGTCATTTAGAAAAGTGAAGTAGTTATCCAATTGGGCCTCTGTACCATTCCATATTACAATGATATCATCGATATATCTCCCCCAGAATATAATATTTTCTATCCAGGGGGAGGAATATCGGCCCCAAGCATGTTCCCGTTCCCAGAGTCCCATAAACAATCCCGCATATGAGGGAGCAAATTTAGCTCCCATCGCGATACCTTGTAGCTGATACCATTGCTTGTCATGTAAAATGAAATTTTTTGAAAGTATCAGTTCCGTCATTTCTAGTATCATGTCATTGTGTTCAAACCATTCAGCTGACCTTGTATCTTTCTTAATACATGTGAATAAACTAACACTACATTGAAAGTTACAAAGGAAAGTCCCTCAGTCCACATGACATCCTCAAACTTATTGAGTATGTCCTTGCTGTCATGTATATATGCCGGTAGATTTTTCACCAGCGGTTGCAAAAAGGAGTCCAGATATTCTGACAATCGTTCTGTGGGGGAGCCTATACCTGCAATAATCGGTTGGCCTGGAGGAAAGGTCCCCCCCTTATGTACTTTAGGGAGAATATACATACAGGGAAAGTTAGGTTTACAAACCATCAAGTACCTGAACTCATCCTCTGTCAACAAACCCCTCTCTTGCCAATCTCCCAATTTAACATTAATGAAAGAAGTTAAATCAGTAATGGGATTAAATGGAATTCTTTCGTAACAAGAGGTATCTGACAATTGCCTAGTAATTTCTCCCATATAATCAGTCTTTCTCATGATTACCACATTTCCGCCCTTATCAGCTTCACGTATGACTATATCGTCATTGTTACTCAGGGCTTCAAGGGCTAGCTGTTTCCCCTCCCCCCTTCTCAAATTATACAGGCCCATATCTCTACGTGGGCTCTCATTCAACAGTTTATGTAAATCCTCAGTCACACATGTTTTAAAAAGCTCAATATTGGGATGTGAAATCTGTGGTACAAATTTAGATCTTATTCTTAAACCACTATCTATATCTTCCTTTGGTGAAACTCCTAATTCTTTATTCAGATCTTCTAAAGTAATATTATTTTCCTCATTAAGTGACCTAATTGGATGAATTCCTTCCACATCCCCCACCGTATACCCAACAGGTACCTCTCTCATAATATTGTACTCCTTAGTTCCAGGAATGCAATGAAAAAAATGTTTTAATTTCAAAATGCGTACAAATTTGTACAAATCAACTACAACATTAATGATTTTACAAGACTGTGTCGGGCAGAAACCTAAACCCCTTTGCAAGACTGTACTTTCCTCCAATGTAAGGCTGTGGTGTGATAGATTTATAATTGACAAGTTACTTGTATTTGGCATCACTGTGTTTGAAAAGGTCATATCCGTTACAGCTTCATTATCAAAGTCTACTTCCTCTTCGATGATCGCAAGTCTACTGCTAATTTTGGAATTTCTTTTTTGTTTTTTAGCCCAATTCCTACCGCCCTTCCTTGTCTGATGTTTCTTTTGGGGTGCTTGCTGTTGATACGTTACCTCTCCATTTCTAATAAAGAACTTTTTTCTCCTCTGGTAACAAAGCATTAATATTCTCACTTCCTGATTGTATACTTTCTGTAGATGCGAAAGAACTCTCACTGGCTGTTCTAGAATCAGATGTTTCCTCCCTACTTCTCTTGGCTGTTTCAGAAGTATTATCAAAACGTTTTGCAAACGTATAAATTCTTCCCTCTCGGTAATCCTGTTCATCCCTCCTGATTTTCTTGGCCTTTTTATCTCTCTGATATACCTGATATTCTTCCATCACTTTGTCCAGAATCTCATAGTTCTTTTTTACTACCTCTGTAAGTGGACTTGCCCCTATTTCCTTTTCTAGTTTATCTATTTCCTCTAGGAGCAATGCCGCCTTTTTCTCAGCATGTACAATAAGTATTTTCATCATGGTGATTGAGGAGTGGGATAAATTCTCCTCCCATTCTTTCAATAGTTGTTCATCCAAATCTTCGAATGTTGGAAAAATAAAAATTCTTAATCCCCGTGGAACTCTGCTATTATCCAAATACTGCTGCAGGGTGATGCCGTCCCACCACCTTGCAAGTTCCTGTTTCTTTAATCGTTCCAATTTTTGGAATTGTGCTTTGAGACCCCCCCATCAAACATGTCTCAACCGGTTTGTCACCTCCTATTTTTTGTGCTGAGAATAGATTGGATGCAAATTCCTCCATTCTGTCTCTAAATTTGGCCATGCTGGATGCTAGTAACTTGGCTATAACGAGGGCAAGAGAGTGCAACAAATTGATTATAAAAACTACAAACCAAAAGGAAACTGCTCAATTTCACTGGACCCACAAGGGTTCAGGTTGCACCTCTCTCGACACTTCTCTTGCCGGCCCTCCTACATTTTAAATAAAATGAAAATGCTGTTTAGCTAGCGTAGTGTGCAACTCCACTACCCCCAATAGGGGGTGATCAACTAGATCCAACATTTTTAACCCACTGCAGGTCGCTCCACTCCATTCAGTCTATAAACTCTAATTGAAAAATGCCATCCAATACTGTATATAGTTCCAAAGAATTCCTCTTTATTCTTCTATGAGTTTTCACAATTCTTAGGCAGCCAACGCGTTTAGTTCTTTTACAAAGAACTTCGTAAGGGCTGTAAAAACATTAAAAATACACAAATATAATACAAATTGTAGCAATTCAATTGATACATTATAGTATACTAAACCAGAATATCCAATAAGACAGAAGATGCCTCCAAGAAGCACTGAATTAAAATTGTCTTGCTTAAACGAATGCGTAAATATTGAATTAAAGGCTAGTTTCTAGCATTCGTTTGTAACCAAAGGAAATCGAGGCATGTATAAAGAATCATTATTCAAAATGATGTAGTTGCGCTAACTAATGCAACTAGTAATTTGGAGACTGTCCCTAACAAAGCTCAAAGAGACGTAAGGTCATGTGACTGACGTTGTAGAAAGATTAAAAGACGGAAAGACGCCCGCGCGGCTCTTTGGGAGGCACTTGGACGAAAATTTTACTGCCCGTTGTAACATATTGGATTGCGGGTAAACTAAGCTATATTTGCCTAGAGTCAAATAGTACAGCATAGATGATGAAGGTCGGGAAAATTATGGAGAGGAAGCTATATATTTTGTAGATATGGCCCCTTGTTGCTTGAAAATTGGCTTTTCTAGCTATAAAACGCGGAGGCTCCGTTGATATTAAACGGGCCTCTCAAATGTTTGCGATATTTATCGATACTGGGAGTTGTAATTTAATGTGTGTACTGATGTCATTCCATGAACAGCTTATTTTGAGTTCAATGGAATGACATGTTTGTATTGTAAGGTCTTTGTTGCTGCTATATAAGGCATGTGGGGTTATTGACTGGGCAGTTTTTGGTTTATAGTAGAACATGATGTGTATGTAGTAATGGGCCTTTACAAAGGTTGTAGAAGGCCCATATGATTACTGCCAGGGTTTGATTTAGCTTGCTAATTGAGTGTTTGGTTAACATGGATACGGGCCATATATGTGATGGGGAGCTGAACCAAGCATGCCATATGCCAAGAAAGCAGGCAGTATATGTTTGAATTTATTGCGACCTTTTTATCACTAGATATTTGCAATATGATAAAAAAATTGCCGTGGCTCTAGATGTATATAAGAAATTGTTTGGAAATATGTTATATATGTGATGATACGATGTAGCGAGTTACATATTTAGTGCTACTTTATTACAGGCACATTAGCCTTTAATAGGATCATGGGGAGAGCATAATGGGACCAGTAGATCCTAGACTTAGGTAAGGATAATCCTTTTCAGATACAATACATTATATAAATGTTGCTAGTGTGTCACAAGTCAGTCTATGATAGTATTACTAATATCTCTTTGGTAGGTAAAGTAATAGAGAGAGAATGTGAAGTCACCACCAATTTGATAATCCAAAAATCGGATGATTAATACCCTAGAGGTTTCGAAACAAATGTCGCTAACAAATACTGGTAGGTACATTTAATCCTTGTAAATAATAGTTTGACCAAGTGGGGCTAATATTTAGGCCAAAAAGTTATTAGATGAGGACTCTTAGGGATATCTTTGTTAGATTACTTCGATGGGGTCTGTTTATGAATTTTGAGTGTTTTTTCTTTATATAATATGGAATCAAAATGACACCAAACAAAGAGCAAAGTAGGCCCCTAAAATTATTAGGTGTTAGAAATTTCTGGTGTATGTAATGCCATAGTAGGAATCCTATATGACTTGCCTTTATGTTTAGAATATGAATGTGATTAGTAACCCAATATTAGTATTTTGGGTGGTCTGTATAATCATTGGATATGGAATGTCAACATTTTGACAATTTTAGTTCAGTGCTTCTTGGAGGCATCTTCTGTCTTATTGGATATTCTGGTTTTATACTATAATGTATCAATTGAATTGCTACAATTTGTATTATATTTGTATATTTTTAATGTTTTTACAGCCCTGACGAAGGTATTTGCAAAAGAACGAAACACGTTGGCTGCCTAAGAATTGTGAAAACTCATAGAAGAATAAAGAGGAATTCTTTGGAACTATATACAGTATTGGATGGACATTTTTCAATTACAGAGTTTATAGACTGAATGGAGAGGTGCGACCTGCAGCGAGTTAAAAACTCTTCGCCAACAGACTCCACATCTCCTAGTGGGACAGTCTTTTGAAGATGTGGGAGGAATGTAATCAGGAAAGTGGCAATCTTTCAGTCGAGCCAGATCCTCCACCACTCCAAATCTAGGAACACTTGCCTGTTCCACAACAACAAGGCTAGCTATCACAGAGTACTGAAACTGAAGAAATGTCAACTTTGACGCAGGAGAACACTCCTTGAACACAACAAAAGCATTGAAAGTTGCTAAGTTGAAGAGATGGATGGCCAACTTCTTATACCAAACATAAGCCTTCCAAATAGCAGTGTAAGGTTCCATCCTCTGATCTACTCTGTCAACACCACCCATGTGCTTATTGTAGTCTAGAATGCACACAGGTTTGCGCACTTCAGCAACCTGACACCAAACAGGCACAGGTGAAGTACTCTCATCATGGATGGTACTCAGAATGTATACATCCCTCCTGTCCACAAATTTCACAGCTAGTAGTTCATCACTACGCAAGGAACTGCACTGTCCCCTCTGAAGTTTTTTGCAAACAAGCTCTTTTGGATAACCTTTATGGATAGAGCGGATTGTGCCACAAGCAAAAGTGTCCACTTTATACAATTCCTTAAACAATTGCACAGCAGTGTAGAAGTTATCATGGTACAAATGGTGGTCTCTGTTAAACAGCCTTCTAGCAAGATCCACACAATTTTCTCTGAAACTCCAAAAGTGGACGCACAACCAGGGGGGTCAATAGTGGACTCTCTACCAGTGTACACATGGAAATTAAAAACTTATCCTGTCCTACTCTGACAACATATACAGCTTAATTCCATAGCGTGCCCTCTTGCTAGGGATGTACTGCCTAAAAACCAAACAGCCCCTGAACAAGACCAAAGACTCATCAATAGATATTTCTTTCCCTGGAAAATCGATCTACAAAGTGATCAAGAACAGGCCGAATCTTAAAAAGACAGTCAGGGTGAATATGTGGCAACGGCAAAGAATTATCAACAAAATGCAGCATACGTAGCAAAAGTAAATACCGATCACGAGTCATAACTGCAGGAAATATGGTTGTTGCCATCAAGGGGCTGGTAGACCAATATGAAGCCAGGGACGGCTTCCTTATCAAACCCATCAAAGTCAACTGAAAAAACTGTATAGGCAAAAAATGTTCACAATCCACTCTACACCATGCATCACCGCTAAAAGGCAGGCAACACTGAGTCCAGCACTTCCAGTAGGAAGCCTAGCAGCCTCAGGCTGCAATCCAGATGCCTCTTGCACCATCGGCACAGCAGTATCCTCCTCTAAAACAGGCACTTCATCTACACTGAGAAAACCTTCATCATCCGATGATACCATGTGGAGAGAACTGACTGCCTTAATCGTCCCCTTTCTCCTCTACCTCAGACGCACTGTCAGGCTCATAATCCTGCTCAGAGGAAGATTCAATAAGCATACCAACCACCTGCTGAGCAGTCATTCTACAGCTAGCCATAATGATTACTAATAAAGGTAACTTGTCAAACAAGTCAACAACAACAAACACTTTGTAAAATAAGTAATAAACAAAATGCGTCTATCAGAAATACCTATATACTCAAACGATAACACTCACTTGCCAGAAGCAGCTAAACTCACCACCACCTACTCTGCACAGACAGTCTGGATCAACAATATCCCACTAAAAAAGAAAGAGAAAAGAAAATTACACATAAGACAATGCAAAACGCATCGCAAAGAATTAAATGCTCAAAACACTAACTAAATATGCTGCCATTATGACACCACTTACAAATAAATTCATTCAAACATTACAATATTACTCATTTGGAGTAAATACAACAAAAATGTATTTCTTACCAAACAAATGCAACTACGCAAAACTGCAGAACAACCACTGTCGAAACCGCAAACAGGAATCAAAAGCTTTACACTAGATTAAAAAGGGGAAAAAAAATTACAATCGCATATGCAAATAATGCCCCAGTCCACACACAGTCCACCAGCCAAGCTAAGGGGTAGGTGTGGGCCTAAGAGTATAAATTAAATATTCACCCCCGTAAAAGGGGAGCAACCCTTGCCCTTGAGGCCACCCCCAAAACAAAAATTAAACTCTGGTGTCTAGTGGCTTCTGCCCCCCTTGGGGGCAGATGGGCCTAAAAACATACTGCTATTCTGCCACCCAAAGAGGGCAGAAATGGCCACAATCATTCTCCCATAAAGGGGAGTGTCCCATGTCCAAGGGGCTGCTCCCCAACATAAAAAGAAACCCTGGTGGCCCTACAAAAAAAAAAAAAAAAAAGCCGATCTGCCCCTCAGGGTGATACGAAAGGGGATGATGGACGGAGCGTTTGAGCAAATCACTCACCCCCAGTCAACTGATCTGGGTTTAATCCATCATCCTTCTTTAGCTCACTCCACCACCCCAGTTCAGACATGGCCATATGCAAATCAGTCTGACCCTGTGTGCTTTGTTCGCCCTAAGTTAGCAGGGTATGCCCAGACGTGAGTCCCTTGCTCACTTTTCCACTGGACTCAAGCTAGCCTGGCTGATGACGGCTGATTAGCCAGAAACCGGTCCCAGGATGCTTGTTACCGGTCCAGGGAAGACATAGCTTGGCAGTTCGGGCTGGACTGTTCCCATGAGGCACAGGGTCAGACTGATTTGCATATGGCCATGTCTGAACTGGAGTGAGCTAAAGGATGATGGATTAAACCCAGATCGGTTGACTGGGGGTGAGTGTTTGATTTGCTCGGGCGCTCCGTCCATCATCCTTTTGGGTACTGCCCCTCAGGGTGGCAGAAACTGGAAAATTAATGCTCCCCAAAGGGGAGCAACCCTTGCCCAAGGGGCCACTCCCCACTACATTTATTCCATTGGCCCAGTAGGCCGATTTTATTTGAAAAAATTGGGGGGGGGACAAAGCCAAAATGTATGCCCCCAAAAGGGGAACGACCCTTGCCTAAGGGGCCGCTCCCCCAAACAACAACACACTTGAGTAAACAAAAACAAAAAATCCCTGGCGCTAGTGGGAATTCCTGCTGCACAATTGCACGATCGTGCAGCAGGAATGCACAAAAGACATTGAGGTAAAGGAAAACCCTTTCCTTTCCCCCAGTGCCTCTTTTGTTTAAATCCCTCCCCCCCCCAGCCCCAAAACGTACCTGTTTGTTCCCCGAAGTGCTGGAAGCAAATGGAAACCTCCAATGACGTCCGCGCGCCTCGCACGCTGACGTCATTGACGCGGAGGGGGGAGGCAGGGCAAGGCAGAGGAAGGTCTTTCCCGGTAAACACCCAAATCGATCGCCCTGTGGGAGGGTGTCATGACGAGTCCAGCTCGTCATGAGCACACAAGGGGTTAATGGCAGAGGTGAGCACATTTGGGAGGCTGGTTATGAGATAAACAATAGTAAACCAGAGGTGATAGTATCGAATCAGGATGATGGTGGCATAAGATTCTCACAGAAACTGAGATACCTGGGGATAACAATTTTACGAGATCCAGAGGAAATCCCCGGGGTTGGTTTAGAGTTTTTAAGTAGGTAGAAAAGATTCTAGAGAAGTTGCACAATCTCCCTCTTACCCTATATGGTTGGGTTTACTTGGTTAAGATGTCTATTTTACCCAAGTTCTCCTATTTATTCAATAACATAAATTTTTTATTTTTTGTTATAGAAAAACATTTATTTTTAATATATATTGTACCATTAACTAGAACCATGAACACTAAAGCATTGGCAGGGTACATGCTGACGTCATAGCTTCATACAAATAAATATATTTCAGCAGTTCGGACAAGCACCATCCGATGCCCATGGGTCACACTTCGTGTGTATGTATTCGCTTATATTGTCTCTGCATACCAGTGTCTTTAGAGGCAATACATTAGTATACATTTAAGAATAATGCATGCATGTATGTATAAACAATGATGAACATAGCACAAAATAATGAACATGTTTCTAGTGCCCAAAAATTAGAGCTTCAAGGCACAAAGAAAACAATAAAACATAAATAATTACAATAGAAAAAAACCCTAAACTACTGTGAAGAAATCCAAATACAAAAGCTTCACCAGGCATAATTTACCAATTGCCCTGGATGTCATTTCATTTTTTTTTTTTATATATTTTTGAGATTTTTAACCCTTTTCTTATTATAACAAGACATTCTACAGAAAAAAGCAGAATAGCAAGGTTATGATACAATCAAAACAGTTAGATATGTAGAACAGAAAACAAGATTATCAAGTCGGTTATGGACTGGGTGACCTGAACAGGATGATAATTCATGCAACGCAATACATTTTCTCAGAGCTAGGACCCCTAATTTTCAAACAAACAGAGTCCCTTGCTCGCTCAAAAGCAACAAAAATAAGCATCAATTAACACTAATCCTACTTTTAGAGAAGTAAGCCCTGTTTATCCTACATTTGATGTATCCAATCCGAGATTGGGGCCCAAATTTTACAGCCCATAGCCCTTTTCCTTCTCTCTTTGGTCTTGTAAATTGATATCTCTAAATTGTAAATGGCTAATAGTCTTGTTCGCCAATTAATGAAGGTGGGTGGGTCAGGACTAATCCATTCATTAGTTATATAAGCACATACCAGCGCCATGGTGATTAAACAGGAGAGCAGTTGCGGCTCTAGATCTTAAATTACCTTCCCTTTCAAAGCCCACCCCGGTAATTTTAATTGGAGCGCCCAAAATTATACTCAAGAAGTTCTCAATCTCTTGTAAAAAAGGAATTAGTCTAGGACAAGAAAAAAACATACGAGTCAAATTTGCAGCCCATAAACCACACCAATTTCACTTGTCCCCCATTTTTGCCCCCCAGTTTGAAATTTTACCGGGAGTATAGTACAAATGAAAAAGGGACATATAGGGCTGACTTCTTAGTCATTAATATCCGGTTCGCCAAATCCAAGGACTTTTCTATATCAATACCAACCACTGGCAGTTTGTTTGCCCATTTAAATTCCACATATCAACATCAGGGAATGTTTCCAAAATTATTTGCTATAGCTGTCCTATAGAGGTTTTTTCCTCACTTTTTCACCCAATGGTATTCTAACAAACTGTAATTCTGATCCTGACCCCACCCGACCCAAAAAGCTACGAATTTGCAAATATTTAAAAAAATCTTGTTTACCTAAACCAAATTTCTGCTGTAGCTCTTAAAGACAACAATTGACCCTCATTAAACAGATCCCCCACACACCTTAGATCCCTCAAACCCCATCTAAATGTGATTTGGTCCCGACAAATTATAGGAATCAGACCGGATGCAGAGAAGGGGGTCTAGGCATTCAAATTAGAAATATGGAGCCTACGCCTAATTTTTTTCCAAACATTTTAAGCTGCCTTGAGTATCGTAAACTTGGTGGTCTTGTAGTAGTTAGGCTCTACTATCCTGATTAGGCAGCTATTTGTCTCATCCCCCAACCCGAATTCATAGAATGATGGTCTATTAAATGAGGGAATTTCAGCGTTAACCCCAACTAAAAGTGGACCCGTATATTGCAGCGTAGCAGCCCAATATTATACCAGAAAGTATGGAATACCCCAACCCCCATGATCCCTTGGTAGAATTATCCTTTTAAATGCCCTTCTAGGTTTTCGATACCCCCAAATAAATCTAGAGCAAATCCGCTCTAGCTCAGTAAAACAGCAAGAAGTAAACTCAAGGGGAATTATCCTGAACATATAAAGAAACTTGGGAGGATCAACAATTTTAAAACATTACATCTCACATGAAGAGAAAGATGAAGGTGATCAAGTCTTTCCAATGTTATATTCACCTTTTCCATTACCCGAGTAATATTCAGGCCTGGAATCTGATCCACTTGCTTCAGAGACAATTAGTAGATTTGCCAGAGGTTCCGAACCAGAATGGAGTATCTGAGTTTTTTCTACACTTGGGTTATAGCCTGAAAATCTACCAAATTGCACGGCCAAAGATTTAATTTCAGTAAATGCGGAAGACGTATCAGTAGTGAGTACCACAATATCATCGGCATAAGCCAATGCTCTATATTAAAGATTATGAAAGCTGACTGGCTTAATATTTATACTCAAATTTAATTTATTAAGAAATAAATCAATATAAAGTGCGAACAGCAAGGGTGAGCTTGGGCACCCTTGCCTAGTACCTCTGCTTATACTAAATGGGCTTGACTCCTGTCCGGAAATCCGTATAGTTGCTTCTGGACGTAATATGCTTGAATGACGGAGATTCGGTAGCCTGAGCCCAATCCAGCAGAGCTATTACTCTTCTTACATGATCTGCAGTATCCCTACCCGGGATAAACCCATGCTGATAGTCGGATACTAAAGGAGTGATAACCATACACAAGCGGCCGGCCAGAATTTTTGAGAAAATCTTGCAATCTGAGTTGATAAGCGAGATAGGCCTGTATGACGAAGGGTACAACTCAGGTTTGTCCTTTTTTTCAAAAAAACAATTATTGTGGTTTTGCGCCAAGAATCCAGAGCCGAGCCACGTTGAGCAGAAAAGCAGAAGTTCAAACCGAAGCACATGTCGGAATGTCTTAAAAAATTCAAGAGGGATACCATCTGGCCCTACCGCTTTGCCTGAGGCTAAAGACAATATTGCTTCCTCCACTTCTTTCCAAGTTGTACTTGCAGCTAATTTCTCATTTTGGTCTTCTTGAGACCTTATTTGTTGCTATTCCAAATCTAAAATCCTGCATCATATCTTCTACACAGATTGTCTCTTCTTCGGCATATAAATGATGGTAATATCTGCTAAATACGTCCAGAACTTCACCAGGGGAATCCTGAATCTGATCAAGATGGTCCTGAATTTTGTGGATTCAATTCGCTATTTCCCTTTGCTGCAATCTTTGCTAACATCCTACTGGTGTTTCCCCCAACTTTGTATACTTGAGTCCTATAGAGGACGGATTTAGCAGCTACCTCCATAGCAAAGTATTGATGAATCTTCATTTTTAGAATAGCAATAGCTTTTAGGGTAGCCTCACTGTTTTGTTGCAGAGTTATTTCCCCCATAAGATCCATTTCTAAGTTTCTTAGCTGATCTATCCAGCCTTTAATTTCCCCCTGAATTTTCCACTGTTTAGCTACGGAATAGCTGAATGTCTCACCCCGGACCCCGGCCTTAAAAGCATCCCATACAATAGGGTCGGGGGCTGTGCCCCTATTGATTTTAAAGAATTCTTTAATCCAATTACCCATATGTGCACAATAATCGGAATCCAACAAGAGTTTGCGTTCAAACGTCCATGCCTTCTGTTGAGTCCTAGGACTAATAGCGAATTCTAAAACTACCGGATTATGGTCGGAGATGATTCTGGGAATAACTTCTATTTTAGCATTCAATACTTTTTCAGCTGGAATGAAATAATCCACGCACACGTTTTTTATGTGGGTCTGAATAAAAAGTAGCTCCATAGTCACCACTCTTATGGGTTTACCATAAATCCACCAACCCAAATTCTCTAACTAAGCCTTGAGTAGCTTTGAAGACCTTAGTTTTCTTACCTCCATATGGGAAATTGCTTGTTATATTGAAGCCGCTCTCTAAAAGTAGGTTAAGATCTCCACAAAAGATCAGAGGGGATGACCAAAAAACTAGTTCAACACTCGGATAAAACATCACTTCTGGATCATCTAAGTTAGAGCCATAAATGGAGCAGATCGTCAAAGAAAAATCATTAATTTGAATCTCAACAATGGCCCATCTCCCCAGGATATCCTCCTTTACCCGTTTGCAAACCCCCAAACCATGCTTAATCAAAATCACCACCCCCTGGTAGTTGTAATCTGTCTGGTACAAGCGAGTACTTCCATGCCGAGATCATTCAACCAGCTTTGATTATTCCAGGGGATATGGGTTTCCTGTATACAAAGCACATCAATACCCATAGCCTGCAACATTTGGGCCATTACCCCTCTTTTTCTCTTATCATTCAAGCCACATATATTCCAGGAACATATGCGTAATTTGCCGGTCGTCATATCTAAATATTATCAATTCCGGTCTACCCAGCCTAGAGCCAAGACTACGTTGCGTCACTCCCCCAAAAATTGTAGTCATTCACATTGAGAATTGTATCATAACCTACATGCATGCCAAACAATAAACACCAACCGTGCATCCCCCAACCCCCCTCTCTCCCTTCACCCCACACCCACCCGAACCTCTCACACCCCCGTACCCCTCACCTCCCAAATGAGGCATAAGGAGCTAGTCCTCTGATGGGAAGCGGATAGAAGAACACTCTCCCGCCCCCCCCCCCTATACAATTGATACAAATATACTGGAAAGAAGAGAAGAAAGAGGAAAAGCAGTTGAAGAGAAAAATATACACTAGAATAAAAGGGCAATACACTTATCAGACATTCCCCGAAGGGACCATATGGATAATTTTCAATTTAGCAGGGTTGAGTAGGAAGGCCTGTGCCCCCTTCTCCTGAAGTATAGCGGAAGCATTTGGCGCAAATGCCACCTCTTTTGTACTGCCACCAGACAAAAATCAGGACGAACAAAAAATTCACATCCTTTTCCCCCTCTTTTCCTGTCTGGTCGTACTAAATCATAAATTGCTTCCCTTGACAAGAAATTATTAAGGTTAATCAAAATCGCTCTTGGCCTCTCAATTGAGCCCCCGGCTCTAGTCCGCTGATTAAATGGAAATCTATGAGCTCTCTGATGCTCCACATTCCAATCCCATTGCATAAGCTCTGGAAAGGCTTCGGGAAATAGTTCTATATTGCAAACGGCTGTGTCTTTGCCCTCCAGTCCTTCAGGAATTCCCAAAATCTGTAAATTGTTCCTTCTGGAGCGATTTTCCAATTCCGTCAATTTCCAATTTGTATCCTCTTTCAGGGAATGCAGGGATGCAATAGTGGCCTTCTGCTGTACTGTTTCATCTTCCAATATCGAAATCCTGGCCTCAGCTTCCCCGATTCTTGCTGAAAACTCAGTACAGGTCTTTGCTACTCGGCGCATGGTATTTTGTAATTTTCGGACTGCGCCCTGAATCCAAATCCCTTCTGCCCTGGTCTCCTCTCGATGGGCCATTATGCTTTGGTAAATGGTGGAAAGGGTGATTTCTCCTTGTGCTGGCATATCTAAACTTGCAGTTTCTTTTGAATTAATTCCTTGCTCCACATCGCCGCCAGATTGAGGAGAAAACGAATAGTCCCAAACTAATGATCCTGCTAGGCCAACAGCACCTTTTTTCCAGTGGATGATGTGATTTCCTTTGTGTACGAACAGTCCCCTTACTAATAGAGGTCTACTCCCTCATCTTCATCTAACTGACTGCTTATGTCACCTGCCCAATCTCTCCCGAGGCTCTCATTCTCGGAAGAGTAAGAGGGGTCTGACATGGCTTAGAACTTATCACCAGAATCTACATCTCTAACCCCCTCTTTAGACAGTTGTTCCATATTCCATAGGCCCAGAGTCTCTTCCCCCCCCCCCTTTCCAAATGGCTACCTTCCAGATTGTTTATATTCTCCAGGGCCCGATTAACCTCTAAAAAGTCGGACATAGGCATAGCAGCTGGAGCAAGTATCATAAGTTCCTTTCTTGATGTTAAATCACTAATAATCAAGCTCCCAACCGGAGCCAACTCGCCCTTCGAAAGAGAAAGTTGTATGGTTCCTGCCTTCCCCACCTCGGATCCAATACTTTGCATATCGCCGCTTGAGTCCTCTGAGCTGCTCTCCATGGCCCCAGTGCAGCCGTTCTCTTCAGCCGAAATTGCAACAGTAGCAGGATCATTACTGTATACTGGCAAAGGTAGCGATATTGCAGCTGCAACATTGTTGTCCGTCGTAACTTTGTTACAGCCATCCCCCGATGAAACACTCGACTCAGCGCCCACCAGATTCTTCCCTTTTACCAGTTGTTTTCTGAACAGCCCTGGGACCGTTTGGTGTTTGCGGACGGTACTGCTTCCTTTCTGAACCGGGCCTGGGGAGGAGCTGTTAGCACCACAGCATGCTCCGCGATCACCGCTTCTTCCAAGACCAGTCTTCGTCGGGCTCTCGGTAGAGGGGACTGTTGTTGTTACTGGAGGGCCCCCGGACTTGGAGCCCCTAACTACATTCTTCGGAGCCATCGCAGAAGCCGACTAGCACAGGAGGATCTCTGAGCGCGGCCTGCACGCACAGCCAGAACAGCGCCAGCTCAAAAAGCAGACGTGCCACAGACCCCACGACCAAGTAGGTACGGTTTTCCGAGCGTGCAGGAACCAATATTGCCAACGCATTCCTTGTTGTTTTAAATTTAGATTGTCCAAGCCATCAACCAGGCTATTTCCGCCAAATGAAAGATACGGCGAGCAGGGAGGGTTACTCCGGGAGAGCGTCTGAATCCAACTTACTCAGGCGAGCAAGCGGCCGCCATCTTGCCTCGTGGGTCGTCACTATTCGATAACAGCCAATTAGGATTTGATAAGCTAAGAGAACCTCCTCAAAAATTCAAGTCCAAATCACCTCATTTATTTGAGTTGGAAAAGGGGTAAGGCTTTCATGGAAGAAGCGAAGAAGGGTAGGAAGTGGCGGGCTGGGGCTCCTGGTCTTTCAGCTTTACTTTTGGCCATACCAGATAAAAAATAGTAGAATGCTAATGCACCGTCTGGAAAATACTCTAATGGGCTGTATGTTCCGTGCTATGCTGATTAATACATCGGAGGAGGGTTTCATGTACAACTTCAGGGCTCAGAAATTCTTCATGAAAATTAGGTTGAAAGTTCTGAAGGCCGTAGTGAAAATGTGGTACCAGTGTCGATCTCTGTTAGGTATTTCCTACTATAGTGAGTGTACACCAGTACCGGATTTTCCTGGAACCATGGAGTGTTTACTGGACCATCTGACAATACCCCTGTAACTGTGGAATAACACAGTGGAGGGAGATGGTGGAGAGAGGTATGTGCTGATGAGTTGTATGGAGAGACTTAACTAGTGGCAGACTTTCCAGGTTTAAGTTCGATCAATTCTCTGCTTGGGTCAGGGGACAACAGTGGTCAACACAAGAAGAAAATCCCATGGAGATGGACCTACAGGAACCGAGACCAAGGAAGAAAGTGGTAGCTCTGTGGTATGGGTACCTGAGTGCAGCAGCTGAAGAGAACATGAGGCCCCTGTATCTGGTTTGCGAAGGTTACTCGTCAACTGAAGAGCTGGAGCAATTATGGCTAGTATCCTTAAGCACACTTTATTCTATAAAAAAAGTCCATAGCATTAAGAAGGAATCACTTCTTTACCTTGCACAGAATTTATTGGTCACCGACAAAACTGGCAAAGATGGAGGCAGTGGAGAAGCGAAGTGTAAAAGATGTGCAACCTGAGAAGCAGGTGATATTCATGTGTTTTCCATTTGCCCTGCACTGGAGGGATTCTGGAGGTAATTTGATAAGACCATATCTGACATTGTGGGTGCAGAGGCAGAGGTAGAGGTAAGACCCACCTTAATTTTGTTTGTGTACAGCCTGGATCTGTCTGAAGGGTCTTTACATGCCCCAAAAAGAGTTAATATTCTATTTAGTCCTCCTGGCAAGAAGGGAGTTATGTAAAAGGCGGTGTCAGACTGCAGCTCCCAACTGGAGTGAGTGGTGAAATTCTGTATGATATTATAGGGACCTGCATCATGAGCTGAATGTGAATAAAAGGAAGTCTTGAACAGGGTTAATGGGGAATTTATTGAACAATAACAGAATAGCATGAAGTCCTATGGTTATACCGCTTGGTCAGTTCATGTTGTGAGGCGACGGTGGCTACTCAGCCTAAACATCGGTGAGGACAGACCCCTGATACAAGCACATGGGTCTGTGGCGATCAGGAGGGCGATTGCTTGTATGAGGTAGTATGAGGACAGAATAAAATACGATAGTGAAAAAAAAAACAGTAGTGACCAGTGGAAAATGAAAATTGCATCAACCAGGCAGCACAGCCTTGCTTAATGTGACAAATTGAATTGAAGTAGCCAAAAATATGCAATACGAGAGACTGCATAACTGTAATTCAGAACACTGCTTTAGAGGGGTTTATACACAATAATTTTGAGATTATGCACGAACATGGATAGGTTGCTGAGATTAACTGATTTATATAGAACTCATGATGGACACAGATTATAAATCAATTTTACATGGTGTACCAATGAATATCACATTCATGTATGTTTTTTATAAATTAATTGTGTACAAATGTTTTTTTAGGTGCATGTTTTACTCTCAGGGAAAGTGCTAATGAGAATGGATTGCCCTGAGGAAGTGAATGAGATGATTTAAACACGAGTTACCAATATTTTAAAAACCGATATGACAGGAAATACAAAAACACAAATGTTCTCCAAGTGTGCATGGGAGTAGAATACAATGAATCAGTAAGACACAGATCACAAAAACAAATTGTAATGTAATACGTTTGTATTCAATTTGTAATTTAAAGACCATACTGACTAAATAGCATAGGGATATATGGAAGTATAGAAATTCAAAACCAAAATCTTTTACTTTCACTACAAATATCAAACAAAAATTCACCTGAAAATTGAAGTCCAGCTTTTGGATTTCTTTACACCACCTACTGCTCATTTTATAGTGAGAAAGGAAAAGTGTAATGATGTACAACAAAACACATGAAAACATGAAACTGAAAATGCCAAGTGGTGTTCATCACTTTCTGAAAACGCATTGATCCTGTAAGAATAGTATGGTTTTACAATACATTTGCCCAGTTTAATTGGTGACCAAACTCCCCAATCTAAAATAACCTACTCCTTTTACAAAGTTACTTTGACAGGTGTATTTAAGAACAATACTGAGCTAAAGAAATAGCACTTGGCTCGTAGACAAACAAAACCCATGAAAAAGTTTGAGCAGAGGTAGGTGGGTAGATGGCATAAATGAGGGATGCCAACTGTATTCCTAACAGTGTTCCTCATAGTGCATCACTCATTACCTCTGTTTTCCAATCCACAGTGCTCTGCATCAAATGGTAGTGATGTAATTCTTGCAGGATTATCAAATATAATGAAGTGCTTTTAGGACTATGTAGATGCATGAAGCATAGATGGCAAAGATGAAACTGTCCTCTGTGATCTCGTTGAGATCTCCGACTGGGATTCAAGTTCTACTTAATTTCACTGATTGACCCAATGGGATTGTATTTTTATTTACTTTGCATATTTTGGCCAACATGGCACTAAGCTCAGAGTGCTTCACAAAGCACATAAGCTGCAAGCCAGTATGAACCAGGGTTGCAATAGTTAGTAGTTTACAAAAGTTGAATAACAAAGGAAGTTGGGGAGTGAAGGGTTGAAAATGTGTGTATTGTGTATGTGATGCAGTGGAGGAAGCTGGCATAAGGTATAATGGGAGTATGGCTACATAAACCTATTCTACAAATTCAGGGAGCACAGGACATTTTAGCCAAAAAGACCAATGCTCCATCCGTGAGGTCACTTTCTAGTTATTTGAAGAACATACAATAAGGAAAATAGCAAAGGGGAAGAGGAAAGAGTGGCTGTCTAGATAGAACCCACATTTATTGCTTCTTCCTCTGTAATGCTCAGTAACCAATGAAAGACATTTCGCCAATAATCGTGACTTAATAATGCAGACTGTAAATCCTTTATACTTAACATGGTTGCTAATCAATCAATCAATCAAAATATTTATTCGGATATGATATATCCATAAAAGCACAAGTCAAATCAACATGGCAGCATAAAAATGCATTGATCGGTAAAAAGAAGTAAAATGTCATAAAAACCATTTCTAAATAGGAACTTATGGGTTGTATGTGGTTTCTTCTACCATAAAAATTAAAATAGATTACGTCAAAACAATTATCATAAATAAAATCAATAAAATGCCTTCATGGGGTACACATTGTTTCGCGTGCACGTACTCCTGCATTCAGGATTGAGCCTACACAAAAAATTAATTCATCTTCTTCCAATTTAAGGATTTTAATGTAAGCTTCTTTATGATGAATGGCATCAAAAATCCTTTTGTATATTTTGAATAAAAAGTGTAACATTGTTTGGTCAAGGTTGGCATTATACCCTAAAGGGAAGCATATTAAAAATCTCAGTGTACCAGCCCTTAGGCGAAAAAGCGATCCAATCCCCCATCGACATATGGGTTTTAGAAGATAGCTGGCTGGCAAATGAGGCATCCTCTATGGACATATACCTGACAACTGAGGTTTTCTGTACCTCTTTTTCATATCTTGCACTACTATAGTTTGCGTACAGAACCTCCTGTAAGGCTTTCTGTTTATACCCTCAAAATCAGTAGGATTTAGAAAAATGTGCAGAAGATTCATGCTTTTTAAGCTCTACCTCACAGCGGCAAGCCAAGGTATATCCCTACCGTTCTCGCACTTAAGAAAATCTGTTATTATATCTCTGGTGAGGGTCGCTGCTGGGTTTTTCCAGATTGCAAGCCAGCCTATGGCCGGGCAAGCCCTGATATAATGTTCAACATATAGCAATTTTTATGCATGTGAAGGTAGTTTAGGAATCTTACAGCAATAGTGATAAATATGCACCCTTTGGCATTCTGAATAGTTAAACCTAGGCCTTTTTTTTGGTCATATGCACTCTAAATCACTTCTATTGCTTTGAACAGGAATAAACACAACAACATGGCAAGCTTAGCTGACAATTGCTTACGAGATAGTAATTCATTATTAGGCCATGCATCAAACAAAGTCAAAACTTTCGAAACATCCCATAAAGAAGTATACTTAGCCTTAGGTGGGTTGGAAACCCGAATTCCCTTCAGGGGCTTACACACCACCGGGTGCATACCTACCGGCCGGCCATCTAATTGTGAATGTCCTGCCGAAATGGCGGAACAAAAATTTTTCACTGATCTGTAGGAACACCCTCGGCGGCCTTTTGAGATAGAAAACTCAATATGTGAGAGAGATCTGCTTCCACGGGATCCAGATGTCTCTCCACGCACCAACCCAACCAGGCCTTCCAGGCCGATCCGTATCTCTTTCTGGTCGACGGGGCCCAAGCCTGTTGAATAAAGGCGGAAGCTTGTTCCGAAATTCCTGGCAACGACAACTGTTGCCGGAAAGCCTCCAGGCCATCAGGGACAACTGCCCCGCTAGAACTAGCGGATGGAGTTCTCCCTGAGGGTCATGGAGCATCTGAGGGAAGCAAGGGAGACAGAGCGGACAGTCGCAAGCCATCTCTAGGAGAACTGGGAACCACGGCTGCGACTTCCAAATTGGAGTAATCAGCACAATCTCCGCTTCCTGCCAAGAAACTTGATTCGCTACCCTGGGAATCAGGAGAAAGAGGGGGAATGCATATTAAAGATTCAGGGACCAATCCTGAGAGAATGCATCTGTTGCTTTCGCCAAGGGGTCCGGCCTCCAGCTGAAGAACGCTTCGAGCTGACAGTTCAGTCTGGAGGCAAACATCCGTGTGGAAGGGGCCCCACAGCACTTGGATCTGATGGAACAGGGTTGGATGGAGTTTCCAATCCCTGTAATCCTTCAAATGGTGTGATTGCCAATCCGCCACCGCATTGTCTCTCCCCGGAAGGTACTCTGCAATGACCGATATCTGATGCGCTAGGCAATAATGCCAAAAGTCTTTGGCTATCTCCGCCAGCATCGGGGACCTGGTACCCCCCAGCTTGTTGATATAGCGAACAGCCGAAATGTTGTCCATTCCCAACAGAATACAGCAAGAAACCTTCCTGGGGGAAAGGGTGCGAATCGCAAATGAACCCGCCAGGAGTTCGAGACAATTGATATGAAGCTCCAACTCCTGGCGAGACCATCTTCCCCCCCGTCGAGACCTCCCCGCAGCGGGCTCCCCAGCCCGACCTGCTAGCATCCGACTCTATGATCACCTCGGGATGAGATCCGAAGATCGCCCGACCGTTCCATGCCTCCACATGGGTCAACCACTATTGAATTTCTACTCTGGCTTCCTCCGAGAGCGGGACAAGGTCTGAATAAGAGAGGCTCTTCTGGAGATGTCTGATCTTCAAGCGCTGTAATGCACGATAGTGTAGAGGGCCCGGGAAGATCGCTTGTATGGATGACGCTAGCAAGCCCACCAGACGAGCGATCTCCCTCAGAGACATTACCTGCCGGTCGAGAACCTTCCTCAATTCTTTCTTCAGGTCTCTGATCTTGTGTTTGGGCAGAAGCAACTGCGCCAATTGCATATTGACCACAAATCCCAGGAATTCCATGGATTGCTTCGGAGTGAGGACCGACTTCTCCCTGTTCACTACAAAGCCCAGACTCTCTAGTAGAGACATCGCCTGCTGCAGGTGTAGAGATGGTATGTGCGATGAGGGGGTCATAATCAGAATATCGTTGAGGTAGATTATAAGGCGTATGCCCTGCTCCCTGAGATGCGCCACCACCGGCTTCAGGAGTTTGGTAAAACACCACGGAGCCGAGGAAAGACCAAAAGGTAGGACCAAATATTCCAGGCGCCTGCCGCGCCATTGAAACTGTAGAAACCTGCGATGGGGGGGGGAATGGGCACCGAAAGGTATGCGTCCTTGAGATCGAGGTGGACTAGCCAGTCTCCCCGTCTCCGCCAGAAGATGGGTACCTTCCATCTTGAAATGTCGATAAAGGACAAAGGAATTAAACCCCTTCACGTTGAGAACCAGACGGAACCCCCCACCCCTCTTCTGTACGAGGAACACGGTGCTGCAGAAGCCTACGGGACCGCCGTCCTCACAATAGGTCACCGCGTGCTTGTGCAGCAGCTCGTCTAATTGTAGATCTATAAAATGCACGTCTTGTTGGGAAAAAAATAGGGGTTTGGGAGACGACTCCTGAGAAGGAGTTTGATTAAAATCTATGTGAAAACCTTGCACTGTTTGGAGAACCCAAGCGTCCTGAGTAAGGGCCTGCCAATTGTGAAGAAAATGGCGAATCCGACCCCCCAGAGGATAGACGGACAAAGACACTGGGCTTACCTGCTGTAATTTGAGGACAGGAGTTTCCTTTGTTGCCACCACGGTGGAACCCGCGACGATTGGAACGTCTCATAGGGTAGAAGTGCCACCTCTTGTTGAGTCTTGAAAGTCGCCTCGGCCATCACCACCTCTCACGGGACCCTGATGATACTGGCGGCCTGACGAGCGGCCCCTGCCTCGTCCGGCCCTTCCAAAAAGGCCCGTGGTGAACACCCGTTTGATATTTGACTGGGCCTTGTCTAAACTTTTGAATGTCCCTACGTACTTGGAGACGTCTTTCACAAAACGGTCCCCGAAGAGTAAGCCCTCCGCCAGGGGGCCTGGTTCAGCTCCAGCTAATTCTGTCCGGTGTGTGTCCATGCGCATAAGGAGGGATTTCCTGCGCTCGGCTGAAATGGCACAATTTGCATTGCCTAGGAAGCAAATAGCACGTTGGGTCCAACCTGCCAAGATGTCCGGGTCGACCAATGCTCCTCACTCTTTGGCTTTCAGAGCCATCTCCAAAATTTTTGATAATGGGCCAATAGTGTCTAACAACTTATCTTGGCATCCGCGCCAAGCGCGGTCGATGCCCTTCTTAGGATCCTTTTGAAACTTCTTTAAGAATGCCAGCATGTTAGGGTCTATGTCCGGGGTCTCTGTGACTTTGTCCGGAACATCTGGACGGGGGCGTTCTGACCTTAGGCGGTTCCTAACATCCCTGTCGAAACTACAACGTAAATTCTGATGGATGTAGTCCGCCACCTCCGGCGGAGGCGCCCAATCCGAAGACCTAGGATGCACTATATCCTGTGGATTGAAGTCGAAGGGAGTAGAAGGTTGATAGACTGGGGGCGATTGAGAGCGCACCCCTGACTTTTTAGATTTTTTCTTTTTGGGTGACATAGTGTGGCTGGTGGAATCTGTATCCGTGTCGGTATCCGTATCAGTGACCAACCTGGACGCCGCAGGCAAAGTTTTAGGGTCCTCCGAATATGGGTGGTCCCTTGACGCAGGGGGGGGAAGAGTGGTGATTGTTTAAGCATGAGGCCAATTGGAAGGTTTAGATTTAGCTTTACCCCCTGAAGAAGTAGACACTTGAACGGCATCTTGTTGCAACCGCCCATGCCGTTTGGCAAACGTTTCCAGTTGCGCTGTAATAGGCTTTAGTGCCGCAGCCAATGCTTTATTTCCGGTCTTAGGGACCGCCACCTCCACCGCCTTCGTGACAGAGTCCTGAACAGAGGCGTCTAACGCATGTACAAGGTTGTCCTCGAGGGGGGCATGCTCCTCCTCATAGTACCCATACTCGTCCTCCTCGAAGTAGGCCCAGTCTTCCATGACCACCCAAGGGAAGAGGCGGCACGTCGAGACTCAAAAAAAAAAAAATAATATATATATATATATATATATATATATATGTCACACTGCTCCAAGGTACGAAGTACAGCACTCGTGGGGAATTTTTTAACCAGATTTATTTGGCTAAAGTTAACACAAAAGACGCGTTTCGGCGACTGCCTTTGTCAATTTTCCACGGTGTTCCGGGGCAGCGTACTTTAAATATAAAACTTTGCAGTGATTGGTGATTTGGCACTTCATTGTACAAACATCAAAAGAGGACTTGATAAATGCATCAAAAGAAAAGTTTCGGCCATCTTTGAGCATGCAAATCTAATCATACGATAAGTTCATTGTTAATAAAGACATTACATAAGCATGGAATATGTATATATATACACATGTCGATATCCTGTTAAATCATTTAAACAGATTATTTATACAATCAAGCCCTGTATGGGCTGTCGTAAGTCCTAACTCGTAGGTTTCAAAGACTAGAAGACCCAAGTTGATATTATGTGACTATAAAGCCTACAGATGGGCATTTTCCATCCAACTTGGTCTAATGGTTCCAAAATCAAGAACCCCATACACAGAAAAGACAACCCACTGATAGAGCACCAAATCGGGGCAAATTAATTACCCAACAAAAAATGATGAGGCTATTTACAGAGACAATAGATAAGTGAAAGTTGGAAAATGTGGGAGGAGGATGCAATATCCCGCTTGGCCACCATTATTTCGGAAAAGATTCACAATTACACTTACACTGAATAATACATATAGACATGCTGACAGATTATTCTACAGATATTATGGATTAGAGATGTATAACTAATTCCTCACTGCTGTTGAAGCCCTGTGGTATTTTTTTTGTAAATCAATTATAAAACGAGACTCCAATCTACGGAGTTTGAGAAGTCTATCTCCTCCTCGAATATTGATGGGAACATGGTCAAGACAAAAGAAACGTAACAGATCCCTGTTACTGCCATGGTGACTTTTGAAGTGATGTGCCACTGTATAATTGACATCCCATGTGGTGATGGCTCTCTGATGTTCCAAAATCCTGATCTTGGTGGGATGTATGGTGCTCCCAATATACCTCAGGCCACATGGGCAGGTTAGGCAATACACCGTGTAAGGAGTATTACAATTCATGAATTTTTGAATTCTTTTGGGGGAATTGAGGCCTGAAACCTCATACGTTAAGATCTTTTCACTATTTTTGCATGCCTTGCACTTCCGGCATGGGTAGAATTCCTTAATAGGACCTAGGCGACAATCTTTTCTTTGGGTAGAAAAATGGCTTTGCACCAGATGGTCTTGTAAGGATCTAGCTTTCCTAAATGACAGTTGCGGTGCTCTGGGTAAATCTTCCCCAATCACCGGATCGGATTTAAGAATGTGCCAATTTTTCTTCAGTGTCTGTCTAAGGTCATTGTGGTTACTAGCATAATTGGTAATCATTCTACAATCCAGATTAGGAAAAGATGTAAGTTGTTCCTTTTTTTGTTTGGTTGTAGAAAAACCACTTAAGAGTTCGATTCTATCTTTTGTGTCTACCTTACATCTGGCACTCCGTAGAGTGGCCTCTGAATATCCCCGCGTTAGGAATCTAGCTTCACTGTCAGCTGCAGCTGAGCGAAAATCACATTCTCGGGTACAGTTTCTTTTAATTCTTAATAGCTCGCCATATGGAATGCTGTTAATCAGTTTGCCCAGATGGCAGCTATCAGAATGCAGAACAGAATTACCCGCCGTTGGTTTTCTGTGTAAGGTTGTACATAGTCTTCCATCAGAGACAAATACCTTCAGATCCAGAAAATTTACAGACACTTTGCTGATTTCACAACTGAATCTGAGGTTCAGATCATTAATGTTCAGATTGCTGACAAATTCATTGGCAGATTCTATGGTGCCATTGAAGATGATAAAGAGATCTATATAGCGGTTCCAGCTGATTAAATCGCTGGTCCACATCTCATTGGCATCTGACCAGGCCACCTGCCTCTCCCACCAGCCCACGAAAAGATTTGCGTAGCTGGGGGCGAAGCAGGTGCCCATGGCCGTGCCCTGTAGCTGTCTGAACAATTGTTCCTGGAAAAGGAAGATGTGGTTATTTAGACAGTATTCAACAAATTCTAAGATCATGCAATTATGATCTTTATATTTCAATGAGCGACTTTTCAAAAAGTATTCAATTGCTTGAAGGCCCTTCTTGTGTTGAATACTGGTGTACAAACTTGAGATGTCTAGGGTAATCCTCACAAAATCGGGTTCCCAGGTTATGCCCTTGATTCTCTTTAGGAAGTCTTTAGTGTCCTGAATATATGAAGTCGATTGGGTCACAAAATTTAATAAATGAGTCAATGAATGTAGATAGATTTTCAGTTGGGGATCCTTTCGAGGATACAATCGGACGTCCCGGTGGATTGGCGTTATCCTTATGTAACTTGGGGAAATGATAGAAAGTTGGGATGACAGGATATTTACAAGTAAGAAAAGCAAATTCCTTACTGTCCAATGTCCCTTTGCGTTTCCATTTATTCAGTAACTTTTCATAATCCTGGATACTGGTAGTGTATTCTTTCATGGAGATTCTTTCCTAGTTAGTGTTGTCATTCAGTTGGATCAAAGCTTCCTTGACCTAATACTCTGATGACAAAAGAACTACATTTCCCTCTTTATCTGAGGGTTTGCAGATAATGGTGTGATCTTCTTGTAGGTCCTGTATAGCCTTCCTCTGTTGTTGTGTGAGGTTACAGGTATCCTTTATTGACTTGATCCATAAATAAATCGATGGCATCCTGAGGCATCTGTGGAATGAATTTGGAGACTGGCTTGAAAAGGCTCCTGGGGCGTTGTTGAATCACAGGCCCGCTATTCATATCCTGTGTGGAAGCTCGATTATTGATGTATGCTTGTGTGGAAGTTAGACCCTCCATTAATAGTTCTTCCAAAGTTGACATTGTCTCGAGGTAATGGCCAGTTAAGATGTTCATTCCTGTGTCCAGAGACGGTGTCAAATTTGAGGTGTTTCTCGGTCCTTGTAGTTTGAAAAATTTGTGCAATTTGATCTTTCTTGCAAATTTGAAGAGGTCAATTCTAGTTTGGGTGTACTCCATTTTCTTTGAAGGACAGAAAGATAAGCCAAGTTGTAAGACTGATTTCTCATCTTCCGTTAAGATTCTAGATGGAAGATTAATGATTGTCAAATTCTCAGCAGCTTTTATGGACGTTTCGCCCCCCTATTGCTCCTGGTTATTCTGGGTGACGCGCTGCTGATGTTTGTGCCAGCCTCCTCTCCTCGTTCTCCTCTTTGAGTGTATCTTCTGGTTGTATCCGGGGGTTTGCCTCTGCCCCCTCTTCCCAGTGTTTGTCTGATCAGAAGAAACTCCTCGTGAAAAGGGGCTGGCTGTTCATTACTTTCTAGTTGTGCAGCCCTACAATCTGGAGGCTGCTCAGAGTCAGTGACATCCGATTCTGAAGTGACTACCTGCTCCACTGCTTTTTGGTTCCTGTTGTCCTGTAGGAGTCGTCGTGGAGCTTCAAACTTTTTTGCAAATGTTAATACACGACCCAGCTCGTAGTCGCGTGCGTCTTTCAAATTTATCCTGTTTGCGTTGCCTTATTTTCTGTTCATACTTGATGAGGCGTTTTGTCATATCTTCTGTCAATTCATCAATTTTGCTTTTATTAGCATGAGTAGCTAATTCGCCTTCGAGAATTCCAATTTCTTCCAGGGCTCGAGTACGATCACTCCACGCGAATTTGACTAATATCCGCAACATGCCTTGTGAAGAAAGAGCTGTATGTTCCGCCCATTCTTCTAGTAGCCTGGGATCTGGATTCTCGTAGGCTGGGACCGTACATATCCTGACACCGCGTGGAACTCTTTGTATGTCAATGTATTGTTGAAGAGATGTGGCTTCCCACCATTTGCGTGTCTCTCTTTCATAGAGACGCTTCAATTGTTGGAACTTCGTTATCAGATCATCCACTTCTGGAGCTCTCGCTCCATTATCAATTCTCTGTTTGCCACCTTTATTTCTCAAGATATATGCTATAGGTATATATATGAATCCAAAGGGGATCAGTCCAGGGGGAGCCACCCTAGTGCAAAAACACCTTGAAAAAGTATAAAGAAAAAAGTATGCTCCTCAGCAAAGCTGTATTCAATCACCCAAATGGCACAGAGAGCCTTAAATAATCCTACCAGCCTGCACACAGCTGGGGACCTGCCCCTATTTTACAGCCTGGGAAGGCGTCACTTGAAGGGCACTGTTGTGGACAACCAGCAGCTCTGACGCGCGAGGCAGAATCGCGTGGAGCGAGGAGGAAATCGAAATTTTGCGTCGCGTAGCTCAATTGGGCTACGCGACGCGAGGCTCAAACCAAAAACATAACGCGGGCACGCATCAGGGAGAGCACCGCCCGCCGCAGGTAGACGCGGCAATGAGGGATTATTGAAGGTGAGGAGCACTTAAGAAGCGGAACCGCCACCTTCCAATCGGCCTTTGAAGCGTTGCGCGCAGTGCTAAGCGAGCGTGAGACACCGGCAGTAAGGTGCACGGGAAATGCAATGCAGCTACCCGTCTTCTTACAACATACAGTTCAAAATACCAAATCACACAATAAAGGCTGCAATATTGAATCGAAAAAACACCAAGCAAGAGAGAAGGCAAGATAGGAAATCGAGCACTTAACTCTGTGAGGAGCAGCAAAGAAAGAGGAAGTGTTTCGGTTTGACTGACTGTTATATAGAGCTAGTCTCTATGGTTGTTATTTTTCTTACTATAAGCATTCTGGGAATGTTATGTATAATGTTATCATGATTCTCATTGTCTGCTGTTGGTTTGCAGTAAACGAAAGAGAAGCATAATCTGAAGCCTCCGGTCCTGTAATAGAATTATAGATTTCTTGAGTCAATTTTATAGGTCCTGTTTTTAGGCTCTAAACTGTTATTTTCTCAACCAATTAGATATGGCACTCTTGCAAAACAAAACAGCCAGCACAGAGTAGTAGAATGTGCTGAATGCCTTTCACTTCTTTCCAAAGCCTCCAAAATATGCCAGAACGCGCTGTTATTTAAATACAGCAAGTTACACATTAAACAGTTAACCAATTTTTATATCAGATGCAAGTCATGTTATTGAAATACATGTTTCACTATAAACACAGGACCTGTTTAGGATGATGGTTTGACTTGGAAGCATTCTTCAGAATAGTACTCTGAGTATGTGCATCACCCAGGCCAGATGCAATGTTGACATTTTAGAACAGGACGTTGATCACTGTTTACTGTACTTGCACACAATGTCCGTTGCTTTGCAATGCATCCTTGCCTGCTGCCCCTGTCCATCAAAAGACCTTGTTTTTGAAAAGGCATGTCTTAATTTAGACTGACATACGGCTCACAATGGCTGTGCTGGGTACAAACAATAGCCAGCAAGGAGTGAAAACAAAGTAAGACAGATTTCAGCTAGAAAACATTACTTCAAACAGTGGTACCATAGAGCCCTGGAAGACTGAGTTGTCCTATAAACAGACCATGCATGCCATAAAAAGTAATAAAGACGACATGCCCTTAAGCAAAGGCGTTCTTGTATTCCCAGCTAAATAACCACTTAGTGGGCTGCTAGTGATGCGCACTCCACCCATTCAGAAACTGTCAAGACTTCCTTTCATGCTGCTTCCCAGGCTCCAAACAACAAAACAATGTAAAATAAGGACCACTTAGTTTAGTATTTAAATATCATTAAACAATTCCTCCAGTCCAGAGACATCATTTGATTCAATCACAAATAAAAAAAAAAGATAGAATCCTACAGCCAGAGACTTGATTAACAGAAGATTGCTGACCCACATGGAAACAGAGTTGAGTGTGGTGGCCAGCTCAAGATTTGAAGCTGATAGTTGACAGGTTTTGTCAAGGATGTAGCTGCAAAACTGCTCATGTCTGACATTAACTGGTGCAGAGAGTATAAATACTGAACAGAACTGGAGGTTTGTCAGATCAACATTTGAGGTCTGACAGCTTATGCAACTCTGCAATGAAAAGATGAAGTAAATGAATAAATGAAAATTCTTGGTGTGGGTTTTAGCCAGTGTCCTCGTGAATTTCCCAGCCATTAGCCGGATACTGGAGCAGAGTACCAGCTTCCAGGGGGCTCTATAATCTGCCTGGCATCTCCCATTCAACTTCTGAAGGCCTAACACCATGTTGGTGCAATCCAGTTTTCTGTGCCAGGTTTGAGGGGAATGCAGTATATTGGACACATGAAATCGGCGTTCTCGACCACCCTGTCTGCTGCTGAATCCAGTTAATCACTGCCAAAGTCAAGGCCAGTTCAAGTTACATTTCAGAGCTCAAAGTTCAGACCCAAAATAGTCTCTTGGCGCTGTTCACAGATAATGGATGTTTGCTGCCCTCAGTTTCATTTGTCTCATTTTATCAATCTCAGTAATTAGAGCTTGTGTTACGGAATGAGAGACAGATCCCTACAGTGGCTGCATTAGTACACACTGAGCCACAAGGTGACAGGTATGCCATCAGTCCATTGAGCTATCCACATAAACTAGTTAGGTGACCTGAAATTTTTGTTGTTGTTGCTGTTTTATATAGTGCCAACTCGACCCAAAGGCACTGAAGTGCTTAGTAGACACAGGGAGATTAAATGATTTGCCCAGAATCACAGGGTGTTGAGCCTGACTCAAACCTGGTTCCCCAGCTGCCAAAATCTGCAACTCCTCTCCCTGTTATATGGTGTGGCTTTGCAGGAAGTACAGTAACCCTGTTCCCCACTTTAGGGTAAGCTGCAGCGCTATGATGCTGGCTATTATAGCAACTTAATTTGTGGGCTTCTTACATTCCACTCACATAATTTTGTGTGCATAACAGCAGCAGAGTAAACTAGTGCAGTACAGTCATGCAGGCATGTGGCTGGTCTGGAATCTCAATGAAAGGAATAGTTGGAGCAAAAATCAGCAGCGGATGCACAGGACTAAGCCCTCAACCCCAGAAGGGGCCACGTCTCTCCCTGTGTGAAGTGCTTTTTCCTGAGCAGACACACTTTCTGTATTATTATTGCCTGCAGGAAATGAACTTTACTTTGCACTTTGGCCACTACTGATGCCCGGGAGTGGGGGGTGGGGGGGGGGGGGGGGGGGGAGGGTGTATTCTGTGGCTGCTGTCTCTTCATTCTCTTCCTGATAGGAATTGGTGGTGTGACTGTTCAAAAGAAGAAAAAAAGCTGTAAGAATCCTACACAAATATTTGAGGATGAAGAGAATGCAGGGAAACACCTTGTTCTGTGAATCCAATGGAAAGGAGACATTACTGTACTTCAGACAGTTCAGTTACCCAACTCATGTGCAGCCTTACTGATTAGCAAACGTTTTGAGAATATTCGATTAGAGGAAGAAAAATCTCAATCTTTGGAAAGAAATACTGCATCCACATACAACATGCCTAGAAACAGGAGAGTGGTCTAAAGGCTTAAATGTAATCATGGTGAAGTGGTTCTTCTGAATGGATGCCAGAGTGCTAGGTAGAGGAGTAACTACATCGTTTTACCACTGCAGCTATCTTCTAAAGGGCCCTGGAGCACAGTAAACAAAATGAAGAATGCCTGGTAAGCAGAGGGACAGGGAAGCATCCCTTGGAGGGGGGCATGGGTGAAATGCAAACATAAGGATATTGATTTCAGATAAAGACCACCACAGCTGCTTAATCTCCCAACTTCCTGCTTGTTTCGACACTTCAGGGCCAACCAAAGCTGCTGTTCTGCCTTTTCTGGCACAACATGGTTGTCCCCTCTGTGTGTGTCCCTCTCTCCTTGGTCTGGCGACTGATGGTTCCTTCCACAGGCAACAGGCACCTCCGATACCCAGGTGCAGTGAGCAAAGATGGCTGCCCAAGTGGCAAACCTAGAGTGATGGTCAAGGAGGCAACGATCAGCCCTCAGGAGAGATCCTACATCACATGCTTTTAGTTTTAAAGCATGGACATGCACTTTTGCCACATGAGCAAAGTGTGGAACCCCCTGTGGTCCTCCACCCATAGGCACATTCAGCTTATTCCCTGCTGTCAGAGCCTGTGGTATCTCCCGTGGACCACTTCTCTCACTGGTACCCTATTGGCCTCAGTGGATGAGTCCACTGATAACTGCATCTTCAGGATGGGATTAAAGAGAATGATGGCTGGGTAGACACTGCAAAGAGGGAAACCATTGTCTATTCATATGTTTTGGGAGTTGTAGGCACCATCAAGTAGCAGATTGCATGCTCTTTCACTGGACTAGCCGCAATATCTAGAGTTTTGCAAGTGAATTCCTGAGCCCTAACGTGGGTTATCTTTGTGGAGCATGTTTCATCATCAAGATGGTTCTGGCATCCCTTACTCCTCAACCCAAGAGATGAGTCTTTTGAAAAGTCCATGTGATCCCAGAAGGAGCACTAGGCTCCAGCAAAATAGCGAAACTCTCAAAAGAGTGTCTCATAGTGGCATCAAAGTGCCCCGGAAAGCAGACCCCTTTTCCATGCTCCCAGAGGCCCATCACAACTTTAGAAAGGTGCTGAATCTCAGTTATTGCAGGACATGAAGTAGTTTGTTTGAAAAGTTTTCAGTGAAAATGGAACATGTAATGTATATTCACAGTTTATACTGTTTAGTTAGTTTCATAAGAGGTGTCCATGCTATAACGCATGCAATAACCTTGTAAATAGAGATCTGATTTAGTTAAATTAAGTGAATGTTAGCACTAAGGATACTGCTGGTTCCATAACTAAAGTTTACGCACTAACTAACATTGTTTAAACAATTTAATTTTCTGCAGATGTATCTAAACACAAATGAAAGTCAGGGCACTGGACTCCTCCAGCCTGTTGGAGGTCATGCTTGTACACAGATCTATACATCTAAAATGAACCACGGCAGCAGAATGGGTACTGTTTTCCAAAGGTTGGGAGTGCATTCCTTTCTTCCTAGCCAAGTATCAACACCTCTTTCCCAGCCCCCACGGGTCATTTTCTTTGTGTGCCGTGACTGATGGACTAGAAGGAAAAGTGTGTTTTTAGCAGTGCAGGGCAGGTATTTTGTCTAGCCACTTATTGGGGTGAAAAGTATTGCAGATAAACAAGTGGACAGTCCAGGATTCATACCTGAGAGTGGGCCCTGCCAGCACAGGTGGACCCCCTCTTGCTCTGAGCTATGGCGATCAGTTGGTTAAACATGTCGGTAGTGTGGACCTTAGAGTGGAAGAGTGCCAAGTCACAATATGGCATAGAGGGCGTTTCCTTACTGTTTGCAATCCTCCTTGCCCATGGGAGCTGGGCTATTCTTTTGGTGGTGTTGAAGGAATGATGTGGCGTCTACCTGCTGGATCACGTCTGATTTCCCATCCGACAATTCCTTTACCTACTCTGTATCTTGTGCATTCGGTATCTGTGTAGTCTCCTAAGCTTATGGATGTGTGAGGCCTCTGCTGTCGGGTTTGGGAGGAGGCAAGAGGAGAGGTATGTTCACGTGGGGTAACAGCACACACTGCAGCCAACAGACCTGGATTGTGAGCAGTATTCTTGTGCAGTGTCCATCAGAGTATGGGCACTTCCTCCTCAAATGACCCTTAGGACTTCATGGGGTGGTCAGAGGTGCTTGCACTCAGCCCTGCTTGAAATGCTATACATACCATTAATTCTCAAGACCATGATTTGGGACATCTAGTCCTATTGTTTGTGGATGAGAGTATCTTTGGTACACTTCATGCCACAGGTTCTTTAATCTTATAGATTGATAGTGATGTTGCAGATAGCATAGCTGCCCTGAGGCTTTTTGCAGCTCCCACTTTCCCAAGACATGCCAACTTGCACCCAGCCTCGGTAAATGGACATAATATCGAAATTTAAATATCGAGATGACAATATCGAGTTTGTAATATCGAATGTACCAAAATATCGTTTGTTAGTATATCGAATGCTAAAATATCGGTATTTTTTTTTAATTTTCAAATATCGACTGTTAAAATATCGAGTCCAAAATATCGAATGGACAAAATAGTTATTTTGTTAAGGTAAGTAATATCGAAAATGATATTGTCGAATTATTACAAAAAGCTAATTTTTAAAATATTGACATTTTAGGAATGTTATAATAAGAAATAAAATATAGTATATATAATAATAGATTCAAAATATGTAAAAAAGTATTAGAATAATAAATTGTAGGAGCGGGATGTTGGGTTATTAGGGGATAAGGGTGGGGAGTGTTTTAAAAAAATATATATAAATAATATGTAAATAATAATTTGTAATTGTTGAGAGTAAATATATTTTTAGGAGATAATACTAATGTATTAATTTTTTAGAAAGGTTATTTGTAATATAAATTATGAGTTGGATGTTGGGTTATTAGGGGATAAGGGTCGGCAGTTTTTTTTAAATTTACAAATAATGTTAATTATAATGTAATTCATGAGAGTACATTTTTTATGAGATATTAATAATTAGTGAAATTTATATATAAATATTTGTAAAAAATTTAGGAGGGGGATGTTGGGTTATTAGGGGATAAGGGTGGGGAGTTTTAGAAAACTATACTAATTTATAATATGTTAAGATAACAAAATTTTATTGGAGAGTAAAATTATATTTATGAGAATTTTATTTACAATCGATAAATATATTAGGAGTTATGGAAATTTTAGGAGTGGGATGTTGTGTTATTAGTGGGTAAGGGTGTGGAGTGTTTTCTAAATGAGAACTGTTTCATATGTTAGTAATAAGTAATATTAATTGAGAGTTTTTAAAAGATGCATAAATGTATATAAATATAGTAACTATATTGATATATTTGAATATTAGAAATGTTCACCATTGATATAAATTTTGTTCATTTGGAAGAGTATTTTTATATTTATTTTTTGTTTGTGTTGTGGTGTTTTACTGAAATGTTCAATTATTAATATTGTTATATCAAAGTTTGTAGTGGTTGGTTGTTTTGTAAAGGTATAAATGTGTGCATGGTTAAAATATAGAACATTTTCCACATTATTTAATAAATATTTTGCATTTTGAGATTAAAAGATACTTTTAAAAAACTCGGTTACTGGTGAGATTTTTAACATTTTTGTAAATATTATAAAAGTTTATTTAGATAAAATAACTATTAATGGAAATGTATTACTTTGCAGTTTCTATATGTAACTTATTTTAATAAAAGATTTAGATTTTTGATATGTTTTAATTATGGATAGTAAAATTGTTATATTAGAATGTAGTGGGAATTGATATCTTAAATATTTACTCATATTTTAAATCAAAATAATATAGACTTGTTTTTTAAATATACAGAATATTTTGTCATTAAAAAGTGTCTGGAGTGAGAATATTTACTATCCAGAATATTTCCTGCTTTAATACTCACTGTTGTTGGAATAGTAAATTAAATTTATGTAATATCCAGCACCTTCACAGATTTATACTGACTGGATTTGGAATAGAAAATTGTATTTCTTTACTATCCAACACTTTCTAAGATGTAATACTTAGTGGAGTTGGAATAGTAAATTATATTGATTTACTATCCAGCACCCTCCCTTGTTCAATATTCACTGGAGTTGGAATAGTAAATATATATTTATTTACTATCCAGCACCTTCCCTGTGGAATATTTTTTGGAGTTGGGATAGTAAATTATATTTATTTACTATCCAGCACCTTCCCTAAATTAATAATGACTGGAGTTGGAAGAGTAAATTATATTTATTTACTATCCAGCACCTTCCCTGATTGAATATATATTGGAGTAGGAATAGTAAATTATATTGATTTACTATCCAGCACCTTCCTTGATTTAATACTGACTGGAGTTGGAATAGTAAATTATATTTATTTGCTATCCAGCACCTCCCCTGATTTATTATTGATTGGAGTTTGAATAGTAAATTATATTTATTGACTATCCAGCATCTTCCTTGATTTAATCCTGACTGGAGTTGGAATAGTAAATTATATTTATTTACTATCCAGTACATTCCCTAAATTAATACTCATTGGAGTTGGAATAGTAAATAAAATGTTTTTACTATCCAGCAGTTTCACTGATTTCATAGTAATTGGAGTGGGAGTAGTAATTACATTTTTTTAATTTTTTTTTTCAGAAATGATAGTTTTGTGGGGTATCTTTTTTTCTTGTCATGTAATTGTAGTAAATGGTTGTGTTTTTATGAAGTTTATTACAATGGAAAATGTGTGAAATAATCAGACTGACATTTGTTTAATGAAGTTTGTATTTTTATTAGAATATAGTTAGTTGGATTTGTTATTTTTTATTGGGTACATCATATCATCTTGAATACATATGTGGAATATTTGTATAGCATTTATTATTTTTCATTAACTTTGTGATGCATATTACAATATTTACATTATATATTTGTCTTCATATATATTCATACATTGTTATGTTTAGTGATACATGTGTTGATAATTGCTAATATATATTTGCTTTTTGTATGTTTGTGAGAAATATATGTTTAATGCAAAATAATATTGGTATATTAATTAACAGTTTATTTTTTATCATTCAGATATTTCATTTAACATACTAGTATTGGTTAATACAATATTGCATTTTCATATTGTACTTTAGAAAACAATCCTATTTTCACATTACATTTTAAATATGTACACAATTAATAGAGTATTAGTATTATGTGTATTAATAGTATTCATAACTACATTGGTTATGTTTTCATTATTTTTGTAAAAGGAATATTGCATTTTTATTTAATTGCATTTACCAAAACATAATATCACTTTAATAGTATTTTTTTATATATAGTAGACATGTTGAATAAATATTATTAATATATATTTTTAAGAATATTAATATTTACATTATTTAAGTGTTTTGTATTTTGGTGTAAAGTAATGTATTTTTTGTATATTTTGATATTTTTGGTTAATGTGTTTGAAATGTAGAGTTAAAAATCCTATTTATTTGTTATAATAATAATTAATATATGTGTTATATATTTATTATTAATGTACTAGTTTTACGGAATTTTGTGAAATTCATCTTTTTTTATTCTTTTAGAAAATATTTTGGTAAAAGTTTATGTAAGTTTACTGTATGTTTAATTATATTTAAGTTTAACATTTTTATTTATTCAATACTTTTTGTTGAAGGGGACTATTTTTGTAACCGCTTAGTGTCGTTTTGGGTTATTTCGCCGGGATGAGATCGCGGTTGGGAGCTGTGTCGTTTGGAGGCAGGTAAGAGTTATTTATTATTGTTTAAATTAGGTTTAAAGTTAATTTGGATGTACTTTGTTGGTTTGTAGTGTATTTAGAGTTTGGTGGTTGTGTTTTTGGTGTAATTTAGGTGTTACGTTGTGTGAATTTTCGAGTAGGTTCCGTGTTTTAGGACTCGTGTTTCGGTAGTAGTGTTTGTAGATATTTTTATGTGTATTGTTATTAAAGGTTATTAAATGTTTTTTGAAGTTGTGTTTATGTATGTTTGTGTGGGTGGGTATGTTATTTTTTGGTTTTACAGGTTTTTCTTTGACGACGTCGCTTTTTGGAGAATTATGCCGTTTTTTTTTTTTTAAGAGGTGTGTATTAGTTTTGTGAACTAATCTTTATTTAACACACTCTTAATTTTTCGCGTTTTCATAGAGTGTTTTTAACTTTGTGAGCGTTTTCGGGCTTTTGAAGGGTTTGCCAATTGGATTTATCGCCAAATGATTTTTCTGGGGATCAGTTGCTCTTTTTTTTTTTTGACAAGGTGTGTTTTCTGTTTGTAAGCTAATCTTTATTTAACACACTCTTTATTTTTGGCATTTTCTTGGAGCGTTTTTAACCTTTTATATTTTTCCGGGCTTTTTGTGCCATTTAAAGTTGGATTTATCGATTCGAGGAATTGTTTTTGGACATTTTTGCATTTTTTTGGGGCTTATTTAACCTTGTTTGGTATACATCGACACCTGGATGGACTTTGACGTTCTCTTTCATTGGATTTGGTGCTACAACAACTGTAAGTAATTGTTTTAATGGTATGTGGGAGGGAAATGTCATTTATTTCTGTTTTGCTATGTATTGTATTTTGTTAAATATTATTATATTGTCAATATATTTTTAATATTTTATCAATTGTATATATTTGACAAATTCATAATGTTTCATGAACAAATGGAAGTATTTTATTTATGCATATGTTGTGATTTATATGAGAATGTTTTCATTTATGTTTATATTGGAATTAAAGGATGCTTTTTGCAATTAGGGATAAGTATTCTAAGCCTCGAGTTGTAGGATAGAGTGTTACTTGGCTTTGAAGAAGTTCATACATTTTATTTGTTTGCTTACTTACTTTTGGTTTAATTAGTGTAATGGATTGTTGTATCCTTAGTTCTTGGTAGCTTTGCTCCTTTTGAATACTTTGTAGTAGTTTTTGAAGTGTGGGTGTACCTCTTCCTGTTGTTGCCTGGAAGGCGTTATGCCATCCTTCAACGGCGTTGTTACTTTTCGCTTCTTTGTTTAGAGTACTGAGGTACACGTTCCACCATGGTATGTGGAACTTTGGTAATCTTCTGTGGCCTGATCGGTGTAGTCTCCCTACCCATGTGTCCTCAAAGTAATCCAGTAGTGGACTTCTCTTTTCTTCATTTCTTTTGTAGAATGGACTCTCTATTAATAGGTTATAGTGTTCTGGTACGTCAGTCACAGGGACATAGGCTAGGGCTATTAGTTTTTTTATATGGTATGCTAAGGTGCTATCTGTTACATATTCTACACTCAGCGTTGACTTTTGGAGAAATCTCCAGAGGCATTGATTAAAATGATAGTAGCATCCTTGTATAGATGTATGGGGGTATGTTTTTAAAATAGCATGAATCATGGCTATTTCGAAATCCATTATTTTATGTGGGAAGTAATTTGGAATTTCTGATTTTATTTTGTTGAGAATTTCTAGATAGGTACTTTGAGTTTTATTTGGGAGTAAGCAGTAGATGAAGGGAATGTTAGTGTTTTGGTACATAGCATGTACTGTGTACCGTTGATAAAATGGCTTAGGACATATTTTAAATGTGCCATCTATCATCCAGGTGTTGCATTGTTGGAGTTTTTTTAAGTTATTTGCAGTGGCAAACATTATTATACGTTTTTCACTGTTTTTATTGTCAAAGAAAATAAATGGCTCTTTATTATGGGTAATGCTTAGTTCTTGTGGGATGTTTACTTCTTGGAAAGTTTTAGGGATAGGTATGGGAGCTGTTCTTTGCTTTTTTTGTCTAATTATCATTTTTTTTAATGCATCAATGGATGGTAATTGTCCAGATGCATGTTGGGGTATTTGTACTAGCTGTTCTTTTAATATTTCACTAGTGGGTTTTTCTGTGCTAGTACTTGCTTCTTTGATATTTTATATTGCTCTTCTAATTTCAATTTCAGTAATATTTGGGGGTGGTTGTGCTCATTGACAGATAATACAGTAGTTTCTTGAGTTGTGGCTCTTCTGTAGCATTCGTTAGCATAGTACTTGCTACAATTCCAGAAGACTTTTAAATCTTTCAGTTTTTCTTGCGTATAGACATAACCCATGTAACATAGGAGCATTTTTCCTTTTTGTGATAGGATGAATTCTGCGCCTTCAGTCATAATGATGTCTTTATTTCTAAAGAAAATGTAGATATAATTAAGTTAATATCATGTGATGAAATAATGTGTTAGAAAGATATTTATTTGTTGATATATACTTACAATTTTGATGTAGAAGTGGAAAAGATTGTTCTTTTGGTGGTTGTTGGCTGTTATTTTTCGTATAGAGTTGGTATATCTGTTGATATATAAAAAATAATGTTAATACATTTTCAATTATTTGTTGTAGATGATAGAGGAATTGGAAAAGGCTTTGTTTTAATTAGCTATAATTTATTTTAAAGTCATTATTTTAAATACTTACTTTTTGATTAGCTTTATTTTTTCTGTTGTAGATAATTTTGGAGATTGCTGGCAGTGTCTGTAGTGGAGATATAAATAAATGAAAGCATTTTGTAGTTTTTTTCTATTTCATAGTATTTCTTACAACTTTTTTCCACTATTAATGTTTTGTAAACTAAAAATTACTTACTTTTTGATTAGCTGGCTTTCTATATTTGTAGAGGAATTTTCTTGTGCTTGCACGTATCTGTAGTGGAGATATAAGTAAATGAAAGTGTATTTAATTTACATATAAATAGTATGCATGAGCTTAGAAGCATCCGATATATTATTGTAATCGGTTAATGACCGAGGATTATTGAATAAGCATTAATATTTTTCTTTTTCTTATGTGTCTCTTTTATAATTGTCTCAACTGTATGAATTTAATTGTCATATTCATTGTCTGTTGTAAGGGTATGTATGTAATTGATGCTGCCACTAGAATTGCCGTGGAAATAAAGATATAAAAAAAAAATAGTATGCATTTCTTACAAATAGTTAGTACAATTAAAGTTTTACCAAAGATTATTTACTTACTTGTTTCTGGTTTTGTTTCTACAGTATATCTTGTTGTTCGGAAAGAATCTGGTCGCGTTTTTCTTCTGTTTTCTTGTCGTTTTGAAGTGGAAAAGAGTAAAAAATGTTTTATACTGTTGTCTTAATTGGTTACTTTGTGTCATTGGTTGGTTTAGTTAGTCTTCGATTCTGATTTGTTGTTGTGTTCAGTTTGAATTTTTTTATCTTGGTGTTTCCATATATGGAAGATGCTAATTAAGTAGTAGTAATGTATTGTAAGTATATTTCATTGTTTTAATGTTATTTCCAAGTAATTTGAGGTTTTATATGTTGGTGTTTGTTTTGTTTAGTATGTATATTTATAATTTTATCAGTGGTTTTAGTAAAAGGTATTTTATTTGGTTTTCATGTGTTTGTACAATGTATTTATATTAATTAATTGTATTGTGTATGTTTATGTTGGGAAAGTCAGTTTTATATGCATTTATATGTTGTAGTGTGTTTTATAATTAGTCGATATTATGGTAGGTTCGATATTGTAGGCTGTCTATATTTTGATTTTCGATAATATGGTTCTTTCTTAGTTAATTGTATGGATATCGATATTTGTATAATCGATTTTTTTGTGTTTCGATAATGTCAAACGATGTTTTGTTTAGTCGATATAGTGGGTTCGATATTTTAGTTCATTATTAATTAAGTATTGGTGGTCGATATTGTGGTATACGATATTTTCTCGTCAATATTGTGTGTAGTCGATATTTTGTCTCTCGATATTCAGTCACTGATCCCCCTGCCTCAGAGTGTCCTGCAGTGTTGACATACTTGAAATATGCATCCAATGTAAATGCATTATATCACAGAGTACATGAAGTACATGTAGTACACTTCAGCTTGTGTATGCACTGGTGTAATTGGGTGATGGTTTGGACGCTCCTAATGGTTGCATAGAGTAAATGGGCATCCAAAATCCCGGTCCTTCTGACCATGGCCCTGCCCAAGCACCAGACATCTGGATGCAAGGCTTGAGGTTTGTGTAATGACCCTCAACATCAGATATCCATCATACAGATAAGTTTAATCATGAGTAGTGTTGGGATCAACAGGTGTCATACTTCATTGTCACCCGCTTAGTCTGCTGTAACTGTTCCTCATACAATGTTGGATCTCAGAATGGGCTCCAGCAGTAACAGACACAGGCAATTCCAGTGTTCAAATGAGCCCCAAAAAATGCCTGGTTCGAGAAATTTAATTATGATGCCAAACTGACTAAGAAAACTATCTGTGGAGTTATTCTTGGGAAAGTAGTACAAACCAAGGGGGATGGAAGTGGGTGGCATCAGCAGAGGGAGAGCAGCCAATAAGATGTTTTCGTGTGCAGAGGCCACAAACGTTTGTATGTGGTTTTTAAACTAAATTTTAGATTCCAGAGTGAAAATTTGCTCCCTAGTTCCAACTGCTCTGTGAGGCACTCGCTCCCTGCATATTAGGAGAGTCTCTATTTTCACCAACATTAAGTGTATTTTCACTTTCTTAACATTGAACCACAATTGGGAAGTTTTCCTTAACACGTTTATTTGCTGTTAAAAATCCAGATCTGACTCCGTGCCATGAAACGGTCCGCTGCAGTATGCCATGGCTGGCTCTTTCACTGCTGTTCAGCTGAGCCGGTATGACTAACTGGAGCTCATTGGCTTTTGAAGCACTTTATCAACAGAGGCCACTGGGAGCTAAACTCGCAGTACAATAAACAATTGGTCACAGTAGCAACAATTTAACAATACAAAAGAAATAGTGGCATTCACAACACCAACTTTGCATGGTTCGCAGTGGATGCGATGTATTTTCAAGGCACAACTCACTTCTTATAGACAACGCAGTTGTTCATACATGTGGAACAGGATTGTATATGGAACATTGGTGCTCTGGTGTGGGGAAAAAGTGGGGGTGTTCTGGGTCAAAGTGAGTGAGGGTAATTGAAACAGGAGAGATAATATGACGTATATACATTAATTTTACATAGTGAAACCTGTCTGGCCTATTACAGGCCAAGTATTCCAGTATATAAACATGGCACTTTAGAGAAACTGATAGCGAACTTCAGTAATCGGAGCTTGTTTAATGGTATGTAGTAGTCAATGTTTCGACCCCTTAAAAGTTCTAGGTGGTTCAGTCCATAGTGTGGGGGTCTTCATCAGGACAGTGTAACAGAGCACCTGAAAGCAATTGAATACTCCGTAATAAAAGGGTGTCGTCATGGCAGGGTGTGAATGCTTGTAAAGAAGATATTATTTACCCAATCTATCCAACAACACGTAGAATCATGCTGTGAAGTCTAGGTGAGTGGGCTCCAAAACGCTCCTATGTCAGAGAGAACGAAAATTAGGTTGCAAACCAATAAATCATAGTGAGACAGTGAATGCCTATCCTGTAGAGAAACCCTCACTTACTAGACAATGGGAAAATGTATGTTCATGAGTACATGAACGGACATCCGTAATGAGATTATGGGTCAACAGATCCCATACAGTCAAATGGCAAACCTATCAAACAAGAGAGAGAACACTTCTATAGTGTGGGCGGTCCAACATACACAACCTGATCTAGCATGTAAATCATCACCCAAGTCAATGCCCAATTTCCTCGCAATAGCAGTCAGTACTGCCTCTGTGCGATGGTGTTGAGCCCATAAATGTGGCCCCACAACTACCATAAAAATAATCTAGAGGTATAGACCCACTGGTCTATTATGAATCTACAGAATAAAATCAAATAGAACAAAATAGACAACCTGTACTAGCGCGTTACCAGGAGTACTAATCGGAACCCCTGTGTGGTTGTTAGGAGCCCCTACGTACAATCCACAGTTTGTGCTAGTAGGGTAGAGGTCGTGCAGGTCAGGAAAATAACTCTCTACAGTGGATAAATTACTGGAGGGTGACAACGCGATGTGCTGTAAATGTGAATATAAATGTACCAAAGCAGCGCGTTCATTAACATGAGTAGACTGTATCCAATCCGATATAATAATTGTTAAAAAAGAAAGACTTGCGTGTGGCTTTAACAAATCTATATTCAGTCTCAAAAGCGTTCCGGAGATAAATGCTGTAAATATACCAGACCCACTGCTGGATAAAACACATACCTCCTCCTACCTTCAGTACACGACTGTTGAAGCAACCAAGCCCGGCCAGGGAACAAGATAAAGGCGCGAGCGGTTTCGCGCAATAACCACTCCACGCTGAATAGTTAGCGTAAAAGGCCATTTATTAGGACAGGGTTGACACCAAATATACAACATAACATCAACAACCCCAAACAATCCCCCCCCAACCTCATGCTTTCCATTCCTCCATTCACTCCCACACTCCAAATACCCCGGAAGGGTGAGTAAGCCAGTCATGGACTCCCCCCTCCAGCCCCCCTCCCAAGTACCGCCAACCAGGAAACCCCCGGAGGGTGGTTACCTGCCACACCCAGTTAGAGTGCACCTTTCGCCCTCCAATCCGCCTACACCAAATTGACTCGTTCCACAAATTACTGATGACATCCCTCAATTCCATCATATAATAAGCATTAGCCATGTGCGAAAGGTGCACTCCATCTCGAAAAAGAAGGGGCTCCTCGAGCCGTATCCCCATGTGAGAAATCACTTTGACCCCCGCATTGCTACAGAAAACTCTCATAGCCCTATTCAGCTTACGCCGTGCCCTCTCGACAGCTACGGGCTTCAATGCTCCACGCCAAACCCGGCACGGTATGAATTCAGTCCAAACAATACAGGCGCCAGCCAGATTGCTGCGCATAGCTTCCAAGTCCCGTTGCATCAAATGTAGTAAACACACCCCAGATTGCTTCACCAAGTCATTCTCCCCCCAAGTGGATCACAATCATGTCCGGGCATCCCTTCTGCAACACTTTTTTGGTTAGCCAGGGCAACAGGGCTCCCCAGCGCATCCCACTCTTGCCCCACCAGTGCACTTCGTGATGGCTGCTACGCAGGCCAAGGCCATGGCCGTAGACCTGCCTGTCCGCGTATTTGGATGCCCAGTGTACAAAGGAATGTCCCACAATCCAGGTAACCGTCTTGGCTCCTGGCCCCGCAATGCAACCTACGAAAGAAACGGAGATTAGAACAATCAAACCCTTCCACAAACTCAGCTCCATGGCCAAAACCGCCGCTCGGCCCTGCCTTCATTTGCGCACATAGCGTTCGCCGCAGCGCGACCTCCACCTCCCGATCCGCCTAATCACCTCCCCAGACCAACCCAGCCGGGCAGCCGCCGTCGCCATGCCAATTCGAAAAGAATGTGTCCCATACTTTGCTGGGTCCCTACCTACCCGCTTCAGGGCCATTCGCAACACTGCCAGCAGCTGAAAAGCAGTCACCCGCTTCTTAGAAGCACGGCAAAATATTTCCCCCCTTTCTCCCGGCGCCTGCAGACAAAACTCCCTCCATTCCCGCACCGGGCAGGCCCCGGCACATCCACTCTCACCCAACCATACCCACTTGCCCCTTTCCGCCTGATCCGTTTTTGAACGACCCAACCATATACCAAGCCGCGCTTCCTCACATCCTTGAATAACCTGCTAGCAGATCCCCTAGACCCGACCAACTCCGACACTCAAAGCCCCAAAGAACATCCAAATGATGCACAGAGCCAACTCGGACACATCATAACAGCAATGCGGCAATGCCGCCAGCACTTCTTCCAACAAGTCAAACTTAATGGCTTCCCTCAGGGCCCCACTGTAACGCCCTGAACGTCTCAGGATCGTTTAACAGACACGATAATGAGAACGCAACCACTTGTGAAGGTTTAGTTATTTTAATGAAGGCAAAAATAATACAAGGAATAAACAAAGGTTATAGTCACTGGAATCCTCCAGGCTAAGTACGTTACCAGCCCACAGCACGGATGGTCCTAACCGTCCTCTGCATATACGCCGATCCCGGCGTATGCCAACAGAGGGCAGAAATGAAATGGCCGACAATGCCAATCGGTAGGCTGTGAGGGGCACGAAGAGTGTTGGGGAGAATCGAGGAGTCAGGGAAACACCCAGCCGGGGTCTCTACCTGAAGGGAGCAGCCGCTCAACCTCTTCCTCAGACTGCACCGGGACGCGGAGTCACCTCCTGGTGATGCGTCACCGATGCCCCAATCACAAGCAAAGAAGACTGAACCGAGAGCAGCCGCTCGATCGATCCTGTGGACTTCGGAGTCTGTAACGCGGCAAACACCTCCTGGTGTGCGTTACAGCTGGCAGTCCCTGTATCTCTGGTCGGGCTGGGAGTTACGACTCCAACCAGCAAAAGCGCCACTGCGCTTTGACTCAGCCGAGTCAAAAAGCGAAGCTCAATGGTTATCCGGTAGAGCTTCCGGGTCCTTCACAGGTGACGATGGGGCAAGACACGGCCCAGGGAGTAACGACTCGACCTACCTCCGTTCTTGCCTTACTGGAGCACCACTCCGGAACACTGCTCTTCACTAAGCAGGTACGTCGGTTGTAAACACAATATCCGACAGCGTTGTACCTCCCGGTTCCTCCCTTTATAGGGCGTTGTTTTCCTTGAGTTATGTAACAGCTCTCCTGTTTACATAAGGGCGTGTTTTCCTTGAGTTATGTAACAGCTCTCCTGTTTACATAAGGGCGTGTTTTCCTTGAGTTATGTAACAGCTCTCCTGTTTTACATAAGGGCGTGTTTTCCTTGAGTTATGTAACAGCTCTCCTGTTTACATAACCTCTCAACCGCTAAGCATCCTGGGAGATGTAGTCCGTTTTCGCTGGTTACCGTTTTCCTCCCCTCGCATGACAGGAATTCTTGACACCCACATCCCCTTTTACCCTCCCCCAGCCTTTCAACATCCTGCTCAGCAACTCGCTTCTTGCTGGATCAAAGCCAAAATGCAAAATGCTATAGAAGGAAATCCCCGCCAGCTTCCCGGCAAACGTAACCTGTGACAGCCCTCTATCCATACAACCCAACACAAACTGCACGACCTCCTGCTCACATCTACGCTGAGACAGCCACCCAGACACACCAGACCAACCCAGAAAAGCGCCGCACTCAGACAATGCCAACCGGTAGGAGCGCCGAGTGGAGTCCGCTACCGAGTCCACTACTCTCACTCCCCCCCCCCCCCCCCCCCCTAAGCCCAGATACCCTCCGACACCTTGGTCTTGCAAGCCTCCGCTCCCTGCACCAGCCTCCTGAAACGCTGCCACTGCGAACGTGACAATGCATCCGCAATGTCATTGCTTGCACCTGGAACATGTTGTGCGCGAAAAAGAACATTAAATCGCAAACATAGCAACATAAAGCTTCGCAGCAAGCGCAGCACTCGCAGCACTCGCAGGTCCCTTGCTTTTTGATTATTCACCAGGTCAACCACCATCTTGTTATCCACATGAAACAGAACCGACCTATTCTGGTATTCCCTTCCCCACACCTCCAGCGCGACCAGCAAAGGAAAGAACTCCAGGAACGCAATACTCCTTCCCTGTTTCAACCAATGGCCCGGCCACGGCTCAGCGCACCACCGCCCGTCCCAGAAAATACCAAACCCTGCTGCCCCAGCCGCGTCACAAAACAACTGCACCTGCCACACCATCCTGTCATCTGCGAAGTCCAAAGACAAACCATTGAAATCCGCCAAGAAACAATGCCAAATCCGCCCTCACCCCCAACGAGATTCGGACCCGATGATGCGGAAGCACAGCCCGAGACATGGACATGCCGAGACGCCGGCAGAAAGTCCTCCCTGCCCTCACCATGTGGCACGCAAAGTTCAACAAGCCCAACAGCCGTTGCACCTCTCGCAATGCAATCCTCCTCTCCCCAATCACCTGCAGCAAGAATTCCTGAATCTCCCCCACCTTCTGTTCCGGTAACCGTGCCGACCAAGCCACGGAGTCCAGTTCAATGCCCAGAAATGTCAGACAACAGCTGGGCCCAGCCGTCTTCTCTGGTGCCAATGGGACCCCAAAATCCTGGGCCAGTCGCTGAAACTGCCCCAGCGCTTCTGAACATTCCCCAGTCCGGCCCCTTCCAATGAACAAAAAATCGTCCAAATAAAGAGACACCAGCCGGTGCCCACTTCTGTCCGTGAATGCCCACTGCAGGAAGGAACTGAACGTCTCAAACAATGCACAAGAAATCGCACAGCCCATTGACAAAACCCTGTCCACGAAGATGGCACCCCCAAACTGCATACCTAGCGAGGAGAAATCCGCTGGATGAATTGGAAGGAGGCGACACGCAGATTTAATGTCGCACTTCGCCAATTCTGCCCCCCTGCCACACGCTCGAACCAAACCGATCGCATCATCCACCGAGGCGTACAACACCCTGGAATCTTCCGCTGCAATGACATCCTTCACGGAGGCCCCTTCCGGCCAAGACAAATGATGGATCAGACGAAATTCCCCCTGCTCTTTCTTGGGCCCGACCCGCAACGGGGAAATTATGAGATCCGGCACTGGCCAGGAGTCAAATGGACCCGCAATTCTGCCCTCCAACACCTCCTTTCGCAACTTAGCTTCCACCACCCCCAGCAACTCCTTCGCAGACTTCAAATTCTCCGCCCATCTCCGTTCCTTGGGACCCTGATAACCCTCGCGAAACCCCTCCAAAAACCCCCAGTAGAGCTTCAGCACCGATTCCCTATCAGGATACCTAGAGAGCCATGGACCCATAGCCCCCACATCAACCGGCGTAGGAGCCCTTTGGTCCAGCCTGCCCCCGTCCTTTCATGATCGGCCATTGCTCGGAGGGAGTGGCCAGCATGAAACATTGCGTGACTGGGTGTCGCCCGCCGCACTTAGAACATTCGTGCTTGAATTTGCATGGGTAACGGGTGCAGGAGCCCTTATTGAAGTTCCAACACGCCCCAACAGAAACTCCCCTGTGTTTAGATGACTGCCCAGTTGACCCTGGAGGACCATTCTGCCCTCCACCTGAACCCCCGGAACCTCCGTGCCCCCCCCGCCCCAGACTGGGCGGGACGCGACTGAAACGGCCGATAAGAAACCGGGAGATCACTAGCCATATGCGTAGATGCCGCCGACTGCGTGGAAGTCATCCATTGAACTCATAGTTCCTGGTCCACTTCCCCCGCCCCCAAGGCTTGTCCAGGTTAACATTAATCCGGGCCCGAAACTCCTCGTCGTAACTGAGCCATGCAAAGCCCCCAAAATGCATCTGGGCTTTGCGAATAATGTCCATATACTTCAGGAGCTCAATCGCCCTATCAGGATGCTTCTCGCAATAGATACTAGCGTAAATCAAAAAGGCGGACGTCCAATTCTCCATATTCACCGGCACCCTCGGCCGCCTGATCAACTTCCATTCCTCCTCCTTTGATCCCTCCTTAGCCTGACTTTCCCTGTGCAACAGCTTGAAAACGTCTGCATACTAGTGTTTCCAAATGCGAGACCGCGTCTTCTCCGATAAATGCGACCCCAAAGGCATAGCCAGACCCATATACGGCAATTTCTTGTGATGTGTGTCCCCAGCTTCCTCTTTCCCTTCCGTGTCCCCTGGCTTGTCTGTCTGAACTCCAGCACCCACCAGGGTCTTCCCTCCGCCCACTGTCTCTGCCACCTTGGCCGGCGCTCCCACATCCCGCACAGACCCCTCCCCCACCCCACAGACCGGCAAGCCTTCTTCCGCCCCCCTTTTGCTCCATCGCCCCACGCATCCCACCACGCACACTTACCTGCCAGTTTCGTGGGCACCGCCCGCTCCTTCACTCCTGCGACCGTAGACTGCAGGCTGTCCCTCCGGGTCCCGCTGCTGCTGGCCCGCGGTGCCTGTAAAACACCAAGCAGTCTGGTTGTCACCTTCTTCCGTCCCCCAGCCCCATCACGTACTTCACCATCCTCCAATTCCTCACTGTCCGATTCATAATCCAATTGCTCCTCATGCTCCACCTCAACATGCCCCTTTCGCACCTCACTCACTACACGCTTCGCCCCTTTCCCTTTCATACCAGGAACAAATTCACAATCCGGCGCCAACGATGCCTGCTCCCTTGATGGAGGGCAGGCTGCCGCGGACCCCCCTGCTGCTTCACCCCGGCGTTTGGAGGCCGTCTTGCGCCCCGCCGGCCCACCCCAGCCTCTGCCAGCTTCCACCGCTGGCCTGCACCCCCCCCCCCCGGCCGTCAAAGCCTAAGGGGGGGGGTCACTGCAGTCCCTACTTCATCCACCCATACCCATTGGCCTCGTGCCCTGACCCCCTGTCCCTGCTCACTCTCCGGTACTGCGTCAAAGCGGCACCCCCCCAACCCGTCTCCCTAGCTGCACATAGCACCTGCCACCTCTGTTCGGTTTCCTCAATAATCTGACGCTCGCGGATACGCTCCTCAAGGGACATGGCGTTCCATCGTTCTGACCAGCGCCCACTGTCCCCCAGAAGGAGGCCCGACCCCGATGTGCTCGGAGCGCTGTGAACCCAGTGCCTGGGGTCCCCTAGCGCCACCTTCAGGGGGCCTTTGCCCCCCACCCCCCCCAACACCGGCAAGATCAATCGGCTGTTCCCCCCACTGCCCCTCATCACCCCCAACCGAGTCGCTCCCAGACAAGACCAATTCAAATTCCTCACCCGACTGCTCCTCACCCCCACTCTGCGTGCCCCCCTCCACCTCACTGTCCTCACTGGAATCCACCAGGAAACATGCTGTCCCCTGAGCACCCAGTACCGCTTTCTGCCCTTGTCCTGGGACCGCTCCCCCTGCCGGGGACACACGCATGCTGCGCGCCTCCTGAACCGCCCCGCCTCCCCCTCCCGCTGCTTCGCCCATTGCCGCCGATGTGCGCTCACTCGCTGCGTGCGCGGGGAGGCTCAGACACCGTCCCTCACGCTTAGCCCCATCCGTCTGCCACCTGCCCCGCACGCGCGCCGCCATACTTGTCTTTTGCGGTGGTGGCTCGTCCAGGCATGCCGCCGCGGCCACTCCAGCCGAAGCGGACCTAGGCGTATGGGTCATCCTGACCCGCGCCCGGTCCATTACGCCGGGCCGCAGGAGATCCGTTCTCCCGTCCCGGCCCAGCATCAGTGACGCGGCTCTCACCGCCTCCGCATCAGGGTCAGCCATATCGTGGGCGCGCAGTCCTCCGCACCTGTGGTTCCTTACAAGCAGGCACCCTCCGTCCTAGCGCACACTGGGCCACCAGCAGCGCGCACTCCTACCGCCCGGTCGACCAACCGTTACCTAGGCCTAGCCCTATACTCCTCAGAACTTTCTTGACCCCTAACCTAACGGAGCTGTGAGGCAGGAAGAGGAAGAACTTCCTCCCCTGCCCCCTTTTAATACCTTCCTAAATCCCACCCCCTCCCATTAACCGTCCCACCCTGTCTGTGGTCTCGCGCGAATACCCCGGGGGAAGACTGGTGTGCCGACCTTGCTTTCCCCGGGGCCGCAACGTGCACGTTTGGTGCAGCCGCTCGCTGCCAGCACGCCACGAGCAGTAAGTCGTGCTCGTAGTAAATCCAAGCCAAAAAGTGGTGAGTAAGGGGTGCATTACCCTCACTCAAAGGTACAACCACTAGATCTCACATGTAGTTCAGTGTGGGAGCAAAAATCTGGTCTCTATACGAAATATTCAAAAAAGTAAAAAAAAAAAAATGCCAAAGATATCAAAAGGGTCAAAAACGGATGGAACTAATCATAGCGATGTCAGAGTGGGACACAAATTGCTCAAGGGCTTAGCTGTTAATGTGTCATAAAATTGGACATATATAACAGTAATGGATTACTTAGATGCCCAAAACACACAACTGCTGTAAACCGCACATTGGCAAATACACAGCCCGTCCAAGTAGCTACGTGTGGTTACTGAAAACTAAGACGGTGCCTCATACAGATGGGCATTTGTGATAGTACAGTATGGTGTAATAGTTCCAGACTGTCAAGCGAGCACTATTTGCAGAGCATTAAAAATTTGTGGAAAAACGGCAAAGCATGTTATGTACAAAGTAGCATAAAACATTTGTGATGGCACAATATAGTATGTTGGCCACAGACAGCCATACATGCGTTATATGCAGAACATTAATGAACATTTAAGACAAAATGGCAAAGCATGTTGTGTACAGTGTAACATGCAACATCCTGATGTACATTAATCATGGGGATTGACAATTGCTTATTCAAAATGTTGGGCATTGGTGGCATTGTGATCGTTCAGTATTACAAAAAGGAGAGGGACTGGGGGCCAATCATTATAGGTCCAGTACACAGGCTCAAAACAAGTGGTATGCCGATCCTACTGAGAATTTATAGTCGTGTGTGTAGATGGAGTACGGGGAAAATCTTTTCTCCTTTCAGAAAAAGACCCTCACACACCCGCCAGCTAGGTGTCTTGCTTCATCACTGGGTCTGCTCCTTATCGGGTCGGCGCTGCAAAACCCGATCGGCACCTGTGGTGGGGCCTTCTTGGCGGAGATCTTTTTTCTTAGCCATTGGGTGCAGTGCGAGTGAGGGCCCTAGTGAATGTAGATGTATAGTTGTGCAAAAGATTTGTGATTAAGACAGGCGCAGTGATCCACCCAAAACAATTTTGTTAAATGTGGTCACTATCATGATTAAAATTAGTGATGCGCGCAAACCTACGCTGAGGTTGCAGGGATTTGCGCTAGAGAATCAGGCCAACATGTTTCTTGCCTAGTGTCAATTATGACGGCAATTCATCAGGACCTATGTGATCTATCTACGCTTTTTGGTGGTGGTCTGTTTAATAAAAACAATCAGTGACCACACATACAGCACCCTAAAAAGTGATACCTGTAGATCTACAACATTGCCTGTAAAAGGGGGGATGTAAATGTTAATCAATCAATAGTCTACATTTCAACCGTAATTAAAATAGTCTATATATCAACCAAGATGGTGTAACACTGCAGTTCAACCGTGCACAGAATTTCATGCTTCACACTATTGTGTATGTGACCATGCAAACAGCGATGTCAACATTTTCCAGGCTAGGATGTAAAGTAGATCAGTGGTGCGCACCGCTGGTCCTCCGTAGGGTTCCCCACCAGCCAACACGTTCAGGTCATTTTGTAGCTGGCGTAGTTTTAAAAAAAGCGTTGCTGTCAACCAGGAGGTAGATAAAGGTGTTTCTCTTTCCATCTCTTTGTGGCAGTTAGGAATTCCCTGGGGTGCCGTCTGTCAGACCCAGTCCGGGCTTAAAAATGTGCTAATAACCGCTGACTGGTGGATTTGAGTGCGCATTAGCAAACTGAGCATCAGGTTTGTCCACCTATATTCAGGGCGCTGAGCAGGGTACCCACACCCAATGTACAAAGAACAAACGATTTGTATCCGCCGGTCACCGGTTGACCTACCCCCTCACTCTGCCTGTCCCTGGAGGTATCAGTTCTCGTCCGTGTTGAACTGATAAACCTCTGGTTGGTCAGAAGTGGGGGTGGGACTTCCGGTTTCGATCTGTGAAAAGCAACGCTAGAGCGTCAACTCTAAAAACAAGGGCGCCATGTTGGAATTTCCGCCGTGCACATTACTCAATGTTCCGTTTGTGTAGAGATTCGAACAAGGTAGTAAATAGTGAGTATTTTGTGCGCATTACACAATGTTCAGTTTGTATAGGGATTCGAGCCCGGTTGTAAATAGAGGGCTCATCGATCAAAAGGGATCAGTCAGTTACTAAAACTCCACTGAGTTTTGTGTTATGGTTCCATGTCTCTGATGAAACCGGTATATGTTTGTGTAGCTGGGACAAATAATGGTGACTATACCATGGTAGCATGTGTATTTGTTGTAGGTCTAGACATGAGTTAAGTGTTACTGATAGATCAGTTGAGTAATCCCCGCTCAAGGTGACTCGTACATTAAGGAAAAGGAACATGGGTTACACAATTCTACTGTGCTCTTATCAACTAGCTCCATGGGATGTCCTCATTATGTCCCTCTTTGTCGGAAGATAACCTCAGTACCCATCTTTGTTCTATTCTGAACAGTGCATCTTTGTTCATGCAAGGGTGTGTTTATGGTGCTCGAAATGGGTAGTCATTTTGGTATTCGTTTAATGACACCTGAAGTTGCTCCTGTGTTCTGTAATCCGGGTTTTCACCGGTCTCTGCGTCATCCCTACATACAGGAGTCAGCACAGGCATGTCAGCAAATAAATACAATTGTTAGTATTACAATTGGTGTGTTTTTTGATAACCCATTTGACCCCATTGGTGAATGTGATCTCTTCCGTCGTTTTAGTAAAAACGCACACTGAACATGCCCCGAAGGAGTAGTGTCCTATTACGGGTGGTAGATCCCATGGACTCCTTTGTACATTGGTCTGTTGGATCTTGGGTCGTGTATGTATGAGCATGTCTTTCAGATTGCTTGTGCGTTTAAACGCGAATCTTGGTACAGGAAGGTCTAGTGTTCCTGTGTTCAAGATCCCCCAAGACTTCCTGATGATCTTTTTGACTCGGTTAGAGTCAGGGGTGAAGGTGGTTACACAAGTAATTGCGGTGTCAGGTTCCTTCTGTCTGTTCTCGAGTAGGCTTTCCCAGTTCTTTCTAGCCCTCTTACGGAAAAGTGACTGTGTTGAGGATGATCTCTGTCGTAGATCTTTTACTAATGTGTCAGACTCCATTAGAAAATCTGCTACTGAACTGCAGTTTCTTCTAATGCGGAGGAACTGACCAAAAGGAAGATTTTGTTTAAGGGCTATAGGATGGTGGCTACTGAATAGCAACAGACTGTTCTTGTCAGTTGGTTTGCGATAAAGTGTGGTAGTGATACAATCATCCCCAAGTTTAATCACCAAATCAAGGAAGGGTATACTGGTTTTCGCGATAGCTCTCGTGAACTTCAAAAAGGGGTTCAAGGTGTTAGTCCATGTACAAAATGTATTGCTTGTTGTGTGGTCCCCTTTCCACAAAATCAAAATGTCGACAATAAATCTCTTCCATACAAGCACATTCGCTAAGTATGGGATACTTGGATGATGAATTTCCCTCTCCTCAAATGATGACATGTACATACAAGCCAAACTTTGCGCAAACGTGCTGCCCATTGAAGTGCCTTGTGTTTGGTATAGTTGGTTATCATATTACCCCAAAAACTTTAAGTGCCAGAGTGGCACACTCTAGTATGAATGCTACCGGAGTGGGTGAGTTCCAGTTCTCGTTGCTTAATGCGTCCTCTACTACCTCTAGAGTGGCCCTCTGTGGGATGTTGGTGTAGAGGGCCTCAACATTCAGGGTCAACAGTAGGTTGTTTTCCTCTGGATGTTGGACCCCCTCTAGTAACCGTAGGACATCGGTGGTGTCTTTAATAAAGGAGGGAGTAGCCCTTACAAGGGGTTGCAAAAAATTGTCGCAAAACCTTAAGAGGTTCCAAAATTGATCCAATCCCCGAGACTATTGGTCTACCCCTTATGAATCTTGTGCAAAGTGTAGAAGTAGGGGGTTTTCGGGTCTTTGGTAATGAGGAGCTCTGCCTCTTTTTTATTAATCCAACCCTCAGTCTCGGGTGTGAATACCATAGAAGAAATTATGGTACTGAGTCGTGTAGCGGGGTCCTCTCTCAGGGGGAGTATAATATCTTCGATTGCTCAACTGCCGCTGGCATTCTATATCACAGTCCAAAGTGGACATAATGACCATAGCCCCACCTTTATCTGCCTGTTTGATTGTGATGCTAGTATCATCCGCCAGAGCCCTGACAGCTGATATTTCGCTTGTGGATAGATTGTGGTAAGGGGTAGGGGTGGTATCCCTTTGGAGATCCTTCAACACTGCTTGTTAGATTGCAAGGACCTCTGGTGTACCATTCCACTGTTGGGTATAAATGTGGAAGGTTTGTGAAGACCAGAGCCACCCTCTTGTGGTAGAGGTGTATCTTGGAAAAAGGCTTTTAGACGTATCTTACGGAAAAAGCCTTGCATTTCGCAGATGTCATGAAATTTGTCAATCTTAGGGGTTGGAACAAGGCTTAGCCCCTTATGTAATACTTTCTTCTGTTGGTGTTGGAACCATTTGGGAAAGATTGATAATCAATTTCTCTTCTCTCTCGTCTGGCTCCTTGTCTTCACTGAGTTGGATGGTTGTTCCTGCCACTGTACCCTTTTTTTTTGTTGGGGGGGGGGGGTTCCTCTTCTGCACCCTCTTAATCTGCCCCAACCTCTGTCTAAAAAAGGGGGTTCTTGGAGCAGCTGGAAAAAAGGCGGTGGGCCCTGTTGGTACATAGGGTACTGCCAGAACTGGGGTCATTGGTATGGTGGCATATTATAAGGAGGATACATAGGGCGTGTATTGTCTCAAATTCTTATTATTCCAGCTCCCATTGCTGGAATCACTATTTGATGATGAGCCTCTCCTCGAGGGGTTTGAGTTCTCATCTGATGAGTAGCCTTCCCCCCGCTGTGGTGTAGTCCCCTTTCAAATAGGGGTACACCTTTGCTTTGTCAAACCTCTGTATGTCCTTTTGAAGTTTCGCGATCTTCTGTTTCATCAGATACTCTCTGTTGTCCGCGATTTCTGCATTAATTTCTGCTAGTTTGGTCTTAAATGCAGTAGTTTGAACAGTTACCTTGATTGCTCCTTCTGCAGTCTGTATCCTAAACAGTAGTGCATCTGTGATTCTTTTAGCCGTATTGATGAGAATAAGCCAGTCCCTAGTGCAGTTCCATGCTACTAAGGACCACTCTTTTTTAAAAACCGCATCCTCCAAAAAGAGGCGTGGGAAGTTGTTGACAATTAGACCATTGGGGGCTATATTCGCCCGCAGGTACTCAGTGATCATGGCTCCATGTAAGGTTATCTTGAGCCACTCGCGTTTCATTGTAGAAAGGGAAGTCCAGTCCTCAGACTGGCTGCCGGTGGCTGAACTGCCATTAGTCCCAAAAAGAGATCTTGTCCTAAGGATATCGGCTGATACTTCATCGCCAAAGCTGATTCCCTGGTAATCATGTGATTCAAGGAGACTGGGAATCTGTTGTTTCCAGTGTCTCTAAAATGGGCCAGGGGAACCACTGGTAACTTCCTGGTAGCCTCTAAGTAAAGTGCCACCGGGGTGACCCGTGCATCCAATATTACAAAAAGGAGAGGGACTGGGGGGGCCAATTATTATAGGTCCAGCATACAGGCCCAAAATAGTTAAAAACACAAGTGGTATGCCGTTCCTACTGAGAATTTACAGGTGTGTGTAGATGGAGATCAGAGAAAATCTTTTCTCCTTTCAGAAAAAGACCCTCACACACCCAGCCAGCTAGGTGTCTTGCTTCATCACTGGGTCTGCTCCTTATCGGGTCGGCGCTGCAATACCCGATCGGCAGCCATGATGGGGGCCTTCTTGGGGGAGATCTTTTTTCTTAGGCGCTGGGTGCAGTGCGAGTGAGGGCCCTAGTGAGTGTATGTATAGTGGTGCAAAAAACAGGCGTAGTGATCCACCCTAAACAATTTTATTAAATGTGGTCACTATCCTGATTAAAATTAGTGATGCGCGCAAACCTACTCTGAGGTTGCAGGGATTTGCGCTAGAGAATCAGGCCAACATGTTTCTTGCCTAGCGTCAATTATGACGGCAATTCATCAGGACCTATGTGATCTATCTACACTTTTTGGTGGTGGTCTGTTTAATTAAAACAATCCGTGACCACACATACAGCACCCTAAAAAGCGATACCTGTAGATCTACAATATTGCCTGTAAAACAAAGGGGGGGGCATAAATGTCAATCATCTATAGTCTACATTTCAACCATAATTCAAATAGTCTTTATATTGACCAAGATGGCGTAACGCTGCACTTCAACCGTGCACAGAAATGCATGTATCACACTATTGTGTATCCGACCATGAAAACGGTAAAATCAGCATTTCTAGAGTAAAAGGTAATCAAAATAGCAGTCAAAGGACACATGGTGCATGAAGTAGGTTTATAAAACTCACCCAATTTGGGGGTTCAATATGTAGCAATGTGTCTTGATGGATAAAAGGGTCAGAGAAAAGGGGGGCAGGGAGGCGAGGGGGGAAGGGGGAGTGGTTCGTTCAGGCCATCATTCACTGTGTTCATAATGTACATCCACTTACATTCTTGAATATTCAGAATCGAATTTATGTCCCCACCACTTAATCCCAGGGGTTTGTTTTGCAGAACAAACCACCTGATTGACTCTGGTTTATGTAATTTAGCTTGGAAGTGTTCGACCAGAGGTGCTCCTACTGTGCTGCATCGTATCATGCTACAGTGTTGCAAGATCCTAGTCTTAACCTTTCTGCCATTTTTGACCTATAAACATCTTGTTGCTGGGACATAAAATAGTATAAATCCCCTCTGTTGAGTTGTAATTAGTATGTACCTTAAGGTCTATAGTGTGTAGTTTGTAGCAGAACTGCTTAGTTTCGATGGTCAGTTTGCATGCTTTGCACTGTGAGCTTTTGAAATGGCACAACATCTCTGGAAGTTTCCACAGTGTCTGAATGGTGGGTTGGAAGGGGTGAGTCAAGAAGGGATCAAACCACATAGTCCCTGATATTTCTCGCTTTTTTGAAGGAATGCATGGGTGGATCAGGAATCTTCTTGATCTTGTTACTGGAAGTACAGTATGTGGTCAGGCATATCATCCTTTTGGTATCTGTCTGGCGTTGAGGGTGTGAGTAACGCCTCTGTCATAGTACCATGCCCTCTTCCTAGCTCGCTTTACCATTCTTTTTGGATATCTGCATTCCATAAGGAGGTTGATAAGGTTTTCTGATTCTTTGAAGTAGTCCGTCCTTCTGGGAACAATTCCTCAGGATTCGAAGAAATTGGCCAAAGGGCAAGTTCTCGTAGGCCCCTCGTGTGGTGACTGAAGTATCTTAGCAGTGTGTTGCGTTCTGCCGGTTTTCTATATAGGGTGGTGTACAAATGATCATTGTCTATTTTTATGGAAATATCCAAAAAGTCAATGGTGTTCTTATCCCAATGGAGGGTAACCTTGATATCCTGTGATCTGGCATTCAACCATTCAAAAAAGCCTTGTAGTTCGGTCGCATCACCTGTCCAGATCAGGAGCACATCATCTATATATGTCGCCAGTGTGTCACGTTACCCTTGTATGGGTTGGTCTGGCTAAAGATGAATTGTTCCTCAAAGTCATCCATGAAGAGGATAGCCAGATCAGGGACGAAAGCTGCCCCCATCACCACTCCCTTGGTCTGCAGAAATAACTGGTTTTGAAAAAAGAAGAAATTTTTCATCATTGCTACCTCCAGTAGCTCCACTATGAATTTGGTTGGGACAGCGACTGGTTGAGGAATTTTTCCAAGTGCTTTCGTCATCGATTCAAGGGCTGGTCATTGTGGAATACTCGTGTACAGGGATACTAAATAGAGTGTTACCAGTAATTGGGTCTCAGGATCGAAATGCATGTTGTCAATCAAATTAATGACTTGCATGGTGTTGCACAGATATGCTTTTGTCGTTTCTGCTAGCGGTTTGAGAAAGAAATAGATATTTGCATATCGGTTCAAGGAGAGAGCCACATCCAGAGATGATAGGCCATCCTGGAGGTTGCTGCAAGTTTTTATGCACCTTGGGTAGTGTGTAGATGGTCGGAAGCAGTAGTTTGGTGTTAAGATACTCAAATTTATGATCTGACAGGAACCCTGTTAGCTTGCCTTTCTCAGTGATATTCAGGATTAATTTTCTTATTTCCTTGGTCGGATCTGCATTTAGGGTGATCTAGCTATTCTGAACTACTATTGCTCCACCCTTATCTGCCAGTTTGATCCCCATCATCCTGTTCTTAAGAGTATCAAGGGCTTCACGTTCTCCCTTGGTAACGTTGTGCTTAGTGTACTGCTTGGTAGAACACACTTGTAGGACATCACGAAGTACCGCACTCTCAAAAGCCAGGATTTTGTGTGACATGTGCGCAGGGGGCATAAATGTGGATGGTACTCTTAATCCGGTATTTGATGTAGAAGATATCTGTTGGTAGTGTTTGAAAAAGTGTCTCAACCTAACCTTACGGAAGAATCGGTGTAGTTCCGTTTTGATGTTGAAACGATTGGGATAGGTAGTAGGCACGAAGGAAAGTCCTTTACTAAGAATACTGGTTTCATTTTCAGAAAGCACGTATGTTGACAGGTTGATAATCTGGCTTCTCATATCCCTTACCATCTGTAGGTCTGTCTACGGGTCTGGATCTCCCCGTGATTCTCCTGGGGGAATCTCACTTGTTTCTGGTTCTGCCCATTCGGCGGCCTGCGGCCCAGTTCTGTTGGTTCTGTCCTCATCGTGTGGCTCTGTTCCAATTGTAGTCTCTGCCTCTCGGTGGATTCCCTTTAGTATCCTCTAAAAAAGGTTGGGGTCCCTGTGGCGGTTGATACCAGTTATCTTGGTATTGATATCCATTGCTGGTACCTGCTTGTTCTCCCTTGCTTCCAGCGCTATTGGAACCAGATGATTTGGAGAAGGTGGTGTAGCGTCTATTGCCTCTGTATCCTCCTCATCCCCTGTTGAAGAAGCGACCTTGGGTGTCTTTCTGGAGGTAAGGGTAGGTATTCCTTTTGTCATAAAAACATTTATCTTTGGCCAGTTTGTCCAATTTTTTCGCATGGCGAATTCGTGTCAGTTTTTTATGGTCTTTTCCAATATCTCTAAGGCTTCTTTTGCATTTGCTAATGCAGCGCCCCCACTAATTTCAAGCTTGAGTTCACTGATCTCCTTGAGTAGTTTTTCGACTTGGTCGATGGCTGTCTCAATACCCAACACCATCCAATGGCCTGAGCAATTGTTGGCTATGAAACTGAAGCAATCTTTAAATTTCGGGAGATCCATAAAGATGGCTGGCTCGTATTTAACCTGCAGGCCCACCGGGATGATGATATCCTGGAGGTATTTGGTCAGAAGATGTCTGTGCAAGCGTGTACGAACTATTTTTTTCTCAAGGCGTTCCAATTTATTGATCTTTTCGTTGAGTGAAGTCTATGCTGGGGGTGTTGGATGTTAGAAAGCCCGACCCCGTTTGTCCTTGTATTAATCTGTTTATGTATTCATCTGTATAAGAAAGTGTTTCATTCTCTGACAAGTTTGAACTAAAGTTCCAAAAAAAGACACCCTTGCAGGTATCAACCTGCACATAGTGTGTAAAGTATCAATGGGGTTTCCCGAAATTCTACCTGACCCTGGTCAAAATTTCAGTACAATAAACAATTGGTCACAGTAGCAACAACTTAACAATACGAAAGAAATAGTGGCATTCACAACACCAACTTTGCAAGGTTCGCAGTGGATGAGATTTATATTCAAGGCATAAATCACTTCTTATAGAAAACGCAGTTGTTCATACATGTGGAACATGTTTGTATATGCAAAATTTGTGGTCTGGTGTGGGGGAAAGGTGGGGGTGTTCTGGGGCAAAATGATTGAAAAGGGAGAGGTAATGTGACACATATATATTAAATTAAAATAGTGAAACCTGTCCGGCCTATTACAGGCCAAGTATTCCAGTATGTACACACAGCACTATTGCGACCCTGATAGCGAATTTCAGTCGTCAGAGCTTGTTTAATGGTATGTAGTAGTAAAAGTTTTGACTCCTTAAAAGTTCTAGGTGGTTCAGTCTTTAGTGTGGGGGAAAGTGCAACAGAGCACCTGAAAACAATTGAATGCTCCATATTAAAAAGGTGTCCTCATGGCAGTGTGTGAATGCTCGTAAAGAAGTTATCTTTTACCCAATATATCAAACCGCCCATAGAATCAGGCTGTGAAGTCTAGGTGAGTGAGCTCCAAAATGCTCCTATGTCAGAGAATGAAAATTAGGTTGCAAACCAATAAATCATGAGACACCGTTAAACTCAGCAGGAAGGAAACTAACATAAGTAACCTAGATAATTGGCAGCGCACAACTGAGACCACCCCAACCAGCACAACGCAGGGAGCAGAGCCAGGGACTGACGGAGGAACTAGGCTCTCCCTGACCTTTCCCTGTGAACACTTACAGGCATGGACGGGACAGACTGGATTGGGCTATTTTTATATATAAACATAAACTACTGTAGAAACACCAAACACATAAGACTCTCCTGACTTATTCTCCACGTGGCTTGTTGATGGGACTGCTGCTATGGCACACACATGAACCCACTAGCTAGCTTAAACGGGAAGAAAGCTAATGGACTCCTCCCCAAGGCCCCAGTCTACCTATCCGAAGATAAAGAATAGGTGTTGCTCACTGGTGGTGAAGGAGGCAGAGTTCACTGTCACACCCACTCCTACATTGTCCCAAATGGCCTCCCTCGCCCCAAGCCATTTAGAATCTTTCAACCCCACCCTGAGCTATTTAAAGAAAAAAAAAAAGCCCAAAATAAAAATATATTCTAGACAGTGACACACACTAGTGTCTCGTCACTGCCCTGGCTTATGACAGTAGATCAAGGTTTTCCTTACCAGTGAACGCATGCGCAGGGCTCAGGGGCCATCCTGCTCCCTCTCCACTCAAATGCATAGATTACACAACTTTGTCACCGAGCATCAAGCACAATTTATAGCTAGCTGCTCAGTGTTCCTTCTAATCAATTTGTTTCTCCCCCTGCGTGACCGGGCAATGCTCACTGCGCCAGTTAACACCAGCCATCCCTGGTAAGCAGTAAGCATGAAGAGAGAAAGTTTATCGGATACAAACAGTTAGATGTAATTTCCAATGATTATTAAAGATAGGTCTTCAGCTGTGGCTGCATATAAAAAACACATCATAAATGAAAAATAAATGCAAGTTAAAATAACCAGTGGAAAATGTACTTTTACACTATGAAACCACAGACTATATAGTGCTACGAGGTCCCAGTCTGTAGAAAAACGCACTGTACATATGTACATTATTTCGATCTCTATTTTAATAATCAGACTATATTTGGCAGCATTTTTAAGTGTCTATTAAAAAGATGCACTTCAGAACTCCACTGGAATCACGTTTACATTACCTCACAAGACGAATACATCTTTGACACTCCAAGCGACTATTGGTTAAAACCTAGATATACTGGCTCCCAAGCAGCCTTTGTATGGTACTTGGAGATGTATCTGTATGTTGAAGTATTGTGGTCCAAGGCCTGATATTTCCCTACAGATCAAGGAGCAAAAGGAGAGAGGTGTCACAAATCAAACAATGAATCTGCAAGTAGAAAGAAGGAGGACTTTGGGACTGAATAACCCTCTTTTTTTGTTTTTGAGGTGGGGGAGCGGAGGGTCCATACCTGTCAATAGTGTTCGCCTGGATTCCGCCTTGGAGTCCTAATGCAGTGTGGATCGTATTTAGGAAGACTGAGTCCCTATACAGCTTTTTGAAGGGGCAGGTTTGCAGTTGAACCGGAAGGGTAAGCACTGGTGTATTGGCTGCAAACATGTTGAAGTAGTTGTACATCTGCTTCTAATATAACTTTTGCTGTTTAGAGGTTTAAGCAATATCCAAATTAAATTGTTGTAAGAGAATTGAAGAATATATATTAGGTTAAGGTTACCAGAATAGGTGCATTTGAAGGGGCATGGGGCTGCTGCTTATCCAATTGTAAAGGGAAGGAGGCCAGAAAGGAATGGTTCATGTGGACAGACTAATGCTGAAGTTATGGATCAGTGTGTACTTTTTGGACGCTTATTGCTGAAACTCATGTCCTGAATGTATGACTAATTGATTTCATGTTACAACCGAGGGTTAGTTGCCTCTAAAAGTGGAATGAGAATCTCATTGAGCCCATTATAAGCTGATGTTCATATGCTGGACGAGTGAGTAGGTGGAAAATTGAAAGTTATAAGTTCCACATCGTAGTTTTTGAATCACATGAGCTGGTTCCACTTGCATTTAATAACACCCCTATATTCTTTCATACATAAATTGCAGACATTGAATATCCGAGCATGGAGTATTAATATTAGTTACAACTGTTGTACGTTTTGCCATTGCTGTAGTGCCATGGGGAAAATATCCTCTCCATTACGTCTACCACTCGAGTTTGTGATTGATCTATGAATTTATGGTATGTTGTCTGTTCAAATACAGAGATGCACATTCAAAAGGAACAGGACATGTATGAAGTCTTGAGCCAAATAACATGTAATTAGTAATCAATCAATCAATAGGGGAATTGTGAAGTGCGCTACTCACCGGTAAGGGTCTCAAGCTGCTGGGGAAAGAGGGGCACAGCTCCGGTCAGTTGCAGAGCCAGGTCGTGAGGGTCTTCCTAAAGATGTGAAGAGTGGGGGCGCGTCTGTTGATCGGGAGCTCGTTCCAGGTCTTTGTCATGATGTCGGAGAAGGCTCTTCAACCCTTTCTGGCTCTGAGGATGCGTGGGGTTTCAGCAAGGGAGAGGTCGGCAGATAGGAGGTTTCTTTTGGGTACATGGGAGCAGATTCTTTCATTGAGATATTGGGGTCCGGTGTTGTGGAGGCATTTGCAGGTGTGGGTGTGTATCTTTAAGGTTACACTCTTCTCGACGGGGAGCCAGTGGAGGTCTCTCAAGTGTTGGGTAATGTGTTCATGTCAAGGGATGCTAGGACGACTGTCTGTGGTTTTCTGTATGGTCTGGAGCTTGTGGAGCAGAGATTTGTTGATTCCGGTGTAGAGGGTGTTTCCGTAGTCCAGTCTTCTGGTTAGGAGTGCGTGGGTGACAGTCTTTCTTGATTCGAGGGGATCCATTTGAAGGTCTTGCCAAGGATGTTGAAGAAGGTGGAAGCAACGGCGTTTTTCTGTTGTGTCCTGGTGAGGGAGGAGTGGAGTATGATGCCGAGGTTCCGGGCATGGTCCGTGGGGGTGGTGGGCCATCAGGTGTTGTCCCATGCAGAGGGGGAAGGTCAGAGAATGAGGATTTCTGTCTTCTCCGAGTTAAGCTTCAGGCAACTGCTGCTCATCCAGGATGCAATGTCCTTCATTCAAGGGGTCACTCATACACACTCTTAGATTTGTAAGGATCAGCCATGGCGGAACATAGTGGTGTGATTAGCTGGTAGTGTCTTCAGCTTCTACGGGTATAAATGAATGAATGGAGAGTCCTTGTCAGTCAGTGTTATTTCAGCCAGAAGTGTATCCCAGAAACCTTGAGTCCCCATTGGACTGTGACAGGTTAAAGTAGGACTTCACTTTCGCGTATTCTCATGTTCAGTTCCAGATTTCCTCCATGGAATGGATTGGTGAAGTTTTCCAGTCCAAATAATGAGAAGCTTCAATTTTAATAATAACATTTTAAGTAGTGATCTGTTGGGGGTCATCCCAGGTGCTACTCGTATGTTTCTATAGTGTTCTTGATTCCTGGTATTCAGTGGTCTTGTTGTGCTTCCACCATAGATCTTGTTGCATGTGCATAATATAATGTTTACATCGGTGCTGTTGCAATGTATCAACTGCTTAATTGGTATTTTCATATTCGTTTTGAATCTTATTAGTTTATTTTAATCCTAATTTGCATGTTGAACAGTTTCAACATACGTCGAACCCAGTTGATTTTATTATGAAAGGAGATGTTCTTTTCAAAAACTAAGTAGCACAATACCCGCTTAAGGTTATTGGCTGATCGAAAGACCATCTGAGTTTTTTTGATATCACTATGAATGGGTTTCTTGTTAGTAAATGCCACTAATTTGTTAGCATTTGGAAGATTCGATGATTTTCATTGTGGTAGAGGGTTAGACATCTGATGGTGTCCCTTTCCGAATTAGTTTTTTTATTGGTACGTTTTTATTGAATTGTATAAGACATAAACATACTATCAAAATGAGTCCAATGCTGATTTCTTGTATATTTGTGACTGTGCTATAAAAAAGATGTAAGAAAAGCATATTCATAACATGGTTATGTTTAAGGCGGTACTGGTGGCGGTCAATAGTGAAAGAAAGGAGGTGGAGAGAGAGCGAGTGAAACAATGGCCGATTTTGTGTGGGTGTTAAATTCACATTATACAGTCATGTTAGCAGGGTTGGCTTTAGGGCGGTGCTACTGATTCAGCCGCAGAGGGTGCTGACTTAGAAAGTGGCACTGACTTCCGGGTGGGAGGGCACTGTGTTCATAAATAACTTGGGATTTAAAAGCTCCTGCTGCTGAGTACCTTGTGCGTCCAGCTTTCAGGAGGCAATACAAATGTCAAGATAACTTTTGTTCCTGCTAGAGAGAGATGGAGTTTGGTTTAGTGGCTGTTTTGACTCACAATAAAGTAGACCGAGGATTAATGATTGCTGCAAAGAACCGATCTATATTTTGTGTAGAGCTGAGTGGCAGCGCTTTAAAACAAAGGAAATGCATGTGAGACTGTCTTTGGAGCTAGGAGGGGCCCTTTTGCTTAATGGTAGTGAGGGAATCAATGGAGAATGTTGTGGGTGGGGCATCAAAAAAGATTGTCACACCAGGTGCATTGTGTATAGGGCATGATCCTTGACATTGGGGGCTAATCTTTCTGGTTATTTTAATCTAACATGCTCAATAGTTTGCGTAAAACTTTGTTGTGAAAAATTATGCTGAACATGGAACTGGGTGCGCTTCAGGCAAAGCAAATCCATGCCCACCAGGTGTAGTAAGATGATTTTTGTATGATTTACACTTGCATAATAGTTTTAATCCCTACGGTTCGTAATAGAGAAGGCGGAGGTCGTTGGTGTTTAACTCCAAAGTAGTAGCAAGGGACCATGGGCGAAGGGTCAACCATGTATCAGTTGATGGTAATATCAATGTCAAAGATTTTTTGGGGGGTTGTGTAGCGTGACACAGGAAGTACGCGACAAACGTATGTAGTCTATAACTCTTTTTATTGACTTTGTGATTAGTCCAAGATGGTGTTTAAAGTAATGAATAAATGAGTCCGGGACCGGACATTCTCTTCAGGGAATATCTTCTTCTCCTTCAAGTCCTTTCCCAGGGTTTTACTTTGGAAAGGGGGGGGGGGTCGGGTTATCGGCAACGTATAGTACCCAAAAGAAAACAAGGAAAATGCACATCTGAGTGCAGAGGTAGGGAGACCGCCACCGTGAGGAAGAGAGATTACACACACAAAAAACAACTCGCAAACGAGGGTAGCCCTATGAGGAGTCTTCCTTACCTCCCAGGGACGGTACTCCCACCACCTCTCAGCACCCAGGAACCTTGCACGTAGCTGTGCAAGCCACGTCCCTTCAGGAACGTGGCTGGGCACCTCATGGAATCGGTGGCCTTCTATTTTTCCTCCACGGGGCTCGTCCGCAGCTATCTGGTCACCCAGCTCTTCTTCGGTTCGACTGTGCGGCAGGGTTCGTTTTGGTGTTTCTTCATGGGCTTCTCCACGGTCCTCCTCCTTCAGATACTGGTCGACCTTCTGTTCCACTTCCGGGTCTTTATCGTCCTCCAATGCAGCGCAATCCCACCTCAAGGGGGCAGGGCTTTCTGGCTCTTCCCCTGGGTATTTAAAAGGCCAGTAATAAGGCATTTCTGTACTGTGCTGCATGTTTTGGTTGACCTCGATGCCGGGAGGCTGAAAAGGAAAGAGGGGTGGTCCGGTGAGGTGGTGTCACACTCTAGGGATCAGGGTCCAAGGGGGGCCTGTTCATGACACACCCCACCCCTAGAGTCTTTCCGTTCGAGAAGGAATGAGATGTGGGAGAGAAAAAGTCTGCAGTGGAATTCAGGATGCCTTTCCTGTGCCTGACCTCGAAGGCATATGTTTAGAGGGACAAAAACCAGTGCATCACTCTGGGGTGGTTGTTCTTGTTCCGGTTTAACCACACCAAAGGAGCGTGGTTGGTATACAATACGAATGACCCCCCCTCCAAGTAGTAACTGAGCTTTTCACTGGCCCACTTGACAGCCAGACATTCCTTCTCAATTACGGGGTAGTGTTCATGAGGGAAGAGCTTCCGGCTTACGAACAAGACTGGCCGTTCTGACCTGTCTGGGGACACTTGGCAAAGCACCGTCCCTATGCCTACCTCCGAAGCATTGGTTTGGAGGATAAACGGCTGGGTGTAATCCGGGTAGATCAATACAGAACTGCTCGTTATAGCATTCTTCAGCTGTTGGAACACCTTCAGGACGGGTTTGGAGGGATTCAAATGCTCCTGGTTTGTGGTGTTCTTCTTTTTTAGCAAGTCTGTAAGGGGGGCTGCTATTTCAGAGTATTGGGAAATAAACCTCGTGTAGTAGCCAAGGAGGCCAAAGAGACTTACTTCTTTTTGTTGTGGGGAGAGGCGTATTCGCGATAGCTTTTATCTTTTCAATATGGAGCTCTATGCACCCGTTAGCTAAAAGGTACCCCAAGTATTTCACTTTTTGGTACTTAACACAGGATCTTTTTGCATTGATGTGCAGTCCAGCTTTCTTCAGCTCTTGGAGTATCTGGCGACAATGCTCAATGTTTTTCCCAGGTAGGACTGTAGATATACTCATCGGCTTATCTGGACGACATTGTTGCCTGATGGGAACGAAGGACTGTATTCATCAGTCTTTGAAAGGTTGTGGGAGCCCCATGGAGACCAAAAGGGAGTACGGTGAACTCACTGACGGGTAGAAAAAGCAGTCTTTTCTTGATTGGCTCGGCGTAATGGGACCTGCCAGTACCCCTTGGTAAGGTCAAGGGTGGTAATGAATCAGGCGTCCCCCCAACCTCTCAACAAGCTCATCTACACGGGGAAGCGGGTCTGCATCTAGTTTGGAGATAGCATTAACCTGTCGAAAATTGATGTAAAATCGGATGGACCCATCTGGTTTTGGGACCATCATGATGGGGGAAGTCCATTCACTCCGTGAAGGACGGATCACGCCCATGTGTACCATTTTCTGGACTTCTTCTGAAACAGCCTCCCGACGAGCAGCTGGTATTCTGTAGGGGCGTTATTTGACCACCCTCCCCAGAATCGTCTCGATTCGGTGTTCTACTAAGGAGGTCTTCAAAGGTCAATCAGAAAAGAGGAGAGAATGACTCTAGTAGGACCAACAGATCAGTCCGTTGCTCACTTGTTAGTGATTCATTGACTACCAGGTAGTTGTTTTGTGACCGGGAACCCAACCATTTTTTAACAGGTTAATATGGTAGGTCTGTTATTTGTTGGGAGCGATTTGAATACGGTATGTGGTTTTCCCAATGGTGGCTACCACCTTGTACGGACCTTTCCACTCACTTTTGACCTGGGCAATGGAAGTGGGCTGAAGAATAAGCACCCAGTCATTCACTTGCAGGTCCTCCAATTTTTTCCTTTATCATAGAAGTGTTTGTGGGCCTTTTGGCTTTTCTCCAGGTTGGTTCATGCCAGGTCACGCAGTTTGCCTATTCTGGACCGAAGATGTCGCTCCCCGTCTCCCATGCTTCCCTCGTCATCTCCAGCAGGGTTCCGGGCTGCCAGCCATATAGCAACTCAAATGAGGAACAGCCTAGGCTGCACTGAACCTGTCCTCGTATGACAAAGCGAGCGAGGGGGAGCAGTCGGTCCCAGTTCTTCCCTTCTCCAGAGATTATCTTCTTTAGGGTAAATTTCAAGGTCTGTTGTATCTTTCGACAAGTCAGTTGGTCTGTGGATGATAAACAGAGGTCTTTGCATGCCGTACGTCCAGCAACCTAGAGACCTGGGACATGAGTTTAGACACAAAGGGAGTGCCCTGGTCTGTAAGGATCTGACGGGGAAACCCCACCCGGGAAAAGTACTCTATCTGCTTGTCTGCTATGTTGGAAGTGTTAGGAGCTCTAAGGGGAAAAGCCTCAGGGAACCGGGTGGAATAATCCACCAGTACAAGGACATATTGAAATCCCTTGGTACACTTGGGTAAGGGGCCGACCAGGTCCATGCCTATTCATTATAACGGTTGGCCTATGCTAGGAAGGGTTGAAGAAGGACCGGAGGGGGTTGGTAGGTGTTTTCCTTCTGACAGTGAGGACACTTATGGCAATATTTTTTTTATTTGGGCAAAAATGCCAGGCCAGTAAAAGTGCCTTAGGAGGTTCTGGGTGTTTTTTATAGCCCCTGAGTGACCTGCTAACTAATGGGAATGGGCAAAGAAAAGTATCTGTTCGCAGAAGTCCTTAGGGACTAACTGCTGGGGTTTCTCGTCACGCCCTCCCAACCTGTATAAAAGGCCATTAGACAAGAGGGATAGTTTTGGGCGGTCCTGGTGTGGGACACACGTGCTTTTTTGCCAAGCTTGGGACAGGGTGGCATCCTTACTCTGGGCCTAAAAGAAGTTTTTATCAGGCTGCCATGGTTCTTGAGAGAGAAGGGCCCGTGAGACATTGGTTTTTGGGCTACTGGGAGTGAATCCTTCTTGGTGTACCTTAGTCATAAACAGGGATAGAAAATTCTGGTTATTGGTTCCTAGTATCAATTCTTAGGGTAGGGAAGAAAGGACGCCACCAGTTACCGAAGCCTGAGGGCCACCCGGACACTGAAGGGATATGCAGGCTACTGGGTAAGACCGAACATCACCATTAACACAGCGTATCTGTACCTGTCTGCCCGGGAACACCTGACTAGCCCTAACCAGCTTGCTCCTTACTACCGACTGGCGACACCCTGAATCTAGGAGAGCTGTGACCTGTGCTTCATTAAGTCAGACTTGCGTAAAAGCAGGCCCCCATTTATTCGGTATACATGAGACTCTTAGGGGAGTAGCTGATGTCCATGGGTTCTTCTGTGCCTTTTTTTCAAGGACAGGCCCTGGCTATGTGTCCCCATTCCCCGCAGTCAAAGCACTGCAGCCCTTGGGACACGGGTAGCTCGGATTTTGTGAACCGGGCCTTCTCTGGCTCCCTGATTGGCATTAGAGCCTTCCTGGGCATAGGAGTTCCCGGGGATATTTTCTCTATTGACCAGGAGGCGGTGTGGGGCTGAGCCCGAGAAAAGGAGGTCGCCATCTCTACCGCCTGGTCCACAGTGAGGTTGGAGTGTTGCCTGAGCCATCGTTGGGTGGAAAAGGGCAAGACTTCTAGAAACTGTTCCAAGTATATGAGGTTCATGATCTCCTCCTTGGTTCGGTCAGAGGGTTTCAGCCATTCGTCAGTTGCAAGCTTCAGTTTAAAAAAAACAAGCATTTGCAATGCAATAGGTCTCGCACTTACGCAAGTTTGAGCTCTTGGCATTGTATATGAAAATGCCTCTTATTTATTTTTTGGTATTTAAAACATAAATAAAATCATTGCCATTTACAATGCTAAAAGCTTAAACTCTCGCAAATGCGATACATATTGCTTTGCAAATGCTTGTTTTAGAAAGCTGCGTTGTAATTGGCTAAAAACGTAATGCTGCCTTTAGGCTATTCTATCAGTTCAGTCTGTTTTAAATGTATTCCCACCTTGTGCTTCAAGAAAGAAACATGTGCCAAGCAGTGTGGCGTGGTGTGAAATGTTGCAATTGTTTCTTAAATGTACTTCTGTTAGAGACTGAGGCAGCACACTTAAAAGTTGGGATATAAGGATGTAGGGTATAACAAAGCTCCATGTTCCTTTGTCGTGACCCGTGGCTTAATGTGTGAGCAGTAACTGAGCCAGTGTACAACTGTTGACTGTTATCAGTTCCTCCCTGCCCCAAGAAGTCTGGCGTGGTGTCAAAAGTTCCAATTGTTTAGACTGTGGCAGCATAATAAAAGACATGTGGCCTGGCACTTAAGATTGCTATCTCCTTGAGAAGTTGCTGTTCTGTCCCATAGGAGCAGGGAAAAGACCATTCCATGTAGGCAGAAGGAAAACGGAAGGTTTATAAGGAGGTGCATTTTCGTATGGTACCGTATGAAAAAAATGTGTAGATTTCTGTTATCAGAATTAAGTGTTTATAATTTGGAATAAATGAAAGCATTTTTTGTAGATGTTTTCCTATATGTTAGACGAGGCAGGGTAGCCATGTGTTAGGTGTGGCCAGAGTCACACTGATTTATGGTGGGGCTCCCATTCACCAAACTTTAAAGTTTTTAATCCACTATAGAAATATTGTACAAATAAAATTGTATATTTCTTAGTATATTTGTGTAACGTTTATGTTGTACAGTGGCATGCAGGTTTCTAACAACGCGCCTTTATTAAAACTCCTTTTTTTGTCATTTCAATTTTGACAGTTGTTCCCTCTTACTTCTATGTATCACACCATATCCGTTGCTTCTGGCCCCCTGCGTGTGGGAGCAATGAAATATGAAGCGCTGTAAGCCAAAGCAGAATTTTAAATGTGACCTTATTAACCTCGCAGGCTCCTTAAGTATATGCAGCACGGACACCTCTGAGGGGAAACCGCAATCAAGGAGGATGGTTCTGTCTGGCTTCTGCCCTAGTGGCGCCTCTGGTCTGTTTCCTGCTGACACTTGTTAATTTAGCATTTCTAATGTAATTGCAAAGAAGCCCGCTGTCTGCATGCTTGAACCACAGTTACTATTTCCCATATCTCTCGTGTCAAGAAGGCAATATTTACTTCATTTTAATGTACTTGCTTTCGGCCTTGATTCCTTTATATGTGTAACTGTAGTATACTTCGATCACACTACAAAAGGATGCAACAAGGATACTGTAAAGAAAGTTTATATTTGCCTGTGGAACATTCCTGTGGTATGGTGAGCCAGTGAGAGTGAGTCAATGAGTGAGTGAGAGTGAGTCAGTGAGAGTGAGTCAATTAGTGAGTGAGTCAATTAGTGAGTGAGTCAATCAGTGAGAGTGAGTCAATCAGTGAGAGTGAGTCAATCAGTGAGAGTGAGTCAATCAGTGAGAGTGAGTCAATTAGTGAGAGTGAGTCAGTGAGAGTGAGTCAATTAGTGAGAGTGACTCAGTGAGAGTGAGTTAATTAGTGAGCAAGTGAGCCAGTGAGAGTGAGTCAATTAGTGAGAGAGTGTGAGTCAATTAGTGAGTCATTGAGAGTGAGTCAATTAGTAAGTGAGTCTGTGAGAGTGAGTCAATTAGTGAGTGAGTCAGTGAGAGTGAGTCATAAGAGAGAGAGTGACTCAGTGACAGTGAGTCATTTAGTGAGTCATTATGCAAAAGTTGGTCGCACACTGCTCGTCACACCAGCAAGTTGCCCCAAAGGACTGTGGTAAATGTAGTGGCGACGGCGGGTACGCCTATGCCACGATGTGTAAAAAGAACAGTATGTGTTGCGTTAGCCATCCCTGGACACGTGTTTCGAGGTAGTTGCCTCTCGTCAGCAGGGAGCAGGTCAGTGTAAAGGGGTGCCGTGTGGACTGCCAAAATGTAATTAAAACAGGTCAAGTACCTCTCATGGCGGGCAGGTGCAGATCCAAGGCTCGTCAGCCCGTTGGCTCAAGGGAGCCGTAATAAATTATGCAAAAGTTGGTCGCACACTGCTCGTCACACCAGCAAGTTGCCCCAAAGGACTGTGGTAAATGTAGTGGCGACGGCGGGTACGCCTATGCCACGATGTGTAAAAAGAACAGTATGTGTTGCGTTAGCCATCCCTGGACACGTGTTTCGAGGTAGTTGCCTCTCGTCAGCAGGGAGCAGGTCAGTGTAAAGGGGTGCCGTGTGGACTGCCAAAATGTAATTAAAACGGGTCAAGTACCTCTCATGGCGCGCAGGTGCAGATCCAAGGCTCGTCAGCCCGTTGGCTAACGCATACACATACTGTCCTATTTACATTTTGTGGCATAGGCGTACCCGCCGTCGCCACTACATTTCCCACAGTCCTTTGGGGCAACTTGCTGGTGTGACGAGCGGTGTGCGACCTACTTTTCCTCAATTTAAACGGCTTCCTTAAGCTAACGGGCTGACGAGCCTTGAGTCTGCACCTGCGCGCCAGGAGAGGTACTTGACCTGCTTTTAATTACATTTGGCAGTCCACGCGGCACCCCTTTACATTGACCTGCTCCCTGCTGACGAGAGGCAACTACCTCGAAACACGTGTCCAGGGATGGCTAACGCATACACATACTGTCCTATTTACATTTTGTGGCATAGGCGTACCCGCCGTCGCCACTACATTTCCCACAGTCCTTTGGGGCAACTTGCTGGTGTGACGAGCGGTGTGCGACCTACTTTTCCTCATTTAGTGAGTCAATTAGTGAGTCATTGACAGTGAGTCAATTAGTGAGTGAGTCAGTGAGACTAAGTCAATTAGTGAGAGTGAGTCAGTGAGAGTGAGTCATAAGAGAGTGACTCAGTGACAGTGAGTCAATTAGTGAGTCATTGAGTGAGTCAATTAGTGAGTGAGTCAGTGAGACTGAGTCAATTAGTGAGAGTGAGCCAGTGAGAGTGAGTCAATTAGTAAGTCAGTGAGAGTAAGCCAGTGAGAGTGTGCCAGTGAGAGTGAGCCAATGAGTCAGGGAGTGAGAGAGAGTTTGTGAGAGTGAGTCTGTGAGTGTGGAAATTAGTGAGAGAGTGAGTCAATTAGTGAGAGAGTGACTCAGTGAGTGAGTCAATTAGTGAGTGCGTCAGTGAGAGTGAGTCAATTAGTGATAGTGAGTCAGTGAGTGAGTCATGAGAGAGAGAGTGAGTCAGTGTGAGTGAGTCAATTAGTGAGAGAGTGACTCAGTGAGTGAGTCAATCAGCGAGTGAGTCAGTGAGAGTGAGTCAATTAGTGAGAGTGCGTCAGTTAGTGAGTTATGAGAGAGAGAGAGTGAGTCAGTGTGAGTGAGTCAATTAGTAAGAGAGTGACTCAGTGAGAGTGAGCAAATTAGTGAGCCAGTGAGAGTGAGTCAATTAGTGAGAGAGAGTGAGTCAATGAGAGTGAGTCAATTAGTGAGTCATTGAGAGTGAGTCAATTAGTGTGAGTCAGTGAGACTGAGTCAATTAGTGAGAGTGAGTCATGAGAGAGTGAGTCATTGAGAGTGAGTCAATTAGTGAGTCAGTGAGAGCGAGTCAATTAGTGAGATTGAGAGAGAGAGTCAGTGAGTGAGTCAATTAGTGAGTCAGTGAGAGTGAGTCAATTAGTGAGAGTGAGTCAATTAGTGAGAGTGTGTCAGTGAGAGTGTCAGTGAGAATGTGTCAGTGAGAGTGTGTCAGTGAGAGTGGCAATTAGGGAGAGAGTGAGTCAATTAGTGAGAGAGTGACTCAGTGAGTCAATTAGTGAGTGAGTCAGTGAGTGAGTCAATTAGTGAGTGAGTCAGTGAGAGTGAGTCAATTAGTGATAGTGAGTCAGTGAAAGTGAGTCAATTAGTGATAGTGAGTCAGTGAAAGTGAGTCAATTAGTGATAGTGAGTCAGTGAAAGTGAGTCATGAGAGAGAGTGAGTCAGTGAGAGTGAGTCACTTAGTGAGTCATTGAGAGTGAGTCACTTAGTGAGTGTGTCAGTGAGAGTGAGTCAATTAGTGAGTGTGTCGGTGAGAGTGAGTCAATTAGTGAGTCCGTGAGAGTAAGTCAGTGAGCTAGTGAGTGAGTCAATTAGTGAGAGAGTGTGTGTCAGTGAGAGTGAGTCCATTTTTGAGTCATTGAGAGTGAGTCACTTAGTGAGTGTGTCAGTGAGAGTGAGTCAATTAGTGAGTGTGTCGGTGAGAGTGAGTCAATTAGTGAGTCGGTGAGAGTGAGTCAATTAGTGAGTCGGTGAGAGTAAGTCAGTGAGCTAGTGAGTGAGTCAATTAGTGAGAGAGTGTGTGTCAGTGAGAGTGAGTCCATTTTTGAGTCATTGAGAGTGAGTCAAGTAGTGAATGAGTCAGTGAGAGCGAGTTAATTAGTGAGATTGAGTCAGTGAGAGTGAGTCATGAGAGAGTGTCAGTGAGAGTGAGTCAATTAGTGAGAGAGTGACTCAGTGAGAGTGAGTAAATTTGTGAGCAAGTGAGCCAGTGAGAGTGAGTCAATTAGTGAGAGGGAGAGAGTGAGTCAGTGAGAGTGAGTCAATTAGTGATAGTGAGTCGAGGGGAGTGAGTCATGAGAGAGAGAGTGAGTCAGTGTGAGTGAGTCAATTAGTGAGCAAGTGAGCCAGTGAGAGTGAGTCAATTAGTGAGAGAGAGTGTGAGTCAATTAGTGAGTCATTGAGAGTGAGTCAATTAGTAAGCGAGTCTGTGAGAGTGAGTCAATTAGTGAGAGTGAGTCAGTGAGAGTCATAAGAGAGAGAGTGACTCAGTGACAGTGAGTCAATTAGTGAGTCATTGAGTGAGTCAATTAGTGAGTGAGTCAGTGAGACTGAGTCAATTAGTGAGAGTGAGCCAGTGAGTGAGTCAATTAGTGAGTCAGTGAGAGTAAGCCAGTGAGAGTGTGCCAGTGAGAGTGAGCCAATGAGTCAGGGAGTGAGAGTGAGTCTGAGAGTGAGTCTGTGAGAGTGTGGAAATTAGTGAGAGAGTGAGTCAATTAGTGAGAGAGTGACTCAGTGAGTGAGTCAATTAGTGAGTGCATCAGTGACAGTGAGTCAATTAGTGATAGTGAGTCAGTGAGACTGAGTCATGAGAGAGAGAGTGAGTCAGTGTGAGTGAGTCAATTAGTGAGAGAGTGACTCAGTGAGTGAATCAATCAGCGAGTGAGTCAGTGAGAGTGAGTCAATTAGTGAGAGTGAGTCAGTGAGTTATGAGAGAGAGAGTGAGTCAGTGAGAGTGAGTCAATTAGTGAGAGAGTGACTCAGTGAGAGTGAGTAAATTTGTGAGCCAGTGAGAGTGAGTCAATTAGTGAGAGGGAGAGAGGGAGTCAGTGAGAGTGAGTCAATTAGTGAGTCATTGAGAGTGAGTCAATTAGTAAGTGAGTCTGTGTGAGTGAGTCAATTAGTGAGAGAGTCAGTGAGTGAGTCATGAGAGAGAGTGAGTCAGATTGAGTCAATTAGTGAGTCATTGAGAGTGAGTCAATTAGTGAGTGAGTCAGTGAGTCTGTGAGAGTGAGTCTGTGAGAGTGAGTCTGTGAGAGTGAGTCTGTGAGAGTGAGTCTGTGAGAGTGAGGTGAGTCTGTGAGAGTGAGTCTGTGAGAGTGAGTCTGTGAGAGTGAGTCTGTGAGAGTGAGTCTGTGAGTGAGTCTGTGAGAGTGAGTCAATTAGTGAGAATTAGTGAGTCAATTAGTGAGAATTAGTGAGTCAATTAGTGAGTGAGTCAATTAGTGAGTGTCAGGCAATTAGTGAGTGAGTCAATTAGTGAGTGTCAGGCAATTAGTGAGTGTCAGGCAATTAGTGAGTGAGTCAATTAGTGAGTGTCAGGCAATTAGTGAGTGAGTCAATTAGTGAGTGAGTCAGTGAGAGTCAATTAGTGAGTGAGTCAGTGAGAGTCAATTAGTGAGTCAATTAGTGAGTCAATTAGTGAGTGAGTCAGTGAGAGTCAATTAGTGAGTCAATTAGTGAGAGAGTGACTGAGAGTCAATTAGTGAGTCAATTAGTGAGAGAGTGACTGAGAGTCAATTAGTGAGTCAATTAGTGAGAGAGTGACTGAGAGTCAATTAGTGAGTCAATTAGTGAGAGAGTGACTGAGTGAGTCAGTGTGAGTGAGTCAACCTATGGCATAAGTGGTCTTTTTTTCAAGTCACTGCTTATGGCACGGAGCAAGGGAAAAGAGTAACTAAAGTAACCATTAATCGCCACTTAATGTGAATAGATTATATAAATTAACCACAGTTACTATTTCCCACATCTCTAGTGTCAAGTAGGCAATATTTACTTCATTGTAATGTACTTGCTTTCGGCCTTGATTCCTTTATATGTGTAACTGTAGTATACTTCGATCACACTACAAAAGGATGCAACAAGAATACTGTAAAGAAAGTTTATATTTGCCTGTGGAACATTCCTGTGGTATGGTGAGCCAGTGAGAGTGAGTCAATGAGAGAGTGAGTCAGTGAGAGTGAGTCAATTAGTGAGTGAGTCAATCAGTAAGAGTGAGTCAATCAGTAAGAGTGAGTCAATTAGTGAGTGAGTCAGTGAGAGTGAGTCAATTAGTGAGAGAGTGACTCAGTGAGAGTGAGTCAATTAGTGAGAGTGAGTCAGTGAGAGTGAGTCAATTAGTGAGAGAGTGACTCATTGAGAGTGAGTCAATTAGTGAGAGTGAGTCAGTGAGGGTGAGTCAATTAGTGAGAGAGTGACTCAGTGAGAGTGAGTTAATTAGTGAGAGTGAGCCAGTGAGAGTGAGTCAATTAGTGAGCCAGTGAGAGTGAGCCAGTGAGAGTGAGCCAGTGAGTGAGTGAGTCTGTGAGAGTGAGTCTGTGAGAGTGTGGAAATTAGTGAGAGTGAGTCAGTGAGTGAGTCATGAGAGAGAGTGAGTCAGTGTGAGTGAGTCAATTGGTGAGCCAGTGAGAGTGAGCCAGTGAGCCAATGAGTGAGTGAGAGTGAGTCTGTGAGAGTGAGCCAATGAGTGAGAGTGAGTCTGTGAGAGTGAGTCTGTGAGAGTGTTGAAATTAGTGAGAGAGTGAGTCAATTAGTGAGAGAGTGACTCAGTGAGTGAGTCAATTAGTGAGTGAGTCAGTGAGAGTGAGTCATGAGAGAGAGAGTGAGTCAGTGTGAGTGAGTCAATCAGCGAGTGAGTCAGTGAGAGTGAGTCAATTAGTGAGTGTGAGTCAGTGAGAGTGAGTTATGAGAGAGAGTGAGTCAGTGAGTGAGTCAATTAGTGAGAGTGACTCAGTGAGAGTGAGTCAATTAGTGAGAGTGAGTCAGTGAGAGTCAATTAGTGAGTCAGTGAGAGTGAGTCAGTGAGAGTGAGTCAGTGAGAGTGAGTCAGTGAGAGTGAGTCAGTGAGAGTGAGTCAGTGAGAGTGAGTCAGTGAGAGTGAGTCAGTGAGAGTGAGTCAGTGAGAGTGAGTCAGTGAGAGTGAGTCAGTGAGAGTGAGTCAGTGAGAGTGAGTCAGTGAGAGTGAGTCAGTGAGAGTGAGTCAGTGAGAGAGTCAATTAGTGAGTCAATTAGTGAGTCAATTAGTGAGTGAGTCAGTGAGAGTGAGTCAATTAGTGAGTGAGTCAGTGAGAGTGAGTCAGTGAGAGTGAGTCAATTAGTGAGTCAATTAGTGAGTGAGTCAGTGAGAGTGAGTCAATTAGTGAGTGAGTCAGTGAGAGTGAGTCAATTAGTGAGTGAGTCAGTGAGAGTGAGTCAGTGAGAGTGAGTCAATTAGTGAGTGAGTCAGTGAGAGTGAGTCAATTAGTGAGTCAGTGAGAGTGAGTCAATTAGTGAGTCAGTGAGAGTGAGTCAATTAGTGAGTCAGTGAGAGTGAGTCAATTAGTGAGTCAGTGAGAGTGAGTCAATTAGTGAGTCAATTAGTGAGTCAATTAGTGAGCCAATTAGTGAGCCAATTAGTGAGTGAGTCAATTAGTGAGTGAGCCAATTAGTGAGTGAGCCAATTAGTGAGTGAGTCAATTAGTGAGTGAGTCAATTAGTGAGTGAGTCAATTAGTGAGTGAGTCAATTAGTGAGTGAGTCAATTAGTGAGTGAGTCAATTAGTGAGTGAGTCAATTAGTGAGAGTGAGTCAATTAGTGAGAGAGTGAGTCAATTAGTGAGAGAGTGAGTCAATTAGTGAGAGAGTGACTGAGTGAGTCAATTAGTGAGTGAGTCAGTGAGTGAGTCAATTAGTGATAGTGAGTCAGTGATAGTGAGTCAGTGTGAGTGAGTCAGTGAGTGAGTCAATTAGTGATAGTGAGTCAGTGATAGTGAGTCAGTGTGAGTGAGTCAACCTATGGCATAAGTGGTCTTTTTTTCAAGTCACTGCTTATGGCGCGGAGCAAGGGAAAAGAGTAACTAAAGTAACCATTAATCGCCACTTAATGTGAATAGATTATATAAATTAACCACAGTTACTATTTCCCACATCTCTAGTGTCAAGTAGGCAATATGTACTTCATTTTAATCTACTTGCTTTCGGCCTTGATTCCTTTATATGTGTAACTGTAGTATACTTCGATCACACTACAAAAGGATGCAACAAGAATACTGTAAAGAAAGTTTATATTTGCCTGTGGAACATTCCTGTGATATGGTGAGCCAGTGAGAGTGAGTCAATGAGTGAGTGAGAGTGAGTCACTGAGAGTGAGTCAATGAGTGAGAGAGTGAGTCAGTGAGAGTGAGTCAATTAGTGAGTGAGTCAATCAGTAAGAGTGAGACAATCAGTAAGAGTGAGTCAGTGAGAGTGAGTCAATTAGTGAGAGAGTCTCAGTGAGAGTGAGTCAATTAGTGAGAGTGAGTCAGTGAGAGTGAGTCAATTAGTGAGAGTGACTCAGTGAGAGTGAGTTAATTAGTGAGAGTGAGTCAGTTAGTGAGTTATGAGAGAGTGAGTCAGTGAGAGTGAGTCAATTAGTGAGAGAGTGACTCAGTGAGAGTGAGTCAATTAGTGAGAGTGAGTCAGTGAGAGTGAGTCAATTAGTGAGAGAGTGACTCAGTGAGAGTGAGTTAATTAGTGAGCAAGTGAGCCAGTGAGAGTGAGTCAATTAGTGAGAGAGAGTGACTCAGTGAGTGAGTAAATTAGTGAGTCATTGACAGTGAGTCAATTAGTGAGTGAGTCAGTGAGACTAAGTCAATTAGTGAGAGTGAGTCAGTGAGAGTGAGTCATAAGAGAGAGTGACTCAGTGACAGTGAGTCAATTAGTGAGTCATTGAGAGTGAGTCAATTAGTGAGTGAGTCAGTGAGACTGAGTCAATTAGTGAGAGTGAGCCAGTGAGAGTGAGTCAATTAGTGAGCCAGTGAGAGTGAGCCAGTGAGAGTGAGCCAGTGAGTGAGTGAGTCTGTGAGAGTGAGTCTGTGAGAGTGTGGAAATTAGTGAGAGTGAGTCAATTAGTGAGAGAGTGAGTCAATTAGTGAGTCAGTGAGAGTGAGTCAATTAGTGATAGTGAGTCAGTGAGTGAGTCATGAGGGAGAGTGAGTCAGTGTGAGTGAGTCAATTGGTGAGCCAGTGAGAGTGAGCCAGTGAGCCAATGAGTGAGTGAGAGTGAGTCTGTGAGAGTGAGCCAATGAGTGAGTGAGAGTGAGTCTGTGAGAGTGAGTCTGTGAGAGTGTTGAAATTAGTGAGAGAGTGAGTCAATTAGTGAGAGAGTGACTCAGTGAGTGAGTCAATTAGTGAGTGAGTCAGTGAGAGTGAGTCATGAGAGAGAGAGAGTCAGTGTGAGTGAGTCAATCAGCGAGTGAGTCAGTGAGAGTGAGTCAATTAGTGAGTGTGAGTCAGTGAGAGTGAGTCAATTAGTGAGTGAGTCAGTGAGAGTCAATTAGTGAGTCAATTAGTGAGTGAGTCAGTGAGAGTGAGTCAATTAGTGAGTCAGTGAGAGTGAGTCAGTGAGAGTGAGTCAGTGAGAGTGAGTCAGTGAGAGTGAGTCAGTGAGAGTGAGTCAGTGAGAGTGAGTCAGTGAGAGTGAGTCAGTGAGAGTGAGTCAATTAGTGAGAGTGACTCAGTGAGAGTGAGTCAATTAGTGAGTGAGTCAGTGAGAGTCAATTAGTGAGTCAATTAGTGAGTGAGTCAGTGAGAGTGAGTCAATTAGTGAGTCAGTGAGAGTGAGTCAGTGAGAGTGAGTCAGTGAGAGTGAGTCAGTGAGAGTGAGTCAGTGAGAGTGAGTCAGTGAGAGTGAGTCAGTGAGAGTGAGTCAGTGAGAGTGAGTCAGTGAGAGTGAGTCAGTGAGAGTGAGTCAGTGAGAGTGAGTCAGTGAGTCAATTAGTGAGTCAGTGAGAGTGAGTCAGTGAGAGTGAGTCAGTGAGAGTGAGTCAGTGAGAGTGAGTCAGTGAGAGTGAGTCAGAGAGAGTGAGTCAGAGAGAGTGAGTCAGTGAGAGTGAGTCAGTGAGAGTGAGTCAGTGAGAGTGAGTCAGTGAGAGTGAGTCAGTGAGAGTGAGTCAGTGAGAGTGAGTCAGTGAGAGTGAGTCAGTGAGAGTGAGTCAGTGAGAGTGAGTCAGTGAGAGTGAGTCAGTGAGAGTGAGTCAGTGAGAGTGAGTCAGTGAGAGTGAGTCAGTGAGAGTGAGTCAGTGAGAGTGAGTCAGTGAGAGTGAGTCAGTGAGAGTGAGTCAGTGAGAGTGAGTCAATTAGTGAGTCAATTAGTGAGTCAGTGAGAGTGAGTCAATTAGTGAGTCAATTAGTGAGTCAATTAGTGAGTCAGTGAGTCAGTGAGTCAATTAGTGAGTCAGTGAGTCAGTGAGTCAATTAGTGAGTCAGTGAGTCAGTGAGTCAATTAGTGAGAGTGAGTCAATTAGTGAGTCAATTAGTGAGTCAATTAGTGAGTGAGTCAGTGAGAGTGAGTCAATTAGTGAGTGAGTCAGTGAGAGTGAGTCAATTAGTGAGTGAGTCAACCTATGGCATAAGTGGTCTTTTTTTCAAGTCACTGCTTATGGCACGGAGCAAGGGAAAAGAGTAACTAAAGTAACCATTAATCGCCACTTAATGTGAATAGATTATATAAATTAACCACAGTTACTATTTCCCACATCTCTAGTGTCAAGTAGGCAATATGTACTTCATTTTAATGTACTTGCTTTCGGCCTTGATTCCTTTATATGTGTAACTGTAGTATACTTCGATCACACTACAAAAGGATGCAACAAGAATACTGTAAAGAAAGTTTATATTTGCCTGTGGAACATTCCTGTGATATGGTGAGCCAGTGAGAGTGAGTCAATGAGTGAGTGAGAGTGAGTCACTGAGAGTGAGTCAATGAGTGAGAGAGTGAGTCAGTGAGAGTGAGTCAATTAGTGAGTGAGTCAATCAGTAAGAGTGAGTCAGTGAGAGTGAGTCAATTAGTGAGAGAGTCTCAGTGAGAGTGAGTCAATTAGTGAGAGTGAGTCAGTGAGAGTGAGTCAATTAGTGAGAGAGTGACTCAGTGAGAGTGAGTTAATTAGTGAGAGTGAGTCAGTTAGTGAGTTATGAGAGAGAGAGAGTGAGTCAGTGAGAGTGAGTCAATTAGTGAGAGAGTGACTCAGTGAGAGTGAGTCAATTAGTGAGAGTGAGTCAGTGAGAGTGAGTCAATTAGTGAGAGAGTGACTCAGTGAGAGTGAGTTAATTAGTGAGCAAGTGAGCCAGTGAGAGTGAGTCAATTAGTGAGAGAGAGTGACTCAGTGAGTGAGTCAATTAGTGAGTCATTGAGAGTGAGTCAATTAGTGACTGAGTCAGTGAGACTGAGTCAATTAGTGAGAGTGAGCCAGTGAGAGTGAGTCAATTAGTGAGCCAGTGAGAGTGAGCCAGTGAGAGTGAGCCAATGAGTGAGTCTGTGAGAGTGAGTCTGTGAGAGTGAGTCTGTGAGAGTGAGTCTGTGAGAGTGAGTCTGTGAGAGTGAGTCTGTGAGAGTGTGGAAATTAGTGAGAGAGTGAGTCAATTAGTGAGAGAGTGACTCAGTGAGTGAGTCAATTAGTGATAGTGAGTCAGTGAGAGTGAGTCAATTAGTGAGCCAGTGAGAGTGAGCCAGTGAGAGTGAGCCAGTGAGAGTGAGCCAGTGAGAGTGAGCCAGTGAGAGTGAGCCAATGAGTGAGTGAGAGTGAGTCTGTGAGAGTGTGGAAATTAGTGAGAGAGTGAGTCAATTAGTGAGAGAGTGACTCAGTGAGTGAGTCAATTAGTGAGAGAGTGACTCAGTGAGTGAGTCAATTAGTGAGAGAGGGAGTGAGTCATTGAGAGTGAGTCAATTAGTGAGAGAGGGAGTGAGTCATTGAGAGTGAGTCAATTAGTGAGTGAGTCAGTGAGAGCGAGTTAATTAGTGAGATTGAGTCAGTGAGAGTGAGTCATGAGAGAGAGTCAGTGAGAGTGAGTCATGAGAGAGAGTCAGTGAGAGTGAGTCAATTAGTGAGAGAGTGACTCAGTGAGAGTGAGTCAATTTGTGAGCAAGTGAGCCAGTGAGAGTGAGTCAGTGAGAGTGAGTCAATTAGTTAGTCTGTGAGAGTGAGTCAATTAGTGAGAGTGAGTCAGTGAGAGTGAGTCATGAGAGAGAGAGTGAGTCAGTGAGAGTGAGTCAATTAGTTAGTCATATGCCTTGAGATCAGCACTATCCTTTTTGGCTGCATATAAACTGTCTTTGATCTGCACGCAAGCCTTGTGGTTTTCTTTTGTGAAATTTGTGTGGAACTTTTTATCACATTTCAGCTGCATGTCCCTGTTTGATCATGCATGTGATTGAGAGCCCATGACTATGTGCTTTAAACAAGGAAGTCGCACAAAAACAACTCTTTGTTCCACAGGCCATACGATCTTCTGTGTTCTTAGATAATGTTGCTACCGAAATGCGGAAGTTTTTTTATCTGACTTGTATTTCATCATTATTAAGTACTCATTGAGGCAGACATTAATTTAAAGCTACATCATTACTGAACAGAGCCCCAGAGTGAGACGCTCTTAACGTATCAGCTGGCACATAGTCTTTTCACTGTATGCTCTTTCAGCAGCATAAACCGAAAGTCCGTGGGGCACTGACAGAGCTGAAGTGGGTGACTGGTGGCCTGCTGGTTCTGTTGAAGCAGTAAAATAAAAAAGCCATTAATCAAGCATGATGGCTCTGTCTCCCTTCACGCCCAGGGAGGAGGGAGATGCTAGCAGAGCATCAAAGGGCTGGGTGAGAAGGGAGGGGGGAATGCAAGGGTCAAAGCGGGCGAAAGTGAAAGTAATCAAGCAGAGCATCAAAGGGCTGGGTGAGAAGGGAGGGGGGAATGCAATGAGCAGAGGAGCAGCTGTGCACGTGCATATGATCTGTGCACTCAAGGTTTAGGCCAGCCAAAAGACTGTGGGTAGCACTTTGAAAATCCCACATATAAAATGTCTCTTCGAGCCTTTGGCTCGCGAGACCTAAAAAACGGTCTTTGGGTTGTCCCCTGGGGCCCCTTTCTATTTTCTGAAACGGAGTCGATATGACTGAGTCCATCCCCAAGTGGTCTAATATAACAGGTTTTATTTCTTCGTATGGCGTAAAACCCCCTGCATTGGGGACTTGATAGGCCGCCTGAACCTCCCCAGACAAAAGCAGGGCAAGGAAAAACTGCCATTTTCCAACGGGCCACCCAGAAGCCCTGGCCGCCCTCTCAAAGTTGAGAACGGCATCCGGGTCTTTCCCCGGAATATACTTCTGTATGGATATGTTCGCGGCGGCAGTGGTGCTTCCTCTGGTGAGTTTATGTCCCCCCTCTGTCTGGGGCGGGTCTTCTGCCACTCTTATTAGGACGTCCATCTGGGACTTCATGATTTTCGTGAAGCTGTCAAGGTCTGCCTGTGCGGACGACATCTGGCGTTCTATTGCCAATTCAAGTTTCTTTTGTCCTTCAACGATATGGTGGATGAGGGCTTCCATTTTGGGCTCACAATGGAGGTCACGCTGCCCGCATTCTCCACCATATGTAGCGTGACACAGGAAGTACACGACAAACGTATGCAGTTTATCACTCTATTTATTGACTTTGTGATTAGTCCAAGATGGTGTTTAACCCCTTCGCTGCTAGGCCTCCCCCCCCCCCCCCCCCCCTGTGCTAAGCCTTTTTTGGGCTATTTGGGGTAGTGCGCGCTTAGGCCCCTGTAACTTATTGACCACTTAAGGTATCCACGCCAAATTTGCGTCCTTTTCTTCCAACCTCATGGGGATTATAAAGGTACCCAGGGTTTGTGGATTCCCCTGAAGGGGTCCCAGAAATTTGCCAAAATACAGGGAATATTTATTAATTTATTTATTTAACTGGGAAGAACGGCCTGCAAATGAAAGCGTCTGGGTTTTTCTCTGCAAATGGTGTCAAAAAAGGGTTTTTGGGGCTGAAATCGCCATTTTCACAGCTCTTAGGGAATGACAGACTTTTGTCAGAAAACCAACATTTTTTACACACTTTTGGCATTTTTCTGGGACATAGACTATTTTCGCTATTTTTTGTGCTTTCAACCTCCTTCCAGTTAATGGTAGAAATGGGTCTGAAAGCAATAATGGATCCTGGAAAGCTTTTCAAAAATGTAAAGTAGAGGAAATTTCGAATTCGGCAAGGGGTCATTTGTGTAGATCCCTCAAGGTTTCTTTATAGAAACTAACAGTTAAATATAGGAAAAAAAAATGAAAATTAGTTTAAAAATAGCCTTTTGTGTCAACGTTTTCACCTGTAACTTCTTCTAATTATGACTGCTCTTTGAAAGCAATATACCGTTACATCCGCTGGACCTTCCTGGTTGTCGGGATATATAGGACTTGTAAGTTCACCAAGAACCCGACGAACCTAGAGTCAAAAACTGAGCAGCAATTTGCAATGGTTTTTCATTAGGTTCTGGGTATATAGCAATTATTGTGGGACAATGTATACATGGAAAAATCGGTATGAAAGACACCTATGTATTTCTGAAATGGGAACAAATTATGGAGTTTAGAAACAGTACATATTTGCACATTTTCGAAATTGGCAATTCTCATACTAGCATGAGAATTATCGGTCATTTTTCAAAATTACTTCTTTTTTTGCAGTCTTACATTTGTAAGGCAGAAATGCATCAAAAATCAATAGGTAATAACAGTTGCTTTACAAATCTGAATTACCCCAAGTCTCACAATGAAAATGTACCCCTTTTTTTGCGAAGTGTCTAGCTGTAGTTTTTGCTCTGCTGGCACCTAGTGAAATGTTGCAAACCTATACATTTTTTAAAACTAGACACCCAGGGTAATCCAGGATGGGGTGACTTGACTGCCTACCACCAGGGTCTGTTACCCAGAATCCCTTGCAAATCTAAAAAATTGTCCAAAAAAACACATTTTCCCCACATTTCTATGGTGGAAAGTTCTGGAATCTGCGTGGATCCACAAGTTTCCACCCATCCCACGTTCCCCAAAGTCTTACGAGAAAAACGGTAACTCACTTGTGCGGGTCGGCCTAGTGCCCGCGACAGGAAACGGCGCAAAACACAATGTGGTCACACCTCAATTTCTCAGTGAAAAATTACCCTTTTTTGGCAAAGTGCCTAGCTCTAGTTTTTGAACCCTAGCTCTGCGGGCACCTTGGGAAACCTAGCAAACTTGTACATTTCTGAAAACTAGACACCCGTGGGCTTCCTGGGAGGTATGGCTTGTGTGGATCCCCCGTTTCCTTACCCAGAATCCCCTGCAAACCTCAATTTTAGCTGAAAAAAATCACTTTTTCACACATTTATGTGTGGGAAAGTTGTGGCATCACCGGGCTCACTCAAATTTCCCACCACCCGGCGTTCCCCCCGGTTCTCCCGGTAAAAATGGTACCTCACTTGTGTGGGAGGCCCAAGTACCCGGGACAGGCAAGAGCCCAAAACATTTTTTGATAGGCAATGTTGATGTCGCCTCACTACGTTTTGGGCCCTTGCCTGTCGCAGGTACTTGTAAGCCTTACGAAGAGCAGCGTAAGGTTCCAACCTCTGATCTACTCTGTCAACACCACACATGTGCCTTTTATAGTCTAAAATGCACACAAGTTTGCGCGCTTCAGCAACCTGACCCCAAACAGTCACACGTGCAGTGCTTTCATCATGGATGGTAGTCCGCATGTAGACATCTCTCCTGTCTGAAAACTTCACAGCTAGAAGCTCCTCGCACTGCACTGTCCCCGCACAAGCTTTTTACAAACAAGTTCTTTTGGGAAACCTTTACGGTTAGAGCGGATTGTGCCACAAGCAACAGTGTCCACTTTGGCCAATTCCCTGAACAACCGCACACCAGTGTTGAAGTTATCTACATATAAATGGTGGCCTTTGTTAAAAAATCCTCTACCAAGTTCCCAAACAATTTTCTCAGTCACTCCGAAAGTGGACGGACAACCAAGGGGGTTAATCCTGGATTCCTTACAGGTGTACACCCTGAAATTAGAGACATATCCAGTCCTACTGTCACACAGCATATACAGCCTAATTCCATAGCGTGCCCTCTTACTAGAAATGTATTGCCTAAAAACCAAGCGGCCCTTGAACACCAAAGACTCATCCACTGCTATTTCTTTCCCTGGAGCATAGATCTCAGAAAATCGATCAACAAAGTGATCAAGGACAGGCCGAATCTTAAAAAGACGGTCACAATCAGGGTGATATTGTGGCAACGCTAAACCATTATCGACAAAATGCATCATCCGAAGCAGAAGCAAATACCGATCACGACTCATGACTGCCGGAAATATAGCAGTTGCCATCAAGGGACTAGTAGACCAATATGAAGACATTGATGGCTTCCTTAGCAAGCCCATCAAAAAAGTGAAACCCAAGAACTTCTTCATCTCATCCAGATTTGTGGGAGTCCACCGGGTAGCTCTAGAGTGGGGCTTAAGGCTGGCACTGTTGTCCCTCAAAAACTGTTCAGCATACCAATTAGTCCGCTCAACAATCTCTGCCAAAAATTAATCATCCATAAACAACTGAAAAAAATGTATTGGCAAAAAGTTTTCAGTATTCACTCTACACCCTGGAACACCAGTAAAGTCTGGCAATGCCGGCTGCACCATCCCTGGAGCAACCCAGACGTCAGCACTTTCAACAGGAAGCCTTGCAGCCCCAGGCTGCAGTCCAGATGCCTCTTACCGCACTATACCAACGGGAAGCCTTGCAGCCCCAGATGCCTCTTGCCGCACTACACCAACGGGAAGCCTTGCAGCCCCAGGCTGCAGCCCAGATGCCTCTTGCCGCACTACACCAACGGGAAGCCTTGCAGCCCCAGGCTGTAGCCCAGATGCCTCTTGCCGCACTATCGGCACATCAATGTCCTCCTCTAACACTGGCACTTCATCCACACTAAGAGTAGCTTCATCTTCACTGAGAGTAGCTTCATCATTGGATGAGGCCATGTGGAGAGAAAACTCACTGCCTGAATCTTCTCCTCCCACCTCAGAATCAGAGTCAGTCTCTGGACCATGGTCAGAGGAAGACTCAAAAAGCATACCAACAACCTGCTGAGCAGTAATCCTGCGGCTAGCCATTATCCTTACTAAGAAAGGAAACTGCACAAACAAGTTAACAACAACCAACACTGTGCAAAATAAGTAAGTACAAAAAATGCGTGCCTTTTTCACAAAGATCAATATACTCAAAAACTATACGATTCACTTGCAAGAGACCGCTACACTCACCAACAACTACTCTGCAGAGACAGCAAAAACGATATCCACCTAGAAAGAAAAAAAAAACAAAACAATTACTCGCAGAAGAACAACATGCACATTCAGCACAAATGCAAAAAGTTTTTGACACTCAAACAGAAGCCAAACATACTGCAATTCTTACATCATTTGCAAAAACACATTCATGCAGAGAAATGAAAAAGATTTACATTGCACAAAAAAAGCCTCTTACCAAACACAAGCAACTACACAAGCAGCAGAACCAAAAGTAACAAAACGGCAACCTGGAACAGTCTAAAGAGCAAAAGCTTTCAACTAGAACAAAAAGGGAGAAAAAAAGCATTACAATTGAAATTCACAAAAAATAACATTATAACACACTGTCACTACCCAATTGGTCAATAAGCCAGATGGGCCTTCTAATAGGGCTGTGCAAAAATGGGGGTGAACTTGCCCAAGGGATCGGGTGAGCTTGTCTGAGGGCGGGGCAGAAAACAGCCGACAAATATGCCCCCCTAGCAAAAGAAAAAAATCCCTGGTGCCTAGTAGAGTTTTCTGCCCCCCATCCCGCTTAGGGCAAAAAGCCACAAAAAAGGGGCAAATCTGTCCACAGGAGGGGCAGAAATAACTAACCAAATGTATAAAATAACAATAACCAAAGTTATAAAACAAATCTTCCCCCTGGGAGCGACCCTTGCCCAAGGGGTCGTTTCCATTTTAATTTCAAATACGTCCCTGGTGTCTAGTGGGGTATTCTGTCCCCCCCCCCCCCCCCCCAGGGGCAGAAGCCAAATACACGGGCTGATCTGCCCCCAGGGGGGACAGAATACACATTAAAAAAAAAATAAGGCCCCTGGAAGCGACCCTTCCTTAAGGGGTCGCTTCCATTTAAAAAAAAGATCCCTGGCTCTAGTGGGCTTTTCTGCCGCCCCCCGGGGCCAGAAACGACAAAAAGGGGGTGCAGAAAAGACTTTTAAAAAAATGTGCCCCCTAAGGAAGCGACCCTTGCCCAAGGGGTCGCTTCCTTTACATGGGGGCAGAAAAGCCAAATACACAGGCTGATCTGCCCCCAGGGGGGAGGGCAGAGTACACAAAAAAAAAAATAGGGGCCTGGAAGCGACCCTTCCCCAAGGGGTCGCTTCCGTTTTTATAAATAAAAAAATCCCTGGCTCTAGTGGGCTTTTCTGCCCCCTTGGGGCCAGAAACGCCAAAAACAGTCCCCCCGGGGGGGCAGAAAAGACATTTGAAAAACTTTGCTCCCCCTAAGGAAGCGACCCTTGCCCAAGGGGTTGCTTCCGATAGCTAAATAAAAAAAAAAGTACTCCCTGGTGTCTAGGGGGTATTCTGCCCTGGGGGCAGAAAGACCAAAACTATGAGACAATCTGCCCCCGGGGGGGGGCAGAATACAATTTTTTAAATAATTTGGGCCTGGAAGTGACCCTTCCCCAAAGGGGTCGCTTCCGTTTAAAAAAAATAAACATCCCTGGCTCTAGTGGGCTTTTCTGCCCCCCCCCCCCCTGGGGCCAGAAAGTATTATTTGCTCCCTTTAGGAAGCGACCCTTGCCCAAGGGGTCGCTTCCTTTTAAACAAAAAAGCATCCCTGGTGCCTAGTGAGAGAATTCCTGCAGCTCGATCGCGACGCTGTGCGGGATCGTGCTGCAGGAATGCCCTGTAATGAGACATCAGGGGAGAGGAAATATTATTTCCTCTCCCCGATGCCTCAATAGTTGACAAAATCCCCCCTGCGGCCCCACCAGCCAGCAAAACTCACCTCCTCCTTGCTGGGACGCCTGGAAGCAAATGGCTTCCTGGCGTCCCAGCGCTTCCTGATGAGGTTGGCGCACGCTATGCGCGCTGACGTCATGGGGAAGCGTGGGGGGGGTCGGGGTGGCAGCGGAAACTCTTTATTTTGGATCTCTGGAGTGAGCTTTTTGTTGCTTGTATTGGAATTTAGTGCTTTATATATTCTGGTAGCAATATGTGGTAGATACTTTTCCTAGCAAGTGGATGATCAGATTCATGTGCTTTGTTGAATTTGCTAAGTGCTACTTTGAGTTTTAGGAGGTTCTAGAAATTGGTGATGATTAGGTTATTCATTTGAGGCTCAACAAAGGTCTTGGGCATATTAGGAGGGCCTAAATCCTCAATATAAAGAATGGATTTCCCTGCCCTTATCTAGAACATCAGGGACATGTCTTCTATTTTAATTTTAGTATTTTCCCAGAGAGAGATATTAGTTCTAGACCCCAGAATTAAGGTTTCTGCAATTGATGTTCATGTTTTCTTTTATAATTTTTCCAATTGTGATTCTTTGTATCCTCTGTTCTAATCTATCGATTAGTTCCTCTTTTCTCGCTTTAGAAATAGGAGGTAGGTTTTGATGCTTTCTAACAGTCCGTTCAAGGTGCAGGAGAATTTCAACTATGTAACGTCCCAAAAATATATTTAGGGTGAAATCTTGAAACATTTCTGCCCATAACCTAAATGTTTCCACTTAACCCATTGGATTGCAGGTGGACAACAGAGCTAATTTTGCTCTCTTTTCAGTCCCCTTTAAGAAGTATTCTTTGGTGAAATGGAGAACATTATTTGACAGGCGGAATTGTAACATTTTTTTACTGATTTGGTAGACCCTGCTTTGTCGACTGCTTGTATTCATTAGTATGATGTAGTAAGCCTTTACTTATCTATACACCACCATCAAGATGTAGTCCTCTTACCAATCAATGTTATCCAGTTTACAGTGGATGTCCGTGGTGTGCCTTACACATGATGGTAATTTTTTCATCAAAGGTTGTGAGTGTTGGTCTATATATTCTGTCAAGTGTGACCAATTTGAGTCTGTATACACAAAGAAGGGACTGTGGGGCTTTTTCCTCTCTCAGCTTAGAGGGAGGTCCAGAATATGTGCTCCGGTTGCAGTCTTAGAAAAAGGAAGTTATACTGTTCCTCAGGGGACGATGTCAGGACAAGGGAAATTGACACCAACCTGACCGCTTTTGTTCAGAGTTGGGAGTCCATGTATTGGATTGTAATGCCCTCACACATCCAGTTGGGTGTCATGCTTCATCATCTGGGTTGCTCCTCGTTGGGTCCGCGGTGCAATACCCAACGGGCTCACTGTAGTAGGGGCACTTTGGAGGAGATCTTCCAATAGCCATATGGTGAAGTGGGGGTGAGGGGCCACAGGTGTGTAGATGTATGGATTGAGTGTGTGTTTTTAAAATAGGGCTCGGAGTGCCTGTGAGGACAACCTTTAGTCAATAGGTCTCCTACCCTAAGTAAAAACGTTCAATGAGGCGCTTGGTTAATTATTATGTCTTAGGTCTAAGCGTCTCTATTGGTGCAATGAGGTCAACATGTTTCTCGCTCAACGTGAAGTATGCATGCGATTCGTCAGGACCCATACTGGGAAGACTAACTACACTCTAGGGTTGGTGATATGGAATCATACTCAACCAAACAACTACCTATTAGAGCCTTATGCGTCTACCTCACTTTCCCAAGTTGCTGGTATGTTAAGCTGCTGTTGTATCGCGCACAGCTCTCAACCTGACTGTATTATTTCAAAGATGTTTATCGTGCATTGTCTGGTGTTGGTATTGCAATCATCTCTCAATGCGGCAGTGTTAGCGTAAAATGGATTCACCCCGTGCTGAGGACACCTGGCTACAGCATTTAACACATCATTACCAAAGTCAAAGAAACCTTTATTCGATATCTAAAAAATATCAAAAAAGTACAAAAAAGGAAGAAGATCAATAAATAAATAAATAAATACCCACATTCAATTCAATGCATTTACAGATTAAAACATTTCCATTAAATACATTCAGCCCCTTTTGATCCAAACTACCCTCTGGTGTTTCTTAATCTAAAAGCAACCTTTAAAAAATGTGTTATACATGCAAGGGTCAGTGGGTCCTCAGCCCTTTGCAAATATAATAAGGCAACCTTGACTTGTCTAAATTTGCCATTTTTTAAAATTCTTACTAGGAAGCGACGCCTAGGGGAAGAATAAAAAGGGCATAATAAAACAAAGTGAAGGGTATCCTGCGGAGATTTATTGTTGCAGCCGCAGGTACCCTTCTGCCCAACTGTAGCGGTAAAACCAGAGGGGTCCGCCAATAAATGGTGTATGAGGTTGAGCCTAAAGCGAGTAAATAGAAACCTATTTTGTGCATTATGCACAAGAGTGAGGTATGGTTCCATACCATCTACTGTTTTTACCATACTGTAAGCACAGACTGTGGGCTTCCTACCTTCAATGTAGGCTCTGCGCTCAACGGCTTTGCAAGGAGCAAGCTCTTGATTCTATTCTTGTCTTGGGGGATACTTGTGATAGGGTTGGTGAAGAGATCCATGCATCCTATTCCCTCCAGGGTGGTTTTTACATATTTAAGCCACGGGATACGCATCCCCTTGTCCCTACTTATGCAGTCTCTGATGATTTGCCTACTCAGGTCTGCCTCAGTGTTGGACCAGATCCTAAGCCAAGCCATAGGGGGTCTGGCCTTGATCAGGTCCTCAATGTGTGTCCTCCCTAATTCAGCATGAATGATGTGGGCCGGAGAACTTTGAGAGGTTCTGAGTATCTTTCTCAAGAATTTATTCTCCTCGGTCTGTATTTGCTGAATCTCGGCAAAGCCCCAAACTTCTGCTCCATACATTACTTTGGAGCAGCAAATAGAGCCATACAGGTGCATAACCTGTTCTGGTGACCACCAACCCAGCCTTCGTCCATAATTCATTATAGCCCCTGATGACGAGACCAGTTTTGTGCTCCGTTCTTCAATTAAAAATTTAAAATTTAAAAGCCCATCAAATAAAAGACCCAGGTAAGAAAAGGTTTTCACTTGTTCTAATGTGTGTGTGCCTATCCTATAGGTGAATTTTGTACAGGGTTTAGTTCCTGCTAGCAAGACATAAGATTTGGATAAATTGGCTGACAGATCCAGGGTATCCATAAAATCAACAAAACAGTCTATTAGACACTGCAGACCTTTCGGTGTTCGTGCAAATAGGACCGCGTCATCGGCGTATAACACTGGGATTGAACAGGGGGGCCCACCCTTGGGGTGTCTACATTCTGCTTACATAATGCCTGTTCCAGTTCATTAATATATAGAGAGAACAGTAACGGGGCCAATATACAGCCCTGTCTCACTCCACTGGTACAACAAAAAGGTGCAGTAGTATCTCCAGCCAAGTTAAAACGTACTTTGGCGGAGGTATTCCAGTGGAGTGCTCTCATGATGTTTACTAAGCCTGGATCTACCCCTAATCTTATCATAAGGTCCCATAGTTTTTCTCTGTTTACGTGGTCGAATGCGGCCGAGAGATCCATAAACCCCAAATATACTGCCTGGTCACTTGCTAGGGTATATTTGGCCACTAATAGAGATTCAGGCACTGGTCTGTTGTTGATCTACCAGTCCTGAATCCATATTGAAGATCTGAAATTATGTGATGTTCTTCCGCCCAGTCTACCAAACGGTTTAAAATTACTCTACCCAGGACTTTCGCCGTCACATCAATTAAAGATATGGGGCGATAGCACTGCGGGTCATCCTTTTTTAAAAGTTGGCACTATTATTGCCGATGCCCATGACCGTGGCATGCCTACGGCAATGGCTACGTTAATTACCCGTGTCAGTATAGGAGCCCATAATTCTATCTTGCTTAAAAAAAGGTCTGGGGGAATCCTGTCTGCACCTGGTGCTTTATTGTGTGTTAGCCCCTGGATACCCACTGTGAAGGGTAAATTCAATAGTTACCCGCCAAGGGCACAGCTCCTCATCAGCCTGAGGGTTTTCAATTGAATAATTATATAAGCTTTTAAAATGATTAAACCAGTGCTCAGGGAGAATAGATGTACCAACTACCGGGGCTGCAGTGTCCTGAAAACAGGGATTATTTATAATTTTCCAGAAGGCACTTATGTCCCTCCTGTCCACTGCTTCCCTTAAATCTCCCCAGGTTTGGAGCTGTAGGCCAAATTTCCTGCATTTAATAGCCTTTTTATAGGCAATCCTACACTGTGCTATACGTAGTTTATCTCTGGGTCTTGATTTCAGACTTTCTTTAAGATCTTTCTGCGCCCGTGAGCAATCTTAGTTGAACCATCTCGGGGCATTATTTTGTTTCCGGGGCAGAGTAGATTTTAACAGCCCATCTATTAAACTGGCCATTGTTTCAAATGCTTTGGTCACAGCCGGGCCATCTACCAAGGGGTCGGTGCACACCTCAATCTCTTTTTTTTGCCTTTCTCAATTAAGGACTTATAAAAGGCATCTCCGTCTATTCTAGACCATCTTAGACGCCTCCCCTGGTCCATTGCCTTTTCTATGCTGCGTGTCTGTACACCTCTCATTACTTCCTGGGAGGACCAATTTTTTATCCATAATACAAGCGGGTTATGATTGCTAAATATGCTCCAATCAATAGTAGCCCCTCTTATCCAATCCCGAAATAGAATGGAAACTAGTATGAGATCTATGATGGAGCTACACCCTCTCCCCTTAAATGTTGGGGTGACCCCACCTCCTTCTTCTAAACCCACCAAATCAAGTGTATGTCTTAATGTGTGGATTTTCATGATTCTCTAATTCCCTCCCCTCCTGGGTTTGTTCGAGGTACAATCCTTTTGTCACAGTGAACCCAGACCAGTCACCCATGCTAGGTTAGGTTTTAGGTTTAGGACACAGATGGCAATTTAGATCGCCCACTAGCACTACACATGGTGCCACTGTTGATTTACTCTGATTGATCTCAGCGGTCAGATGATTATATAAATCACATATTATTGAACCTTCCCTGCTCGATGCTGTGGCATTAAAAAAGTTGATCAGAATAATGTTTAATCTATTTATCTTAAGCCCTAGGGCTTGGAAGTGATTCGAGTTCCAATTCAAATTGGTCCACACTCCTTCCAGTTGCAGGTCCACGTATATGATTAATCCTCCTTTTGCTCTACCTGATGCTAGTTTCTGTGCGGGGACGGCGAAACACCCATAACCTGCTAACTGGAAAGGGTCATGATCTACCACCCACGTTTCCTGCAGGCAAATAACGTGAAACCTGGTTATGTATTCTCTCCATACATGATTATCAAACTTGGAGGACAGGCCGGCTATATTTCAGGACATCAATCCAATTCCATTTGTCAGTTGTTTCTCCTTAGGGATGTATTTGCTGGGATGTGGGGTAGAGGGTCAATCTACCCCCTCCAATCCAGAGAGAGAGAGGTGAAATATTCGGAGGTAGCAATATTAAACGTGGGGCCTACCATTGTGCGGGTATTTGGATAACCTGATCTCAAAGGATTTCCTACTAGGGTCTTTGGATAAAAATAACTTAAATTTCGAGTGGATATACCTCCCTCATAGCCCTCCGGGTACCAGTCTCTGATGCGATTTGTCGCCCTGTTATCCCTGAAATTGATAATAATAATAATGTCCCCATGTACATCCTTTGGTCTACGTCCCACCCAGCCTAACCTTCTAACGTGTAAGATTTCACCATTCATGTTGGGGGGTAATGGCCTATTCACTCTTAGCCAGTGCATAACCTTATTCTTAAGATTCTGATGGCCTTCAAAGATCCCCGTTAATAACTCTGGTACCCCAGTGAGTACAATGACATAAGGTTCTGCCTCCGGTGGAAGATCTATATGCTGAGCGAATCCTTTTGAGTTTTTATCCATATGGGATCTCCCCCCAATATTACTATGTTCATGACTTTGCTTGTTTGGTGGCCCACTGTCTTTTACCTCCCTGGGGACTATATTCATGATCTGTGTAGCCACGATGTTTTCATTGGTAAGGGGTGACAGCTTAGCGCTATTAGCGAGATTAGTTGGTTTCAACACTGACACCGTCACCGGGCCAGGGGGGTTTGAGGTGCACCTTTTAACAGATAGTTCCCTCAGTAAGTTTGTGTTGGCAATACCAATATCTTGAATAGACCCCAGTTGCTCCGCCATTCTCTTTACCCTTTCAACAAGAGGTAATAATAAAGACTTAACCAGTTGCGCTATGTTTCTCATGAGATCTTGGTGGAAGTGTATTATCAGATTATCTAGATCAGATTTACTTTCTGCTGGGTCTTTAGTAATCATGAGGCTCGTGGCAACTTTGGGGGCTTTTGCTCGACTTCCTTTTTGCTTATTTCCACCACGCTTTCTTTTTGTTGGGAGGCCTGACCCTGGTCCTTGTGTTTTTGCTGTACTATTCTTTTTAATAGTAGACTTGCTCACTATCACTGGTGGTTGCTCCTCAATAGAGGTTTCCGTTTGTGATCCTATGCTGATGTCTATAGTAATAGGTGCCCTAGTTCTTACTTGCAAATCTGATAAGTCTTGTAACTGTAGGGGAATACCTGTATCACTTATTTGTTCTATACCTCTACCGTGATGGGATGGGGTAGTAGCTAGCTGGATGGCCCCCAAGGAGGAGCGTTTATTCTGTAAATCGGAGGATAGGCGCCGCTCAGTGAGTGCCATTTCTCGTTCGAACACTGAGGCAGCCCTTGTAATAAACTGATCTAAAGTCCCTCTGACAGACCCACCCCGCCAAGGATTTCCTGCCCGTACTTAGCCTAGTGTTCATTTTTTAGAATATAACTACAGCAAAATAAACAGGTAAACATATACCTTTCCATTGACGCCTATAATACAAGGTAGTAATGTGATATTACTTAAGTGTCCAGGATAGCAATGAAAGACCAAAGGGAGTGGCCCAGTCCAGCCCCCTTCAGCCCCTGACGGCCACAGTGGCCAACCCTTTGCCCGGGCTTAGCCCGGCACCGTCCGCGCGCGTCCCGCGGGGCGGGAGGTGCTCCGATCTTTATTCGCACCTCCGGGTGCAGCCAGTGATGTGCCAAGTGCGCCTCTGTCCCTGGGGCCCCTGGGAGCTGTGGTCCGATGTTGTGGTGGTGAAAGAAGCGGCTGTTGCCCCCACGGCTCTCAAAAGTCAGCAGGTGAGTAGGTGTGCAAGCAAAGCTGTTAGCCTCACGGCGGTTCAAACAGCCGTGTGCGGCCAGGAGTGCTCCCCACTTAGCGCTCAGCGCTCCGATCTTTATACACGCCTCCGGGCGCAGTCAGTGATGTGCCAAGTGCGCCTTTGTCCCTGGGGCCCCTGGGAGCTGTGGTCCGATGTTGTGGCGGTGAAAGAAGCGGCTGTTGCCCCCACGGTGCTCAAAAGTCAGCAGGTGAGTAGGTGTGCATCAAAGCCGTTGGCCTCACGGCGGTACAAGCAGCGGTTTGCGACCAGGAGTTCTCCCCACTTAGCGCTTGGTGCTCCGATCTTCATTCGCGCCTCTGGGCGCAGCCAGTGACGTGCCAAGTGCGCCTCTGTCCCTGGGGCCCCTGGGAGCTGTGGTCCGATGTTGTGGCGGTGAGAGAAGCGGCTGTTGCCCCCACGGCGCTCAAAAGTCAGCAGGGGAGTAGGTGAGTAGGTGTGCAAGCAAAGCCGTTGGCCTCACGGCTGTACAAACATCAGTGTGCGGCCAGGAGTGCTCCCCACTTAGCGCTTGGCGCTCCGATCTTTAATCGCGCCTCAGGGCGCAGCCAGTGACGTGCCAAGTGCGCCTCTGTCCCTGGGGCCCCTGGGAGCTGTGGTCTGATGTTGTGGCGGTGAAAGAAGCTGCTGTTGTCCCCACGGCGCTCAAAAGTCAGTAGGTGTGTAAGCAAAGCCGTTGGCCTCACGGCGGTACAAACAGCGGTGTGCTGCCAGGAGTGCTCCCCCCACACTAGAGCCTCTCGTTAGTTAATGTGCTATTTTTTGGTGTTTAGTGCGCTCTATCGGCATTTGTGGAAATGCCAGTTCCAAATGTGTCCCACTGTCTGCTGGTTAACCGTTAAGTATCTGGCTCAACTTGCTTGGTCGATCGTGCCCCCATTAAGTAATTTTACAGTAATTAAGTAATTCTTACAAACATACGGTGTGCCAGCAGGGGAAAGGGGGCTGTGCGTGCTGCAGAGATACTCACTGTTGTGCAAATATCATGTCTCGATTCGACCTACCCCCACCTACCGGGTCCGGGAGGTGAGGCGGTCTGTGGCTAGCCTTGTTTTATAGTCTGTCACTGCTTCCAGTAGTGGGCGGTCTCTCACCAATTAGGCTAATGCGTATTTCCTGGTCGGAATAGCCATTTCATGGCTACCATCTTAGAGTGGTGCTTTCTCATATCTTCATTATAGGGTATGCATATGCTACAGCATGGCGGCCCTCTTAAGGTGGTAGATTGCCATTAGTTACATGTGTTTTGTGGGGGTTGTGGGCCCCTGATGATGTTATCTCAGTGCACGAGTGAGAGTGTAACATCGTGTGTCATGATGTACCCATGCAGTAGGTAGTCAGAAGGGTGGCTATCTGGTGGTCAGTTGAGGTGTGTGGCATTGACAGTGACCAGAATGTGGGGCTTCAGGAGACCCCTTAAGATTTATTGTTTCCTGCGACGACTATCGCATAGTGTACAGTCGAATTGCTGCTTGTGGCACGATTGTGTTTTGCTGTTGTGCTCGAGGATGTGCTCTCTTTCAAATCTATATATCTCTAGATGTCCATAGCATGAGGTTTATCTGTTCATACTAAACTCAATGAATTCCAAGGTATTTCCTCATTTAATCCTGTGATGTGTAAGGATAATCTGTATATCCACCTCTGTTCTCTGACAAACAGGACATTCTTTGAAATTTTGGGAAACTCCTCTAAGATGACCCATTGTAATGCTTCTGGTGTGTGGTGTTTTTCCAGGTAGTGCGTGCACATCTTCGTGTTGCTTTTGTGGCAACGGAAATTTCTTCGATGTTCTGATATACGTAGTTTGATGGGGCGTGTGGTCATCCCTACGTAGTATAGTCCGCATGGACATGTGATCAGGTGTACGCAATTGGGTATATTGCAGTTAGTGTGAGACCTCAACTCCCATGTAAAGGTATTGCTGAAGGTGATGGTTTTTTGTATTGTTGTAAAAGCACAAACCGTGCATGTGCCACATGATAGTGGCCCTTTACAGGTGGTAATTGCCACAATGTTCTCTGTTGTCCCCCCTGTGGATGCTTTTGATCTTGTGTGGATCAACTTATCTTTAAGATTCCTGGAGCGTTTGAACGCAAAGCGTGGTTGTTCCAGAGTTATGGCGCCAGTGTTGAGTATTTTCCAATGTTTTCTTATGACTTTAGTCAGTTGATTGGAAACTGGTGTGAACGTAGTTACACAGGTAAGGGTTTCAGTAGGGGTCCTCTCTCTAGGTTCTAACAGACCCTCGTGGTTATTTCTAGCTCTCTTCCTAGAGAGGGCTATACTGCGTGGTGGGTAATTGCGTGCTGCTAGATTTCTTGCAAGGATTTCAGATTCAGACCTGAATTCCTCTTTTGTGCTGCAGTTTCTCCTCACCCTCAAGAATTGCCCAAAGGGAGGTTTTCCTTTAAGGCTTGTGGGTGGTGGCTATTGTACAGCAAGACGCTGTTGCGGTCTGTGCTTTTCCTGTGCATGGTTGTTAGCCCACCTTGCTCAAGTTGGATTGTTAGGTTCAGGAATGCAATCTGGTTGGGTGAGACCGTGCCAGTAAATCTTAGGAATGGGTTCAGGTCATTGATCCACCTGAAGAATTCTGAGTAAGACTGTGAGTCACCTGTCAAGAAGATGAGAATATCATCTATGAATCTTTTTCACAGCCGCATGTTTGACCAGTATGGGTTCGATTCATGGAAGATAGTTGTCCCTCGAAGCCCGGCATGTAGAGACAGGCTACACTGGGAGCGTGGGTACTTCCCATGGAAGTACCTTGTGTTTGAAGATAAAGCTGGCCTTTAATCTTAAATGTTTTCGGTCAGGGCTAGTGTGGCACACTCCATGATGAAACTAGGAGGTGTTGGAGATTCCCATGTTGGTGAACTCAATTCCTCCTCTATCATGTCTAGAGTGGCTCTCTGAGGGATATTGGTGTAGAGTGCTTCTACGTCTAGCGTGATGAGGAAGTCCATATCATTGGTCCGTTGGAACTCGTCTGATAGACGAAGCACATCAGTGGTGTCCTGAATGTAGGATGGATCAGCTTTACCAGTGGTTGCAAAAAATGGTCACAAAATTGTGACAGAGGTTCCAATATGGAGTCGATGCCCGAGACAATGGGCCGACCTGGTGCCGGGGGGGTCCCCTTATGGATCTTAGGTAGTACATAGAAATAAGGGGTCCTCGGTTCTTGTTTGATGTGGAAGGAGGCTTCCTTTTTGCTCACCCACCCGTGGGTCTCTGCAGAGAAGACTAGAACTGTAATGGTAGTCAATCGTTCTAGTGGGTTGCTGGAGATTATTGTGTAGTATTTTCTATTACCAAGCTGTCTTTGGCATTGAGTTTCATAATCCAGGGTGTCCATGATGACCGTGGCACCTCATTTGTCAGCTTGTTTTATAGTGATTGTGGGGTCCTTTGCCAGGGTCTCGATGGCTATCATCTCTCCCTTTGAGATATTGCAAAAATTTCTTTGGTTGGTGGTTGCCTGTATATCTTTCAGGATCGCTTGTTCAAAGGTTTCCACTTCATTAGGTATCATGCCGTTGTTGGGGGTGAAAGTGGAGGGATTGTTTAATCCGGAGTCATTTTACCATTGGTGGGGGTTTGTTATCAAAGAAGGCCCTAAGGCGTACTTTGCGGAAGAATTGTTGCAACTCACATAGTTGTTGGAATTGGTCGACTTTGGGTGTAGGGACAAAGCCCAGGCCCTTTTGTAAGACTCTCTCTTCCAACTCAGTGCCCTGTGGGACAGATTCACTACCGAGTTCTTTTTGGAGTAACTCCTGGTTCCCATCACCCGTTGTTGTGGTTCCTCCCACTGTACCCTCTTTTCTTGTTGATTTCCTCTTCTTCGCCTGCGCCCTCTGCCCCAACCTCTGCCTAAAAAAGATTGGCTCATGCCTGGGGGGCGAAATTGAGGTGTGCCCTGGGGGAACACAGGGTATTGCCAGTACGCTGGTCCCTGGTACTGTGGTGGCTGGTACCCAATGTATCCTTGCCTACCACCCCTTCTAGTTTGATTAGTGTTCCAGTTCTCTCCGCTGGAGTCACTATTGCTGGACGAGCCCCGTCTGGTAGAATTTGAGCTTGTATCTGAGGTGTTACTCGTGCCCGGTGTTCCGAAATCCTCTTTATCAAAGCGCCAGATATCTTTTTGGAGTTTGACCTTTTGCTTCATAAGGTATTCCTTATGTTCTTCAATCTCGTTGTTTAATTCTGTAAGTTTGGATTTAAAGCTGGGGCCGGGCTGAGCACTTTTCAGGTTACTCTCAGCGCTTTGTATCTGTGCCAGTAATTCAACAGCTAGTCTTTTTGCTGTACTGATTACCAGCATAAGCGGGTCCCTCGTGCATTTCCACGAGATCTGGGACCATTCTGTCTTGAACAAGACATCCTCCGAGAAGATTCTTGGGAAGTTTTTGACAACCAGACCATTGGGTGATATATTGGCCCTTAAGTATTCTGTCATTAGTGCTCCGTGTAGGGTGATCTTAAACCATTCTCTCTTCACGGTTGATAGGGATTGCCAATCTTCCGACTGGCTACCCGTAGCACCACCACTCTCAGAATCGATGGGGCCCTCAATATCTCTGCTGCTAGATCTTCTCCATAACTTAGACCCTGACCTTCCATGTTAAGGTTGTCTTGGAGTCGTAGAGAGAAAATGAATAAAATTGGAAGGGGATAACCACTTGGATGTAGTGGTGTCAGTTGGAGCTAGCGTTGGACAGAACAAGTCTTACCCAACAAATTGAGTCTGTGCCTGCAATTATTGTTTGCCCCAGTGGAAGGGAACCTTTTTTCGGAGAAGATAAAAACAACTCTTGTTGGATGTTCGATAAATAGATAACTGTTTACTTCAAATGTCAACTGCTGCTGATGGTGCCTTTTCTTCCAAGCTGGCTTCTAATTCAGTTTCTCTTTTGTTGGGTTGATTCTTTTTTTTTCTTAAACAATTGAGGCCTATTAATGTCAGTCGGAAAGCCTCCGTGGTCTTGTCCAGGTTGGTCGGTCCGTCCGATGACATGTAGGAAGTGGTCACTGTGACCGCAGTATTATAACGCACTACAATACATGGCTTACTGACTGATGTGGAGCAGATCGAGTGGGGTCCAGCCCTGGAACCGCCCACCCTATTACGATGGGTATTTATGACCTGCTGTCTCTGTTGGTCCAACCACCTCATAAGAGCTGGCGGAAGGAGAGGCGCACAAGGCCGAAACTCACCAACATGTTTATTTCCACATTTCCTTTGTAGCCACGGAATGGAGCCCATTGTGCATGTCATACCGCTTCTATACTGTGAGAAGCTAGCCTGGTATATGATGTACACTTATGTAAATGGACACCTTGCACCAGTCCAGACAATCCTTATGGTGATTTAAGAGGTCTTAGACAACCTTAGAAAGCACCCTAAGTGGTAGCTGTGCAGAGAAGCCTTCAGCCTGAGTCCAGAAGGAGTGTTAAGCAGCTTGTTTTACCAGAATGCAATCTTATTGTATAGTCTAAGTGAAAAAGACAAAACATCAAGGATTTATAAAAATATGTATTTGTTACACAATACTCTCTAGAATGTTCAAGTATCTCCAACACTGAGATAAACACAATATACACAATACTTTAGTTAGAAATGCAGTAAATAGCATGTTATGCACAGTGGAACCCAGGGGTGGAACAAACCCTATATTAAAGTGGTATAAGAACCACAACTCTAGTCAGGACAATGCCAAGAGGACGTAGAATTGCTGGGGACCCACAGAACTACTCAAGGTAAGTAGATAGGGATCCCATGCAGACCGTGTGCAGTGTGAGTACACCACTGCGTGCTCCGTACAACTCTATGTGCAAGTCGCGGTTGGATTTTTAAAGATTAGGGATCCTTCCCAAGGGACCCTGAAGAAACCCCTTGGGAGTAAAAAGGTTGGAGAGCCACCCCACCCATGGATACCCTAGTACCCACGTTACCTACACTAGGGATGCCGGGTGCATAGGGGTGAAGTGGTGTCGGAAACCGCCGTCGAACCCAATGGAGGACTTCAAGAACGTGCTGCTGCTGGAAGAGGATAAAGTGTCTGTGGGAATCCAAATGTGGATTCTTGAAGAGGGGACAGAGTCTGTCATTCGGGAGTGACCAGGAACACTGGAAGACGAATGCCCTCAGATGTCGGGTGCTTCAGGAGAGATGACTATTACCTGGACTCTGCAGCTGCGAGGACCAGGCGATGCTGAGGATGACCAGGCGCTGGATAGGAGCTGTCCCACAAAAGATGTACAGTGCTGAGGGGTTGGTGCCTGGCAGGAGCACCAACAAGCCTGGGCAAAGGCAACCCACGCAGAAAGTCAAGAAGGTGCAAAGTTGGGACCAGCAAGGTCCAGGCGACTCACCACACACACGGGAGTCAGAGCAGGCCCCAAGCAAGCAGGGGAGCCCACAGGAAACAATAGTGACCCTCAGATGGACACACAGGCCGGAGGCATTGGAGTTGCGAGAGGAACTAGAGCAGCTCACCAAAGGAGCAGACCACAGTGCCCACAAGGCGGTGTGACTGAAGATCTTGGTTGAAGTTGCCGGAGGTTGGGGCTACTTGGAGCCCAATGCACTTGTTTCAAAGTTGCCAACAAGCATTTGCACTTGCAAAGGTACGCGGTGCACAAGGATTCGGTTAATGCAGCCCCCACAAGGGATTATGACCTCAAACTTGGTGAGAGGACAGCTCAGTCCTCTAGGGATGTAGAAAACCACCACCTGTGTTGTTGAACCCTTTGGAGTCTGAAGGGACTTGGTATCAGCAGACCAGTCAGCAGTGTAGAGGTGCCTGCAAATGCAGGGAAGTGACTCCTTCACTTCAAGGGAGATGCTTTCAAGTGTCTTGGATGCTCCACAGGTCCTGCATGGATCCTGTATGGTGCACAGACCATGCAGCAGACTGGAAGGGAGACTAAGTCAGGCCCACCGAAGTCCAGCAAAATCCAGAGTGCCCAGATGGTAGAAGTGCAGTGGTTTCAATTCTGAATCCTATCCCACAAAGAATCTAGGGACCTACACCCAGGTAAGCCCTTAAGTACCCTAAGGAAAGAGTTTGGAAGATTCAGGAAACCCTCTCATGGGAGTGTCTGGACAGGGGGAGGTTACACCCATGTCCTTTGTCCAGTTTCGCACCTGAGCCGGAGCCAATGGCTCCCAGAACTAGTTTGAACTGGACTATGCACAGGGACACCAAATGTGCCCCTCATACATACTTTAAGGCACTGGCAAGCTCACCCACCCAGTCCCAATACACTAAATCCTGCCTGGGAGGTGGTCACACCTCCCTGTGACAGGATGTTATTTGAATTTGTAAGGCGCACAGCTACCACAAGGGGTTTTCCGGCACCAGCCAGGTAGGAAGAAAAAGAAATAGTTACTGATTAAATAGCTATGTCTTTACTCTACGGAAACTTCCAAGAACGGTTTCCTCGCGTATAGTGAAAGGAAGAGTTCCATAGGGAGGGACCCAGAAAGGAAAAAGGACCTGCTGCCCATCCTTGTAAGTTTGATTCTGTGGGTAACAAATTTGAACTGCCCTGCGGAACTCAGAAGACTAGGTGGTGTATACAGTTGCTTTAACAATTGCAAGTATTGTGGGGCTGTTCCAGATTTGATTTTAAGCATAAAACATCAGGCCTTGAATTTAACACGATTCTCCACTTTAAACCAGTGAAGATTGCGAAGACTGTAGATGACACCATCCTTGGCACCTGACACAGCAGCCTGGCAGCTGCATTTTGCACCACCTGCAGTCTTTATACTAAGTATAGAACATTGCTGTAGTCCAGCCTGGACGTAATCCGGACATGGACAACAGTACGTTGAACAGAAAGGCGTATCATCCACAAACTCTTCTTTAACCATTTTAAAATGGTAAAACAGGCTGAGGCCACCTTAGTGATTTGTTGTTTCATTGACAGGTGGTCATCAATGAGGAAACCCAGGTTGCAAACTTGATGAACTGGCTGAGGTAGGGTGCCCATTTCGACGGGCCAGTGTTGAAATCCCAAAAGATCTTGCGCTTTTCCTAGAATCATAACTTCAGTTTTGTCTCCATTTAGTCTAAGTTGTTTTGCATCCAGAATGCGATTTTCCTCAGACCAACCTGAAGAGCAGGTAAATCAGATCCCCTGAATGGAGTGAGGGAAAAGATTATCTGCATGTCATCAGCTGGGGAAAATAGGGACAAGCCTGCCTCTTTGGCAATATCTGCCAGTGGGCGAACATAAACGTTGAACAGCAAAGGACTTCGCACCGAGCCTTGGGGAACTCCATAGGGAGATCGATGGAGGTTAGAGCTTGCCAAGGTAGAGAAAACCTGGAAAGTTCAGTCAGCTAAGAAAGAACAGATCCACTGTAAGGTTGACCACTGAGGCCCAGAGAATGCAAAGCTTTCAACAAAACCGTGTGAAACACTGTCAAAAGCAGCGCTGAGATAGAGTAAAATAAGAGCCACCATTTTGCCGTGGTCCAGACGATGTCTCCACAATTCGGTAACTCCAAGTAAAGTAGGTTCAGTGGCGAAACCTGCTTTGATACCCGACGGAGGAGAAATTCTGAGACTCAACAAATTAAGTCAGCTGGAAATTAACATCTTTTTCAAGGATCTTCGAGAACGCTGGGAGCAGCAAGATGGGACGGGAATTCGAAGGCAAAGTGTGATCCGCATTGGGTTTCTTTAAAAGAGGGAGCACCATGGCCTGTTTCCATTCTGGAGGTACAAAACCTTCCTGTAAAGAGGTGTTGAGGAGGTCCATGATCAGCAAGAGCGTGGGAGCGTCAAGCGGTTTCATCACAGAAATAGGATGGTCACAAGTGGAGCCTGATTTGATGCTAGCCAGGAGTCTGTTTAAAGTGCTAAGCTCCAAGAGGGACCACGATTCCAGCCTAATGGTGGGATTTACATTATCGTGGATCTGAGACACCCCAGTACTGGCAAAAGTAGGGGTGGTGGTAGTGCGTGTAGTATTTAGCAAGTTATCATTGGCTAGTGCAGAATCTATTTTTTCAACTTTCTTCAGAAAGAAGAGAGCGAGGTTCTCACATTGCATTTCAGTAAAAGCGCAAGGGGTCATCTGAGTATTGGACCCAGATAGTTTTTTGACTACCATAAAATGGTTTTAGGGCAGTGCTGTGCTTGAAAAGTTTTGGGGGGGGACAAACCCAATGCCTATTGTTCCACCTTCCTCTGCTCGAGCTTGGCTCAGCAGCAGGTGTGCAGAAATGGGTCTCTGGTCAGCAGCAACCATTTTGTGCTGTCTGGGGCTAGAAAGTTGGCACCGGGAACACTGAGAGCCTAATGGAGGGCTCTGCCAGTGCTTGGAATCATACCTCCCACACCGTTTACAGTGTGGGGGTATGATTCCAACATGTTTGATATCAAATATGATGGGGTTCATTGCAGCGGGTTTCCAGATGGTCATTGCATAATTACACGATGCTCCTCTACATTGTATATGGCTGTCGTAGGCTGCAGGGGTGTGCTGCTTGTGCAGGGGCACCCTCTCACTTAGAACCAAGCACCCTGCCTTCAGGATTGCAAAAGGCCTGTTATAGGGGACATAGGTTTTAAGTGCAGTGACCCAAGATATACTAAACCTATATCTTTAGTAAGTGGTGAAAGCACCAACTCACACAGGCTGCAATGGCAGGCCTGTAGATCCATTTTTAATGGTCTCTCATGGGTGTCACAATGCATGCTGCTGCCTATGGGAGACCTCTAGGGTACCTATGCCATGGGTACCATGTACTAGGGACTGATAAGGGTACCCCAGTATCCAAACTGGGATGTACCGAAGTACTTACCATGACAACTTAGGGAGAAAGCAGATAATATCAGGACCCCAGCCAGACTAGTCAAAAACCGCATCATATCAAGCAAAAAGTGGGGGTAACCTTAAGAAGCAGATCCTACAAAAACGAATGTGATTACCAGCAAAATCCGAACCGTCACGGACATCGCCTTCGGTAGGTGACACCACTACACATTCAAGTGACCACAAAGTGAAGGTGGAGTATTGTGAAAGTGTCCTATTGCATTTTGAGCATTTGGAATGAGGGAATGTCAGCACCGGGTGTCCAGTGTGAACTGGAAATACAGGGATAGACCCAACATAAAGGTAGGAATAGAAATGAGCATAGGCACATGGATCTATGTACAGAAATATTTATGGCTGAGCTCACGACTGCTCTATGTGCCACATGTTATGGGAACATTACAAAATGCACACCTAAATGTATGTGCCACAGAAGCCCATACACTGGCACACAACATCCTCCCTGAACCCAATACCCTCATCCCCACTGCTGGGAACAAAGACTTAGTGTCCAGCTAATCTCCTAAACTGCACTGTGTAGGAGGGTGCTGCAGTGCAGTGTCACGCTGAAAAGGTATACCTTGAGGTGTACCACATGAGGGGGCTTGAAGATGCAATGGAGGAGCAATCACTGATAAATGTAGATCAGTCTTTGAATATTAATTGGACTTGATAGTGCCCAGTATTACCATAATGGCAATCGTTTGCACAGAAAGCTACCATTCCAATTCCATTGAGCAGGCCACATATTGAAAAAACAGAATGCAGACTCTGCAGCTGCATAACCTGCCAGTGCCCCAGAACCATTAGCTGAGAACTGTAACACTACAAGCACCATCTCCTACTGTTTTCATTGAGCCAATTAAAAATCTCTTTGCATTGTAGTCACCAAAGTGTATCGTCCATGACAGCCTTTGTCAATGTCAAACGCTCCGGCATCTTTGGTGCAATGTAAGGTGTGCATTCGCCCATCTAGATCTTGCCATATGCCGAAAGTATGGACATATATGTGCAGCAATACATGAAAAGTAAAAAAATAAATAAATCAGAGTAACCCTTTCAAGCCAAAAGGGACAGGGTATCTAGAACCAATAAAAAGAAAGCTTCCCTTTTGTGATTAAGTCAGAGTGCATGAAGTAAAGTTCCCCGTCAGTAGTCATGAGCTACACCATCAAAAATGTATTTTCTTTTATAATAAAAAATATTTATAATTTTATTACATTGATTCAAGCGCATATTCTACAATTTGTATACAAAACTGTATATATACAGTACAATAGAAACACTTCAGTTTCAAATCTAAAAACAATCAAGCTCTTCATTGATATCAAAACTAATCTATATAGCAATTTCAATGCTTAATATTCCTTGTAACCATTCCTCGATGTGTATACAGTGATTGGAAACGATCTGTTGTGATTATATACCTAAAGGAGCACGCAATTACTATATATCAATTAACATTTTAAAACAAATTACACATTTTTTAAGAAATGTTATTTGTATGGATTATGTTGATGCAGCGTTTCAGATGTTTATAATATTAGTTCCCCTCCTTCAGGACAAATTCACATTAATCTTTTCATATGAAAAACAGTTGTTTACTGTAGGAGACAAAATTCAAAAACCTAAATAATTTTAGACATATCACTATTTCATAGGTTGTTTATTGCAAACTGTTGACTAACTACACCCATCATATACATGTACCAAGAAAGATATATCAATTATCCACCTAATTCTGGATGAATTTGTAATTTATTCTTTATTTAGAAAAGCTATTGTATTACTCTAGTGGACAGGCAACAAGTGGCTCAATTAGACCTAATGTAGCCTCTTATTCACCCCTTTCTACAATTCATTATAGGCTGTTTATTTAGCTACCTCATTTTCATTTAGATTAAGTGAGGCATATGTTATAAAGACAGCCATTTTCCAGTTGGCCGCCCTATGACCTTTACACAGCCTTTGACCATTGCTGATAGTATATCTACTGATAGCTCAAAACCGGTTGTCACAAAATCATAAATACCTTATTTTCCAAAATGTTCTTTGTTTCATAATCCTGGGACATGTTCCAAAGTTAGGGATATAATCACCTCCATAGTAATGTGTTCCTAAAAAGATATGCTTGTCTCAATCAGCGGTCAATTCTTTATATTTTAGAATATCTCCGTTGACAGCCCTGTATATATTCCAGACTTACATTTTATAAGATTGCAGACTAGTTCTGTTTGGTGTCTCTTAATTTCGGATCCACTGATTTCTTTATCTTCTCAGCTAAAATCAAATAGAGACTATAACAGAAGCTATGGAAAACCTACAGTTGCTCCTATGTTTCAAAGTGTTGCTGAAATAACGCTTGCCCCTTATCTAGTGTCGAGCACTTCCTTTATTTGATATTCGGGGCTTCTCATGGTCTTTCTAAATTTCCACTGCTAATTTTTCAATTGCTGGTCATATGCGTTCCAGAGTTCACTATAAAGCAGAATTACATATCTGTTTTTTGTACAACTCACTAAGGTCCCGTTAGTGCTCCTTCCTCCAATTTTCAAGACCCCCTACTTCTACTGAAAACTCCTTAACCATTGGGTTATATACTAACACGACTGGGCGTTTTTCCCATTCCACTCTTTTGCTCAGTATGTTGTGGCTGAGTCCAAATAGAATATAAATGTTCAATATTAAACAATCGTGGACAAAATTTAAAATAACTAACCTGTTCTTATTTGATAAGGGGGTCGCAAAATTCACATTTTGCAACTAATCACGGTTACTGCATGCTGACCCATCACCAGTCTTAATGGTCCAGCTGGGACCCCAGTTAGAAAGCTCACATTTTAATTAACCTTCTCTTCTCACAGCAGGTGTAGCTTTACTGCTAATGTTTCACATAAGGTGACTTGTTACAATCGCGCTTTCCTCAGCAATACTGTGGCCGTGCTCTTCTCCTTGTGGCGTATCCGCGGAAATGCATCATGACATGCTTTTTATTAACTACCAGTCCATGTTAAAACGAACCACGTGCTCCTCAAATGGATCTCATTTGGGGCGGCCATCTTATCCATGGACGTGCATTTCTCTCTTCTATACAAACTCATCTACGTTTCGTATTGTGTGGTTTATCACAGTTACTAATGGTTGTACACTATTACTCTCCTATTATTCCTTGCATTTAAAATCTTACTAAAAAACATTTACTAAACATTGTTTGGGGGGGGAGAGTTCTTTTATCTCTTAAAGGTGGCAACAGATTTCACTTATTATATTCATGCATGTATGAGTGCAGCAGTGTTACACGATTATCCCATTATTGTATTACCTAACCTTCCACATGTGACAATCTTAATGTCCACATTCTGGAATATCAACCTATGTTGCAATGCCTACATCAAGTAGTCGGAGTCCTATCAATCCAGCCTAAAGGGGGTTGTATTAATGCAGCAGGAGAGAGTATATGTATTCAACCAGATTACCTAAATATCCTCTCCCATTCCTCCCCATTATTCAATCCATGATTGTAGGTACTAAACTTGAGCATAAAATATTGTTCCTTTTGTTTCCTTTTTTTCTATCCAGGTTACCACCCCTTATTGTTACTTGTATTTTTTTTTAACAAAATTAACCATTTTAATTCATCCTGTTTGTATTCCAACCAGTGTCAACTAATGGGGTCTTTTTCTAACCTGTCCTTGTAGCAGATCTGTGTTCCTTTGATCTAATTCTCCTCTCCCTACTTGTCTCCTACGTATCCTTTCTGACATGTACAAACAACAAGGTGTCGTGCTCTCGTGTTCTGTATCCTCGGGGTTGTGTCGGTTCTTGTATCTTCTGCGCTGTGGCGATGCTCAATTGGGACCCACCTCTGAATTGGCCCAAGTCTGGCTCCCTTGGAAACACACAGACTTTTGGGGCAATTGAGCGGGGGGAGGAAAGGGTAGGGACTGCGGGGAGGGAGACCTGCGAGAGACACAAATAGATACTTTCAGAGTCTGTATACCATCTCTATCTAGAGTAGCTGACTAACCCCTCTACACCCCCTTCTTTATGTCCCCTTTCCTACCTGCAAAAGAAAAGAAGAGCAACCGGGCACACAGGAGGAGAACGAACCAGACGCCACTAGACTACTCCATGGGCACACAGTCCTGTGTGTTCCGATTCAAGTTCAGCCTTGTCTACGTCTGTTCCTTTCGTTCTTGCCACGCTCTCCTGTATGCTGAAAATAAAGATGGAAACGACAAACACAAGCAACCTGGCAAAAGGCAGTGCTTTAACAGTTTTGTAGTATTTGTATACTTTCTTTGTCTTGGTTCTAGACAGCGAGAGAGGAAGATCTAAACTGCAATCCATTCCTTCTCGGTTGGCTATAGTTCCTGCACCCAGAATAAGGTGTGTTACACACTTCACACACACACTGCTGAGTTAATTCACTGTCGCTCTGGGTGCTTCCACTCTTTTCAGTGGGCATGAAGACACTGCGGAAGTGGCCCCCGAATCAAGATAGGTTATCAATGTCACGTAGGGGTGTTATCCCCTCTGAATATCTCTCTGAGTATCGTGTAGGGTATGTATTTCTGGCTCTCAGTTCATATCCCTAGAACACACGCACACCCACACCAGGAACACTCACGGTCTGAAGTGGAGTACTTATCTCTGACACGTGGTTTCACTTATCCACCCATACACTCCAGGTTACCTTCGTGAATGTACTGCAATCGCGGGCTCTACAATCACCCTGCATGAAACCAGACGTGGTTTCCGCCAACAGGGTGTAAGCAACCCAAGCGCCTCTAAGGGCGTCTACGCTCCCCCGCACAAGACCGTGTTCGCTACCGGTCTCCACCAACGGGGGAATCAAAATGCCACCAGGGGTCTCTTCGGGTGCCTCGAAGAGGCGGGTACTGCAGTTAAGTCCGGGACACTCTTACCGCTCCTCGAGCCTGCACCAAGAGACATCCGTATGGCACCAGGGATCTTGGACGATTAATCGGTCGCGAGGGCCCGCGTCCCGGGTTCTTGTTCGGGCTTCCGGCGCTGACGCTGCTACGCACTGCGTGCCCCGCGAAGCTTCACGGGTAATGTAGTTCTGCCCGGGGCTTCTCCGATGCATTGCGCAGATAGCGTAATTGCACGCCCGATCCTGACAGAACATCCCTCTTCCCAAGAACGCTATCTGCCACCAGGCTTCCCAGGGTGCAAACGGTGAAACCTGGCCACTAGTCTGGGAGCGTGAACTGCTTCTTTCGGTTCCCAAGAGTTCTCCTCAGGTCCATACCCCTTCTAGGACACCAAATACCACAACTTCCCCCGTACTTTCTTGGCATCCAGGATGCCCTGCACTATGTATTCTGGTTCTCCCTGCACCATCACCGGAGCTGGTCTAGAACGCACCCTACCTCGCACCAGTTTCAGGAGAGACACATGAAACACCGGGTGAATGCGTAGATGTGAGGGGAGTTTTAGCCGTACTGCTACAGGGTTTATGTGCCTCACCACCTGATAAGGGCCTATGTACTTGGGGCTGAACACGCTATGCTTCTTAAAACGAATGTTTTTTGTGGATAGCCAAACCCAATCCCCACTCCCTTACATCTGACCGGGTCTACGGTGTTTGTCGGCCTGTGTCTTGTACCATACTTTGGCCTGAAGCAGATGAGATCGAGCGGCTAGAAGCGTTTTACGCATAAGCTGTAGTCTGTTGTGTACATCCGGAATACGGGTGTTGATGCTAGGAAGGAGCAAAGGAGTGAACCTAGGATGGAACCCATATGAACAATAGAATGGAGTTACCTGTGTGGATGAATGTTTGACGCTATTGTAAGCGATTTCCGCTAACCACAACCAGTCCACCCACGTGTCTGTACTAGATGTAACATAGCACCTTAGGTATTGTTTCAGGGTGTGGTTGAGCCTCTCTGTTTGGCCATCTGTCTGTGGGTTGAAGCTTGTGGAGAGAGAGGAGGTGATTCGCAGCTCCGAGCACCATGTTCTCCAAAACCCCGCTGTGAACTGGGCCCCCCGGTCAGATACTATATCCCGAGGAAGTCCATGGAGCCTAACCACGTGGATCAATAACAGTTTGGCCATCTGACTGGCAGTGGGGGCTTGCTTGCATGCTATGAAGTGTCCCATCTTGGTTAGGTAATCCACTACGACTATGATAGCGGTGTTACCTTGGTCCTCAGGTAACCCCACTATGAAGTCCACTGAAATCCGCTCCCAAGGTGAGTGTGGGGTAGGCATGATTTGCCAAAGTCCTTGTGCCTGTTGGTGATTGGTTTTCGATTGGGCACACGTATTACACTCTCTCACCCAAGACAACACCTCCGGGCGCACGGTGGGCCACCAGAATTGCCTCATCACTTTTTCCACGGTCTTCGTGCCCCCGAGATGCCCGGCGCACGGGAGATCATGACACCAGGCAAAGGCAATCCTGTGTAGAGATAAGGTAGGGAGGAGAACTTGATGCCCTTTCATAGGGATCCCTTCTCGCATTCTCCACTCAGGATGGGCCTTGAGCCATGTCTTCCACGTAAAAGTCTGTATTCCTTTTTGGATTTTTGTCAGGAAACCATCCGTCTGCACAGCACATAACACCCTGTTGGGTTCGATGATGGAGGCCTCGGCCTGTTCACTACAAAGAGGAGTTGCTTCTTGTCTTGTCAGGGCATCCACCTTCTTGTTTTGGACTCCGGGTCGATAGGTGACCACAAAGTGGTATTCCGCGAAGAAGACCATCCACCTGAGTTGACGAGGAGTGAGATGGCGTGCGGCCTTCATAAATTGGAGATTGCGGTGATCGGAATACACCGTGACCTGATGGACTGCACCCATTAACCAATGCCTCCACTTCAGAAACGAGTCTTTGATGGCCAACAACTTCTCCGCTATTGTGTAGTTCCTTTCCGATGTATTCAATTTCCTAGACATGAAAGCGATGGGATGCATATGGCCCGTGGTTTCTTGCCGTTGTGAGAGCACTGCTCCGATCGCAACTTCGGATGCGTCGGCTTCCACTACAAACGGCAACGCAGGGTTCGCATGAGTAAGGACCGGGGCGGATGTGAAGGCTTGCTTGAGCTGGTTGAAAACCTTTTGGGTTTCATCGGTCCATAGGAACGGTGTCTTTTTCCCAGTCAATTTGGTCAGTGGCACCACTATGTCAGAAAACCGCTGAATGAACCTGCGGTAGAAATTGGCGAATCCCAGGAGGCTCTGGACCTCCTTGATGTTATGAGGACGAGGCCATTCGGTGATGGCCTTCACCTTCCTGTCAGCCATGACTTGACCTCAGGTAAGGATGACTCCTAGGAATTCCACGGTGGTTACGTGGAACTCACACTTCGTGATTTTACAGAATAGGTGATGTTCTCGAAGTGCTTGTAACACCAGACGGACGTGCTGAATGTGTTCTTCTTCCGTGGCGGAGTAGATCAGGATGTCGTCTATATATACCACGACAAAAAGGTCCAAATCGGCTCTTAACGTCTCGTTGAGGAAGAACTGAAACGCAGCAGGGGCGTTGCACAATCCGAAGGGCATTACGAGATATTCATAGAGGCCATATCTCGTTTTGAACGCGGTCTTCCATTCGTCCCCTTCCTTTAACCGGACCAAGTGATAAGCACCCCTCAGGTCCAATTTGGTGTAAATACCTGCTGCACGTACTTGTTCCAATGAGACAGGGATCAGTGGTAGCGGATACCTGTTTTTGACAGTTATCGCGTTCAAGGCTCGGTAGTCGATACAACAGCGCAACTCTCCATTGGCTTTAGGGATAAAAAAAAAAGGGGAGAAGCCGCGGGTGAGCGTGACGGACGTATAAAACCCAGTCCGAGCAGCTTATCCAGATATTCACGGAGATATGTGGTTTCTGGCACCGTCAGAGCATAGATCCTTCCGCAAGGAATCACCGATCCAGGGATCAAGTCTATCCGACAGTCATATTCCCTGTGGGGTGGCAACACCTCTGCCTTGACTTCGCAAAATACGTCGGCATAAGCCACATAAGAGGGAGGCAATGTTACATCCTTTTCGGCTGCGGTTGCGATATGGTGTACAGTAGAGAGGAGTCTTGACGGCTGGGACGCCTCAGCTATACAGTAGTTTTGGCAATAGTCTGATTCGAAACTCAGCGTCTTGTGCGCCCACCGTATCTCAGGGTCATGTTTCCGGAGCCATGGAAGACCAAGAATAACCCCATACTGCGGGGCATGGATTATACCGAATGCCAACATCTCCCTGTGATAGCCTCCATAGAGCAACTCGTACTCCCGGGAGTTGTGTGATTGGCCCTAAGTCTAGTTCTTTTCCATCCACAGCGTATACCTTCACCGGAACAGCCTTGGGAACCAGATGCAGACCCAAACGTTCTGCCTCTTTTCTGTCCATGAAGCACCCCGTGGCTCCTGAGTCAATCATGGCTTGGATGCTTTTGGTTTCGTGACCGAGATTGATGGAAAACCGGACAAACATATGGTCTGCTTTTGTGCCCACGTAAGAATCCACCGAAGGGATGGCTCTCCCGCTTGAGGACTTCCCTTCCTGTTTCCTCAAGCTTTCTAGTTTCCCTCCTCTTTATGGGAGGTAAGGGCTGCCATCTGCCCGGTTCTATTTTTGCCAAATCTGGGTTTAACCAGACATTCCCGAAGGAAATGTCCTTTCTTTCCGCAATAGAGACATAACCCTTGTTTGCAGCGGTGGTCCCTCTCACTCAATGTGAGTGATGCTCGTACTGTTCCTATCTCCATCGCCTCTGGTTGGGAGGTTGATCTGTCGGACAAGGAAGTACGTTCCCCGAACGGGTTGCGTTTGTCTTTCTTTTTGTTTTCACCTCGACGTTCTTTAAGTCGGTGATCTAACCGAAGCGTAAGATCGATAAGAGCGGTGCATGTACGTGGCTGGGGATCTATCTGGGCTACAACATCCTTGAGCTCCTCCGAGAGTCCCTGATAATAGATTGCTGATTGCTTCGCTTCCGGCCAATCCGTTTCTGCCACCAACCTCCTGAAACTATTCAAATAGCTAACTAACTCTGAACTCCCTTGTCGTAGCTCCAGCAGATCACGGTCTGCAGAGAAAGTCTCAGCCCGTCTATCAAACGTCTTCTCGAAACATTCTTGGAACTCGTCCCTATCGTACAGTTTCTGGTCGTCTCTCCGCACTATGGGAACCGCCCACTGAGCTGCCTCACCACCCAGGTAGGAAATCAGGAAGGCCACCCTTGCTTGGTTGGTGTTGAACATCTTGGGTTTGCAATTGAAATGTAAGAGCACCTGAGTGAGGAACACCTGCACCTTCTTGATGTCCCCATAAAACCTCTCAGGGGGGGCTAACGGGATCTGTACTGGCATTTCTACTACTACGGGCGTCGGTTGTGATACCCCTCCCTTGTCAAAAGGGTTTCTCTGTAGTCTATCCACTCGTGCGTGTAATGCAGCTGTTTCCTGACGTGATGCGGCCAGTTCCGCTTGTACAAGCGCTAAGGCAGCGACAACGTCCTCTGGAGTGGCCATACTGAAACTCAACACAACCAGGAGGAGACCGATTCGTGGGCCGATTATTCTGTCGTGCTCTCGTGTTCTGTATCTTCTGGGTTGTGTCGGTTCTTGTATCTTCTGCGCTGTGGCGATGCTCAATTGGGACCCACCTCTGAATCGGCCCAAGTATGGCTCCCTTGGAAACACAGACTTTTGGGGCAATTGAGCGGGAGGAGGAAAGGGTAGGGACTGCGGGGAGGGAGACCTGTGAGAGACACAAATAGATACTTTCAGAGTCTGTATACCATCTCTATCTAGAGTAGCTGACTAACCCCTCTACACCCCCTTCTTTATGTCCCCTTTCCTACCTGCAAAAGAAAAGAAGAGCAACCGGGCACACAGGAGGAGAACGAACCAGACGCCACTAGACTACTCCATGGGCACACAGTCCTGTGTGTTCCGATTCAAGTTCAGCCTTGTCTACGTCTGTTCCTTTCGTTCTTGCCACGCTCTCCTGTATGCTGAAAATAAAGATGGAAACGACAAACACAAGCAACCTGGCAAAAGGCAGTGCTTTAACAGTTTTGTAGTATTTGTATACTTTCTTTGTCTTGGTTCTAGACAGCGAGAGAGGAAGATCTAAACTGCAATCCATTCCTTCTCGGTTGGCTATAGTTCCTGCACCCAGAGTAAGGTGTGTTACACACTTCACACACACACTGCTGAGTTAATTCACTGTCACTCTGGGTGCTTCCACTCTTTTCAGTGGGCATGAAGACACTGCGGAAGTGGCCCCCGAATCAAGATAGGTTATCAATGTCACGTAGGGGTGTTATCCCCTCTGAATATCTCTCTGAGTATCGTGTAGGGTATGTATCTCTGGCTCCCAGTTCATATCCCTAGAACACACGCACACCCACACCAGGAACACTCACGGTCTGAAGTGGAGTACTTATCTCTGACACGTGGTTTCACTTATCCACCCATACACTCCAGGTTACCTTCGTGAATGTACTGCAATCGCGGGCACTACAATCACCCTGCATGAAACCAGACGTGGTTTCCGCCAACAGGGTGTAAGCAACCCAAGCGCCTCTAAGGGTGTCTACGCTACCACGCACAAGACCGTGTTCGCTACCGGTCTCCACCAACGGGGGAATCAAAATGCCACCAGGGGTCTCTTCGGGTGCCTCGAAGAGGCGGGTACTGCAGTTAAGTCCGGGACACTCTTACCGCTCCTCGAGCCTGCACCAAGAGACATCCGTATGGCACCAGGGATCTTGGACGAATAATCGGCTGCGAGGGCCCGCGTCCCGGGTTCTTGTTCGGGCTTCCGGCGCTGACGCTGCTACGCACTGCGTGCCCCGCGAAGCTTCATGGGTAATGTAGTTCTACCCGGGGCTTCTCCGATGCAGTGCGCAGATAGCGTAATTGCACGCCCGATCCTGACACAAGGTACACCACATTCTTGTTTCTGCAGTTTACCATGTCGTTGATCCAATGAGTAGCTCCATGAAGTTCTATTTTTTTGTTTAATCACCAAGTCAGTTAGTGCATGAGCCACAGGGAAAATTCCCCATAAGTTTTAACCCATCCACTATACTGCTCTGATGTGTGCCTCTTGGTTCCCTGTATGTGTGTACCAGAGAGTTCCTAATGGTTTTGTTTTTCATGTATGCAAACAGTTGTTCGCACCCTGCTAGGTTCAAAAGTGACCAATTCCTACTATGTTCTTAATCTTATTACTCAGGTTAGTGAAATTAGTAACACACTTCTCAGATTTTTCTCTTTCTCTCCCCTGTCTGTCTACAATGATTGTAGTAATTTGCTCTTTTATGATTAATCAATTGCTTCAGGGAGCCTCTAGCCAGGAACTTCTCCAGAAATATTTGAGCATGTTGTTCAAAGTCCTCTCTCTCTGTACAATTACAAACTGAGTCAGAGAAATTGGCTAACATTTTTTTTTATCTCTGACAGCTTGAGTAGTGGAGCAACATATTTCTCTCAGAAGGTTTAGAGTAAAATTCGACTTCTAGTCTACCTTCTCTCTCTTTGATCTTAATGTCTAAGAAGTCTCATTCAGATTGACTCATGGATGAGGTAAATCTCAAATTTGGGTCACCGTAGTTCAGCCATTCAATGAAGGAGATAAGTTCTTCCTTATGTCCCCTCCATATAAAAAACACATCATCAATATACCTAGACCAATGTGCTATGTTCTCATTAGGGATGTGTTTGTCTTCAAACATGCCCACATACAAGTATGCCAGAATTTGAGAACAGGTCACACCCATTCTGGTGCCCTTGGTTTGACAGTAAGTCTCCATTAAACAATAAAATGTTATTGGTTAAAACGATCTCCACACATTCAAAAATAAAGGCATCTTATGGGGTCAAAATCCCTCAGCTGTTTATAAAATGTCTCTGATCATTTTCACTGTATCCAATTGGGGAATGTTAGTATATAAAGATTTAATGTCAAGTAACGCCACCCATTTATTCATTGGATCAAAATTGATCCCCTCTATCTTGCGAATCATGTCAGTGATCTTTTATGTAGGATGCTTGTTGAGCAACCACAGGTTTTAAACAACGATCGACATATTTACTAAGGGGTTAAGTCAGTGAATTCAAGCTTGACACTCTAGGTCTCACAGGGGGGCTGCTAAGCTTTTATGAACATTGGGGAGGCCATACTGTGCTGGTACAGTGGGGTGTGCATTGTGTAAAAATTAATTTTCATCCAGACACATGATCTCCTCCTCTTTTGTCCATCTCAGGAGGTTCCTCACTTTAATCGCTAAACCATTCTACTACTCCCTATTGGACTTTCTATAATGTGCTTGTACGTCCAGCAAAGAGCAAACGTTTGTTATAATCAGAAGTGTCCATAACAACTATGCTGCCCTCTGTGTCTCCTGTCTTTATTGTAATGTCATATAGTTGTAGTTGTTTTAATGTCCTGTGGTGTTCCACCCACTGTTTTTTACCTAATCAATCCTTTAATCCTTTCTCTATTGCTTGCTCAAATGCATCTACTTCTCTTCCTACCGTATGTCTCCCAGGAGTCCAAACGGTTTGAGGTTTGAGACACCAAGTATTCTGTCTCGTTACCATTTCTTTATCTTAAAAAGAAGTTCAATCTAACTTTCCTAAACAGATCCCTTATATCCTTCTCAATTTCATATTTATTAGCCGGTGCTCCGAGAGTGAAACCTAAACTATTTTCTAATACTCGTGTCGTCTTTAGTCGGGGTTCTCGATGACAAGTTAATAACAGGTGCATTTTGAATATCCTAATCCCATTCCTTTTGACTTCTGGTCCTCATGTAAGGTCTCCTCAGACCTGCCTATGGATACTGATGGGTTTCTCTTGCTTCTTCCCTTACTTGAAAAATCGGTGGCTTTTTCTTCTGCTATTGATCTGACTTAATTAGGAATGGTTGTTAATTGTGAGCACAAAAGGGAAGCTTGCTTGTTATTGGCAATACAATACATGAAAAGCACATTCATGGGGCTCATTTGGCTGAAAAAGGTGGCCGCATAGACAGAATGCACATCCCTATGAGTCCCCACCCCAATTTCCATGTTAAAGCTACTCAAGCTCCTGTTGTGACAAATAAAATAAAACAGTCACAATGCAAAGATCACTGAAACGATTCACACTACCCAACCCCAGAAGTCCTATCGCTTGTGGCTGTGCCACTGTTTGTATGTGATGCATCATACCTGGACATACACACACTCAACATCACTTCTCTCACAAACACTCCTTTACAACCCTGACCCACACAAACATGACTCTCCGATAGCACATACAGGTAACCATGGTGTCAAATATAGTGCATTCTATCTCCAGGTGGAGGATCAAAGGTGGGACTGTGTGCGCCAAGACAGAATATAAAGGCACATCATGTCAGCATGTTGTGGCCTATGTTCAGTTTATTGATGTATGTGCAGAGACTCACATACTCTAACTGTGCGTTAAACACAGAAGCAATCATACCTTATTACTAGCTATCTACTCCAGTGACACCCATTCCTGTGCCATAGGTTAGGTCCTCATGCAACTACCGCATTCATTAGTAGTGAATTAGTAAGTACAGAAATACAGTCTAACACACTAACCATTGTCATGGACCCACACACACCATCCACATGAAATAGGCAACTAATGTAAATGGCATTGCAACCATCCACATTTCACTACACAGGAGGTCACCATGCATAAACACCTTGCATGAAATATATTACTAATTAAAGGGGAGTCTTGGAAGACAACAGGGCCAGGACAGTCTGATTTGTACCTACCTCACTCTCCATGTGGACAGGACATTGAGAATCAGTCTCAACTGGGATTAAGGAGTATGGACACAAAGTGGCATCCACATGTCACATTTGTCATTGGGAAGATCCATTGAAGGAACAGCAATTGTACCATAGCTATTAAGTCACATTTTGCAGTTTATACATTGCTCTGTGTACATATGTGGCTAAAGTTACTATCATGTATGTAGAGTCAAAATGCACCCAAGTGTATTTACAAGAAGAATCACTTGTACACATCAAAAATATTTGTAACATACTTCTCATTGAGTTGTCTGTTGACACACTTGCACAATGGACTTAGAAATCTGCCTATGAATGCATACAATATCCAATACAAGGTTTGGCCCTTTACCCAACACTCCAACCTCATGTGTACATTGACACCCAGCCAATGTAGGTACACAAATCCTCACAACATCCCAATAGACTTACCAACTCCATGATCCTTATGCTATCATTGTCATACTAACAGAACTCTACGCACACGTCACAAAATGCACACGAATGACAGTTAACAGCAAGAGCTATGTTTGGACACAGGAATACAAAAAAAGAAAAAAATGCTTTATTTAGCCTCCATATTGGCATGAAGAAATCAATGGCCAGTCTAAATGTCAATGTTGTGGGCTAGCAAAGCTATGCCAATCCAAACTTGCCTTCAGTAATACTGGAAAGGAATAACTCCCCCGGAAGGGCCATCTAGGGGGCAGGCTACGAACCAAAAGAAAAAAAATAGGGTGGGCTGGGTTACTCCTTGGGAGGGTTAGGGTCGGGGATTCGGAGGGCAGGATGTAGGGGGGAGGGGCAGGGTTTCAACATATTTGGGATTTTAGATCTCTGAAGGGTGGTGAAGGGTATAGGGAGGGGGACTTTTTTTTCCATTTGTCACCTTCCCTGTGGAAGAAACGAGGTAGGATGGGGAAGATCTTCTAGATTTAGGTGGGGTGGTGGCAGGACAAAGAGCTTTCCTCTTCCAGGTTTTTTTTGTTTAGGTTGGGCCTCAGTAGGGGGCTGGGTAGTTGTTTGTGGGATTGATGTGGAATGGTGTGGCAGGGGCGGCAGGTGCTTCTTTTTAGGTTTGGGAGGGAGTAGGTCAGTTTGGGAAGGGAAGAGGTCAAGGTCAATGAGGTGGAGTTTCTGGGCCGAGTGGGTACGAGAAGAGGCAAGGCTAGGAGGTGTGGAGGCAAAGCGTAGTAAAGTATGTGGCATGTCTGTGTGTGGTGTCTGTCGTGGCTGTGTGTGATGGTGTACTGTCTGCCTGTTTGTGTCTGTGTGTGAGCCATGTGGTGCACTAGGGGACTACCTGCATGTCAGTGGATGTGTAAGTGAGCGAGGCTTGTGTCTGCTGAGTGCGTGTTTGTCTTTGTCCTTCTGTCTGTGTGTTTGTGTGCGGAGTGTGGATTTGTGGTCAGGTTTGCGTGTGCTTTGGTCAGGAATGGGAAAAGGGACTGTGGATGGGTAAAGTGTGTAGGGGGATAGAAAGCTGGATTTGGGTAAATGCAGCCGTGAATGTGGAGGCTAGAGCCTGACTGGATCTCTGTAGGTAAGACATGTCAGAGTGAATTCCCTCCAGGAATTATGCCATTTGGTTCTTGTGATTGGTATGCACCTGGAGGACATTCAGCACTGCTATCTGACCCACATAGATTAGCTTCAGGTCAATGGCCTCCACACTCAGGGCAGCAGGGGGGACTGAAGCAGGGGGTGAGGTGACTGGTGCAAAGGCGACTCCTCCCGTTTTAGGGGAGTCACCATGGATAGCGGGCTGGCGAGCAGCTCTGAGGGTGAAGACGGTGGGGTTTGCTGCACTGAGATGGAGTGGACATAGGTCCAGGGGGATCCACCACCACCTGGGAGACCTCACTGGACCTGGACTCTGACAAAGATGTTACAGCCGTCACGTCGGTCAGCTCCTCTGTGGCACTACCATCACCCTTTGTGCCACTGGTTCCCTCTTGCTCACTGGCAGCATGAGAATAACTGTGGCCAGCTGCCTCCCAAATATTTGTGGCACTGTCTCCGTTGGTGCCCTGGTCTGATGCTGACAAACCGATTTAAAAAAAGTAGTTGAGATGTCGATATGATTTTGGTACATAGATGTAAGAACTCTGATTGGTCAACATCATAATTTGTGCTTAGAAAACATTTGTTTATATTAAGTCACTCAATAGCACATTAGTGAAAGCTACAAGGCCTGTGCGCAGTCTCATATAATGGTGTTGGGAACATAGCCTGATGCAGCGTCATTTTTCTCCTTCTCAATATCTTTCATGTACCAGCTGATTCATCTCTCACTCCTGGTGCCCTTGTAGGTATACCATACTTTACCTCATGTGATCCAAAGGAGAATAGACCTTCTATTAAGAAATGGAGAATAACACTTCAGCCTTTGCATACAGCATATAGGGCCAGATGTACAATTGTTTTTTGCGGTCGCAAGCGGGAAATCAGCACGTTTGCGACTGCAAAAAGGGTCCTGGGATGTACAAACGCTATTTTGCAAGTCAGTGTTTTGCGAAATAGTGTTTGCGACTCTCGCTATTAGGAAGGGGAAACCCTTCCTTATAGAGAGTCACAATAAAATGAACCATTATTTTACGACCGCATTTGTGGCCACAAAATACTCGCAGGTTACCATGATAGTAAGCCACTCACAAACGTAAAGGGGCCTTTGTGAATGGATGCAAAAATACTTTTTAAGAGCAGGCAGTGGTCCTAGGGACCACTGCCTGCCCTTATAAAATGAAACAAACGTTTCATTTTTCTTTTTAAAATGCATCCCTTTTTCCTGTAAAGAAAGGGGCTGCATTTAAAAAAAAAAAAAAAAAAAAAACTGCTTTATTTAAAAAGCCGTTAAAGACATGGTGGTCTGGTGACCCCAGCAGGCCACCATCCCTGGGAGTGCAAGCCATTCCTAATGGGGTCGCAAATTACTCCCGTCTCAATATTAATAATGAGGCATGCAATTTGCGACCCCATTAGGAATCGCAAACAGTGTCTGAGTCTCTGTTGTACATTCCAATTTACGAGTCGCAAATTGCGAGTTGCAAAATGATGCAATTTGCGACTCCCATATTGGTAGGGTCGTAAATCTGGCCCATAGTGAGCTGTTCCTAATCCAGAGCATGTGGATCAGCCGGTCCCTTGATTGTTAACCTATTTTAATAAGTCACCATTAAGATGTAGGAGTCCTGGAATAAGCTATTTTGCATGGATCACATTAGTACTGCTTCATCTGCTGTGATAGATGTGCAACTGTCAGGTGTAACTCATTAGATGTCACATATAGGATTTAGGCATAGCAATGTGAAAATATATGCCTACATGTATGGTCATGTCAGCACAGTGCAATTCTCAAATTTACTGTATGTAGATTGCAACACTTTTAACAGTTTGGCATGTAAACACAGCTTATCACACTGCCAATGACAATGACTTCATATTTCTTCATGGACATGTGGCTTACTATACCACCAGGCCAAGAAGAATCATTGTGCCCACAATAGTAGTGAAGATCATTTAACTTGCTAACGTTTGACAAATCTACTGATGTCCCCATCTCACAAGGACAAGTCAGCCTATCCCTCTCTGATAAATATCATCATTCACATATTGTACGGCTTAGATGCCGTTGTGTCCTACACCTGAATATATCGGCCCTTCTCAGATGTTGGTTAAGCCACGTTTCCAGATATCAGATTTAAAGTGCTAAATTATGGATTTATTTTCCTGAAAATAATAATGGCCCTTGTAACAACCATCAATACCATTGGGGAAGTGTAACTTTCACATCCATGTACTTACCCCCGTTACCAGCGAACACCTACTTGGATAACCACTCAGACATCTGTTGTCATCTACACGTAGTCCAAAACATGGAATCTGGTTAACCCCTTCCACGCGCTGCAAATTCCGCCGCGATGTGAGTGGGGGGAGGGGGGCCGGGCGTGGCGCCCAGGTACCCAGGACGGCTCCCGGCCATCATGAATCATGGTGGGCGTGTGCTCATGACGGTCGGGAGCCATCCGAACTCTGCCCACTAATTAATTCGCCCTCACAGGTGGGGAATTGGCCGCGCATGGGCAGAGCGGCAATGGTCGGACGGCTCCCGGCCGCCATGAGCACACGACTGCCGTGACTCATGACGGCTGGGAGCCGTCATGAGATAGACTATATCTTGTCACGCACTCATGGTAAGGTCCAGTCTGACATGTGACATCGGTACACATGTCTAAATCTGCCAGCTGCTACATTGTACAACAGATAGCACCAGTGCTGTTTGCAAACTTTTTCACACAGATCAATCACTACTGACTAAAGCCTGCAATTATTTATTTTATTTATTTATTTTCATCACTTATAAAGCACACAATGTCACCCAGTGGGCTTCCTGGCACTGTCATATGTGTGCACAGCTGAGCTCATGGTACATGAGGGGGGAGTCTCACCAAATTTAGTAGGGTTATGCTTTAGGGTAGAGCCATGTCTTCAGTCTCTTCTTAAACTGGAAAAGATCTTCCAACTGTTGCAACTCAATTGGAAGATTATTCCAAAGTCGTGCAGAAGAGGTACTGAAAGCTCTACCTCCTGATTTCGTTTTTTTACTCGTGCTACCTTCACCAGCGGCAAAGGCTTCTAGCAGGGTTGTACCATACACATTTATTCTGCTTTGGCTTAGGTCCAGATCCGTGCAATGCCTTAAACTATGCAGAGGGATTTAAATTGAATTCTTTGCAGGATAGGTAACCAGTCAGTACAGCTCCGCCAAGGCCGAGGAGGCAGATGAACATCTCGGCCTCTTCAAGGCTAGCTTAGCTGCTATAGTTTGAATCCTCTGGAGTGTATCCGTCAGATATTTTGGAGACTCCAGCAGCAAGGCATTACAATAGTCCAGCCTGCTTAAAATGGTACTTCGTACTATCCGTTCTCAGGCTTGAGCTGTCAGAACCGGAAGAACTTTATGAAGGGCTCTGATAATGGAGAAGCAGCTCCCCACAGTTTTATTTATTTGAGATTCAAGAGTCAATCTATTGTTAAACATGTGCAGTTTCTGAAGGTGAGGGATCTGCATTGTAAACACAAGAATAATTTCTAGACCGCATAGCTTGTCTTCTGTGTAGATGGTCAAAGGTATAGGTCTGCGTCAGTCCCATTTTCCGAAGTCGTCCAATGGCCCTAATTGCTGCCTGACACTCCACCTACCACGCGTTTCAAAATAGGTAGCGGCCCGCAAGTAAAATTGTTACATTAGTAATCGAAGTTCACCTAGTCTTTCTTCACAGTAGGCGGACACAATCAGCAAGCCGCAACTGTCACCATAACAAGTTACAGCCTACGGCTGTGTCCACCTAGGTTCTAAACCACCTACCGTGACTTTTGAATGCAGGTTCAGTTGATGCAAAAAATCTTGTCAATATTGCTGTTTTGTACTACACCATGTCTGGATATACTATATTGTTAAAGTAGCATCCAAATCAAACGCCCACACTCCCATAATTAAGTCACCTTGAGAGGACCTTGACAAACTTGTTGGCAGGTTAAACCAACAGGAAGGTATGCACTACAGTTTCTGAATTTCCACTCGCTCTCAGGCAGTATGCAGCCCATGTCCATTAACAGGTATATATACACCAAATAACATTGTTTTAAGCCACTGTTACCTAGTGTGCAATCTGCGTGATGTTCAGGTGGAAAGGGGGGGTGTGTCTGATGTACAGAATCCTACATTCACCGAGGGCCAATACATTCAAAATTCAAGCCCCCTACTGACACATTGCAAATGAATGGTACATTGTAAGTTGTCTTTGTGTACTATACTCAAGTGTGCATCTCCATATTAACAAATGACAATGGGTTGTCGTATATGGAATGCATACATGACAACATGAGTGTACGCCATGTAACATTTGTCTGAATGAAGTGCTGAGTGAACTCCAGATGTATGTGGTGTACATGTTATACATAACGTGATCCTACTGTGTTTGCGACAACCACTTGCTCAGCCATTAAAAATACTTTAGTCGTGTTCTTGGCTTGTGAGATTTGGAATAAGTCATGCTTGATTTTGACTCACAAAAGTTTGTGACTACTGATATGAGCCTAGTGTACGTTAATTCATGTGTAACTAAACCTTTGAGACATATTCAGAAATTACATGTATGCTGTGGTATGTTTAGAATTTTTTTTGTTCTGTAAAATCTGGTTTGCACTTACATGGCCTATTATGTGGTTGCTTGGTCTTTGGTGTGTGTCTTGGTACATGTTGCTGGGGACATTGTGATCTAACACCTACTGTGTATACACTCCACATGTCTGTACCATGGAGGAGCTGGAAGACAGCCTCCCCTCTACAAGCCCTCTCTTGACCTACAAACCATGGAAGAGATGATCCACAAATACCGTCTCACTAAGGTGACTGTAATCGCGGGCAATAAGAGGAGGGGACAGAAGTTTCTGTGAGGATATTCTTTTATTGTAATTAGTTGGTAGCACTAATTGTTTTGTCAAACCAGTACGGAACACTTCTTCTTTCACCACTCTACTTTTAGGGATCATCAAAGGTAAGTTCGGCGACTCCTTCTTGGCTTCTAGCGTCTGTACTGGGGGAAACAGGGTTTCAGGACGTCATGTGTCTTGGGAAGCCTCACTCGAAGCCGGTTGTTGAGGGAGACAAAAGTAAGAACAGGGCGCTGGTGAGACACTGTCTTCACTTGCATAAATCAGGGAAGGGAGTGAGGGAGCACCGGTGTAGGGCCACACGCACTCTAAGGGAGGTGAATGTGCAGGGAGTCCGGGGAGATTGCGGAAAATCAGGAAGAGCGTTATTTAGCAGGCTTTCTCCCCACCCACCCCGCAATGTGCTCTCGTACCTTGTACAGCCACGCTCCTCCTGGAGCGTGGCTTGGTGCAGCACCTTCCTGGAGGCCTCCTGGCACTCTCGGCGGTACCACTTCTGTGCAGAGAGTGCACCTCTGTACTCAAACTCATTCCTAAGTTTCCAGGATCTGCCTCTTCCTCCTCGGAGTCTCCCTCTAATCGTCGGCTCTCGGTGACGTCGTCCTGACATACTTCCTTTTCCGCTTCCTGCTTCCAGTTAAAGGGGCTGGGTTCCAAATATTCGGTTTCTTCCTCCAGCAGGCCCCTCCTGAAACGCTGATGTTTTTCGGGCTGGGGAGACATAAAGGACCCTGTACAGTGAGTCTTTTCCCCCTCCTGTACTATTAGTGGGTCTCGCATGTGGATGGCCCCGCGACATGTCCCCTCCCCAGGCTTCTCCCGTTCAGGGAGAGGCAATACTCTAGATAAGAAATTTGCATTCCCATTAGCGGAACCCTTCCTATGTCTTACTTCGAAGACATATGGTTGAAGAGACAAGAACCACCTTAGGATGCGGGGGATATGGCCTTTGTTTTTGCTCAAAACTAAATATACTCCCTCATAGCCTATTTGTTACTTACATCAAAACTTAGTTCTTTTCAGATTATCTCATCCATTCACTCACAACAGTGACAATAAACATTGAATTTTTCATTAGTTTTATTATTTCATTGCTTTATATATTTCATAACATTTCAATTTTTCTTTTTCATGTATATCTTTTTTCTTCAATCCAAATGATAAGACTGATTATAACAATCCATACAAAAGTTAAAATTAACACAATCGTTACATACAATTTTGTATCAACAAATCCATTCACTAGAAAACCGCCCCTACATTGACTTCAATAAATACAACCGTACCACAACCATTCGAACACATCCATACTCTCACACAAAATTCATACAATCAGCATCTGTATGCAGTAGAGCTAATGTGTGGCAAAAGAAACCTCTGCGACCAAATAAACTTTTATGTTCAGAGCACAAAGCTCAGCACAGTGTTGACGCGCGTTTCGGTGGTGTGAGAAGGATAGTTAAACCACCTTCATCAGGACCTTTACAGATACCCACGTCAGTATCGCAGCAATCAGGGGACCTAAAAAATACATACAAGATAGTCACCGTTGTGAATACTAAATTTAAGGCAATATTCGATCATTGATTGGGCCAAACATGAACATACAGTAGATATTGCCAGTCATAAGTCACCCTAGCAAATATGCTGCTCCCACTACTTTAAAAATGGGGGCTAAAATCAGTTATTTATAACAACTTTTATTACACATCCCATAATGTGAATAATCTTTAAAAGAGAGAAAGATTCAAGAATACCAACCACCGTTTTAATTTTTTTTTATATAATAACAGTCACCACCATACTGTGATCAAAACATATCTTAAAGTAGAAAGAGAAAAAAGAGAAAAGAAAAAAGAAAAAAAGAGAAGAGAGCGAAAAAAGAAAAGGGAGAAGGAACCCTGTCCTTTATAATCAATGTTTCCAATTTTGTGGCCCTATGTAAGATAAGTTCACATCATTACTCACAGGATCAAAGAATGGAAGGTTTTTTTCCCGAAAATTATCAGCCAACAGCTGTTCATATAATCCCTTGCTCTATGGTAAAGTCCTCCTTTATATTCAACAAAATGAGCCTCTATGTCTATGTAAATAATAGAGTAAATCATTAGGGAAAAGTACCTGGGATGGAATTTACACACACTATACGCGTAGCCTAAATGCCCTGGTATCCTTACCAAAAATAATTTCTTTAATCAAAGTGTGCTGATTTATTCTGTTAATTCTGTGGTCCAATGTGCTAAAAGAGCCCGGTTTAGTCCTAGAAAGATAAAATATAAAACACATCGCATTATCATGCGTCTTTCAAAGTAAATTCTTGGAGTCCAACTAGTCTATCTTTGATAACAGTGAGGGTTAGGCAATATGCCACAAATACTAACCCAAACGATTTTTAGGGAAGTACGCCTCTAATCAATCTTCAACATTCTTATGCATCAATCCTTGCTCCGCTTCAGTGCCATGGCTTAGCTTAGATGATTTGTGTTCTTTTGAAAAGAAAAAAGGGACAGCCAATTAGCATCCCTGTCTTGATCCCCAACCTGACCTGCTCTAATGGCCACATAAAATTAACAACATTCCATGTTCACAGATTGATGATAATCTGCCTCTCTTAGTTATCCGCATCGCTAGTCCTCTCCCATAGAGTCTGTCGTACACAGACAATAGTAGTTTGGGAAGGTACGGGTACAATATTCTCCTTCACATTAATGATTCCGATTATATTCACCATGTAATCAGTAATATACCTCTCTTGCTGATATTAATGATTACCTGTCTCCCATAAATCCTGTCATCAATGGACAACAGTAATCAAACTACGTATGGGTACAGTACTTCTCCCCACATAGACTGTTCAGGTCGACCAAACGCCGGATATACTAACTTTCCCCGAATACCTCTCCTCTTAGTAATGAAAGTTTATATGACACATAGTACCCCTACTGTTTGTAGTCATAATAATGCCCACGAATAACATTGATGACATTAAACACGGGGACACTACTCTACTCCATATAGAGAAATCATGCAGAACCGGCTCCGATAATTCCAGCTCTCCAACATCTCTCCCCTCAAAAAAGGAGGAAAAGGAGTTTGTCACAAACATAGTCCCCACCTACTTATATAATATTATGCGCGGACGACAATAATTAAAACAAACGCGGGTGCAATACTTTACGCCACATAAAACATTGAGGCAATACCGAATCCAGTAATACAGACTGCTCAACAGCTCTCCAAGAGAGAAGGAGTTTACTCGTTAGGGTATTAACTTCACTATTTACTATCCTTAGGTCAGACCTCGAAAGAGGAAATTAGATAACCCCTGGCTAGCGTGCTTACCTTTTTCTCCAGGATCCGGTTCCCGCCGCGCAGTGGCCCACAGTTCTCCAAATGGTGTACGCTCAGTTATTGTTAATTTACGGGGCTTTAAATAGCCCCGTTTTCGAATTACCAGTGGTGCGAAACATTACGTAGTATGACTACGGTTTGTGGTCATCTCCATAGAAATAGGACTACGCCTATACTAGAAATGGTCGCCATATTGTAGTGTGTAATACCAAACTATCGAGGTAGACAAAGGAAAAGGACGAAGGGTGGAAAATTAGCAAAAAAAGTCAAAAAATAAATAGAGGACACGAACAAATAATCATACTCATAAGACTAACCTTATCCGAATAACCCTTAACACAATATAATGTCTGTTCACAAAAGACATATATGTGGGTTGGAAGGGGCTAGGATATTTCATAACAAAGTCACTAAAGGGCTGAATATCTGACATATATTTTCCCCTATCGTACATAGCATGGATTCACGCTGAAGAGATCGCAAGCCCAAGCGCAGAGACCAGTATTGTTTATACACAAGTTGTGATGGCTTTACTACAAATCGAGGTTATAATTCCTGATGGTTATGAATAACTCTATTTTTTGGATAGACTAGTCCCACTTCTTCTAGCATCAAGCCAACTCGGAGCCCTGAGTTCTTACTATCTTCACATATATTGCAATATTTAGCTACAAACAAACAAGCCCTATACGTACCATATATTGTCTCATCCCTTCCTATAGAGAATACAAGTGTGTCATGATTCAGTATACTATATCTTCATTGTAAATCAGGGAATCATACTAATTCTAGCATGCAACAACCTTACGGCCTCAGTTTCATAATCTCTGTAGTATTCTATGGTGTCTAGGGATAGGACCCCGATATATTTTCCATGTTTCATCAGATGTAATGCTACCAAGGTAAGAGACAGTTCATGATTTCGTAATATGCCACGATATATCTTCATTCAATCCTTTCCGAATACAGTCCAAATGGAAGATCCAAAAAGTTTCACGTTTCTTACGTGTCAGTTCTATAGGTTGGCCTGCTTTGTTCTGTACCTTTTCTATTATGCACCCTTTTAATTCTGATTCTAAATGTTGTTTGTCCAGAAAATGCTGTACTATTGGTGCAGTAGTTTTCCTTGTCCTTATAGCGGACTTGTGCTCACTAAATCTAAATCGGAATTCACGTCCCATCTCTCCTACATATGCAAGTCCGCATGGGCAGAAAAGTATGTATATAATGTTACTGCTTCTGCAGTTAGTGAGATGTTTCAATTTAACATTTACATCCTTATAACTAAAGGATACAGTGACTACTGCTGCATCACAAGCATGGCACGAGCCACACCTATGATTACCCAGTACCATAGGCAATCCAGTGATTATCATTTGATGTGTGGACTTCAGTTTTATTTCGGGTATGGACCAAAAGGTCTCTGAGATTTCGTTTCCTACGATATGCCACTAATGGACGAGGGAGTTGGATCTCATTCTCCTCTGTATTTAAAATCCTCCAATTTTTATTAATCACGTTTTTTATTTTGAAATTCAATGCAGAATCATTGACACGTGATTTGATCACGCGGTGCACGTTTTGTGCCTTGTAAGAGTGCATCTCGGTCATAGTATTTTGCCCTTTTATAGCGCATCCCCATGTTTGTGGAAATCCTCCATGTTCGTACAGTTACGACGAACACGAAGAAATTCACCAAAAGGAATTGAATCTTTTTGGCAGCTCGGATGGAAACTACAGTACTGTAGTATAGTGTTTTTGGCCGTGGGTTTCCTAAAAAAGGCTAACCTGTAAGCTACCACCTGAACCATTGATCATAATATCCAAAAATGTCACTTCACTGGAACTAAAATTGGCAGTAAATTTCAAGTTCTTATCACTCGCAATGAGCCAAAGTATATATTCCTGTAGGTTCTCCACATCGCCTCTCCAAATGAAAAAAATATCATCAATAAAACCTTTCCACAAAAGAATATTCTCAAAAGAAGGTGCTGCTTCAATAAAAACGTTTCTCAACTCCCACTCGCCCATATAGGTGTTTGCCACACTCGGCGCACAAGAAGCACCCATACTAGTGCCCTTGATCTGTTTATACAAGGATCCATCAAAGTCAAAGAAGTTATTCAATAGTACTATCTCCAGGCACTGCAATATAAAACCATCCGGTCTATTCCCAGGGAACCTCTGTAAGAGGGATGCCACTGCCTGTAACGCTTGACATTGAGGAATATTTGTATATAAAGCCTCAATGTCAAGCGTTACCAAAATGTCAGAGTCTGGATTGAAGGACACACCCTCAATCTTATTGATGATATCACCTGTATCACGTATAAAAGAGGCGTAATTCTGAGTCAGTGGACATAAAAAAAGAGTCCACATATTTTGACAGTGGCTCAGTGCTCGAACCAATAGTTGAAATTATCGGACGCATCGGTGGATTTTCTTCATTTTTGTGCGTTTTTGGAAGGCCATATAGGGCAGGTGTTATAGGGCACATTTTATTCAAAAAGCTGCACTCTTCTTCACAAATGAGGCCATCAGCCAAAGCCTCATGTGTCATCTCTTGGATATGTGCATTTAATCTGGTAAATTCTCTCGGTTGTGCCGTTCTATAATGTTCTGTTACTGACAACATATCCAACATCTTTTTATTATAGTCAGTTTTATTTAAAATGGCAATACCTCCACCCTTATCACAGGGTTTCACCACAAAATCGTTATTAGACTTAATTCTCTCAAGAGCTATCTTGTCATTCTTCGATAAGTTTAAACGTGGTTTAGTCGGATGTTTAACAATACAGACAATGTCTTTCAAGACATTTTGTTCAAAAATATTTACCTCCGGACCTACCATGTCTAGTGTGGGTGTGAATACTGAAGGAGGTTTGCACTATGACCGATTTGTATCTTGTTGGTAAGGCGGCCTATCCATGAAGAATTTTTTCAATCTGACTTTTCTAAAAAAGGCAAATAGATCCTCATGGAGCCTGAGCTTATCAAGTTGAGTACTCGGAACAAACGACAAACCATGACTAAGCACTGAGGTCTCTTCTACACTTAAATCTATTTTGGATAAATTGTAGATAGGTAATACATCTCCATCATTAGACTTTTTGGTAGTAGCTATGCTATCTACCACCAGTATTGTTGGTTTCGTGTCTTTACATACATCTGTTGAGGTTGAGGGCTCATCTGGTGGTGTCCCCCTCTGTCCTGTTGCCAACGGACATTCCTTCCCCTGTATTAGCCTCTCGGTAAAAAACCCTGGCCGTGGTAAGGGGGTTGAGTCGGTCTACCCCTATAGGGTCTAGAGTTATATGGGGGTCCCGCCATATCTTGAAAATTGTCATTATCAGAGTCAGAAGTCCCTGTATCTGAGAAATTGGTAAACCGTCTTCTATAGTTGTTAACATAGTTAGGGACATAGTTTCCTTGATTCCCATCTTGATAGTAAGTGGGATTCAGATAGGGGTATGCTTTCTCTTGTGTATACCACCGTATATCCTTCCTCAACTTCTCTGATTTCTTGTTCATTAGATATGTATCAAAATCTCTCATATCAGTCTGGATTTTATCTAATCTAATCTTAGCCTTTTTCTATGGCAGTGGACGTTCTTAATTTATCTTCCAATGCGAGGATCTCCTGGTTTAAGACTGCCATGATTTCTTTTGCAGTCTCAATTATTAAAATCATCCAATCCTTGGAGCAGCGGTTCGCAATGAGTGACCACCGCTCCAGGAATTTACGGATTTCAACAAACAAAGCTGGTGCATTACGCACCCTTAAACCTGAGGGGATCACTCCCACTTTCAAATATTCAAGCATGTAATGCGCATGTGATTCCATGCGTTTGTACTTCTTTTTTAGATTTAATAAATGTTGCTACTCACCGTTGTCTCCCTGTTGTACAGTAGTAGGACAAGCACTCATCATTACTTGTCCTATTAATGAGGAAAATTCCTCGTCTGAGAACCCGAAGGTCTTCAGACCCTCCATATTGAAAAGGGGAAAAACTATGGTCCTTCTTCGTCTTCTTTTTTTTTATTTATAGTTATTCAATAGCCTCTTCTGTGCAAAACATTAAAAAGAGAACATATATTATAACTGTGATAATTATAAGAGACAAATACTAGGGAACAACTCAAGACCGACAAAAACACATATATTAACACGATAGGCCCAATCAAACTAACTCAAATTGAAAAAGAAAACTATTATAACTACCCCACAGTTCAAAAACCGTGAATGCTATTGCAAAAATGGGGGACCCCCTCTGTAAGTTATACTTTTCAGGCTAGGGAGAAGAGGGGAAAAGACTACAAACAACTAAATGTACTCCCTCATAGCCTATTTGTTCCTTACATCAAAACTTAGTTCTTTTCAGATTCTCATCCATTCACTCACAACAGTGACAATAAACATTGAATTTTTCATTATTTTTATTATTTCATTGCTTTATATATTTCATAACATTTCAATTTTTCTTTTTCATGCATATCTTTTTTTTCAATCCAAATGATAAGACTGATTATAACAATTCATACAAAAGTCAAAATTAACACAATCGTTACATACAATTTTGTATCAACAAATCGATTCAATAGAAACCGCCCCTACATTGACTTCAATAAATACAACCATACCACAACCAAACACATCCATACTCTCACAAAAAATTCATACAATCAGCATCTGTACACGGTAGAGCTAATGTGTGGCAAAAGAAACCTCTGGGACCAAATAGATTTTTATGTTCAGAGTACAAAGCTCAGCACAGGGTCGACGCGCGTTTTGGTGGTGTGAGAAGGATAGTTAGACCACCTTCATCAGGACCTTTACAGATACCCACGTCAGTATCGCAGCAATCAGGGGACCTAAAAAAATACATACAAGATAGTCACCGTTGTGAATACTAAATTTAAGGCAATATTAGATCATTGATTGGGCCAAACATGAACATACAGTAGATATTGCCAGTCATAAGTCACCCTAGCAAATATGCTGCTCCCACTCCTTTAAAAATGGGGGCTAAAATCAGTTATTTATACCAACATTTATTACACATCCCATAATGTGAATAATCTTTAAAAGAGAGAAAGAGATTCAAGAATACCAACCACCAGTTTAATTTTTTGTTATATAATAACAGTCACCATCAGACTGTGATCAAAACATATCTTAAAGTAGAAAGAGTAAAAAGAGAAAAGAAGAAAAAAGAAAGTAGAGAAGAAAGAAAAGGAAGAAGGAACCCTGTCCTTTATAATCAATGCTTCCAATTCTGTGGCCCTATGTAAGATAAGTTCACATCATTACTCACAGGAACAAAGAATGGAAGGTTTTTTTCCCGAAAATTATCAGCCAACAGCTGTTTATATAATCCCTTGCTCTATGGTAAAATCCTCCTTTATATTCAGCAAAATGAGCCTCTATGTCTATGTAAATAATAGAGTAAATCATTAGGGAAAAGTACCTGGCATGGAATTTACACACACTATACGCGTAGCCTAAATGCCCAGGTATCCTTACCAAAAATAGTTTCTTTAATCAAAGTGTGCTGATTTATTCTGTTAATTCTGTGGTCCAATGTGCTAAAACAGCCCTGTTTAGTCCTAGAAAGATAAAATATAAAACACATCGCATTATCATGCGTCTTTCAAAGTAAATTCATGGAGTCCAACTAGTCTATCTTTGATAATGGTGAGGGTCAGGCAAAATGCCACAAATACTAACCCAAACGATTTTTAGGGAAGTACGCCTCTAATCAATCTTCAACATTCTTATGCATCAATCCTTGCTCCGCTTCAGTGCCATGGCTTAGCTTAGATGATTTATGTGTTCTTTTAAAAAGAAAAAAGGGACAGCCAATTAGCATCCCTGTCTTGATCCCCAACCTGACCTGCTCTAATGGCCACATAAAATTAACAACATTCCATGTTCACAGATTGATGATAATCTGCCTCTCTTACTTATCCGCATCGCTAGTCATCTCCCATAGAGTCTGTCGTACACAGACGATAGTAGTTTGGGAAGGTACGGGTACAATATTCTCCTTCACATTAATGATTCCGGTTATATTCACCGTGTAATCAGTAATATACCTCTCTTGCTGATATTAATAACTACCTGTCTCCCATAAATCCTGTCATCAATGGACAACAGTAATCAAACTACGTATGGGTACAGTACTTCTCCCCACGTAGACTGTTCAGGTCGACCAAACGCCGGATATACTAACTTTCCGAATACCTCTCCTCTTAGTAATGAAAAAGTTTATATGACACATAGTACCCCTACTGTTTGTAGTCATAATAACGTCCACGAATAACATTGACATTAAACACTGGGACACTACTCTACTCCATATAGAGAAATCCTGCAGAACCGGCTCCGATAATTCCAGCTCTCCAACATCTCCCCCCTCCATTGGAGTGGGGCATGATCAGTATATAGTATAAAAGGTGAGCCCTCAAGATAGTTTTTCGATTGCCCATTTTACCGCTAAACCTTCTTTTTCTATGGTGGGGTACTTTTCTTCTCGGGGATACAGCCTTCTACTGATAAAGAGGAGAGGTTGTTCTACTCCAGGGGAAGATTCTTGTGACCGTACAGCTCCTATCACTACTTCCGATGCGTCTGTGTGTATAATGAATGGCTTATCAAAGTCAGGAGATACCAACACCGGACTAGTGGTGAAGGCGTCTTTCAGACGAGTAAAGGCTTGTATCATTTTCTCCGTGGGTTTAGCTAGAGTCTGGGTTTTTACGTAAGGCATCTGTGAGTGGGGCCGCTATTTCAGAATACTGTGGGATGAATCGTCGGTAATATCCTAGGAGCCCCAGGAAGGCCCTGACTTCTCTTTGTTCTGGGAAACGGGGTGTCTCTAATGGCCTTCACTTTTTCTTTCTGTGGTGCTATCATCCCCTCCCTGAGGACGTATCCGAGATAGTTAACAGAACGGAACCCCACCCTGTACTTTTTGGAATTGACGTGAAGACCGGCATCCCAGAGGGACAGCAGAACTGACCTAAGGTGTTTCAGATGTTCTTCCCATGTCGGACTGAATACCACGATGTCATCCAAGTATGCAGATGAAAGGGTCTGGTGGTCCCGGAGCACCGTATTAATTAGTTGCTGGAATGTTGCCAGTGCCCCATGTAGTCCAAAGGGAAGAACATTGAATTCATATAGTCCGTCTGGGGTTGCGAAGGCTGTTTTTTCTTTGTCACTCTCTTGGAGCGGGACCTTCCAATACCCTTTTGTTAGATCAAATGTAGAAATGTACTTTGAGGTTAATATCTTCTCTATCAACTCATCAATTCTGGGTATAGGGTATGAATCAAATTTAGAGATAGAATTGAGGTTTCTAAAGTCCATACAAAAGCGTACGGTCCCATCAGGCTTTGGAACCAACACGATCGGAGGTGCCCATTCGCTGTTGGAAGGTCAGATGACTCCCATTTCCAGCATATTCCTGATTTCTTGTCTAACAGCTTCCCTCCGGGCAGCAAGAATACAATAGGGTTTTTGTTTTAGTCTTTTTCCTGGGAGTGTTGGTATTGTGTGGTATATGAGTGAGGTCTTTCCTGGACTATCAGAGAAGAGGTCTGTGAAGGATTGTAGTAGACCGTCCAGTGTTTGTCTCTCAGAGCAGACCAATTTGTTACTTTATAGGTAACTGGTTCAAGGTACACGAGGTATTGTTATTGGGGAGGGGCTCATCCACATTGGCTTACCGAGGAGGAGGGCCTAACCATTTTTTTAAGAGGTTAATATGGAATGTCTGGACTCGTGATGGACATACCTGTACTTTATAGCTAGTTTTCCCCACGGTAGCAACCACTTTATAGGGTCCCACCCACTCTGCTTTAAGTTTACCTGAAGCGGAAGGTAACAAGACCAGAACCCAGTCACCTACTGATAGAGCCCTCCATCTCTTCCCTTTATCGTATTGATATTTCTGTTTTTGTTGTTTCTGTTCCAGATGGGAATACGTGAGGTCTCTGAGCTTTCCTAATCTTGTTTTTAGAGTAGAGGTATACTCCAGAAAGCCCCTTGCTTCATCTGCTTCTTCTTTTTCCCAAGCCTCTTTTGTCATTTCGAGTGATGAACATCCCAGGCTGCTCTGTACCTGTCCCCTGATCACATATAATGCTAGAGGTAGGAGGCGATCCCATTCGGGCCCCTCACTGCTTAACATTTTCTTTAGCATTTGTTTTAGAGTCCCGTTATACCGTTCCACCAGACCATCCATCTGGGGATGGTATACCAAGGTTCTGATGTGTTTTATGTTAAGGGTTTTACAGACTTCTTTCATAAGGCGCGAAGTAAATGGAGTACCCTGGTCTGTTAGTATTTCCCATGGGAATCCGACCCTGGAAAACAATTCAGCCAATTTCTCCCCGATATTAGCGGTGGTGGGGGTTCTTAGGGGAAAGGCCTCCAGGTATCTTGTGGCATAATCCACGAGAACTAGGGCATAGAGATGACCTCTTCGCGTTTTGGGAAGTGGGCCGATTAGATGCATCCCTATTCGTTCAAAAGGAGTCCGTATGATAGGTAAGGGTTGTAGAGGAACCGGAGGAGGGCGATAGGAGTTACGCTTTTGACAGGTTTCACATTCCTGGCAATAACGTTTCACATCTGCACACACTCCTGGCCAATAAAAATATCTTAAGACATTGAGTCACCTTTTCTACCCCAATGTGTCCAGCAGTGAGATGGACATGCGAAAAAACAAAATCTGTTCTCTAAACTCGTTGGGAACTTGTAATTGGGGTTCCTTCTCTTTAGCCACTTTATGATAAACCAGTTAATTTTTCGTAAAGAACAGTGGGTAGGTCTCTGTATAAACCCTGTCGGTTTTCTGCGCAGCTTGCCAGGCCTGTTGTAGGATAGGATCGTTTGTCTGAGCGAATTTGAATTTTCTATCTAGGAGCCAGGGTTCTGAGGTTACAAGGGCTGGATATTGGGACTTCAAGGTCCTATTACTCACAGTTCTATATTTGGTTCTTTGGACTGTCGAGAGAAACATACCCAGAAAGTCTGGATTATCAGTACAAATTATAAGTTCCTCTGGTAGATCGGGTAAAACCCCAACTCTGATTTGATATGAAGCACCCCCTACTGGTGTGATGATCACTACGGCTATGGGGTAGGGTTTTATATCCTCATGTATGCACCGTATGTGTACTAGTCTTTCTTTCTTTGAGGGCATGACTTATGAGACCCTTTTGGATCACGGACTGTCTCTAGCCGGAATCCAACAATGCCTTAACAACCCTCCCCTCTACTTTAACACTTACATAGTAGGCTGACTCCAATTCAGTAGAGAAGAGGACAGACCGTGGGACATATCTGACCTCCATGGGTTCTTCTTGTGACTTTTTACGGGGACACGCTCGTGCAATGTGTCCCCACTCGCCGCAATCGAAGCATTGTGGACCTTTGTACGGTAGAGCCTGGAATTTTGTTTGGCAGGCTTTTCTATTCTCCGGGGGTGTTTTATGATGGCTTCTCTCTCTTATTTGTCGAGGGTCGGGATGTTTTTTCTGGCTCTGAAAGCAGGATACGTGGTTGAGCCCTGGAAAAGGTCACTGCCATGTCTACCGCCTGTGTGGTGGTCAGGTGTGAGTGTTGTCTGACCCACCTCGGGGTGTTATAAGGAAGTGCCTCCAGGAACTGCTCTAAGTATATGCGATCCATTATTTCTTCTTTAGTGCTCTCATGGGGCTTCAGCCATTTATCTGCAGCTGCTTTCAGCCTGAAAAAGAGGGTCTTCAGATTTTCACCGGGACGTCCCCTCTCTTTCCGAAACCGAACTCTGAATGCTTCTGCGTCTAGGCCCAAATAGTCAAGAATTATAGCTTTTGTTTCTTTGTAGGGGTTTTTCCGTCACTGTTGGTGACTTGGTAGGCCGCCTGGACCTCTCCACTCAACAAAGGAACTAAGAAGAATGGCCATTTTTCCACAGGCCATGCACAAGCCTTGGCCACCCTTTCAAAGTTAAGCATGAACGCAGCCGGGTCTTCCCCCGGTACATACTTTTGTAGGGCAACTCCGCTTGGAGTGGGGTTAGTCACAGGTCCCCCTTCCTGATTCCTCTGTAAGAAGTGTCCTCCTGCTAATTTCTGTATCTCTTCTAAATGAGGGGCCATGTTTTCCTTAAAGATGTCCTGGTCGGCCTGAGCCGACTTCATCTGCCGTTCTTCGGCCCATCCTAATTTCTCCTGTCCTGCTATTAGGTGCTGGATAGGATTCTCCATTCTGTCGGTCAATGGTGGGTTGCCCACATTCTCCACCAATAATGTAATCGGGGGCAATAAGAGGAGGGGACCGAAGTTTCTGTGAGGATATTCTTTTATTGTAATTAGTTGGTAGCACTAATTGTTTTGTCAAATTAAATCAGTACGCAACACTTCTTCTTTCACCACTCTACTTTTAGGGATCATGGAAGGTAAGTTCGGCGACTCCTTCTTGGCTTGTAGCGTCTGTACCGGGGAAACAGGGTTTCAGGATGTCCTGTGTCTTGGGAAGCCTCGCTCAAAGCAGGATGTTGAGGGAGACAAAAGTAAGAACAGGGCGCTGGTGAGACGCTGTCTTCACTTCCATAAATCAGGGAAGGGAGTGAGGGAGCACCGGTGCAAGGCCACACGCACTCTAAGGGAGGTGAATGTGCAGGGACTCCGGAGAAATTGCGGGAAATCGGGAAGAGCGCTATTTAGCAGGTTTTCTCCCCACCCACCCCACAACGCGCTCTCGTACCTTGTTAGCCACGCTCCTCCTGGTGCGTGGCCTGGTGCAGCACCTTCCTGGAGGCCTCCTGGCATTCTCGGTGGTACCACTTCTGCGCAGAGAGAGGGTAATGACGTTCGGCTCCTCTCCTTCGGATCTCGCGCTGTCTTCGGCTCCTCTGTGCTCAAACTCGCTCCTAAGTTTCCGGGTTACACCTCTTCCTCCTCGGAGTCTCCCTCTAATCGTCGGCTCTCGGTGACGTCATCCTGACGTACTTCCTTTCCTACTTCCAGTTAAAGGGGCTGGGGTTCCAAATATTGGCTTTCTTCCTCCGGCAGGCCCCTCCTGAAACGCCGATGTTTTTCGGGCTGGGGAGACGTAAAGGACCCTGTACGGCGAGTCTTTTCTCCCTCCTGTACTATTAGTGGGTCTCGCGCGTGGATGGCCCCGCGACAGTGACACAAGATTTGTGCCATCAGTTGGCGCCTTCATTGCGTCTACATCACAACTATCTATGCAAGAGCGTTTTTATGGTGTTCAAAGTAATGTGTTCGTAATGGTGCTCCAAGTACAGGAAGAGGCCACTAAACCCTTCCAAGTATGAGGACAAAAGCCCCCAAAGCGTAATTTACAAAACAGTCCTGATAATCAAAAATTATATCCAGAAATTTAGTAGTCCAAGCAATGTTGTCGCTACTGTTCTTCATTTCCAAACTTCATATGAATCCAGCGAAAATACAAAACAAGCTCGTAGCCAACACATGTTTAGTCTCGTGGTAATTCTACCAATGACTTCATCAGGGCTACAAGATAATCAATATGTATCCTGATTGTTTTTCAAGCTTTCTAAAATTTCTTAATAAATCGTCAAGGTGTATATTAGTATCTGTAATCTGGCAAATGCTCATGCCATTACAAAAACCATCTGCAAACTGATGGTGTGTTTTAAGTGATGAGTGATATTCAAAGTAAGAGAAGGAAAAAAGGTGTATCACACAACTTTCCGGGTTACAAAATTTGCATGATTACATAGTGTGTCCTGTATTTGTATATAAAATAGAGGTGTGATGAATAGTCATGTTAAGATCTGTAAGCCAGTAAAACTGGAGAGAAGTAAATTGTCAATCACCAACTGAGGTGGTGTATGCATAGAAATATTGTGTTAACTAATCATATGTTTAGATTAAGATCAAAGTGACATCTATGACACACATGTCAGGTACACTTACCCTTGTAAATTTGGCCAGTTATGTCTTCCAATCTATAATAATGTCCTAAGTTCCTAACTACTGAAACGTTATAAAATGTCATGAGTACTAATTAGCACCTCGTAGTTTAGGATCTGTGTTGGAGAGTAATCTAAGCTGGGGTCCTTACCCAATCATATCAAATAGCCACTGTACAATGTTATCAAATTCAGCTATTTAGTCCAAGACCATATCTATAAACAAATTCCAAATATTCATAATGTATGTAATATATATTCAGTATGTACTATAAGTATCAACCCTTGCAACTCCTCATATGAAAATTAAGGTTTAACAGCGAGAAGGTAAGAACATTTCTTCTGAGTCATGGACCAGTCCCTGGGAGTGCCCAATTAATCTCATGCTCCAGTACGGGTTTGCAGTAATCTTGTCTATAGTCTACTTCAAAATAAAAGTATAAACCCATATACCGTATTCGTTTTGTGTCTCTAGTTAAGCATGTTCAGTAGTGTAATATCGGTTGGCCTAACAGTTCAGTACTTAAATTCACATCGTAAGAAGCTAGAAGGGACACAGATAAATATAATCACTCAATATACAACTATGGGATTTATCGCAGCTGATCGTCTTACCACAGTATGTTCAAATCATGGAATGGAGAGGTTTCATGTGCTTTTGGCGTGCTACATCCACGCCATCTTGGAACGAGTATTTTATACTCTCACAGAGCTTCCTAGTAGGAAACAGACTATCCAATACAAGTGTGTGTTCACTGGATTTATATGAATGTTGCAAAGAAAGTAAAACAGCTGGGACAGGACTGTTTTGTAAATTACTCAAATAATCATCCAAATTGAAACACCTCTCCTTCAAATCTGTAAGTTTCATATTAATGAAAATAGTCACCTCCTTCATGGGATTGAGATGAGTTTACGAGTTCTAGCAGGCAATTTTCTATCGATTTTCACCAATGTGCTTTTCCCTGTTCATATTGATGATTTTGCCACCCTTATCTAGCTTCTGCCCCACTGGAACACAAACCACCCCTCAAGAACTCTGTGACAGCCTGGCAGACTTTCACCAAAAGATCACTGACCACTACAGCAACTTCGATCCCCCAACACCACCAACCTCAACCACCTCTGTACACAAACCAGCACCTCCCACTCCCACCGACTGGAAGCAACTCACGACTAAGGACGTACTTTCCATCATGAACTCTATACACTCGGGAGCCCCCACAGACCCCTGCCTGCACCACATCTACAACCAAGGAAGGTAAGTAATCGGCAGGGTCCTCCGGGACATCCTCAACATGTTTATCAGCACGACCTGGAAGCTCGCAGAAGTCGAGCTCCTCTTGAAGAAACCCTTCGCCAACCCTAATAAACTTAAACTACTGCCCCATCTTCCCTTCACCTGATGACTTCAGGAATAAGCTCAAGACCTAAGCTCTTTTGCCAACACAGCCACCTGACTGAGGCTCAAGGAACCCTAGCACCACAAGACCCCCTCCCACCCCAAGGTGACAAGTCGCTCATTATAAACACCTTATGATTGATTGATTTAAGTGCCTCTCAATAATCTTTCCCAGAAAAGGCAGTGAGGAGATAGGGTGATAGTTACTCAGATTTCTTGGAAGAAAATTGGGGGTATTCTGCAAATGGATCACTAGCTCTGTTTTCCAAGCCAGTGGTACTGTGGCAGATTCAAGTGACAGATTGAGTAAAGACTGAACTGCTGGGGCAAGTTCAGCTGACAGTGACAACTGTTATTGGGGGCCAGACATCCATTGGTGAACCAGATTTGGCTGTCCTCAAAGCAAGACTTACTCTTCAGTCATGGGAGTGAATAGGTCTGAAAGTGCGAGAGGATCATTATAGGGCAATAGTGAAGCAATATAATTGGACTGCTCTTGCTTGATAGAAAATTTCCTATTGATCACTTCCACTTTTTCCTCAAAAGTCGTTGACAGTGGCATTGTTGCTGGAAAGCAGGGTTGACTAATGTACATGCATGAGGGTTTGTAATGCCCTTAAGTGTTTTAAAAAGTTAGCTCATGAAATTAGCAGCTTTGGAGTTTTCCCCAAAAAAAGTTTCACCTGCTTTTCTTAATGAGAGCGTGATAGTCAGAGCACCGTACAAATCTGTTCTAACGATCATTCAGATCTTTCGATCTGCGCCAAAGTCTCTACAATTTTCTACATTCTACCTTTGCAGGTGTAAATCAACAGTGAATCAGGATGCATGGCACCTGCCAGAGGTGTATTTGGAATTTTATAGGGGAGCAATTTTATTGAATGTGGTTACAAAAGACTGAAGGAAATTGTCTAATACCATCTTATTGGTATCTGCATAGGAATCATACCATGTGGTTCTTGCTTTCAAATCACTCTGCAGAATAGAGCCCCAACCATCAGCATGCAATTTGCAGTGCTTGGTCTGTCAATTTGCTTGCCCCCACCCGATTCAGAGGGTACTCGAAATTGTAGAAGCCTTCGATTGCCCAATTTCAGAGATTTAAAGGAAGTGGAAACTGCTTTGGAGATGGATTTAGCCACTGATGTGTCAAAGTCACATAAAATACACTTAAAAACCTCTTCCTCAGAGTCCTCTCCTTTAGTAGCAATTATTTTGCTATCTATCTATCTATCTATCTATCTATCTATCTATCTATCTATCTATCTATCTATCTATCTATCTATCTATCTATCTATCTATCTATCTATTCCCATCTATCTATCTATCTATCTATCTATCTATCTATTCCCATCTATCTATCTATTCCCATCCATCTATCTATTCCCATCCATCTATCTATTCCCATCCATCTATCTATTCCCATCCATCTATCTATTCCCATCCATCTATCTATTCCCATCCATCTATCTATTCCCATCCATCTATCTATTCCCATCCATCTATCTATTCCCATCCATCTATCTATTCCCATCCATCTATCTATTCCCATCCATCTATCTATTCCCATCCATCTATCTATTCCCATCCATCTATCTATTCCCATCCATCTATCTAATCCCATCCATCTATCTAATCCCATCCATCTATCTAATCCCATCCATCTATCTATCTATCTATCTATCTAATCCCATCCATCTATCTATCTATCTATCTATCTAATCCCATCCATCTATCTATCTATCTATCTATCTAATCCCATCCATCTATCTATCTATCTATCTATCTAATCCCATCCATCTATCTATCTATCTATCTATCTATCTATCTAATCCCATCCATCTATCTATCTATCTATCTATCTATCTAATCCCATCCATCTATCTATCTATCTATCTATCTAATCCCATCCATCTATCTAATCCCATCCATCTATCTAATCCCATCCATCTATCTAATCCCATCCATCTATCTAATCCCATCCATCTATCTAATCCCATCCATCTATCTAATCCCATCCATCTATCTAATCCCATCCATCTATCTAATCCCATCCATCTATCTAATCCCATCCATCTATCTAATCCCATCCATCTATCTAATCCCATCCATCTATCTAATCCCATCCATCTATCTAATCCCATCCATCTATCTAATCCCATCCATCTATCTAATCCCATCCATCTATCTAATCCCATCCATCTATCTAATCCCATCCATCTATCTAATCCCATCCATCTATCCCATCCATCTATCCCATCCATCTATCCCATCCATCTATCCCATCCATCTATCCCATCCATCTATCCCATCCATCTATCCCATCCATCTATCCCATCCATCTATCCCATCCATCTATCCCATCCATCTATCCCATCCATCTATCCCATCCATCTATCCCATCCATCTATCCCATCCATCTATCCCATCCATCTATCCCATCCATCTATCCCATCCATCTATCCCATCCATCTATCCCATCCATCTATCCCATCCATCTATCCCATCCATCTATCCCATCCATCTATCCCATCCATCTATCTCATTCATCTATCTCATTCATCTATCTCATCTATTGATCCTTGTGTCTCTGAAGCAGTCTCCAGCGGGTGCTTGGCATAGGGGCCGGATTCTGGCTCTGATTCAATTTTATCAACAAAGGACTCTGCTTTTCTCATGGTTAGTGAGTCCTTCACTTACACTTAAATAATGCCCACCTTAGCCTTAAAGTGGCCTTTTGGGAGTTGTAGTGTATGTCAAACATTTTGAAAAAACGTTATACATATATACAAGAAAGACATTGCGCGTCATGTCAGTTCTGTACGATAGACATTGGTTTTTCTGTCACTTTTTAAACCACCCGTTTTGTACTTTATATCCGTGCAATGCAATCTTATATGGACATACTTATCTGGAATAGTACCATTATTAGCCTATTTGTGACTGATACAGGACTCGGGACTGTATGGGGAAGGGGGAAACTATTTAGTTCCTTTATGAAGCCCTCACCCACCAGCCTAGGTGGTGGCATGCTTCATCATCGGGCCCACCCAGTGAAAACGAATGTTTCCCGGGTGTGCTTCTAAGCCTGTACTACAGCGGAGCTGGTATTTTGCTGAGTGTGCAGTGTTGGTGACGTGAAAGTGAAAATTTAAAAGCTATACATTTGTCCCAGTGCCCGAGGGGGTTAACTTTTAATATCTGGGCTTCTGTTAGCGTTGAGAACAAGGCAATGGATGTTGGTGAAGTGAATATTAAGAACTCCTACATCCAGTGTTTGGTCTACATGTTTCAGCCAGGCCTTTCTTTAAAACTGGCTTTCCTCAGGACCGAAAGTTATGTGAAGGAGCGTTCTACACTTATAGTGAGTGTGTGGTCTAAAATGTGTTGCATGCGCTTAGGTGCCCTATGTGTGGGAGGGGGGGTTCCCTCTCCAAGCATTACTGGACTTACAACATGTATGACAAACAAACATACAGAGCAGAGTCTTAGCATAATTGCATAAATCACATAAGTACATATTTGCCGGTAGTGATGTGCATAACTAGCAGAAAAATGCGGCAAAAGTGGAATTGTACTGGTGGTGAGGTTTAGGTGAATTATCAGATTATGCGCTAAGTGTGGTGGGCTAGGTAGCGGAAGCACACACACATGTAAAAAGTGGGCATGCTCCAGTGGTATCCTTACGCTAGTGTTTTTCAGCAAATGCCCCTGTAGAGAGATCCGGCAGAGGTTCTGACCCTGTAATGAGAAGGGGAGTGGCACGAAGGCAGTTAGGAACCTGTAAAGGAAAAGCTTACCTGGTCAAAGTTGAGTTTAGCGCTCTCCTCGCGACTTTGTGGAACAGGACACTTTAGAAACCTGTTGCACTGTCGCGGTTCTCTGAAGGAAAAGGTACCTGTGGCACCGGAGTTTAAGAATCCCTTTCGGCGTGCTCAGGTGTAGCTCGTTTCTCCCGCACTGCGAGTAGCGTCCCTGGAGAGAGGACATGGAAGAGAGGATACGCATGCACGATGGGCGTTGTCATGGATACAGGGCGCTGTTAGTGCTCTAAGAGACATGGGTGAATAGACGAGTGGAAATAAGAAAAAATAAAATGCAATAAAATAAAATTACGAAAGTGGGGTCCAAAGCGAGACGTTCTGAGAGCGCTAAGGGACTCGTTGCTAAAGGGATCCTATCGAAGGGGGTAGAGACTCCAATCAGTGATGTTTAACAGAGGGCGCATTTAAAGAAATCAATTATGTATATGAGGGCCCTGGGAAGTCCTCGCTCGTTGGTGTATGTTCAAAGAGGTGTTAGGTTCTCAGCGAGCACCACGGGATGGAGTCATTCAATCCTTGATGTTGGGTGGACAAACGGTAGATCCATTGTTGTTCTTTAGTCAGTAGGCTATTTTGCATTGTTGCATTGGTTATGATCAAATTGTTCGATCACTGTCCAAGTCATGTCATTGGGGGTGTGACCATGTTGTAAATAATGGTCAGTGAACCTGCTAATGTTCTTTTTGCATCTTATTGTGCTGCGGTGCTAAACTACTCTGGTTTTCACCTTCCGCGTCGTCATCCCCACGTAGCAGAGGCCACATGGGCATGTGATGAGGTAAACAACATTGGTTCAATTACAATTTGTGTGGTGTGACTGTGTCCAGATTTTGCCTGGTTTTAAGTCGAGTGTCTTAGAATGTTGAGTGGGGTGGCACACACTACAGTCATTGCAGGGGTAGTGTCCTGTGATTTTTGGGAGACCCCAAGTGTTCAGAATAGTGTTAGTGGCTGGTTTCGGCGATGTCTTTGGACGTGTGGACACTAGTTGATCTTTGAGATTACTCGCACGTTTATAGGCAAAGAGGGGTTCTTCCCTTTGCCTGGGGCCTGAATTTATGATGCGCCAATGTTTGCGGATGATGCTGGAGACCTAGTAAGATGCCACCTTGTACGTGGTAACGCATGTCATTGGAGGTGGGCCAGTTTCTTTGACCACAGTTTCGAGGAGGGCCTCTCTATTCTGGTTACGTGCCCTCTTTTTAGTTTTCGCAATGATTGTGTTAGGGTAGCTGCGTGCCGCGTTCCTGTAATCTGGAAGCAAGGGCAGCTGATTGTTTTCTGTAATCTGTGAGTTGGCTGCAGTTCCTACGTCTGCAGAGGAATTGCCCGAAAGGGAGGTTTTACCTTAAGGTTCTGGGGTGAAATCTGTTAAAATGTAGTAATGAGTTCCTGGCAGTTGGTTTGTAGTAAATATTGGTTGTGAGTGCTCCTTGCTCGGCTGCGATGTTTAGGTCAAGGAATGCCAGAGTAGTGGTACTGGATGTGCTAGTGAATCGGAGGTATGGGTCACGTTCGTTGAGCCATGTTAAGAATAGAGTTAATGTTTCTGGTGTTCCTTCCCAGATCATGAAAATGTCGTCAATGTAGCGACGCCACACTTTGATGTTAACTAAATGTGGGTTGGTGGTGGACGATATATACCTCTGCTCAAAATGGGGGACATAAAGTCCCACTACGCTGGGGGCAAATATACTCCCCATTGATGTGCCGTTAGTTAGTAAATAGAAGTCACCCTCATACTCAAAGTAATTTTCTTTAAGTGTAGCACATTTGAGGATGAATTCCCTGGGTGTATGGTATGCCCAGGGTGTGTGCATCAGTACGTCATGCAGAACCTGGAGCGTGGTGTCCTGTGGTAGGCTTGTGTAGAGACTTTCTATGTCTAATCCCACCATTAGCTGGGTCGTGGGATCAAAGTTCAGGTCTTTGAAGTTTAGAAGATGTTTAGTGTCTTTTATATAGGTCAGTGTTTGTTGGACCAGAGGGTTAAGAAAGTGGTCACAGTATCTAGACAGCGGTTCTAAGAGGGAGTTGATCCCAGAAACAATGGGCCGTCCCGGGGGTGGGATTATTCCTTTTTGGACCTTGGACGGTATAGAAGTATGATACCTAAGCATTTGGGGTGCACAAAAAATCAGCTTCTTGTTTAGATATGTGGCATGCTTCGCTGGCATCATCCACCAGGGTATTGATGGTGGCTTGTAGGGTCTTGGTGGGGTCATTTCTGAGTTGTTTGTAATTACATGCGTCGCTTAGCATCCTTTGTCGTATTCCGTTTTGTCTTGTAGTACAATACCTCGCCCCTTGTCAGCTGGCTTGATGATGTTGTCCTGTAGCTTTCTGATGGTCTCCTGGTCTTCTCTGGAGAGGTTGTTAAATGTCCTGATAGAATCGAGTTTCTCTGTATCATGATAGCTTGTTCGAATATGGCGATTTCTGCCGGGACACTGGTTGGTGGGGGTGTGAAATAGATTTTAGTTTCAAGCCCGTCTCATTGTTGTTGTCAATTGGGTTGTCGTTGTTCGTTCTTGGTTTTTCAAAGAAGGCCTTCAGTTTGAGCTTTCTGAAGAAGTCAGCAAGCTCTACGTGTAGTTTGAATTTGTCCAGTCTGGTGGTCGGGACGAAAGATAGGCCCTTGTTGAGTACTGCGGTTTCTTTAGGTGAATGTGGAGTGCTGGATAGGTTGAATATCAGAGTGGTCGGCAAGTCATTGGTCATTGTTTGCTCGTGCCTGGTTGCTGTTCCCGTGTTTTGTTGCGGGTTTTCGCACTCGCTGGGTACTCCTCTTCTGAGCAGTGTACCTGTTGGTTTTCTTCTGCCGTGTGACCTCCAGCCCTGTCCTAAAAAAGGTGGCCTGGGGTTGCCTTGGAAGAAAGGTGGTGGGCCTAACTGGTACATGTGTGGCCAGCCAAACTATGGGTTTTGTGGAGGTCCGAAAGGTGTTGGTCCATAGGTAGGTCCTTGTTGTGGTCCGTGCCAGGGTTGTTGCCATCATTGTTGTGGACGTCCTCTTTCTCGTCGTTTAGATGAGCCAGTGCTGGAATCACTGAAAATGGAGCTGCTGTCTCATGATACATCACTGGATTTGTTGGGGGGTACATAGTTGTCGTCTGTATAAGGGTATGTTTTGACATAGGAAAACTTCTTGAGATCCTTCTGGAATTTTGTTATTTTTGCTTTTGTTAAGTATTCCTTGTAGTCTGCCATTTCTTTGTTCTAGTCGTCCAGCTTTTTCTTGTGTGAGGTGATGGTGGTTTTGAAGTGGCTCTCTGTGGCTTGGATGTCGATTATCATTGCCTCAGATAGACGTTTGGCCGTTTTGATGATCAGCACCAGCCAATCTCTGGTGCAGTGCCAGGCAATCTGGGCCCAGTCTCTCCTGAAGGTGGCATCTTCCAGGAAAATCCTTGGGGTGTTTGTAACGAGGAGGCCTCTTGGGGCTGTGTTTGTCCGGAGGTATTCTGTCAATATAAGGCCATGTAGAAGGGTTCTGATTCGGTTGCACTTCTTCTCAGTTAAGGTATCCCAGTCTATTGTTTGGGCTGCGGTGTTGGAAATGTTCAAATCTGCCAGAAAAGAGGGGTCTGCAAGGATTTCGCTGATGTCGTTTTCATTGTAGGTTAAACCATGGCTTTCTGCCATGGTGGATATGGAGGTATGAGAGAAACTCTCGCAGCTCTGCGCTGCTTACAGTATTCAATTATCAAGGAGAGAGAGAGGACTAGGTAGCTAGCCCGTATTCCCAGCTTTATTATATGAAATCAAAAAGGACTAGCCTATTTGTAACTGATACAGGACTCAGGACTGTATGGGGAAGGGGGAAACTATTTAGTTTCTTTATGAAGCCCTCACCCACCAACCTAGTTGGTGGCATGCTTGATCATCAGGCCCACACTGAGTGTGCAGTGTTGGTGACATGAAAGTGAACATTTAAAATCTATACAGTGGTCCCAGTGTCGAGGGGGTTAACGTTTAATATCTGGGCCTCTGCTAGTGTTAAAAACAAGGCAATGGATGTTGGTGGAGTCAATATTAAGAACTCCGACATCCGGTGTGTGGTCTACATGTTTCAGCCAGGCATTTCTTTAAAACTGGCTTTCCTCAGGACCGAAAGTTATATGAAGGTGTGTTTTACACTTATAGTGAGTGTGTGGCACCTTAGCGCGTGCAATACATTTTAGACCACACACTCATTATGTGTAGAACACACCTTCACATAAATTTAAGCCCTTTGTTAAGCAATGATATTTCCTCTTGTGTTGGTTGATATTGTGAAATATTTACAATTAAGTCGACATTTTCTATTTTCGGCTGCGCAGTGAATACGGTTTTCTTTCATTTGGCCCTTCTTGTTTTTCTTTTGCTTGCAAGGTGTTTCTAGTCCCTCTTCCTCGGCCTCGGTTTGCGGCTCTTCCTTGACTTGCCCCTCTCGTTAGTCTTGTCTAGGTTCATAAACCACATCTCCTCTAAAAAAAATGTTGTCTTAGATGTTTCACTTGCGTCCCTTGGTATTTCACCTTCACTAATGTCTGATTCACTTGTGCTTACTATTATTGGCTTTGAGTGCTGCATCGGATAGTTATTCTTTAAAGTGTCAAATCGTCTTGCAAATGTTAAAATCCTGTCTTGTAGATAATCCTGCTCATCACGTTTAAATTTCCTTCGTTTACGCTTTGTATTTCGGTTTCATATTTTTCAAGCCTCGTATCCATTTCTTTTCTCAATTTTGAAACCTCTTCTTGATTTGCTTCATTCTTTAGGATTTCCTCAATTTCTTCTAGTTTCTTTGTGACTTCAATTACATGATTTCGGGCATGCTTGATCCATATTTGCATCATATTAAGAGAGCATTGTAAAATATTCTCAACCCATTCTTCCAGTAGTTCTACTTTGGTGTCTGGGTGCGTTGGCATGGTAAAAATCCTTAGTTCCCTAGGAACACATTTCACTTCAATGTAATTTTCCAGAGCTAATATTTCCCAGCTCTTATTAACATCCTTCTTATACAATCTTTCCATTTTGTTCATTTGGTGCTTAAGGGACGTGCACTACAACTCCCACAAGGCCACTTTAAGGCTAAGGTGGGCATTATTTAAGTGTAGGACTCACCAACCGTGAGAAAAGCCGAGTCAGGCTGAAACGCGTTGGTGGAGTGTGATACTGCATTGATAAATTAAGCAAACTCCTGCTCAAGAGATGCAATGAAATTATGCAGTAACTGTTGGCACTCCAAAAGGGGGTAAAAACATTTCAAAATAACACAGGACTTATATTGGCTTAACATTTTACATCTTATTTATGTTTACATTGATAGCAGTTCATTATATTTGTCACCTATGTGTATCACAAATTAACTACAGTGTTGGTGATATGTTATTTTCTAATGGGTTGAGTGCCCCCAACGGACAGATCGCGGAGACCCCCTATTTAAAAATTCTGGTATTTATTCAGGGATTGTTTTTTTGTTTGCGTGTGTTTATTGCTGGTTAAGTGCCTTATCACTACAGAGATTATGATGCCTCAATTCTTGTTCTTTGTTCTTTATGGATGCAAGTATTGGCACAATCTAGGTGTATATGATAATAGGTTGCTATTGCTATATTAATATATACTTTCCGATGGTTAGGTAAATAGGTATGCGAGTTATACTTGTACAGATAAGGTGTTGGGTGATTTTAGAACAACATCCATATGACTGATAATTATTCTCTTCACCAATTCCAGTAACTGGGAGTATCTATTGGTTGCAGATTTCTATGTGATCCTTAAGATCGTTTTCTCTTTTGTGTTGACTTTCTGCATGTGTACACAACCTTTCTGACTGTGTTCTAATGTGAGGATGTTCATGATTCACACCTCTGCTTTTACCTCCTGCCTATACGTATGTTTCTATATAGGTAGCTCGGTGACAATGTGACAGTCGCGTCTTATTGCATTGGTCCTGTTATACTTCACAACTGCTGTCCCTTGTTATAAGTTTACATACAGTTCTTCGTTTGTATTGAGCCCAAATGGTATTTTTGTTTGCAGTCTCAATATGTATTTGCTCTCCAGTCTTCGTAGTTGTAAGGTTCTCCACCTCTCTAATTGCTACTCCATAGTACCATAAGGTTTTCCAATTACTATCATGTTGTTGAACATGATGTTTTGCAATTGCAGAACTAACATCCTTGTATTTGACAGCCCGTATGTGTTCTAAATTTGCTTCTTCAACTGGCATATTGTGCTCCCTACATATTTGAGACCGCATTCACATTCAATGACATTTACCACAAACTGTGTGGTGCAGTTTATTTTCTGTTCAATCGGCATTACTTTTCCATTGGAATCTTTTAGTTGGTATTTTTTCCGATCCTAGATGCTTTGCAGTTATTACGTTTTACGAAGCCTTTGCTTTGCTGTTATAGCCAGCTTTCCAGTTCTTGGTCTGAGTAATGGCTTCTCACTAATTGATCTCGAAGGGAGCATATGTATTTGTTGTCTCGTTTTCCTCTTTATCATTGCTCCTTGTTGAATGTATGCTGTTGGATATTTGCGTTGATAAAATCTTGTTTTTACTTTGTGAATCTAAGCATTCGTCCTCTTTTTCCGAACAATTTCTTATGCTCCTTAAGAACTCTCCATTTGGGATACTTTTGATTAGTGCATTGGGATGAAAACTGGTGTCATGTAATACACTGTTGGTTCCAGTTGGCTTTTTGTACATGGTCGTTTCCAATCTTTGACATATACTTTGATGTCCAGGAAATCGATTTCCTTTTAACTGATATTATACGTGAATCTTAGGTTGTGCTCATTGCGATTTATAGCTTGGAAATAGTGTTGGAAATATTATTTTGTCCCATTCCATATCAGGAATAAATAATCTATATATCGCAGCCAAATGACTATTTTGGATGGATATAGATTGTACATGTCACTCCATGCCCCTTCGCTCTCCCACCAGCCCATAGTTAAATTGGCATAGCTGGGGGAGAATGAAAGTCCCATTGCGGTCCCGCAGACTTGTTGGTATAGTTGTCGATTTGAAGAAATGATCTTGTAAACACGTCTATCATTTCTAAGATCATCGCGGAGTGTGCAGTTTCTCTCATAGCGTTGTTTGAGAAAGTATCTCATTGCATTTGATCCTGTTTCATGTTGAATTGAGGTGTATAGAGCAATTGTTGATCGTTATGAGCAGATATTTTTTTTTGCCATTCCGATATTATTTTGAGAAACTCTCCACTGTCTTCGAGATATGATAACGTTGAGACCATAGGGAAGATATAGTAGTCGTATTTCAAACCTGGATCTACACCCGCACACTAGTGGTCTACGAGGTAGGTGATTGAGTGTCTAGTGAATCTTGGGGACAAAATATATAGTTTGGCATGATTGGGTGGACAGAAGTCAAGAATTGGTATTCATCACCGTTTAATAGTTTTTCATCATGCAACCCCTTTAGTTTTATGTTTAGATTGGACAGCATTGGTTCAATGGGATTGTATTTCAGTTTTATTTTTTATTTTTCCGATCATTCAATTGTCTATATGCTTCTTTTAAATCTTGTTTGCTAAGAATCACAATATTGCCTCCGTTGTCTACTGGCTGTACAATTATTGATCGATTTTTGTATAGATTTTTCAAGGCTGTTCGCTCTGATATTGAGATTTTCATTGTCGAGATTTTCTTTTTTTCACTCGCAATTTCTCAAGATCATTAATAACTGCATCATAGAAAATGTCCACTTTATTGCCAGGAGGTAGAACTGGACAAAACGTGGAGTTTGAAAGAACTCTGTATATGATCATTGGTGTCCCGTTCCAAATGTTCAATGATCTGTGCCTCAGTCAAGTCTTCATCACTTAGGTCATGCATTAGATCAAGTAGCAGTTTGATGTCACTTATTTGATCTATAGTTAAGTTGTTTATTGGTACCCCCATTGTACATTCTCTCTGTGTGGAATCTTTTTGGAGAAAAGTTTAATCAGTTTTAATTTTCTTAAGAATTTGTAAATGTCTATTTTGGCTTTCACTGGGTCTATTTTTTGTTCTGGCAAAAGGAGAGACCTTAGTTAATTAGAGAATTCATGTTTATTTAATTTTTAGTTCGATAAATTAATGGCTAGATTTTTCTTTTTTTCTTTTTGTTCCCCTTCTAAAGATGATATGGTGTCTTCATTTACTTTTTCTGTCTGTTGCGTAAAGGGTAAATTATTTTTTGTGCCACCCCCTCTTCTACATTTTCTATGTTTCTTTGAATGTTTCTTGTAAGGCCTCCACCAACATTGCATCCTCGGTCTCTTCCTTTTGATGTTTGGTTGTCCAGATACATCAGTTACATTTCTTCCAATAATGTTGCTCTTGTTACACCTTCGACAGTTCCTTCTCTGAAATCTGTATCAGATTCACTTATTTCTGCCATTTAGTGAGGGTAGAATAGTTTTTGCTTCCGTATCATGTCGTTTATTCAGTGCTTCAAAGCGTCTGGCAAATGTGTATACTGTCCCATTAACATAGTTGGTTATCTATTTAAAAATGTCGTTGTTTCTCACTTCTATGTCAGATTCATGTTTTTCTATTCGCTCCTCCATCTGTTTTTTCTGTGCTAGGGCATGTTGATATTTTTTCCTCTCTTTCTCTGATGGACTTGGTTAAGTAGTTTTGGACCAAATGTTATTTTCACTCCATTCAAACATCATCTTCGGTCTTACGTTTGGATGGTTTGGCATCGTGAATATGCTCAATCCCCTCGGCACTCTGTACATTTCTATGTATTTTACGAGTGAGATTATTTCCCGGAGGAGCCTAGCGCGCAACCAAGATGGCCGCGTAGGTGCGAGGCTCCCGAGGACCTCCGCGACCTCCTGCATAAATCCTGACAGAATCCTGTCCCAGATGAGGGGACTGTATTTGTGAGCCCGTGCAGAGGTGACGCCCGTTTTCCGTTTTTAAATCGGACCTCGGACACCGGCGGGAGCATCGATTGAGGTTTGCGGCCTTCTCCACGCCGGCCCCCCGTACTAGAGTTGTGGGGCGATCCGGACACAAAGTGAACAACAGCGGAGGGCAAGGCTGGGTGGCTCGCGTACCCCGCACTTTCACTTGCGCTTTTGCGCCCTCCTTGCTGCCAGGCGAGGTTGGGTTGCGGGGCGGTGTGCGGTGCTGTGGCCTCGTTGGGCTGCCCTGCCGGCCCGTCGGCTGCGATCTGCCCTGAGGAGCGGTGGTCGCCCCCCCCGGAGCCTTTGAACGGGATTGTCTGCCCCCTTTCTGAGGAGACTGGCTCGATTTGGGGATTGCGACCATGGCCACAAAACAAGATGGCGACCGGGCCAAGGTGAAGTCGACCCGTCGTGGCACGGCCCAACAATCCAATAACATGGACCGTTACACCCTCCAGAAGGGATCTCCAGAGGTGCTGCGTAGGTCCCCCACGGGCCCGACTGATGCTCCTGTTCCGCCCACGGACCTGACCCTCCGGGACGTCATGGGCGCCATCGCCGAGATGAAGGCCTCGGTGGACCAGCGCTTTGACACTCTGGCGCAGAAGATCGACTCGGTCCTCGTGGACGTGGGCCTCGTGAGAGCCGATTTGTCTAAAACAAATGACCGGGTCGATTCTTTGGCCCACTCTACCTCGGGCCTCACAACTGACGTGGCGGCCCTCCAACAGGAGGTGCGCAGGCTTGGCCAGGCGAGCGCCCTGTTGAATCGTCGACTGGAGGATTCCGAGGGTCGGGCCCGGAGAAACAACGTCCGCATTATCGGGGTGCCGGAGGGACGAGAGGCGGAGGCAGCGGATCTGTTCGTGGAGGACCTGGTCCTCACCCACCTACAGCCTCGGGGGCTGAGCAAATTCTTTGCAGTGGAACGGGCCCATAGGGTCCCCGGGGGTAGGCCTAAGATCGGCGCCCCTCCGAGGCCTCTCATCGCCCGGATCTTCAATTTTAGGGATAGAGACGCTATCCTGCAGACTTCTAGGCTCCAAGGGCCAGTCAGACTTGATAACATGGATATTAATTTCTATCCTGACTTTACCCCGGCGGTCCAAAAACAGAGACTAAGCTTTCTGGGTGTCAAACGTCGCCTACGAGACCTGAATCTCAAATATTCTATGCTTTTTCCAGCTAAGCTGAGGGTGGAGGTAGATGGCCGCACGCACTTTTTTGATCGTCCCGAGGCGGCCGGGGACTGGCTGGACACTTTGCCCGGAGATCGGGGCCGGGGGGCGGGGGGGAGCGGTTGGTGGGGAGGGCCCGCCGGATCAGGACTAAGGGACTAATGGTATGCCTTGCTCCGGGCTGTGTTATTGTCACCATTGACTGTTAGGGTAAGTTCCCCTCCTGTGGAGGTCGTGCGGGGTCTCTTGGGGGATCTCCCTCCTCCTCTGGGGGACTAGTTAGTTTTCTTCTATGGGGCGACAGGCACACTGCACTTTGGGGGGGCTGTTTGGGCTCATGCAGGGGTGCAGGGTGGGGGGAGTTCTGTTGGGATGGGTGGGGTGGGTTGGGGTGGGGTGTGGTTCGTTTCTACCGCAAGGCAAACCCTTTATTGTACTGGTGTTTTTGAGTTGCTCTCGGGGGGACAAATGATGGCTTCTGTATGTGATGGGGGGTAGGGACCTGACTTTGTTGTCCTGGAACGTTAACGGGCTGGGGGATAGGATTAAGCGGGGTGTGGTCCTGCAGTATCTGAAACGGATTTCGCCTGATGTGGTCTTTCTGCAGGAGACACACCTTATTGGTAACTCCTTTTGTGCCATGAATCGAAGTGGTTATCGTTTGGTGGCCCACTCGGGCTTTACGTCAGGCTCACGAGGGGTGGGCATTATGATCAAGACCTCGCTCCCGCTAGAAATTGACGAGGTGCGCCATGATGAGAGGGGACGCTACACTGTTTTGGTGGGGAGAATGGAGGGCAAAGTAGTCGTCTTTGTCTCAGTGTACGTCCCACCGGGGTTACAGTCCACCACCTTTGCGGACCTGGGGCGCCTCCTTCTTGACCTTCCGGGGGGGCTTCTGGTGGTTGGGGGGGACTTCAACGCGGTGGTTTCTGGGACTATGGATCATTATCCCCCTAGGGACCTCCCCCGGGCACAGGCGTGGCTGTCGGGCCTTTTGGACACACTGGGATTGGTAGACTGCTGGCGTTTAAAGCATCCCACTCAGCTGCAGTACACCTTCCATTCGGGTGCCCATGGTAGCCTTTCGCGGCTTGATCATATCCTTGTCCCTGCGGCCTATGCCGGGAGGGTGGGGGAGGTGCGCCATCTGGCGAGGGGCATTTCAGACCACTCCCCGCTCCTGTTGCACTTTGATGTCTTCCCGAGGGGGGAGGGCAGGGTAGCTCCAATCAACGCTTGGTACCTGCGCGACCCCACTATTCGCGCTGACTTGATTAAATCCTTGCAACGGTATTTCGAGGAGAATGTGGGGTCAGTCCTGTCGGCTATCTCCCTGTGGGAGGCTTTCAAGACAGTGCTGAGAGGGGAGGCCCTCTCCTTTATTTCCCATGCCCGGAGGCGCGCACAGGAGGAGGTGACCCGGGTGGAGGCCGAAATTACTGAATTGGAGGGTGATTTGGGGAGTGGGGTGACTGACGCTGCGCTCCACGTTCTGCACCTTAAGCAGGCGGCCTATAGGGCCCTCGTCACGGAGGCGGCCAGGGGCCTCAGCAGAGAGCAACAGGGGCGATTGTATGATGTGGGTGATAAGGCGGGCAAGTTGATTGCGTGGCTGGATAAGAAGGAGAGAGCGAGTCGTGTGGTCCCGCTGATTGAGAGGACGGATGGCGTGCGTGTCATTGAGCCGGAAGGCATTGTTTCTTGCTTCGCGGACTATTTCCGCGAGGTATATTCCCCGGTTTCTCCCTGCTCGGAGGAGGATTCCCATGCCCTGCTGCGTGACATCGCGCTCCCCTCCCTTTCTGTGGAGGACAGGGAGTCGCTGGATGCCGCCCCCACCTCGGACGAAATCGCCCTCGCCATCCGCTCGGTCGCTTCTGGCAAGGCCATGGGCCCAAACGGCATTCCTATCGAGTTATACAAGCTGCGACCGGATGTACTGGCACCCCACCTCCGGGCAATGTTCCTTGCGGCCCACTCGCGGGGCTCCCTCCCGCCGGACCAGCGTCTGGCTACCATCGTGGTCATCCACAAGGAGGGGAGACCTCGAGATCGGGTCACCTCCTATCGGCCTATCTCGCTCTTGAATGCGGAACCTAAAATCCTCGCCAAGGTGCTTGCCAACCGGCTGGTCGGCGTGGTGGGCGACCTGGTCCACCAAGACCAGTCCGGCTTTATCCCCCATCGCAATACGGCTCTTAATCTGCGGCGCCTGCACGGCGTGCTAGCGCGTGTTCCGTTCGTGCGGGAGCCGGCCATCTTGGGGTCTTTGGACGCCACTATGGCGTTTGACACACTCGAGTGGCCGTACATCTGGGCGATGCTGGCGAAGTTTGGCTTCGGGCCGGGTTTCATCAGCTGGGTCAAATTGTTGTACTCGGACCCACTTGCGCAGGTGGTGGTGAATGGTCGAGTCTCGGCCCCATTCGTGCTGGGACGGGGCACGCGACAGGGTTGCCCCCTGTCGCCGCTCCTGTTCGCACTGGCCTTGGAACCCCTGGCAGAGTGGCTGCGGTGGCACCCTTCTATCCGAGGTCTCCGTTGGACCCCTGAGTATGAGGACCGCGTGTCTCTCTATGCAGACGACATCCTTTTGTACTTAGCCTCCCCGCGCAAATCACTGATTGTCCTGGTCGATGTTCTGCGCTCTTTTGGCCGCAATTCAGGCCTTGTCATCAACTGGGCCAAATCCTGTGTCTATGTGCTTTCCGGGGAGGCTCCTGTCCTCCCGCGGGGCTGTCCGATCCAGATTGCCTCGGAGGGATTTCGATACTTGGGTGTCTACATTACGCTGGACCCGGTGGCCCGCTACGAGCGAAATTTGCTTCCCCCCCTCCAGCGCTTGAAGGAGGACGTCGCGCGATGGCGGCGCTTGCCACTTTCGCCGCTCGGCCGGGCGGCGTTGTTCAAGATGATGTCACTGCCGCGCTTCCTGTACGCTCTCCAGAACACTATGGACCTGGTCCCAGCGCGCTACTTCCGTGAAGTGGAAGGTCTACAGCGCCGCCTGTTCTGGGATGGGAGGCCGCGTATAGCCTTGGCAAAGTTGACGCTCCTGTGGTAAATAAAATTCATTACCGGGACTTAATTTGATACGGAAACATAATAAAATAGCTCAGTAAAATGAGAGGCAGAATCCGTGGTATCAGAGGTTCGGAATGGGCTTTATTCCAATGAACGATTATAATCGGTTGCTCCAAGTTCCGTCACCACGAAGGTTCAGGAAGTGAAGTACATACATGATTGACAAGAAATGACTTTTATAGAACATACAATACAATGAAGCGAATGCAGTAGGCGTAACAATTGATAAGGAAAATGACGATTCATATGCGTAACCGAAAATGGGTGTAATAAGGAGTAAAAAGGAACATAATTGGTTATGATGTCATATATAGGTGGATCTATAAGATAATACTTGGCATAGATGCGCGCGCAGCAGCATGACGTGTGATTGACGTGCAACTAGGGGGTGAAGGGGACTTGACATTTAGCTCTACATGTGGAGACGAAAAGTCTGGGGGGTCAAGTCAACCTAATCCCAAATCATATCTAACATCCTATGTTTAAAGAACTATGTTATCCACAAAAGAAGGACTCTCGGACAGAATCTATTCTATACTGACTGTGCGTGCGTGTACAAGCGTCTAAGTGTCTACACTAAATGCGAGGGGGTAGGAATATTCCATGGTAACAGGACTATGAATTACTTGCATAAAGACAGAGAAGCCGAGCCATTGCTCGGTAGCTGGAAGGAATGTTTACTTAAACTACTAGACAGGAATGCATCGGCTGAGGGGCGAAGCAGATAACTCGAAGGTGAAATACAGTTCTTGGCAGAGAATAGGCTGATGTCAGGCTTCGTGAGCCGCGCAGAGAATGAGACAAAGTTCATGGTCACGGATGCAGGCTCAGACTGGAGTTTTCAGAGGCAGAAGGCAAGAAGAGTTTGACGACAGAATCAGGGCCTACTTGCCTGGACTGTAAAATGGCATAGGTGAACCATATAAAGGCGGTGGCCTTTCGTATTTAAGAATGGAATATCCGGCCTATTCATGGCGGATCTGACAGAGGACATGTTGATGGTGGACGCACATGTGTTTGCGTCTTCATAACTGGAACTGGAGGAAACATACATGTACTTGTAATATGCACATAGAACCGTTGGGGTCCAAGATAGGGGACATAACTGACCAGAAAAATCCATATTTCCACATTCCCTCCTTGTCCCCTACTTGCCCGTCAAGAGATATCAATCCTCATTAATCCATTGATCTGTTCATATAGCATCATTTGTTCTTCTTTCTTCTTCCGTGACGAATGAATTCTTGGTGGTGGAGTACACGATGTGGCACACAGACCACAGATCGCTGGTCCACATTGTAGACATAGACAGCAACTGAATAGTATGAGAAGGCCAATACCTAGGAATGATAGAACTCTCCATCCCCAGGCTGATATCACACTCCAAAACCAACCGGACCAAGTCCAAGTGCCTGGGTTCTGGTGTATCTGGCTTACAATCTTATGAAGGCGAGTTATAGCTTTATATACAGATGGCGAATTTTCTGGTATGAATACGCAGCAGCTTGATCCGATGACCCTACAAGCTCCGCCCCTATCAGCCAGGATGACGTCAAGGACAAGACGATTTTGAAGCACAACAATCCGCATAGCAGTCTGCTCTTCTGTTAAATTGCCTAAGGCGGAAATAGTTTCATTCACTACCGCTTCAAGGGTTCTAGTTAATCTACGTATCCGCTTACTATTAGTAACAGTACCTATATAGGGAAAGATGCCTTTATTGAAATCTGTGTATTTTTCCCATGCTGTTTCAGTGTAATCGACAATTGGGAGATCTCTCCGCTCTCTGTTGTGTACTAAATGAATATTTCTATAATAATCAGGAGGAGCTAGGAAAACAGGTGGCAAAAGGAATGCAATGTAGCAGGTACCATCCCAATCTAGGGGTAGACGCATATATGCAGTCTGACCACATATAAAGTAGGAGTGGCGATAAGCTCTAAATGAAGATTTGCCTTGATCACTGAATTCTACTGTAGTAGTGCATTTACTGTGGCCCATATGTATGGAACCAACTTTTCTTACACACAATTCACCTTTCGCTGGGAATACTGACATGGTTGGTAAAACTAGTTCAACTTCGGATTCGACATTTAGAACCATGAGATTAGGAGTAAAGTTACCTAATCCATATACTTCATTTTCTAGATCAGTTCCTGTTCCTTTGGGGCGACCCTCCTTGTCAGGGTAACAGACTTTGAATAAAACTAGGTTCAGATTTCCCCATACCCACTGGTCTTGGTAAACGGCTGTATCTGAGTCTATGGAATTGATTAAACTAAACCATGCTCCACAGGAGCCATTATGTGTAAACGGATGTGGAAAGAAAGGCAGGACTCCTTCATAATTCTGATAGGGAGGGAGCCGGCCACACACCCAACAATTAGTTGCATTACTAGTCTGATGGGAATGATGTAACATACTAATGAAAGTGTTATTGCGCAGCGCAAGTCTATAAGACAATTCATGCGGGGGTAAGTCACTAAAAGAATGTTCAGCAGTAACATTGTAAACGTTTCTGGCAATAGGGTAATATATGTGCAACAATATACTTGCAGTAATTATTAAAAGACTTAAGAAAAACAAGATTAATAATGTCACTATGCAATGGCTACGCAGTGATTTACAATACGCCTGTCGTTTCCTCATTTTTCGCGACTGTCCATGATTCAGGTCTAGGCGATACATGTCGGAGACAGATTCAACCGCTTCACCTAGGAGAGGACTTAAACAATCAAATCGTCCGACGGCCTAGGCCTTAATTTTAGTTTATAAAGTTCTTTACTGTCGGCCTCAGCCAGAGGTAGTTTTGAGTCAATTGGTGAGGACACACGAGGTGGGCTGTTTACATCTGAAGGAAGTCCATGAAATTTCTTGATATGACTTGAATGCACCCATCCTTTCCTGCCCTCGATCTTCACGGCTGTCCTTGTGGTCAGCAGGACCAGCTGGGGTGTCTTCCACCTGGGCTCCAGCTGAGTCTTTCGGTCGAAATTTCTCACAAGCACAAGGTCCCCCGGAACTACGTCATGGGGTTTCACCTCAGTGTTGTCGGGAAAGGCTGCAGCTACCTGTGAACGACAAGATTGTAGTGCAGACATCAAGGAAGCCAAGTAATCTGTCAGCATATTACAGTCAATATCAGTTATTTTGCGTGGTATAGGCGTCCCCCACATATTTGGTGGTCTGCCGAAGATCACCTCATACGGGGATAGCCCTGTTCGAGAGTGTGCTATCATTCTTGTGTAAAAGAGTGCAACTGGTAGTGCTACTACCCAGTCGACACCTTTCTCCCTGCATATTTTGGACAATCTAATTTTCAGGGTCTGATTATGTCTTTCTACGAGACCTGCTGCCTCAGGGTGTCGGACACAGTGGAATTTCCACTGATAACCTAACAAAAGTGAAACATGTTTCATTAATTCGGATGAGAACGGCTGGCCGTTATCTGAGTGAACAACACGTGGTAAACCGTATCGTGGGAAGAATTCTCGAACTAACTGTTTGGCAGTAGTCGGGGCAGTGTAATCTGAAACCGGGTATGCCTCCGTCCAGCGGGACAGAGCGCAGACAACTACGAGAACATATTTGAATCCTCGACATCGTTCCATCTGGATATAATCCATCTGGAGTACTTCAAAAGGGTGATTAGGAGGATGAAATCCACCTTGTTCTACGGGAACACTTTTTCCTGGGTTGAACTGGCAACAGATCATACAGGTACGGACCTTTTGTTTGGCTGCTGCTCGTAAATGTTTATTGAACCAAATGTGTTGAATGCTGTCTTAGCATAGCTTTTTCTCCTAGATGTGCTGGACTATGTATAGTGTTAACTATAACTTGGACCATTGAATCAGGAAGGAACCACACAGACTTTTCCTTCATCATCCATCCTTGGTCCGTTTGGATCCCTCCTAATTCAGTCCATTTCTTTATTTCGTCTGGTGTAGCATGTGTCTGTATGTCAATTACGTCAAGGGTAGGATCTTTAACTGTCATACAATGTGTCGGCATCGGGACTATTGTCTTTGTCATGTCGGATGTTTGGGTTTGAGCAGTCTGTTTAGCTGTTCTGTCGGCTAGATCATTGCCTTGAGAAATGATATCAATTACCTTCGTATGAGCCTTACATTTCATAATTGATATTGCAGTAGGTAGATGTATTGCATCTAATAAGGCATGAATGAGGGGTCCGTGCTGAATGTGGGCACCGTGGGAAGTTAAATAACCTCTCTCTCGCCATAGCACGCCGAAGTCATGTACAACTCCGAATGCATAACGTGAATCAGTGTATATGTTGACTTTTTTATTTGTGGCTTGAATACAGGCTTGTGTCAGAGCAATAAGCTCTGCGGCTTGAGCTGACAAAGTATTTATACGATTAGTTTCAATGACTTCAGTATCTGTTGTGACTGCGTAAGCAGCCACTAACTCTCCTGTATTTGTTCTCATACATGAACCATCTACATACAATGTCAGGTCTGGATCTGACAATGGGACATCGGTTAAGTCTTGTCTGGGTTTCGTCGTTATAGTAATAACTTCAATACAGTCATGGGCTAGTGGGTCTGTTCCGGTTACTGGCAAAAGTGTGGCAGGATTCAATGTGTTACAGCGTCTGATTTCTATGTGTGGCTGAAACAATGTAAGTTCGTACCCTGTAAGTCGCGCTATAGTCAAGTGTTGTGTTTGCGTTCTATTTACAAGAACCTCTACCGCATGTGGTACTTGAACTGTCAATGGATGTCCTAACACTATGGCATCGCTTTGTCTGATTGCTAAAGCTGTCGCTGCCACTGATTTCAGGCACGCAGGAAGAGCCTGAGCTACTGGATCTAATGTACTAGAAAAATAAGCACATGGTTTGTGTGCTCCTGCTTGTTCCTGTGTGAGTACTGACAAGGCAGTACCTTCGCGTTCTGTAACAAAGAGTGTAAACTGTTTTCTGTAACATGGCGTTGCTAAAACAGGTGCTTGACATAAAGCTTTCTTTAGGCTTTCAAAAGCTTGTGTATGTTCCTGAGTCCAAGGGAGAACAGTCGATGTGGCTGCCTCCTGTGTTGGTAACTGAATGAGTGGTTTTGCTAGAAATGCGTACTGAGGGATCCACTGCCTGCAATATGACGTGAGGCCTATGAAAGCCCGCACTTCCTTTTGTGTCTTGGGTATTGGCATGTTAGCTATTAACTGAATGCGGTCGGGTGTAAGCTGCCTTCCCTCCTTGGACAGCGAGTGTCCAAGATAAATAACTCGCTGGACACAGAATTGCAGCTTAGAAGGGGACACCTTGTGCCCCTTTTCGGCTAGAAATTGTAAAACTGTCAGTGATGCTTTTTCACATTCGGGTTCGCTTCTAGCGGTGATCAACAGATCATCGACATATTGAAGCAAGGCAGTGTTAACTGGCATGTGGATACTGTCAAGTTCTCGTTTCAGTGCTTGGCTATAGATGCTGGGGCTTTCTGTAAATCCTTGAGGTGCGCGTGAGAATTTAAAGCTACGTCCATTTAAACTAAATCCGAACAAATATTGGCTTTCCGGATCTATTGGGACGCTGAAAAAGGCATTCTTGAGATCGATTACAGTAAAGAATGTCGCTTCGGAATCAATAGCTGTCAGTAATGACGAGATATCTGGGACCACAGGAAATTGTGGCACAATGCACTTGTTTAATTCGCGCAGATCAATAACCAATCGATATACTGGCGGGGCCTTTGGATCTGTTCGTTTAAGAATCGGAATTATCGGTGAATTACATACATTGGAGTCTGTTTCTACAACTACTCCTTGGGTAATGAGCTTGTCAATGATTTGTAGTAAAGCCACTACAGCATCTGGTGGTAACTTGTATTGTCGCATTCGTGGTAGCACCACTCCTGCCTTTAATGTGACTCGATATGGTGTAATATTCATGCATCCAACATCAGTAGGGCCTTGTGCCCATAGATGTGTAGGTAAAGTCTGCAGTCGGGGATCCATGTCTCTAGACACATAATGACCTTTAAAATCACGTAAAAACAACCTTACTCCTTCCGGAGAACAACATATTATAGCTCCTAGAGCTTTCAGTGTTTTTATTCCTAACAGATTTTCTGGACATGATTTAGTAAGTAATAAATCGGTAGTTCGGGTCAAAGGTCCTATCGTAAGTGGAAGAGGTTGTGACACTTCATTAACAATAGGTTTTCCTGAAAAACCAAGGGAAATATTCTGTGAGCCTGAGAGGGGTGCCCCTGGAACTTCACTACGTTTTATGGTTGTTCGACTTGCCCCTGTATCGAGTAAAAATTTTCTGTCTTGGCCTAATAATTCACTATGTACATAAGGTCCTTCTTGATCTACAGGGATCTCGATAAGGGGTAAGTCAACTTCCCTCTCTAGGCTTGTTCATGCGTATCGTTGATAATCAGGATAGTCGTACTGTGCGGTCTGGTACAGTTGTCGTGTCGTGGTTTGTGTGGCAGCAACAGGCAGCGCTGGTGCAGCTGGCACAAACTGTATAGACTGTTGTGAAGCTGGCATGGACTGTGCATGCTGCGGAGCTCCTTGTTCATTCTGGTCCTGTCTAGGTGGCCGTGGTCTTTCTTGTGTTTTACCTATGGCGATATTATGTTTCAAAACTGGACAATCGTGTACGTAATGACCTGGCTTTTTACAATAATTGCATGTCCCTTTTACAGGTCCGGCTGAATCACCGGAATGTGTCATACCCTTTTTATGTCCTTCAGCTGGAACTGTCTGAGAAACTAGCATTTTCATTTTTGTCTTTCATGCGTCTGTGTTCATGTTCTTGTTCCTCTCTAATTCTATTGTGATGGTACTGTAACATTTGTAACATTTGTGATGGAGTGTTACCTTGCCAGGTACTCTCGAATTTTAATACTCTATTCTTTACTTGGGGCAGGGCATTTTCTACTAATTTTGTTACAAACAGATGTGGGTATGATTCGCTACTTGCTTTTAGGCCACTATTTATACCAAAACATTTTTCAAATCGGGCATAGTAATCACTAGTGTCTTCATCTTGCTTCTGTTTACAGGCTGAAATTGTACCCCAATCTTCCTTTTTTGTAGTTAGTAAACGTGGCAGTACCTGTACTAATAAACCTGGTAGTGCTTTAGTTTTATCCCCGAGTCCTGCTCCTGCAGTTCGGGCCTTTTCTTCTGCTTCTAATACTGACCATTCTATCTTTTGGTCTCCTACCTCCCACTCTTTTTCCCTGAGTTTCTCATAAATGCCAGCAGGCATCAGTACCTTTAATATTGTCATAATGTCGGGATAGGTATACTCTCCCATGAGTAACATGTCTTTAATTTCTCGGTGAAAAACCGCTGGATCTTTGTCATGACTGGGTACCACTTTCTTCATTTCTAACAATTCTATTTTTGATATGGGCGTATATACAAATACGCGCTTAAACTCGTTGTCCTCGCCCTTTATTGGGTGCACTTCTCGTAAGGGATTCTGTCTATCCATGTAATACGTGGTTCTTTCCTTGATGGGCAATGAGACACGGTCTGAACATACAAAAAGAATATACTGCTTTCTTGATTCTAGAATTTCTTTAATTAATTTAGTACCTGAACCTCTCCATCTATTCATAAGCAATTCAGTCAATATGTCAGGTAAGGGACCAGGGTCCGAATGCTGACTCTGATATAGTATAATGAGTTGTTGAATCATATAAATCCCAGCTAACCGCTGTTCATCTGGGGTGAGATTCAAAAATGTGCGTGCTACTGTATCATCACTATATTTTCCGGGACTGTCAACCCAATGGACAGCTGCCCTAGCTAAATCTTGTTCATCCATAGAATCGAGGAAATGATAACCCCTTCGTTCTCGGAGTAGTTTGTCGGCGGCTTGGAACGAATGCTCGTTAGACCTGATGTTAATTATAGGTATTTGGAAATTCCTGTTATTATCTGGACATATCGGACGTATCGGGTCAATAGGACATCTATTACTATTACAAGATCTTCCTTTACCTACATAGGCTATGGTGTCTGACTGTCCTGCGGGCAGTCCTGACCCTTCCTCCTCGTTTTGTTCGAACTCGTCTACCGCTAATCTTTCTTCGTGTAGGCGTTCTATTTCTTTACGGATCTTTCGGCACATGGCTATTATACAATTTTGTTTATCATGTCTACCTTCTGATATATTCTGGCTCCATCTGGTAAGAATTTGCATTGCTTCCGGGTCTACCCCCGGTCGGTCTTCATTTCTGATCACACAATTTATGAGGAAACGTAACAGTTCCCCCTGTATCTCCACTTTCTGGTATTCCATAGCTCTGTTAATACATTCTGGATCTCGCCCTGTTTGGACAAAATGGTATATTTTATCTAGATGCGCAGTCATTCCTGGTAACTTCCCTAAATACACTGCAGCTCGTCTGATACGTAATGATGCCAGGGTCATTTCGTCCTCTTTGCCGGGCACAGGGTCATATCTGCAATCTATAAGAAGTTCCTTAAGCGTACGGGCATTTATGAGTTTGGGGGTACGTGAATGTGCTGATTCTTGAAAAGTAAGTTTATTTATTCTGGGTGGTGTAGAAAAAGTGTTACTAGCACCTCCCGTAGCCCCATCTGGGGTGTCGGGTGTGAAAGGATTCGTTGAACGTGACACAGCAACTATAGGTGTGGACACAGCTATAGAAGCAGCTGTAGGAACAGATGTAGAAACAGATGTGCTTGTCGGAACTTGTGACACGATCTGTTGCTGTAGGGATACGGGTACTGGGTCTTGGCGTTGAACCTCCCTGATAGGCGGTCTATGTGGAGCGGAATTAGCATACTCGGGAGCTGCGTCATCTAAATATGAGGAAAGAAAAACATCTTCTGCGGTTCTAGGATGCCCCTTAGGATGTACCTTTATTGGGAATAATGGGGGCGGCAAGTCTTTCGGTATTTCTGGAGTAGCTTTAGGTAATCCTTCGGCCAGAAGGGGATACATACCATTCATAAGGGCATTTCTTTGTCTGTCTACTTGTTCTGATTTCACTCGGATACCTTCCTCAATTAATAGATTTTCTTGAACTTTATTGGAATTCTCTTTACTCTTCTCCTCCTGTCTACGTGCTTTTTCTGTACGTCTATGAGATTCTTTACGCCATAACTCAACGGCATCTTTCTGTGACTGTCTGACTTTCCTTTTCCATAACTCTTCTTCTACTTTCATGATGCACTCTGCATCCCAGGTTCCCGCTGTGGGCCACCTCTGACTTTCTGGTAATTCCTTGGTGTAGTCTACCCATAAATCAAGAAATAATATAGCGTCTAAGCCATGTTTATGATACATGAAGTACCCTGGAGTGTCCCTAGGAGGAATAGGAACGGCTTCTTCGAGTACCCCTTTTCTTGTAGTGATCTGTCTTAGTTTCGAAAAGAGCGGCATATTGAGAACTGATCTGATACTTAATCTTGAACACACTTAGTACAAAAGCACAATAATGAACAACCATTCATACCACAATATGCAGGACGTTTAACACATTAAACATTAAACATTAAACATTTTTAACCTTTAAAATAACCAACAATGATGATCGTCTGCATAACTAATCACCAAGCATAATTCTTGACAATAACTAGATACTTCGGAATACTTGATATACTGCTAAACAGTACATATACACTGCTAAAACAGTGCAGACCGGATTTGTGTACCCAAACCCGTCTAGACTGGCACAACCTATGTGCACGTCAGAAATGCCTCCCCAGCAATGGTACTCACCGGGTAGCTTCGGAAACGGAAGGCCTCGGAAACTGAACTTGGACCGGACTGGACTCGACTCGTCGGAAACTGGACTCGACTTCGAACTGGTGGGCCTCTGTATACCTCGGATCTTGCTCTCTCAGCTAGGCTCTGGTCGGGATACTTCGCACTTCTCACCGCCTCGTCTGGGTGTTGATCGCAGCCTCAGTCGCCCCCGCTTGACCGGAGGGAGATACAGGAAATCCTGCTGGTACGCGTTATTGTCCGTCCAGCTGTGGCAGGAGACCGGGCCTGCAACTCACCGCCGGCGCGTGAGATGAGAAAGTGTCCCTGTTCGGGCGCCATTCATGTGGTAAATAAAATTCATTACCGGGACTTAATTTGATACGGAAACATAATAAAATAGCTCAGTAAAATGAGAGGCAGAATCCGTGGTATCAGAGGTTCGGAATGGGCTTTATTCCAATGAACGATTATAATCGGTTGCTCCAAGTTCCGTCACCACGAAGGTTCAGGAAGTGAAGTACATACATGATTGACAAGAAATGACTTTTATAGAACATACAATACAATGAAGCGAATGCAGTAGGCGTAACAATTGATAAGGAAAATGACGATTCATATGCGTAACCGAAAATGGGTGTAATAAGGAGTAAAAAGGAACATAATTGGTTATGATGTCATATATAGGTGGATCTATAAGATAATACTTGGCATAGATGCGCGCGCAGCAGCATGACGTGTGATTGACGTGCAACTAGGGGGTGCTGGGGACTTGACATTTAGCTCTACATGTGGAGACGAAAAGTCTGGGGGGTCAAGTCAACCTAATCCCAAATCATATCTAACATCCTATGTTTAAAGAACTATGTTATCCACAAAAGAAGGACTCTCGGACAGAATCTATTCTATACTGACTGTGCGTGCGTGTACAAGCGTCTAAGTGTCTACACTAAATGCGAGGGGGTAGGAATATTCCATGGTAACAGGACTATGAATTACTTGCATAAAGACAGAGAAGCCGAGCCATTGCTCGGTAGCTGGAAGGAATGTTTACTTAAACTACTAGACAGGAATGCATCGGCTGAGGGGCGAAGCAGATAACTCGAAGGTGAAATACAGTTCTTGGCAGAGAATAGGCTGATGTCAGGCTTCGTGAGCCGCGCAGAGAATGAGACAAAGTTCATGGTCACGGATGCAGGCTCAGACTGGAGTTTTCAGAGGCAGAAGGCAAGAAGAGTTTGACGACAGAATCAGGGCCTACTTGCCTGGACTGTAAAATGGCATAGGTGAACCATATAAAGGCGGTGGCCTTTCGTATTTAAGAATGGAATATCCGGCCTATTCATGGCGGATCTGACAGAGGACATGTTGATGGTGGACGCACATGTGTTTGCGTCTTCATAACTGGAACTGGAGGAAACATACATGTACTTGTAATATGCACATAGAACCGTTGGGGTCCAAGATAGGGGACATAACTGACCAGAAAAATCCATATTTCCACACTCCCGTGGTACGACGGAGGGATTGCCCTCCCGGATATTAAACGGTATTACTGGGCCTCCCAGTTAGCTGCAATTAATCAGGGCCTCTATGGGCCCGCCCTAAACCCGGCATTTGAAATGGACAAGATGCTCCTGCCCGGTGGCGACTACAATCGAGCGCTCTACGCTAGTGTGCCCGATTCCCGCTTGACGGGACCCACGCGTGTCATGGTGCGAGTATGGCACGCGGCTAATGCAGCTATGGGCTGGAAGGACCGTTTGACCCGGGCGTCACCGCTGTATGCGTCTGAGAGGTTGGGCTCTCTGTGGACCTCGAAGGGCTTTGAGCAGTGGGACACTATAGGCATCAGTACAGTGGGGGATCTCTGGACGAGGGGAGGATTTAAAACATTCGAGACGTTGCAGGCGGAGTTTCAGCTGCGGGGCAGTGAATACTTTCGGTACCTGCAGGTCCGTCACGCGCTGGGCTCCGTCTTCCCAGACGCGGCCTCCATCCCGGAGTCCTCCCCCCTGGAGGATCGAGTGCTAGACGGCCATGTTCCGGACAGCACGATCTCCCTCATTTACAAGAAATTGATAAATGATCGCTCGGGCTTACTGACTGGCCTCCGCGAGGCCTGGGTTGCCGATGGGCTGGAGTTGGACGACGAGGACTGGATTTCCGCGGTGGCCTCTCCGAAGGAGGTGGCCATCCCGGCTCGCCTTCGTTTCGTCCAGCTTAAGATACTCCACCGGGTGTACATGACGGGGCCAAGGCTTCTGCGTATGGGCTATGCTGAGGACGGATTGTGTAAGCGTGGGTGTGGTGCTTCAGCGACCTTTTTGCACATTTTGTGGGAATGCCCGAGGGTGGAGCGATTCTGGCGTGGTGTGCATGAGGTCCTGCGAGCGGTTACGCATGTCGCGCTGTTGCCTGAAGCGAGGAGATGTTTGCTGAATGTGTGGGAACCGACCGATTACTCGGTTCCGCAGACGCGATGGGTGACTCTGGGCTATATGGTGGCTAAACGGGACGTTGCACAGCTGTGGGGATCCCAGAGGTCCCCGGCGGTGTCGGCCTGGAAAGAACACATGGATTGGTGCATGTTCCGAGAAAAGGTGGTGTATGTGGCGCGTGGTAAGCCTGGGGCATGGGTGAAGATATGGGGCCCCTGGAACGCCTACCGAGGGGATATTTGCGAGCCGCCGTTGCTGCCTCCCGCTTCCCCAGCTCCATCCCCCTAGTTTACTCCCTCCCTCAGTTCCGAGCACAGTATTCTCCCAGTCCCGGACCTGTTTCCCTTCCCCTCTCGGGGGTTTTCAGTGGATGGTTTGGGGTCCCCCATTTGAGGAGCACGTGCTGCCACTTTTGATCGTGGGTTGCCTTGCGGGTGTGTGTTTATTTATGTTGTTGTGTTGTATAAAATGAAACCGTATTGTGGGCTCAGAGCCATATGGCCCGCGTTGTGGATACCTCCTGCCTTAGTGTCTCTGTAAAGCTAAGTGCCTCATTGTATGTATGTCATTTGTTATCGTCACTTTAGCGGCCGGCCGGAAGGTTGTAGGCCCATACCTGTATATATTTGAGATTGCAATAAACGGTTTCAAAAAAAAAAAAAAAAAAAAAAAAAAGAGATTATTTCCCAACGTTTCGTTACCTCGTATCGGTACATTCATTCCATTTGTGAAAACATTTGCTGTAAATTCAGTGCCTGTGTCCCCATCAGTTGATGTGCCTTGCTTGGATGTAAAAAGCGTCTGTGGTTTTAAAGCTTTCTTCACAGCTCTTGCCTCCATGCTGCGAAACGTTGCGGTCAGTTACCCACATAGGCAAAAAGTCAACACACAAAAAAGAAAATTATATTAACGATCACATGGAAATCTGCAACCAATAGAAACTCCCAATTACTGAAATTGGTGAATAGAATAACTATCAGGCATATGGAGGTTGTTCTAAAATTTACCCAACAACATATCTGTATAAGCATTACTCACATACCTATTGACCTAACCATCAAAGTATGTATTAATATACCAGTAGCAACCTATTGTTCTCACATACACCTCGATTGTGCCAATACTTGCATCCATAAAGGACAGAGAACAAGAATTGGGGCATCATGATCTCCTCAAGGGATTGTATGTGTAGGGATAAAACGCTTAGCAAGCAATCAAACACCCAAGCAAAAAACAATCCCTCAATAAATATCAGCGTTTTTAACTCCTTCGCCGCGGCAGGAATTCCGCCGTGGTGCTGGGGGGGTTTGGGGGCAGCGCGGTGGCACTGTGCTCGTGACGGAACCGCTCCGTCACGAGCCACAGTTGAGCTGTGCTCATGACGGAGTGGTTCCGTCACGTCTCCGCCCACTGCGCTAATCGCCCGCACAGGCGGGGAATTAGCGCCGCGTAGGCGGAGCGGCGGCCAACGGCCGCAGCATGACGGAACCACTCCGTCATGAGCACAGCGCAACCGTGGCTCATGACGGAGTGGTTCCGTCATGAGCGGGGAAGGGGTTAAATAGGGGCTCTCAGCCATCACATTTGTCTGTTGGGGACACTCCGCTCATCAGAAAATGACATGTCACCAACATGGTAGTTAATTTGTGATACACATAGGTGAAAAATATGAAAACAAACTACTGGCAATATAAATACAATGTAAAATGTTAAGCCAACATAAGTCGTATGTTATTTTGAAATGTATGTACCCCCTTTTGAGTGCCAACAATTGCCGTATAATTGCATTGTAAATATTTTGTAACTCTATTTCCCAGAGTGCACCCTAATAAAAGGAACATAATAGAGGGACTCACTGACGTGAGAGACTCAGGAAAGTTGAAACGCTTATGTGTTTGCTACAGTAAAAGAAAGAGAAGTGGATTATAACCTTTGGAAACTGCAGTACAGCGTTTTCTTTCATCGAGGTGTGGAAGTGCATGTTCAAGGAGTTTCCTGATATATCCCATTTCAGTTCAATCCCAATCGACCCATGCCACCTAATGTCAGCGGGCTGTTGTGCGGTAGTGAGCCCCTCACATCAAAGAACCATGTTGTTTCCTTTGTTATCCAAAACATACCACAGCCCCATAATGCTTACAAGCAGGTTTATTCAGTCAGTGCAACCCAATGCGTTTCGGAGAACAAGTCTCCTTGATCACTGGTAACGTAGTTGCAGCGTGCTGCGATTTAAATAAACATCACGTGATGTTGTATACTAAACAGTGTTAACACTCATTTTGTTACTGATAACCATTACATGTTACCGACTACATACTCCATATTGTCATCATATTGCTTGCAGTTAATATTTTGGCGACATCGTAAAACATTCCTTCAATGTATGCGACATAAACAATTTAAACAGCAATGCAATCTGTTCCGATCATTTGCATAGATGTCTATTTGTCATTAAAGTTTTTCAACCTGAGACAACTTTATTCTTCTCAGTTGTTAACACAATGACACTGTCTTGTCCTGGATTAAATGCGCCCTCCCATCACCAAATCACCTATTTGCTCAATTCATGTCATGCCTTTAGCTTATGGCAAAACTTTTAAAATATTCCTGATTCAATCTGCTGCAATAAAATAGATTTAGCAGCGTTTACTTTATCAAATTTTCATCTATTGTACAGTGGAAATTGCGGTTCTGCCCTCGTGGGCTTAGTCCGTGGGGTCTAAAAGCTGGCTATCATTCTTACATTGATCAGAGAAATTGCTTTGAAAGCGCAAGTGTGCATATAGTCATGTATACCCCCATTCTCACCAATTGCCCACTTCACTATTTCCACTTTAAAACGTTTACTGCTTACAACTTTCAACATTCATTGTCCAGGTAGGTATTATCTTCTAGGAGTTTCAATTGACTCTAGTGTTATGTTATGTTATCCGGATTTGTAGAGCGCACAGCTGCCCCAGCAAAGGGGCGTCCCGGCGCTATAAAGGACAAAGTACCGGACACAAGTAGTACCGAAGACAAGAGCACAGCATCACTAAGAATCCTGAAGAAAGAGGAAGGTTTTAACAGCCTTCCTAAAGGCAAAGATTTCGTTAATTGCGCGGACATGGACAGGAAGAGAGTTCCATAGCCTGGCAGCAAGTACTCTAAAAGAGCGTCCGCCGGTCCTAGCTCTCTTAAAGCGCGGAACTGTGACCAAGTGAAGACCCGAAGATCTTGGAGAGCGCGAGGGAACATAAGGCAGAATAAAGTGCTCCAAAATCTGTGGAGAAGAATGCTTCAGAATTTTAAACACAAGGCACAGAGTTTTAAACTTAATCCTCTGAGCAACAGGGAGCCAATGAAGTTTGACAATGGTATTTTTGGCCGAGCAAAATCTTGGTAAGCCAACCAGAGCCCTGGCGGCTGCGTTTTGAACGCGTTGAAGTCTAGAAAGTTCGGCCAGGTTAGCCCCCACCAAAGAGTTCGCATAGTCCAACCTAGACAAAATCGTGGCTTGAACAATGAGCTGTCTGGTTGGAGCATCAAAGAATTTAAAAATAGGTCTGAGAGGTCTGAGCCTACGTAGAATACCAAAACACATGGCAGCAGTTTTCTTAGTGTGACAGGCAAAACTGAGTTTGGAATCCAACCAAGTCCCAAGGTTCTTAACCTCGGTGACAGGAACAGGAGTTGAACCAAGCTCGGGTGCCCACCAATGATCACCCCAGAGATGACTCTGCTTGCCTACAATGAGCACTTCGGTTTTTTTAGCATTCAATTGCAGGCAATTATCTGTCATCCAGCGGGCCACTGAGCTCAGTCCCTCGCGGAACTTAGCAACCTCAAGGTCAGAAGCCCCACTTAATGCAACCACCAGCTGCGTGTCGTCAGCATAGGACACCACAGTCAGGTTCCAACGCTTGGCGACAGCAGCCAGCGGCTGCACATAAAGATTGAAAAGTGTGGGGCTCAGGGCAGACCCTTGCGGCACACCCTGAGTGATAGGATAGGGTTTAGATTGAAAAGGAAAAGTGACAACCCTAAACGTACGACCGGATAAAAACGACCGAAACCACTCAAGCCACATTGTCGACACCAGCCTCACCCAAACGCTGTAATAAAATGGCGTGGGAGACGGTGTCGCAGGCGGCACTGAGATCGAGAAGCACCAGTGCCGCCGTTTGACCAGAGTCAACCAAAGTACGTAGGTGCTCAACCATAAAGAGCAACGCAGTCTCAGTACTATGGCCGGGTCGAAAGCCGTTCTGCGAGGGATCCAAACTGCTAGCACAATGAAGATGATTAGATAGGATAGCATTAACATGAACCTCAGTCAGTTTTGCAGCCCATGGAAGGAGAGATATAGGGCGATAATTTTCCAGCTTTAATGGGTCCAAGGCAGGATTTTTTAAAATGGGCATCACCTGAGCTTGTTTCCAGCTAGCAGGAACAGAGCCAGACGTCAAAGATAGATTAACAAGATCACGCAGGGGAGGAAGACACAGTGACGCTGAATCTCTAAATTGGGCAGGTCGAAGAGGATCCCTAGGAGAGCCTGATTTGACTTTTGCCACAATATTATTAAACTCCTCCATCGAAAGCTCTGGAAAAGAGCCCAAAGACATAGTGGTCATTGGGCAAGGTTCCAACTTCTCCACAGAGACAGATGGAACAGAAAAGGAGCGATAAATGGCCTCCACCTTTTCCACAAAAAAGGTGGCCAGGTCCTCACAGTGCGAAGCAGAACAGATCTCAGCGACTGGAGCTCTACTAGCTGTAAGATCCTTAAGCACCTTAAATACTAATTTAGTAGGATTGGTGCTGATAAGTTTGCGAGAATAGTAAGCAGCCCGGGCTTTATTAACCGCTCTGTGATATTTCTTAATCCTAGCACGGTAGATCGCTTTCCTGCAGGCCAAGTAAGACTTACGCCAATTTCTTTCAGCTTGTTTGCATGCTTTCCTAAGGAGGCGAAGCGAATCATCATACCAAGGACTAGGTTCGGCACAACAGGGTTTACTCTCCGCAATAGGGATCAAGCAGTCCAAGGCTCCAGTCAGCCAATTGCAAAACAGGTCATATTCCGAATCAACATCCAAAAAAGGACCCAAAGGATGTTGAACAAGAAGCCGATGAAAGTCCTCTAGTTTCAACTTTCTCCATGGACGCCTGAGAGACACAGACGAAATTACTCTGTGAGGAAGGTCCTTAATCACAAGGTGTAACTCTATAAGATGGTGATCAGTCCAGGCCATAGGCCTGGGAGGCAGCACTTTAGCCGCAGATAAATTGGTGAAAACAGGGTCCAAAATGTGACCGCCAACATGAGTACAATGGTTAACCAGCTGAAATAGCTGGAGAGCTTCCAGATCAACAAGAGTGCTACTAACAGCAGAAGAAAGGAGTATCAAAATGAAGATTTAAATCACCAATGATACTAAAGTTAGCAGCCCTTAAAGCTAATGTACTGACAGCTTCAGGAAGAGCTGACCTGAAAGCGGCATCCGGGCCCGGAGGCCGATAGATAAGTAAGCCAGAGAAAGTGAAATGAGGATTAACCGGAATGCGAAAGTACGCACTTTCGCAGCCAGCTATATCCATAGCTTTCCATACGCATGGGTAGCAGGATTTAATAGCGGCCGCAATGCCACCTCCTCTCGAGTTACGATTGTGAATAAAGATCACATACTCAGGGTGAAGAGCCAAATTCACCGCAGCCGAGGCATCATCATGCAACCATGTCTCTGACATAAACAAAACATCAGGGGCTTCGTCCGCAAGTATACTATGCACATCCTGATGGTGTCTAACCAAAGACCTCACATTAAGATGGCAGACCTTAAATATAAACGGATCCTGAGATTCTACCAATGGAGGCGTAATAGCGGCAGGGCAGCCTAAAGGGACTTTCCTATATGCAGAGATAGGAAGAGGAGATGGAAGTCTAAATGCACACTTAGGGCAATTAATAGGGCCTGAGAGAGGATGAAGCGGAATATGCGTGCAGGGCGATGAGTTACGAAAACTAAGCAGAGCAGATCTAGTATGCATGATATAGAAAAGTGCAAAACTACAGCAACCGAAAGAAAGGCTACGGAGCCCTGCCCTAGCCCTGCCTCGGCGCGGACGAGCGCAGACGGGCAGGACTCTGGCACGACTCAGGCGCAGGGAGGGCGCCCCCACTGCGCGTCACCGCTGTGCGCTTGAGGGACTGGCTTAAATAGGGTGTCCACGAGTGATCAGCACCACTGGGACACTCAAGATGGCGCCCAAACTGTGTCACCCAGTCCACTCCCAAGATGGCGACCGATTCCCTCCTAACTGCCTGAAACCCCGGGACCGGACCCGCTAAACAGCGGTGTTCCTACAAATTACAGTGCAAGTAAGGGGCATTCCCCAGGTTAAAAACAAGGAAAAGTAAATTAAGATTAAACAAAATGAAAAAACGGGTAGCGATTAAAATATCGAAGTAAATGTGCAGCGCGCCTACAACACAGCACTAAGAACAATGGCGCACTAGTAATCCTAGGTACCTTGGTCTCTAATAAATCACCGACAACGTTAACCAATCACTCAAATGCTTCCCTTCGCCTCACAATATTTGTAAGAGATCTGTAAAAAATATTCAAGAATAACCATTAACCATCAAGTGTTACAAACACAGCATAATGCGTGCCACAAATAAATGATAGAACCAAAAATGAGGTTAAAGTTTTAAAATAATGTTCATATGCGGCTTTCCTAAGTGCCATAACTGACTGGTTATCTTTTATCCCAGATGTACAGATAATTCTACATCATTGTCTACTAAAGGGTGCATTGTGTGTTATTTGATTATCCTTTCTTTGATAACTTTATTTCGGTCAGGGACCAGAAAAGTGCAAATAAAATACATACATACACGGCACATAAAAAAAAATAATAAAAATAGATACATTTCTTTAAAAGAGAATTAAACAATGGGTTATCAAAGATATTTTAATAGTTTAAAATGATTTAAGACTTAACCTGCGGAGCGCGCTGCCATAGAGAAAGCGAGAAACAGCAAATACAATGGGCGGAGAAGTGTCATGCTTGAGAACTCTACACGCCTATACACAATGTCTAAAACCCAAGTTTCTACAAATTGGGATGAGCCAATATTTACGTATATTACTGTAAGCTGGACAAAAAAATAGGACATGGTTAAGATCTTCTCTGGCATAATTACATAATGGGCAATTTTTGTTTTCAGTTTTTGCCCATTTCGATGTGAATGATCTAATGGGTAAAGAGCCATGCCCTAGTTGAACATATAATTTCCTCGCAAGAGGGGGTTGGATTTCATCCAAAAATTTCTTTACCCCCTTTCTGATTTAAATGCGAGGAACTCAGTGGAAAGCCTGCCATAAGAAGTTGAGCTTTGTAAAGCATACAGATTGTAATGTCTCACCATGTTTAACAACTGAGCTCTAGATATCCTCGGACAGCTCAGCTCGGGGGACCCCATAATTGAGGCAGACCAATTTTTAAAGAAAGGGCCTTTATATAGGAAAGCCAAGGGATATTTTTGCTTTTTAACTGTTCCCAGGTCTCCCGAAATTCCGCTCTAAAGATACCAACTCAGGTACTGACCAGAGCCTCCTCCAATAAAGCAAGGGGCGCACATCTGCCAAATTCTCAATGGACTCCAGACCCAGGTCCATTCGTAATGGAATAAGGGGTGTACTTTTCGGTAATCCCACCAAATTTCTCATAAAGGCCTGTTCAACCCTCACGAGACTTGATACATTCTTGTGACCCCAAAGTTCGGCGCCATACAAAGATACAGTCCGAGCCTGCAGACTATAAATCTCGAGGGCGGGCGCAACCAGTTTAGATATCGATGCTCTCTGGAGCTTGCCAATACCGCCAGATATATATGAGAGTCTAAGGGCAGATTTGGCAATCTGGTGGCCCCAACCAAAATCCTCCGTCAGCGTAATCCCCAGATATACAAAGGTTTTAACTCGTTCCAATGGAACGCCGTTCAAAAGGGGGTTCGGGCGCGTGCGCCTCGGGGATTGAAGATCATAAACTTGGTCTTATCCATGTTGATCGCCAAGCCCCGCGAGGCACAAAAGCTCACGAAACCATCCAGGACACGCTGGATGCCCGAAGAAGTTTGGGACAACAGCAGAGTGTCATCCATGAACATCAAAGCAGGTACATGGCCAGGCGACAACCAGGGGTCATCACTATCCTTGACTTTGTTTAGGGTATCGACAAGACCATTTATGAACAGGCTAAAGAGAGTAGGGGCCAACACACACCCCTGCCGGACGCCCCTGGCTACAGGGAAACGATCCGAAAAGGCCCCGTGTCTGCCACACCTGACCTGTGCGTAATTTCCATCGTGCAAACGGGACAAGATCTTAAGCAAATAGTGCGGGAGGCCCAAGTCTGCCAATACCACCCACAGTTTTTCCCTAGGGACCAAATCGAAGGCGGCCCGCAGGTCCACAAAAACTAGTTAGAGGCTTCCACCCTCAACCTTTGTAGTTTTCCAAAAAAGGACCTGGAGCCTGAAGATTTGGTCCAGAGTGGAAATTCCGGATCTGAATCCAGCCTGGAGAGTGGACAATATTTCCCGTTCCTCCATCCAGGCTTGGATCCTATCCAGGATGATTCTGCCCATTAGTTTTTGTGTTGTCAAGGAGGCTAATGGGCCTATAGTTTGAAGGGGTAAGTGGGCAGCCTTTTTTATAAATGGGGACAATCTCGGCCCCCCAGCCAAGTGTCCGGTGGGTCAGACCCCTTGAGGATCGCATTGAATAGGGTGACAAGGTAAGTCGCCCATATTTTCAGCTGGGCTCGAAACAGATCCCTCGACAGTTTTTCGAGGCCAGGAGCTTTGTTAGGAAGCAATCTAGCTATAGCGGATTCTACCTCCTTCAAGGTGATACTCACTGGGAGGTCAGGCGGATGCGCACACAATCCGAGGCCTCCGCCCGAGGCCCCCGTCAGTCGGTACTAGTGACGCGGGTCTGGGGCAGGGGGCCGGGCGGGTGTCTGGATTTCCTCCGGGCCAGATCCAGAGATTGAGCTTAAACCCAGCCATGATGGGTCGTCGTGCTCCAAGCTTGCATATAGAGTCCCAAAATGAGCCTCCCACACTGGGGGCGCAATAGTTGGGATGATAGCTAGCTCCCCCCCCCTTAGTGCCTGAACTAACAATAGCCCAAAACAGCTTTGCGTCCCTGTTCAGGAGCGCATTTCTCAGCTCTTCCCACCTTGCTTCCTCCCAGTCCCTCTTTGCTCCCTCAGTAATCTTTTTATTGAGCGAGCGAGATAGTCTCATTTTTGTGCTATCCCTGGCTTTAATTACAATAAGAAGATTTTTCTTGGCTTTCCTGCAGGTGCCATTGAACCAGGGGTGTGTCTTAGCCCCACCTCGTCTAGGTCTGGATAATGGGCAAAACACATCCCCCAACGCACTGGCCAGCTGGTTATGGATTTTTACAGCATGACCGTTTGGTGGCAGGTCAGCCATCGCAACTAACCATGGTATAGCGAGCTGGTATATTTCACCCGTCTTAGTCGGGGAATTCTGGAAGTGGGGCCAGTTGACCCTACGACTGTTGTTCGAGACCATGAGAGGCATGTTCTTATTGGAAGTAAGGCCGGCTTCAGGGTTAGTCTGCCCAAAACTCCCAGGGTTAAGTGTTAGAACAAGGGCATTGTGATCACTGTCGTGTCTCGGATACACTCTAAATTCTAGAAGCTTATCCCAATGTTTTGCTCCAACATAATTTAATCAATAATGGATGTTTGTGCTACCCTATTAAATGTGGGATTTCCCGGACGATCAGGGTCCAGTCTCCCATTACACGCCCGCAAGGACGTAGCAAGCGAGAATGATTTTATTTGGAGGACCAACCGTGTCCATGCCTTAACAGGAAGGATATTTGGTTCCGGGATACACCAAAGTGAATCTTCATCGTCCTGTTCATCCCAAACAGGGTTAACCAAGGGCTCGAATTGGCAATTAAAATCCCCGCCAACTATTAGTATAACTGAAGAGTCAAGTGTCTGGATAAAGAGATCTAATACTTTAATCGTATCAGACTCCTGCCCATGCCTAACTGGCCTTGAATAAATGTTTATTGTGGCTATTTTTGGTGAATTCAGGGGTGTCAATAACACACATTGGACATCAGTGGAGTTAGTTGGTATTTGGGCAGCTTTGACGCCCAAGTGGGTGCCTATCCAAATTGACAGGCCACCGGATGGGCGGCCTCTACCACTTAATACTGCCAGGGTATGAAATGTTGCATAGCCTGGAATTACACTCTCCTCTAATGCCCAGGTTTCCTGAATCGGGCAGATATCATGTACTGCCATAAAAGAGCCCCAGTCAGGATTGGATAGTTTATTTTATACACCAGCAACGTTCCACGAAAGGATTTTTATGGTACAATCGGCTACAATACCAGTGACTTTTGGGGTTCCTATTTCCATTGTTGAGAGGCTAGCACAAGTAGGAGACTCTAGATGGACTTTCTTCTCGGTTTCTTCTATACAGGGTGCTTCCCCCCGCAGCAGAGACTCCTGGCGGGAACCCTGTATCCCCCCCCATCCCCCGTGGCACACCCTACCACCCTGCCCGCACCACCAGGGGGTGTGGCCACTGCAGAGATGAGGGTTTTAGTACTTCCCTCCAATATAATTGAAAAGGTAGATGTTTCACTGGTGTTGTTCGAGGGTAGCTCCTTATTGTGTGGGCGTCAATCGACCTGGTTCAGTATACTAAACCTATTTCTATGCACAAAGGATGGGAGGGGGGGTTGTGGGCGTTTACGTCTACCCAATTTGCTTGTTCCTGATACACTCCAGAAAGACAGCCATTTCGGCCCTCGACATACTTGGCTCTTTTAGGATAAACTGATCTCAAACGAGGGACGGGATAGAAGTATGACAGGTGAAGGGTAAGAATTTGGGTATTTAAACTGGAGGGGGTCAAACCGCAGATGTACTCTACGGCAGCAGTATCCCTAAAATGTATGACCACACAGTTCCCTACTATGGTTTTGGGACCCTTCCCAATCCAGTCTATACGTCTTACAGACAGGATTTCCCTAGAGATGTAAGAGGGGAGAGGTCTATTTACATTTAGCCACTGTACACACTTGTTTTTTAGCTCAATATGGGTTTCGTTTTTTCCCTGGGCTAACGGTGGTACCCCTGATAGGACTACAACGTATGGTAAAGACTCTGGGGGGAGGTTAATAATTTGCAACTCCGATGGTATACCAGTAGACAATGGATTTAATTTTAGTGGAACTGAAACATCAGAGGGCCCCCTTTCCAGGCTATATCTTTCACATTCTGTCTTTTCTTCACTGGAAGTAACTTTTAGGATTGCAGGGGCCAAGACCGGGATTGCAGCAACATGGGAACCGTCAGCAACTATAGATGTACTTAAGGGAGGGTTAACTGTTTCCGTAGCTGGCTCATTGCTAGTGGTGGTCAATCGTATGTCTTTATTCCCTATAGCTCTGTCAGCTACTGAGGCAATCTCAGGTTGGGAAACACTACAACCTGCTCCACTAGAGGCAAAATTTCCATATAGTCGTTGGAGACATTTTTCCCAGGCCCTTATTGTTAAGGGTAGAAACTAATCTGTCAATCCTAGATGCCAGGGATTTAATGTGGTTGCCAATAGTCTGTTCTAAGAGAATCTGAAAATCAGCTATTAAGCTAGTAACCCAGAGCAGAGCTATCTTATTTGCTGGGGAGGAGCCGATGGTGGTTAGTGCAGGATCGCACTTAAGACATATATTTTTGTTCGGCTTCTTCACACGTCTCCTCTTCTTACCTCGGGAGCCCGTTTTATTTTTTTACAATAGTATTTGGGGGAAGTGGGGACAAACTTGGGAGAATATGGCTAGCTAGAGTATCTAAAGGAACGTGGACACAGGGTAGGTCAGCAAATGATGATGTAAGAAAGGAGCTTACGTCGGGAGGATTTGTTAGTTATTGAATAATCCCCGACCTGCTCTACCAAAGGTGCCATAGAAGTGATAGACAACCTTCGCTCCGTATTTTCAATAGCATTTACCACTACCCCAATAGTTTTTTGTAGCATCTTATCAATAGCCGTGAGCGAGGGGAGGGGTAGAGCCGTTGCCGCCTGTTGCCTCGTCACAGGGCCGGAAGCTGGAGTCTTTTGATTTTTACCCATTATGGAGCTTAGCTATAGGGTAAATCCTGTTCTACAAAACCTTAGTTCTAAGGTCCAGGGTACAAAATTAAAAAAAATCAAAATCAACAGTACCTTGAAACAGATAACCAGGCCATCAAGGGTGGCCACTGACGATGTTATGGGGATGGCCCGACCCGGCCTCCTCCGGCCCCTGACGGGCAAGGAAGGGCCCGCCCTTGGCCCGGGCTTCGCCCAGGCGCTGCTCACGAGCGTCCCGCGCTGCGGGGCACCTGGAGGCCTTTTCTGTGACCCAGGCGCTGCCAGATACCGTCACCGGCGAGCGCCCGGGGCTTGGAATGCTGGGAGTTGTAGTTACGATGGCCGTTTCTCTCACGGCAGCGATGGTACTGCGCTGCTGTGTTTTGTCCCCCAACGATGGCCGTTACCCTCACTGCAGGCAAGTAATTCTGATTTGTGTCTCCCGATCTCAAAAAGCGCATCCTTGACTCAAGCCGCCTGAGTTCTAGCACTCTATCACCCCGCTTTCCCTTGGTGTTGAGTACACAGAATGATAACAAGTTGCGATTCTGATTGTGCTGCGTTTTAAAATGTCGGGCCATAGGATACTGTTTATCATGGATTATTTAAATGCTAAAAACAAAGATGGAGTGGTTTGCACTTTGGGAAAGGCTCTGACCGAAACGTGTCAATGCGCCTGTGTGGAATAAACTTTGCTTCAATGCGTCTTGGAGTGCCTGCCTTTGATTGAGCTTTCTTGTCGGAGTTTGGAGAGCATACATACATAGTCTTGATACTCCGTACTCCTCACACTAGGAACGGCACTCCACGTGGTGTGGTTCAAAAAGACATATTTACTAAACCCCAATTGCAGTCAGAAACGTCCAAAATGTTTCGGCTCCCACTGAGCCGCCTTCATGACATCAAACCAAAGCGTGTGCAGCCATTATGAGCATACAATAGATGAACAGGGAAAGTGGACTAATTACTCCACCAGAACTCTCAGGTTGCATGGCGGCCATCTTAAAACATGCAAATACTCTGTTGCAATTTTATGGTTACAATTTTTGACAAGTTCTATTACAAATCAACACAGGGCAATCCCTTGACTCTACTGGTTTCCAATGTCATCACAATCCATAAAATGTATTACTAAAATAATACACATATAAAATAATCAATCTCAAAACTAATGTACTAATGAACACCAGATATCTTCCTTTATGGATTTTGCCAAGTTCATCATTGTACCACATGTTCAGCCCCATTGGGTAGCCAGTCAGTCAGTCAAATTTCTTTATTCGATAACTTAATATCATAAAAGACATTGTACAATCATGAGCAAAAACAGTTAATTACAGTTAATCTTGATATATAAAAAGTTCATACTATACTTATTGCGAACTATTTGACCCATTATAACACATACATAAATATAATCTAGAAACCTTTTTAAAAAGAGACTACCATAAAATTATGCTCTCCCAGTGCAGGAACATTTTAAAGTGCAAAATATATGCTATTCAGGGCCACTTAGGGCCGGCAGTGAGGTATTTGTCTTTTTCCTGATACGGATAGCAGCAACCAGGAAACTAGCAACATGAAACATTATTCGTGGTGAGTTAAGTTGCTGTAGATACACAAGTGCTGGCCTAACCTGTGTGAATCCCGCCTCCCTCAAAATTGGGAACAAAAACTTCCTTCTACAATCATTATAACGATCACAAAACATAAAGAAGTGAAGGGTATCCTGTGTTGAAAAGTTGTCACATTTACAGGGGTCAGCACGTTCCGGAGTACACCATGCTTGGAAAAAACCCAAAGAAAAATGTATCGGGTTAAGCCTAAATCTTATTAAAAGGTACCGATGATATGGGATGTTCACTATAGTCAGATATGGCTCAGGGCCTGGGCAGCTAACCAGGGCATAGTTAGCTCTTGCTACTGGTTTCATCAGTTCAGTCTCCTCTCGCTCTAATGATAACATGACCAGTAGGGCATTTCTTGTCAGTGCAATGTCCTTTTTTTGTTATAGTTTCTGATGAGGAGAAAAGGACCACGCGCCCTATTTTTTGCAAACCAGATTTTATATAAGCCAGCCATGGAATTTTGTTAGCATTATCCAATGTTAAGCAATTTTTCAGTATAGTATGGTTTTGGGAGATTTCTTCATTCAACCAGATCTTTAGCCAATATATCAAAGGTGCAATTTTGATTTGATCAGTAACAAATCCAACCCCTACTTCGGTATGAGTGGAAAAGGTGGGGGTGGACTGGGGAACAGAGAGGACTCCTCTCAGAAATATGTTCTCTATTAACTGAATTTTGTCATGATTGGTGTAACCCCATGTTTGACAACCATACATTGCAACGGCCAGGCATTTGGCTTTGTATACCTTTTAGAAGAGCTTCTACTGGTCTAGCCCCCAACTATTTAGTGAACCCCATAAGTCCTGAGACGGTCCTTGCAAACGCCACGCTACGACTGTTGTTTTGTGGGTGCCAAGTTCCCTTTTCGTCAAAGACGACCCCCAGATAAGGGAATGTGGGTACCCTGCAGACCACTTCCCCACTACAGAGAAAGGTTTTAACTTTGGTTTTCCGCTTTACCCTCCCTGCGATCAGAACCTGGGATGTTTTTGCATTTATTTTTAAGTCCAGGTTCTCCATGAAATTTCCAAAGGCATCCAGCAGCTTTTGTAGGCCTACCCCAGTACGTGCCAGGAGGACAGCATCGTCCACGTATAGGAGGACCGGTATAACCAGTTCCCCTATACGTGGAGTGTCTAAGGAAACCTCCCCCAGTTGGGTAGCCATATCCTATGCACAAACTATAATTTGTCCACTTAATAGCACATACTTATACAGGAAAATTAACTTGTATAAAGTAATGAAAACCATCCACCATACTAAACGAAATACCAGTCAGCCATTCAGCCCCTTTGGGCTAAAATACATTGTGAAAAATAAACAATGGTTATCTTAGTTCTTCTGCATTTCTGTACAGATGTCTTTCAAGAATAGTCTGTAAAAAAACAAAAAATAAAAATACAATTAGTCCTTCCATACACTCAAAAATAAGGGCTGCAGCATATTAAAAACAATACATAAAACATAATATCTGCAGTGAAATAGAGTAAAGACGGAGAGGCAGAGGAGCTAAGGAAGTCATGTAAATATTCATAGAAAAGTGTACATCTCCTCATCCACATTCAGACTGGTGGGCTCCTTAGTACACATCCTTAAAATGTATCAACATTCAAGCTGTCTCAATGCTTTTTCTCTATCTCCCCCTCATATCAACTTCCTCACTTGGTCTAAAATACTAAATGTCAAAGCACTGTAGTTGTTGTCATGGCACCCTTTGACATGTCTTGCCATAGGACAAGTCACATCTGCATGCTTTAACACGGACAGGTAGTAGTGTTCCCTGTAAAGGGAAATGTCAGCACCTTCACGAAGTAAACAATCGTCTTGTAATCATAAGACATATAGTGTAAAAAGGATTATTATTCTTTCTTTTAAAACATCTATACACGGGTGCTCGAGTAACCCAAAACACCTACTACCAAAAGGTGTTGTCAGCACACCTAAGTGTGCAACCAAATTTAACAAAAAAACAAAGGCATATATGGCACAGCGTTAACTATTATTAGAATCCTCTGGGTATATATAACCCTTTCTCACAGACAAAAATAGTTCGATATCATTCGAGACAGTAATCCAGAAGAATCAGTCGGTCCTCTTGCTATTAAACAGTCTTTATTGGAATCATAGAAGAATAAAAAAGTTTCCCAGCATACACTTTGCCAGCTGACATGTGTTTCGTCTTATTCTAAGACTTTTTCAAGGCTGGGATATCAAAACATTACATAATAAAACTACTATATACATATATAATGCCATAAAACAACATATATATTTCATATGCTTTGCAATTTACTTGGTACCGTATTACCAACTGATGTAGTATACTAGTGCCAATATTCCATAGTTACAGAAAACCAGCCACATAATCCAAGTGAGATATTGATGTCCCCATAGTCATGGCTTTTATTAACACAAGTGAAAAACAAACAAAATATATATATATATATATATATATATATATATATATATATATATATATATATATATATATATATATATATATATATATATATATATATATATATATATATATATATATATATATATAAAATAAGAGATATTGTAACGAACAAGGATAGTAAAAGACCCAAAGTATCATGATGTCACAAAACCAATAGAACACACCTCAAGTGCACAGTAGACCAGTAACACCTGAAATGTGTGCTACCCCATAGAATAGTGGTGATCATTAAAAAGACAATCAAATATATACCATAGCAAATAACGGTGAAAATACCTAAAGTCCGTGATTAAAAAAGAATATTCAATAAAGGAGACCCACCATGGAAAAAGAATAGAGCACCAGAATAACAACCGGGCCCAAATAGATAACCATCAGAATCCACAGTCTATCAATCGACGCGCTCAAGAATCAGTTCTAGGGAGATACAAATTTGTATACAATAACCTATAATGCGACCTGCTATGCCAAATGGCATGGAAAAAATGGCTAGGAAAACAAAGCTTTATCACAATCCTGTCCATGTTCCCTATATGAACAACAAAAGTTGGACTTGGATCTAGAGAAATATCTAACGGGAATTAGTCAACACCCAAGTATCTGGCACATAATGACATAAACCCCATGAATACCACTATCCATAAGTGGGATATGGACCTCGATGAACCTTTTTATCAATCGAAGGTCATCTTCTAATGTATTGTTAATTGTGCGTAATGTACAAGGTGATTAGAAAATCAAATCAACACCCTAAGCATAAATCCCTTTCCATTCTTATTTACATGATGGTCCATGCTGAAACATTAGCTGTATCCTATATCAAACGGACACCATAGGTGGAGAGTTAAAGAGGGACCCAATAACTGTATTCTATCCAGTTCATCCCACTCACCTTGCATTCAATACAATTGTTCTCCCCTATGTGGAGTTTGTAAAAGCATCACTGTCCAATGTTAATAAACATCTTCCATTAACATCTCTAGTGGTCTAACAATTGTACGTTGAGACCTGAAGACAAAGGCATTAACCAATCAGCACCTGAATGAAATATTAGGTGTTCACCCTTGGCATTGCACAATCCTAATATACATCTCCTCTTTCCGTCTCAAAAGGTCCAGTCATTGAACCTTAAGACTTAGCGCAAACGCATTAACTATCGAGCACCGTAATAGCAGCAATATATCTGGGCATAACATCAACGCCTGGCTCAAATTCAAATACTAATTTGCCTCACCTTCTAGGTGTGTAACGAGTGGCCGATCCACCAACCTTGCAATTAACAAACAAGCAAGCACGGCGTCAGGCACGCTATTTAACGTACGAAAACCTCACCCGGCTCACATGACAAATCCTCTCAATTAGCTGGCAACATAGAAAACGAAATGCGCATAAACCTAAGACGAAGTGAAGAAAAACAGCGGCCATTTTAACCTTCCTAAACTGTTTATCGTACCATGACCATAATGAGAAATGTTATATAATATAATTATGGAATTAATGGACGATAAAAAGAAAAGAAGAAAAATTGTTAGCATCACCAGCAACTAAATAAAGACGCTGGTTAATGTGCTGTTTAATTCCCAAATTCAGACGATAGCAACAACACGATCAAACAATTTGTATAAGATCGGGCGGCGGTAAAACTCCGACCAAGAACTTCTGAAGGACGTAGGTGTGAGTCAAACATTATTATTTCAAGTGATTAGTTCCAAAGGTGAAACCCAAGTTAGAACCACAATATTATCAAGAGAAATACCAAATAACAGACTGATAAGCTTGTAGAGGAAAGGCAGTGTCAAACAGGTGGAGTAAGCAAAAAGAAATAGAAAGTAACGAAGGCTTAATTCGCAGACATGCAATGTGGCATATTTACATTGACAAATATGTGGATGTATCCTCTACTCAAGATACATCTAGAATCAGTCACTTGTTTTTCCAAATGTCTTGAGTTAAAACCCTTTTAAGCAGCACTGGGAACATCATCTACTTAGAATAATAACATGGGCTAGGCATATTAAATACAGTGCCCACTAAAAATTCTCTATACCAGATTCAAAACGTATCATTTTCATCTAATGACAATGAATTAACATCCCTATAGCGTTAACATGGATGATCTGGTCATGACATAGGTTATTACAGTCAATGATTGTCCCCCATCAATGTCCTAGTTATCAACAATCCCATACAGAATCAAATATTGAATAAATGGATTGTACCTAAGGAACACATCATTATTTGACCATATCAGTCCCGCAAAAACACATGGAGCTCACGATCAACATTGAGCCCCTTGTCTACCGCTCGCAGTTTAAACAACCATTTAGACTCCTGAGAGCTGCTGTCCCGTCCCCGCCTCGTGGATTTATCTCTGCCACAGCGATTCCATGAAATCTTAGTGACAAGACTTCCGAGTTAGTATGCACACTTTTATAATGTACTGCTATGGGATAGTTATCATTTTGATTACGAATAGCTCTAATATGTTCTTGTATTCTCTCCGTGAGCGGTCTTATTGTGCTGCCAACGTATATTAGATTGCATTTGCAGATTATACAGTACACCAAATACTTAGTGTTACAGTTCATAAACTGCTGTATGTAATGAGTTTGTTTGGTGTTGTAGCAAAATGCCTTTTTATTTTCTGCAAACTGGCAGACACTGCACATAGTACATTTCTAAAAGCCTTTTGGTCTTTCAGGCAGCCACATATTAGTATTGATATTTGAAGGACTTTTGATGATCGAGGGACTTAGTATATTTCTCAATGTTCTACCTCTTGTATTCTATCTGTGGATTATTTGATACATATGCATCCAAATCATGATCCAGTTTTAAAAGTTGCCAGTGCTTGTTCAGAGTTTTAAACACCTGTTTACTTTGTGAGTTGTATTTGGTGATGAACGCAATCTTATCACCCTTTTTCCTTCTTTTCTCTTCACCCTTAAGTTTCAGTAATCCTGATCTCATTGTATTATCAATTCTGCAGTGAGATTTCTCTAATGGGGATTGATTATAACCCCTGATTAAGAAGCACTCCTTAAGTGCAATGATTTCCTGTTGGAAGCAGCTCTCAGTGCTGCAATTGCGTCTTAACCTGGCCTTCTCCCCAACTGGAATGGCACATATCTGCGATACTGGATGAGCGCTACTGGCGTGCTGTACATAATTGCACGAGGTGTCTTTTCTAAATAGCTTGCTCTCCAATTTTCCATTGCCAATAAACAGGGTGACAGCAATAAAAGGGTTGATTTTCTTTATATTAGTAGATGCGAAACTGAGATTATATTGATTACAATTGATGTACTTTATGAAAGCTGTCAGTGATGACTTATCACCTTCCCATATCATAAAGATATCGTCGATGAATTGACACCAATATATGATGTGATTCGTCTACTCTGGTAAACATAGTCTCCATATATGGTGTTCTTCGAAAAAACCCATATAGATGTTCGCAAACGAAGGTGAAAATTTAGCACCCATAGCCACTCCTGCATGGTGCTTATACCAGATATCGTTGTGTTTAAAAAAATTGTTTAATGCAAAGCATGTGAGCTCCAGCACCATCTGAGTATGATCATACATGGTGGCATGACGTTTTGAAAGAAAATATGTCAAAGCCTCCATTCCCTTATCAAAAGGAATGCTGGTATACAGAGCGCATACATCCAGGTTACCAGGGTATAATCATCCATCCATACCAAGTCTTACAATTTATTCAAGAGATCCTTGGTGTCCTCTATAAATGATGGAAGATTACGTACTATGGGTTGTAATGTTATGTCCATGTACTCTGAGATGCGTTCTATTGTGTCCCCCTATCCCAGATAGGATTGGTCTGCCTGGGGGAACAGTAGTACTCGTGTGAATTTTAGGCAGCGTATAAATATAGGCTGCCAATGGATTCGGATTAAACATATACTTCAATTCTAGGTCGGACAATAGACCTGCACTATGCCAGTACCTCCACAACCTCTCTAGGCATGAGTTCACATGTGTTGGATTTAGCCAAACAGGGGTATATGAGTTTTTGTCCGCCAATTGGCGTTCGATCTCCGCAGTGTAGTCCACATTGTCCATCAGGACAATGTTACCCCCCTTGTCTGCCTCTTTAACCACCAAATTGTTGTAATCCGAAAGCTGTTTGAGGGCCATTCTTTCCTCATTGTTGAGATTATCAATATATTTCAAAGAAGTACCATGTAATCTATCTTCCAGCTTATATAAATCATTGGTGACTGCTCTAAAGAAGCAGTCAATAAGATTATCTGGTGGTAAGCGTGGTATGAACGTGGATTTCATCCTCAACCCACTGTCTGTTTGTAGATTGCTCTCAATTTCTAGTTCCTGCATAATCTCATCAATACTGGGCACCCGTTCCAAACTATCATCAAGTTAAAACCTTTGTATATCCTGTATGTCTCTAATACTCTGACCCCTGCTTTCCACCATATACACAGGTATGGGACACATTTTTTTATTTGCATCAAAAAACTTTTTAAATTTTAATCTCCGAACAAATTTATGTAAATCAATGTGTATTGATGTGAAATCAGGTCTTGACAATGGGAAAAACGTAAGCCTTTTTTCGGTGTCAGTTAACACTACCTGTGATAAATTAACAATAGAGACATCTTTATGTACATTGACAATGTTAGGATCTGAAACTATATTATTGCTTCCAGGGATAATTGCCACTTCACTTAATTTTTCTGCACACGCGATATTGATCTTGTCACTTTTGTTTAGCTCTACATTTGTTTTTTCTGCCCCCTCTCCTTTTTCTTTTTCTCCTGTGTTCCTCTTGTTGAACCCTGACTTTGTTCCCTTGCGATATCTTTCTAATTCTTGTAAAAAAAAGAGGACCCTGTGACATTACTAATTACTGCTTCCCGAATTGAGGAAGACTCACGCCTAATGTCACTTAGTTCACTCATACCACTAGACAGGTCCGATTCACTAGCTGATATACCAATGTCAGTTCTTTTGTCCTTAAGAGCAGCTATCCCCATTCTGGGTTTAATCTCATCAAATCTTTTAGCAAAGGTGTACACCTTGCCATTGCTATAGTCATTTTCATCTCTCTTTAGTTTTCTGATCTTTTTATCCCTAATATAGTTCTGATGTGAGCTCAATACCTCCTTGAGTATCTTAAAGTTCTTATCAGTAGCTTTGGGCATATTTAGTTGTTTGATTTCCTCTTCTAATGCCTCAATTTCAGTAAGCAATTTTGCTCTCTTTCGTTCGGCATGTCGGATAAGTATATCCATCATGCCGAAGGATGATACCGATATAAGGTTCTCCCACTCCCTCAGTAAATCTGGGTCTAGATCCTCAAAGGTAGCAAAGATTATAACCCGCAGTCCCCTAGAGATTTGTTTGATTTCTATGTACTTTTTAAATATGGTTAAATCCCACCAGCTGGATAATTCTGATTTCTGTAATCTTTCTAATTTCACAAATAATTGTTTGAGTCCTTGTGGCTTGTCATCGTTGGCTGTAACTTGTTTTTTCTAGATAGCTTTATCTGAAAAAACATAATTGAACAACTTGTCCCTGTCATCCTCAACGTTGGCCATATCTTGTCGAATCTACGCTTTTGATATATTGCTGATGAGTCTCCTCATTCAGACCACGCATGCAGAGGAAACAAGTGAAGTGCTGGAACTCACTTTAATCATTTAACACACAGGACGTAGTGTTCCCTGTAAAGGGAACTTTCTGCACTTTAAGTAAACAATTATGTTATTGTATACAAATTTTTATCTCCCTAGAACTGATTCTTGAGCGCGTCAATTGGTAGCCTGTGAATTCTGACGGTTATCTATTTGGATCCGGTTGTTATTCTGGTGCTCGATTCTATTTCCATGGTGGGTCTCGTTCTTCTTTATTGAATATTCTTTTTTAATCACAGACTTTAGGTATTTTCACCGCTATTAGCTATGGTATATATTTGATTGTCTTTTTAATGATCACCACTATTCTATGGGGTAGCACACATTTCAGGTGTTACTGGTCTACTGTGCACTTGAGGTGTGTTCACTTGGTTTTGTTACATCATGGTGCTTTGGGTCTTTTACTATCCTTGTTCGTTACAATATCTCTAATTTCACATATATATAAATTGTTTTTCACTTGTGTTAATAAAAGCCACGACTATGGCGACATCAATATCTCACTTGGATTATGTGGCTTGTTTTTTGTAACTATGGAATATTGGCACTAGTATACTACATCAGTTGGTAATATGGTACCAAGTAAACTGCAATGTATATGAAATATATATGTTGTTTTATGGCATTATATATAGTGTATATAGTAATTTTATTATGTAATGTTTTGATATTCCAGCCTTGAAAACGTCTTCGAATAAGACGAAACAAGTGTCGGCTGGCAAATTGTATGCTGGGAAACTTTTTTATTCCTCTATGATTCCAATAAAGACTGCTGAATAGCAAGAGGACTGACTGATTCTTCTGGATTACTGTTTCGAATGATATCATTGAACTATTTTTGTCTGTGAGAAAGGGTTATATATACCCAGAGGATTCTAATAATAGTTAACGGTGTGCCGTATATGCGTTTGTTTTTTTGTTAACATCTGCATGCTTGACCACCTTCAAAAACAAACACCGGTTTCGAGTTCGTCCTTATGGGCGATTTTAATATTCATCCTTGCGCTGACGAGTGTTACCTAAAGGGGCTTGATGTCTATGAGGGGCCGGTAGACGCTGTGGCTCCACATTTCAAGCATACTAAGCAGGGGGAGGCCCTTGAAGTTCTCCTCGCTACAACTAACCTCTTTGAATCCAATCTCATTGAGGCTGGAGGTAGGGCCTCGACTTTTAAAGGTTCGATCCTGGGTTCAGTAATCGACTACTTCTTTTTATCCTCTGGCGTCTTAGCTAGGGTTTTAGCTCACTCAGTTATTCCATCTGTACATAGTGACCACAATCCGGTTTTTTTAGAGGTGGCCCTGCCGAAGAGCTTGGGCGTAATACACCCTCCCTGTCCAAGAGACCTTTCCCTGATTGTGAAAGATCAGGGTCGCAGGCTTAAATGGGCTAAGGTGGCCCCTGCCTCCTTTTTACAGGAGTTGTGTGCTAAGATGGATGGGCCATGGACCACCTGTTTGAACCAACATTCGTCAGCAGAGGAGGTGGTCGGGGCCTTTGAGGCCATCTGCGCACAGATTTCAAGGGATCTGACCTCCACTAATTCCCGTCGAAACAACAGTAATCCTCCTAGATGGTTTGATGGGAGTTGCTCTAGGGCGCATAGGATTTTGTATGATGCATTAAAAAAGAGCCCTAGGGATCGGGGAGAAATCTCACACGCGAGAAGGGCCTATAAAGCGGCCATTGCTAATAGAAAAAAGGAAATAAAATCAGAAGCCTGGAATAATCTTTTATCTATTGATGTCCTTCGGGACAGCGGTAAGTTCTGGGCCACAATAAATAACCCATTCTTCTCAGATGTTGAGGGTACTATCCAGGACTGTGTCATCCAGGATGAGGTCTGGTATGACCATTTTAGTAAAATCTGTGGGGCCTGTGGCGATGGCGCTAATAGTGGTCTTCTTCCCTCGGTAGCCTGCTCCACGTCTTCCCTAGTTTTTGAGCAGGGGGATGTGGAAATGGCGATTAAGGAGTCAGCTAGTAATAAGGCACCTGGCCCTGATGGTGTACCAGCCGACCTTTTCGCCTCTTCTCCTAATGTTTGGGCAAGGATCCTAGTTATTGTTTTTAATGCCGTCTCAACCTATAGGTTTCCAGCTTCTTGGTCAACTGCTCTTATTATACCCATTTTTAAAAAGGGCCAACGTGATGACCCCTCGTGCTACAGACCTATTTCCCTGCTAGACTCTGCGGTTAAGATCTTGGGCAGGGTCTTACTTGGTAAACTTAGGGATGTCTTAGATAGCCGAGGTATTTTATCTAATCTGCAATACGGTTTTAGACCAAAAAGGGGGACTTTGGACCAGTGTCTAAATCTTCAGCTTTTAATCAGCAAATATACGGTGGCGAAGGACGGGTCCCTTTTCATGGCTTTCATGGACCTGTCCTCCGCATTTGATTTGGTCAACCGGTCCAAGCTCTGGCAAATCATGCTGGATCTGGGTATTGACACGCCCTTAGTAAGTTTTCTTGCAACCTTGCATCAGGATCTATCCGCATCTGTGAGGGTCACACAGGATGGGAAATGCACGAAGCACTTTAGGGCGGAGAGAGGGGTGAGGCAGGGGTGTATCCTTGCCCCACTCCTCTTTACAATTTATATTAACGGCCTGGAAGGGTCTCTGGGGGTCTCGAGAGCTGATGCGCCGCGCGTGGGGGAACGGGTTGTACCAGTTCTTCTATACGCGGACGACGCTGTTTTGTTGGCCCGCACGGCGGTGGGGGCTTCAGAGATTGTTGGATGCCTTTGGTGCATTCATGGCTGCCCTGGATCTTAAAGTGAATATTAAAAAATCTCACTTTATGGTTGTGGGGAAACAACGTAAAAAGCCAAAGTCTAGATCCCTATTTTGCAACGGGGAAGAGATTTCCAGGGTTAAGGTCTTCTGCTACTTGGGAGTTCTCTTTGATGAGAATGGCTCCTGGGGCCCACAAATTAAACTTAAACGCAACTCAGATGCCAGGTCTTCCTCAGCTGTGATCAGTTTTGCTAAGAAGTTGGGGGCAAGGCCAATGGAGGCCTTGTTGAAGGTCTATACTGCAAAAAGCCTGGCTATTGCCACTTATGGCGCGACTCTGTGGGGCTATGTTAAACAGGATATGATTCAAGTTGCAGAAAATAGATTCCTGCGTTCTTTGCTATCAGTTCCCCAATCAACACCTGTTTTTTCTATTCATGCGGAGGTTGGTTTGGGTTATGTTTCTGATAAATTGAAGTTGGCTCCATTGTTATTTTGGGTCAAAACCTGGTTAAACCAGGAAATCTTCCTTAATCATCAGATCCTGAGTGATGTTTTAGCCTTAGATCATGCTAATAGAATCCCCTGGCTAGAGTACATTAGAGTGGCGTTCTCTAGCATGGGGCGCCCTGAGCTTTTTTCGTCTCCATCTCTCATAGTTAAAGCAGATATTGCATGGACCAGGCAGTCTTTTTTAGATAGACTTACTATGGACCGCGAGGAGACAGAACTTCGAAAACCAAATGTGAGAGCACATTTTTTGCTTCTCTCGTCTCCTTCGCTGGAACCCTATCTAAGCATTGTTACAAATCCTTTCCATAGATTTTTATTACTGCGTTTTAGATTCAATCTGATTCACTATTCTCTTGGCTCTTATCCTCTGTGGGGCAAGCCCGAATGCAGCATACCATGCCACTGTGATGACTTTTCATGTCAGGATACGCTGCATTTTATTATGTTTTGCGAGTTTTATTCTGCTAGCCGTAAAAAATACTTCCAATTTTAAAGGAAGCTGGCTTCTTACTAGTTAGACCTGCCCTGTTGTTTCTTCAACAGCTGAGTAGTACTCGCATTATCTTTAGCGTGGCGAATTTTTTGGTGGCTGCTATGCGCTGTAAGGCGAAACAATCTTCTAGCTTGGGCATCATATGAGTAATTTTCTAATGATTTTTAAATATGTTGTATGTTGTTTTATTATATGGTTTTATTGCAACCATATTTTTTATTGATCATGTCATGGTTTATGCTTTTATGTATTTCTGTACTTTTATGATTTTAACTAATCGAATAAAGTGTTTTTGACTGACTGACTGACACCTGCAGATGTTGCAGGATGAGTTTGTGGGCCTGTAATTTAGTGCTCCCTATGCATTTCGTAGGGCACAGGAACACCAACATATAAACCACAAAGTCAGACTTACAGTTTAGTGGTTTATTGATCACTATTGTTTCTCCCATATCTGTCCTACATTCTGTAATATTTTTTGGCATTCTGGCAAGCCTTACATTTAGAGCACCTTCTAAAACCGTTAATCGGTTTTAGCCAAGTGTGTCTGGTAATGATCTCTGATTTAACAAGCAAATTACTCATGGACTGTGACTTCCAATAAGTTATATTGGGTCTCTGATTTACTCCTGCTCCCATAATGGGGTCACGTTTAATCAAATTCCAATGTTTGTTCATAGCTTGTCTTATCTTCTTGTGTTGTCTGCTTTAGGTGGTGATAAATCTACCCTCATTGTCTTGCTGGGTAACTGGTAGATCAGTTCTCAACAGTAACTCTGTTCTATTCAAATTGGATACTTTAATCTTCGCCCCCTCTAATGTTCTGTCATTGTAACCCCCCTCTAAGTGTAATGCAGAGCTCACTCAACATTTGATAGGTTGGGTCTGAGCTGCAAATTCTCCTAGCATCTCCCCAAAGGGTATACCGTTATTCAAGGGTATGGGGTGTACACTGCTTGCATGCATAATCGCATTTCCTGCAGTTGGTTCCCTATACACTGCTTATGCCTATGTATTGCTAATCCTACTCGTAAAAGACAAATTCAAATCATTCTTGTTAATGGTGGTCACAAATATTTCGACTGTTACGATGTCTTCTTTCCATAATAAAAACAGGTCATCGATGTACCTTAAGCACAATACAATATGTGGAGACCAGTCTTCCATTTCAGGACCATGTAGCACCTGCTCCTCCCACCAGCCCATATGCAGATGCGCTTAGCTGGGAGCGAATCATGTGCCCATAGCTGTTCCTTGTATTTGTCTATTAGGAATATTGTTGAACAAGAAAATATTTTCCAAGCACCAAGTTATCATGTTCAACAGCATTTTGTTATACTCTAGATACTGGATAGGCCTAGAGTTCAGGAAATATTGTACTGCCTTTAAGCCATCCTCATGCCAAATACTTGTGCACAATGAATTGACATCTAGGCAGGCCATTAAATAGTCCTCTTCCCAGTGTACATCAAATATTCCTTTAAGGAAATCAGTGGTATCCCTTATATACAAGGGTAACTCTTTGACTATATTGGTTGTAAAATAAAGTCAACAGATTTAGAGACATTTTCAAACTGGCTGCCTATTGCTGAGATAATGGGCCTCCCTGGGGGACACTCTAAATTCATGAGGTGTCTTTTTAAGTTGTTTGTGTGCCTCTTCCATGTACATATCAGTGGGCCAGATAAGAAATGCCTTACTTAACTGTAGTTATCCAGTATTGGTATCTTTCATAGATTCATATGCCTGAATCATTCCCCGTTGTCGGGATGGGAGTCCCCGGTACATAAGAAAAGTAATGTCTCACTAGACCTATAGAGAGATAGGCCAAAGGCCTCACATTAGTAACATATCCAGATCCTTTTGTAATGAGGACCAAACTCTAGAGAACAACCAATCCGCTATCACCACCCTCTGGAACCTTCCTGGAAGAGCTCTAGTCCCTAAGATTTTCGTAAGCACAGTGTTAAGTAGATGTATCACTGAGAGAACTAGTTAAGCCCTTCCAGGGGAGGAGGGTGGGTTGCATGTGAATCTATGAAAGATACCAATACTGGATAACTGAAGTTACAGGTAAGTAACGCATTTCTTATCCATTATTAGGGTATCTTTCATAGATTCACATGCCTGAATCAGAGTAGTAAGCAATGATAGGCACATTTCAGATGGAACAGAATGTACAAGTTCACCAGTTAATAACATATCAATGTGAAAATAGAAAGTAACAAATTGCAATCAAAGAAAAACAGCAGAGAACACCATGGAGAAATGAGCGTGTAAAAAGAAAGGATGGTGGGATGGAAAGAAGGCTCACCTCTAATGAAATAGATGATGTAACGCCGCCTGTCCCACTGCAGCATCCTTCATGAGTTCCGTATCCAAGCAGTAATGCTTGGTAAATGTATGCAGCCTCTTCCATGTTGCTGCTCTACAAATGTCTGTGATAGGCACACCTGCAAAGAGTGCCATGGAGGTAGAAATCGCCCTAGTGGAATGGTCATGAACCGTCGAGTGCAAGGGTTGGCCCGCTTGCTGGTGACAAAGTAATAGCGCCAGAGATCCACCGAGAAATACTCTGTTTAGTAAGTGGAAAACCTTTCCTAGGTAGACTGTAAGCCACAAAGAGTTGGTTGGATTTGCGGAACGTCTTTGTCCTATCAAGGTAGAATTTAAGGCAGCGTTTAAGATCCAGTGAATGCAGAGCTCTTTCTGCTGCCGTTTAAGGATTTGGAAAAAGGTTTGTAGGACTATAGGCTCATTAAGGTGAAAGTCCGACTGGACTTTGGTTACAAATTTGGGATTAGTCCGAAGTATAACCCTATCATGTTTGAATTGAAGAAAAGGGTATTGAATTGAAACAGCATGAAGCTCGCTTACTCGCCCTGCAGATGTAAGGGCTAGAGGGAGTGCCGTCTTCCAAGAGAGAAACTTGAGGCCGACTCTGTATCTGCTCAAAAGGGTGTTTCATAAGCTGAGCAAGAAAGATGTTTAGTTGCCGGGGTGGAGACTTCACGGGAGGGAAAGTCCTAAACAGACCCTTGAGAAATTGTTTAATCAGTCTATTTGACCAAAGAGAAGGGCCTGTAGAAGATCTCCTGAAACCGGATATCGCTGCCAGGTGATCTTTAATAGAGGCGTGAGCAAGACCTGAAGTCGCCAGATGGAGAAGGTAAGGCAATATTTGCTCTGAAGAAGTGAAAGGGTGTACAGTCGCAGACTTACACCAGATGCAGAATCTTTTCCATTTCAAGGAATAGGTCTTGTGTGTACTGTCGGCTCAAGCCCGAGCCAGAACTGTCCTGCAGTCTGGAAGAATGTCTAGGCCATGGAACTCAGGAGCAATGCTGATAATTTGAGAGATGCTGGATCCAGATGTTGGACTTGTTCCCGGTCCATTGTGAGGAGAGAGGAAAAAGGTTTCAATGGAATCGAAGGTTCCAGGAGGAGAAGATGGAGCTCCATGAACCAATGCTGGCGAGGCCACACTGGCGTGATCAGGATTAGTGTGCAGGGTTCTGCCTTCAACTTCCTGAGGACCCTGGGAATCAGGGGAATAGGTGGAAAAGCGTAAGCAAAGACGTTGAACCATGCTATCGAAAATTCATTCCCTAGAGACCCCTGTTGGGGATGCCAGCTTGCGAAGTTTTGGCATTTGGCATTGTGCTGGGTGGCAAATAGATCCAAGAGAGGTGTGCCCCATTTAGAGAATATGCTATTGAGTCTGCTGGTTCAACTCCCATTCGTGACAGATTTGTTGCCTGCTTAGTGAATCGGCCAGCACATTCTGTTTCTGGAACATATTCTGCTCTAAGGGAAATGTTGTGTTGAAGTAACCAGCTCCAGATCTTTTGAGATTCATGAGAGAGTGGCAGTGAATGAGTACCCCCCCTGCTTGTTTAGGTAGTGCATTGTTGTAGTATTGTCCGTCCGGACAAGCACCAGATAACCTTTGATCCTGGGACAGAACTCCAGGAGGGCCAGATTAACAGCTTGTAGTTTGAGAAGGTTTATGTAAAGCTTCAGTTCGGAAGGAGACCACTATCTGCTGATCCGGTGTTCCTGGAGGAAAGGTCCCCAACCCTTTAGGGACACATCCGTTGTGATTGTGTGGAGAGGCTTGAAGTAAGAAGGGCAGGCCTTGAGAAAGATTCCGTGGATGAGTCCACCACCGTAGAGCAGTGACCATTTGAGGGGTCACCTGAACGACATCGTCGAAGGATCCTTCGGCTTGAATCCACTGAGTGGAGAGTGATTCCTGGAGTGGGCGCATGAGGAGGCGACAGTAGGGAACCAGCAGAATACAGGATGACATCATCCCGAGAAGAGATTTGAACAGGCGCACTGAGAGAAACTTCCTGGATCGTATGCGGTTCGCCAAGTGAAGTTTGCACTGTCGCTCTTGTGACGGGAAAGCTTTCTTCTGTTTTTATCGAGAATAGCATCCAGAAAAGTTATCCGTTGAGAAGGTTGTAGGATGGATTTGTCTGGATTGAGAGTGAGACCCAGGCGACTGAAAAGCTGTAGACAAGCGTTGGACGATCTGTTCGCGCCGTCTAGAGAAGGTGCCTTGACGAGCCAGTCGTCGAGATAGGGAAAAAGTTGATGACGTTGCTGCCTGAGGTATGCAGCCACTGGAGAAAGGCATTTTGTGAAAATGCGAGTGGCTGACTTGAGTCCGAAGGGCAGGACTCAGAATTGGTAATGTCTGCCTGCCACAGCGAACCTCAGATTTTTTTTGTGATTCCTGTGGATATGGATATGAAAGTAGGCATCTTGAAGATCCATAGATACCATGTAGTCGTTTGCATTGAGAAGTTGCAGTATTTCTTGAATGGTGACCATGTGAAACTATTGTTTCTTCAATAACTTGTTGAGACTTCTAAAATCTAGGATTGGTCTCCATTTCTTCTCCTTTTTGCGCACCAAGAATAAACAGGAGTAAAAACCTTTCCCCCACTGACTAAGAGGAACCCGCTCTATAGCACCTTTCTGGATCATTATTGAGATTTCCAGGAGTAAAAGGCGCAGATTCTTGTGAAGTATAGGTCGAGGAGGGGTCTGCGGAGGAGTCTGAACGAACTCCAGTGAGTGTCCAAATTGTACCAGTTGAAGAACCCAACGGTCCGTTATTTGTTTCCAATTGTGTAAAAAGTGGGAAATTTTTCCTCCTACTTTGGAGGGCGGAGAGGAAATGGAGACCGGCGGTAGAGAAAAGTCATTGACGCCGGGCGGAATCCTTCTGTCGTCCACACTTTCCGCGAAAGGAGGTCTTGTATGAAGATTGCTGCTGTTGGCGCTGGTTGGAGGAGGAATAGGAAGACCGATATTGTTGGTTGTTTCCTCTAGTGGAAGATTGTCCTCTAAACCATGAGCCTTGGAAAGGGTTTTTTTTTAAATTAAAGGGTACCCAAAGCCCTGGCCATGTCCGTATCCTTTTTTATGCCTTGAAAGGCTTCATCAATGAGTGCCAAAAAGAAGTTAACCATCATAAGGCATGTCTAGAATCTTCGTCTGGATTTCCGTCCGGAATGTTGTCGCCTTAAGCCAACCTTGGCGTTGGAGGACCGCAGCCCCAGCCAGTTGGCGGAAACCAGTAAAGGCGATGTCCATCGCACAATCGATGATTTCAGAAGCCGAACGTTCGCCCTCTAACTATATTCATTGCCTCCTCTTTCGAGTCGTCCGGCAGGGCCTCCAAGTATGGTGCAATGTCCGCCCACATCTGCCTGTTGTAGCGCCCCAATAACGCTAAAGAATTAGACGCACGCACCGTTAATGCAGACATGGAAGAAAAACGCTTCCCAATATTGTCTAGGCGTCTGCCCTCCCTATCTTGAGGGGTTGAAAGCGGAGCAGAAGGGTTTTTAGACCTCCGCTGAGCTGCCTGAGTGATGACGGAATCAGGCTTGGGATGTCCGGTAATACAGGCTGGAGCGGTGTCTGGAGCTCTGTACTTCTTGTCCAAACAAGGCAACACTAGGGGAACCGTAGAAGGATTTTGCATGATTTTAATGCCTTGATCCCAGATGTAGTCTATGATAGCCACAGATCGCACTGATTTCTTAAATGGTTCCTTACAGTCATAAAGGAAACAGTCTTGCTGGTGAGAAGGCATAGGAATATGGAAACGCTGTGCAGCCCTTTCTAAAACATTATGGAAACCCCCAATATCCTCAGGAGGAGAATCTGTATGAGGCGTCACCGGAGACGCTGGAAAAGGAACAACATAGTCGTTCCACTCATCATGAGTTGATAGGGAATCATGAACCTCTCCGTCTTCCTGTTCATCCTCCTCCTCCTCCTCATCTGTGGAAGGGGGAGGTGGTATTGTGACAGGCACAGACTATGGAGGCGGAGGCGGAACCTGTAACCTTGGTGGCGGAGAGAGAACTGGGGCAGAAGATGAAGCAGAAGTAGGGAATCTCTGCTTGTAGTCCGAAATTAAAAATTGCAGGTCAGAAACCAAAGGCACAGGGAGACAAACCATGGGTGGTTGGCGAAGATGGCTGTCGTCTGGATAATATGCCTGATCTTCTGTGTCTTGTTCGTCAGTCTGAATCCTCCTGGTACTTGACATGAAGTTCAGAGGGACTTGTTGCAGCCCTGAACATGCTGCCCTCGTCTGAATCCTCCTCCTCGTCCAAAAGGTGAGACGGAGGCAAGGGCTGGATCCTGCTAGGTGATGTAAGGGAAGACGTCAGCGTGCGTTTAGTGATCTTGAGGTGAACATATGCACTGTCCACTTTTGACTTTGGTGTCATCGACTAGGCCGTCGTCTGTGTAGTCGCCAATGGACACAACAGATTGTAACGTCGATGAAGCCCCTGTCGTCGATGGGAGAGACTTCGACGGAACACTCTTCGTCGACGTACTCGTCGATACGCTCGTCGTCGAGCGTGGTGTCGATACTGTCTTGGACGTCGGCGACGTTTTTTTTATCTTGATCGTCGGCGATAATGGCATAACAGCCGATGACGTCGTCGGCGAGTTAGATGCTGAGGATGCCAAAAGTGTAGAGACTGTTGTCGTCGACAAGGTTACTCCCACAGCTGCAGAAGGAGATTTTGTCATCGTTGAGGCCACCATCGACAAGGTGGTAGTCGGGGCTGAAGCAGGATTTTTAAAGGTGTGTAAAATCTTTGGCAGAGGATCCTTGGTTGGTAAAGCCTTAAGTTTTTTCTCTGAAGACTTTTTCTGCATCTTCTTTTGAGGGGGCTGCAAAGAAGGAACTGGAGAAGCATCTCTGGACCTTGTCTGTGAGGTTTTTGAAGACTTTGTTGAGCCCTCACTCTTCTCAGAGGACAAGGGGTATTCTTTGTCCTTAAGCCTCTGCAGACAATTTAAAAGCAGTTCCTCATGGTCTTTAAGAGACTTTGATGAAAAGGTACGCCATACCTTAGTCCTTTGGGGAATGGTCCGGATAAAGACAGTAGAGGCAGTCTTTATGCTGGTCGTCCACATGTAGCCTCTTCTTATTGCAGGAAGCACAGGGCCTAAAAAGGCCTTTCTTAGGAGTGTCTGACATGAAGACATAGAAGACTTCACTCAGAAGAAGTAATTCTGAAGAAAAAAAAACACTTGAATTCCAGAAACAAGGAAAAGCTGAGCAGAACTCAGGGGAGACTCCCTTAGCACGACGTGCGGTAGAAAATTTGAGGGACTAGAACTCCTTCCAGGAAGGTTCCTGAGGGTGGTGATAGCTGATTGGATGTTCTCTAGAGTTTGGTCCTCATTACAAAAGGACCGGGATATGTTACTAATGTGAGGCCGTTGGCCTATCTCTCTGTCTAGTGAGTCATTACTTTTCTTATGTACCGGGGACTCCCATCCCGACGAGGGGGAATGATTCAGGCATGTGAATCTATGAAAGATACCCTAATACTGGATAACTATGTTGCCCTCGTTGTCAGACTTGCGGATAATACATTTATTGTTTTTGGACCATTTTGCTGCTACTATGTTGTGTTTAGACTTTCCCTGAGAGATCCTTCTCTTGTCTTGTAATTCCCTCCTCCTAATTTTCTTATGTTCGTATATCATGCTTTTATTGAAAACATCAATGTTATCATGTGGTAAACTATGATTACATTTAGACTTGAGTTTAAAAGGGAATTTAGCACTCAGATTGCTCGCTAATCTCTCTTCTGTTAGCAGTTGTGTATTAGTGAAGGATTCCTCTTCACTTGTTCCTTCCATTTCTAACTCCAGCAAGTCTCATCAGCTCAATATCTGACCCTGCTAGGTTACTGTTCAGATGGATATTTGTTATTGAAGTTCTACTCTTAACTTGTTGCTTAAAGAATTTCTTTTGTTTTAATTTACATGCAAACTTATAAAGGTCCATCCTGCCTTGTTCATAATTTAACAGTCTCTGGACAGTACGATGACCCTAGTTCCAAAATTTGTTGATCTTCTAAGGGCAGCAATTCTTGGCTGAGATTGATTACCGTGTTGTCTCACCAGATTCTTCTAAACCGTCTGGAGGAAGTAGGAATCGGTGGTTCTACCTTGGAATGGTTTAGATCCTTCCTCTCTGAAAGATCTTTTCAGGTGTCTGCCCTGCAATTTCTAAATAAATCTTATTCAAATACGTAAACATGAGTCCTAGAACAAATATTCGTCCATTGATCAAGTGCAAGTGCAAAAAGGGCCCATAAGGCCAAGTTCATTGTAGCCTGCTGCTAAAAAAACCATTAGAAAAAAAGGGGGTCAGATCTCACAAATTGCCTAAAAAAATTATTTTCATATATCTGATTACGTTAAATAGTCCATAAAAAAAGTGCAAGGTGAAAAAAAGTACATAATAGTGCTGTGCAAAATACAAGTTCACTAGCAGCGTTTGGAGAACACCTATATCATTTAAGCCTAAATGATCATAAAGTGCAAGTGCAACTATCAGTATCAAGTTCACAGAAAAAGCATCTAGAATTAATAATTCCTCTTGTATGAGCACGTAACTATTTACAGAAACATTCAAATACCTAATCGGTGAATAAAATTTCCATTTGACATGTGTAAAAGGAAGATACTCATCAATCACTGAAATAGATAGATATTACATAAATAGGTCAGATTAATCATAATGTCATCATAAAAAATTGTGCAAATCCTTGTTCATATTAAGGCCATTGGGGACTCCAGTGTCGAGGGCTAAAATGAAATGTTATTCACGTTGTCGTAATAGCTTCTCAATTCCCTCCCCGTCCGGGGATAGGGACCGTCCCTAAAACTGTATATTCCAGATCATTCAGTTTGTTGTTGAGTATTGATTTAAAATGTCTGACGACCGGATAATTATGGTCGAAAATTACAATGGCCCTTATTTGTTGGAGGATGCGTTTGTGTACTGGGAGTTTAGTACTTCCAATGTATTCCAAGTTACAGGTACATTTCAGTTTATAGATAGAATAGTCAGTGCGGCATGTGAGGTGTTTTTGAATAGCAATCTCCTTCTCAGTAAATGCTGTCTTGTAATGAGTTGCATTCTTAGCGAATGTACAAGCACGGCAGGAACTGCACTTAAAAAAGCCTGTTTTTGTGAGCCAGGTACGTTTGGTTTTAACCTCTGGCATCGGTTTCACTAGGGCAACCCTCATCGAGGGTGCTCTTCTGAAAGTAAAAGCAGGCAAACTAGGTAAAATAGGACCTAAAATGTTGTCAGTAAGTACAATTGGCCATTCTGAGTATATGATCTTGCGTATTTTATCTTCTTGTTCACTGAAGGTGGTTATCAGTCGTATTGTTTGTACCTCATTATTTGGTCCACATTCTGTTTCCAAAACAATGTTCGATTTGGGCTTAAGCAGTTTATCTCTGGGCAGACTGTTAGTTTTATTTAAGGCTTGGGTCAAGAGTGCTTTTTAATACCCACGATTAAGGAACCTGCAAAAAGCATTCTGTTGACATTCAATGGAGATGAGATCTGAACTACAGATTCTACAAATCCGAATAAATTCACCGTACGGTATGCTGTAAACCCCTGAAAAATGGCTCAGACGGAGCCCGGGGGCACCGACAGAGCAGGGTCTCATTTCCTGAGTTTGTTACCAGGGGAGGCGAGGCTGTTCTCTTCTGCACTATAGGTGTCATCATTACACCACAAGTCGCAGAGAACTCACAAGAAGTTGGTAGGCTGTAAATAGTTAAAACCTACTTTTTTCTCATTTTCATTCACGTTCACGCAGTAGCAATATTAGGTATAGGTCCTGAAGAAAGCCAAGATTACTTGTAATCATAATGGCTGAAACATGTTGACCTTGTTCCATACTGAGGCAGTTATTTTTTCAAACTGCTCTTTGCACGGATTTTAATCTGGTAAAATAGATGGTGAATAAAAGGTGTTCTCTATTGTTAACCATTTTAGCTTGCACTACACTTATTTTTAGACATTAGCACTGCACCCATCACTCTATATACAAACTTGTTAGTCTTTTCATTTGGCAGATCTCAGTTGATTCCAGGGATATTCTGATTGAAAACATCCGTGAGCTCCTCCTTTGTAGAGAGGGAGTTGTAGCCCTTATCTGTAGTAGGTTGCAGATAAGAGGAAATCCCAAATGATGAAGCTTGTCACCACGGTGAGTCATGGGAATCCGTCCTTTTAAAAGGACTTTCCACAAACTACACCAGAGGGTATGCCCCGGTCACTTACCGGTAATCTTCATTACTCCGAGTCCTTGTCTTCCTCGCCACAGTAATCACCAATGAGCCTTCGGCTCCCACAGAAACTCAAAGTATAAATTTTACATTCTAGTCTCCCTCTCCCTCCACTATGGCCCCTGACCACACAGCCAATCCCATAAAGGGACACAGAAAGCACCTGAACGACCTGAGAAACCAAGCCGTAGACATGAAGCCAAGAAGAGGGCCGGGAGGGAAAGGGAAACTATACTGTGGCGAGGTAGACAAGGACTCGGAGTAATGAAGATTACCGGTAAGTAACCGGGGCATTACCTCCTCGTCCGTCTTCCTCGCCACAGTAATCACCAATGAGCCGATACCAAAGCATATCAGCTTCATGGAAGAACAGAGTCCACCAGCAAAAGTCAGCAGCAAAGCAAAACTTTATTACAAAAACAGGAAAGAGACACAGAGAACCTCCAACCTACGGGACCCCGGAACCCAGCACAGAAGAGGCTAAGGCAACCGAAGCACCCCCCCCCCAATCTGAAGACGATAGTGCGACATGAAGGTATGAGGGGAAGACCAAGTGGCAGCACGGCAAATATCCTCCATGGACACCCCCTTGAAAGCGGCCCAGGAGACAGCAACCGAACAAGTGGAACGCCCCTGAACAGGAAGAGAAGGAACCAAGGGAGAAGAGCCGTAAGCCAACAGAATAACGTCCCTTAATCCAATGACTGAGAGTGGAGAGGGAAGGACGCAAACCCCTACGGGACAAACCAAAATTCACAAACAAATTGTCCACTTTGCAAAAAGAAGAAGTCCGATCTAGGTAAATCAACAAGGCACGCCGAACATCCAGAAGATGCAGCAATGACTCATCCTCAGAAGAGGGATCAGGACAAAGAACCGGAAGAATCACCTCAGCAGAACGGTGAAAAAATGAATACACTTTCGGAACAAAAGTGGGGTGAGGACGCAATACAACACGATCCTCCAGAACACACAAAAAAGGAGCAGACCTCAGGAAGGCACCCAACTCCCCAATCCTCCTGGCAGAAGCAACAGCCACCAGAAAGATGACCTTAAGAGTTAAAATTTCAGGTCAACCGACTCCAAAGGTTCAAAAGGAACCGACTGCAGCGCACGCAGAACCAGGGGAAGATCCCAAGGAGAAGACAGGACGGGGACGCTGAAAGGCCAGAGACTTCAACAGCCTAGACACCAACAGCGAAACAGAAACCAAAGGAAGATCATGAAACACCTGAATGGCAGCCCACTGTGCACGAAGAGTAGAGATGGCTAACCCCAAATCAAAACCCTCATGCAAAAAATCAAGAACGCAGGCAGGATCCAAATAAGACCGAGAAAGACTGCGCCTAACGCACCATGCAGCAAAGTTGTCCCAGTGTTTGGCATAGGAACGCAAAGTAGACGGGTGCCGGGATCGCTGAATAACATCAGCAACTACCGCCGAACACCCACCCCGAATCAGGGAGTCCCTCAAGAGCCAGGCCCGCAGACCCAAGGACCGGAACACCGGAAGAGGAAGTGGAGGCCCCATCAGAGGAAAGGGATCGAAGGGCAACAGCCACCCCGAGCCCACCGCCAACTCCAACAAGAGGGGAAACCATGGGCGGCGACGCCAACCTGGTACAATCAGAAGAACAAGGGCCCCCTCCCTCTTGATCTTCTGCAACACAACGGGAATCAGGGGAACAGGAGGGAACGCATACAACAGGCCCTTCGGCCACAGGAAGGACAGAGCATCTATCCTCCATGCCTCCGGACACGGCATAATCGTGCAAAAGCAACGGATCTTCGCATTGAATCGGGAAGCAAACAGGTCCACAATCGGAGACCCAAACCTCCGTCGCAAAACCCTGAACATCTGGTGCGTCAGGGACAAGGAACCCATGGACGGAAAGACCCTGCTCAGGCAGTCCTCAACCACGTTCTCCTGACCCGGAAGGTAAACAGCCGACAGCGACTTCAGGTGCAACTCCCCCCAAGAACAAATCTTGTAACTGAGTGAAGGAACCCGGCAGCCCCCCTGATGATTGAGATACGCCATAACCACCTGATTGTCCGTCCGGACCTGAACATGACCCAAGAGAAGGTCCAAAAAGGCCAACAGACTCAACTGGACAGCCTTCAGCTCTCTGTAATTCGATGAACAAGACCTCACAATCGGATCCCAAAGACCCTGAGCCGAAGAGTCCCCCAAAGTAGCACCCCATCCAAAAGGCTGGCATCTGTAGTGAGGACCCGAGAAGGAATCACTAGAAAAGAACAACCCCGGGAGAAATGAACCACGTCCAACCACCATTCCAGGGCCACCCGAACCCCCACCGACACAGGAATCAGGAGATCAAGATCCAGTGAACAGGGGTCCCAATGCAGCAAAATGTGGGATATCACGGGATACATGTGAAGGCGAGCCCAAAGAACCACAGATAGGGAAGCGGACATGAAACCCTGAACCCTCAACCAAAGTCACGCAGGCTGGGGAAGGACGTGACAGCAGGGATTGAACAGCACACAGAACGGATTCCATCCGAGCAGGTGGCAGGTACACTAATCCCAACAGAGTCTTGAAACGAGCCCCTATGAAAGTCAGATCCTGCGTAGGAACCAGGGATTACTTCCCCACATTCACCAGGAAGCCGTGCTATTTCAGGACCTGGCAAACCCTCTGGACATGGACCACCGCCTTAGAGAAGAAGCAGGTAGGGAAACACCTGAATGCCCTCCCAATGCAAATGACCAATGACAGGTGCCAGAACCTTTGTAAACACCCTGGGAGCAGAGCAGAGACCAAAGACCAAAAGGCAATACCTGAAACTGGAAGTGCCAACCCAGGACACAGAACCGCAGAAAACGCTGAGTGGCGGGATGCACAGGCACATGGAGATAGGCGTCTTGCAGATCGATGGACGCCAGAAAGTCTCCCCGAGAAATCAGAGGGAGGATCAACTTCCGAGACACCATCTTGAAAGACAGAGGAGGAATGAACCCATTCAGCCACTTCAGGTCCAGGACAGGCCGTAAATCCCCCGTGCGCTTGGACACCAGGAACAGGATAGAGTACACCCCCAACCCCCGCTGAGCTTCCGGAACCGGGATCACAGCACCTTTTGCAGAAGAGAGTCTATACCGGCCAAAAGCGCCACTTTCTTGAGAGCCAACCTGGGGCAAGGAGTGGATCTGAAATAGTCTGGAGGATCCCGGCTGAACCCAAGGCGAAAACCCTCGGAAACCACCCGAAGGACCCACTGATCTGACAGTCATTCTCCAGGACGCCAGGAAGAATCGTAGCCGACCCCCAACGGGACCGTTCCCCAGGGAAACAGAGTCACGAATTGGAGGGAGCAGAAGCGGAGTATTGATTATTGGAGAACCGGGACTTATCAGTGGAAGGGGCACTCCGGCCACGCCCCCTACCACGAAAGGGCTGGTGTACACGGCCCCTGCGAGATGGTCCAAAGGCACGGGTATTACCAAAAGAACGGAAACGCCCAGCCCGATCCGGAGCTAGTAATTTCCTATCCTCCGCAGTTTTCTTCACCATATCCTCCAAAGGAGGACCAAAAAGCTTGACACCAGTAAAAGGAATCTTCATAAGCAAAGACTTCGGGGCAGCATCAGCCTTCCAGGAGCGCAGCCACAACTGGCGCCTAGCCGCCACAGAAGAACCAGCCGCAGAAGCAGCCGCACCCAAGGCATCAAGAGAGACGTCCGAAAGGAGACAAACCTGTTGTTCCATCATGGCCAACGTAGAGGAGACCTCCTCGCCCTGGTCCAACAGTTCAGCCAAGGACTGAAAATCCTAAAGTAAGGACTGAATGGTATAAGAAGAATAGGTGGCAGCCAGGATGGAAAAATTCGCAGCAGAAAAAGTGCGCTTCACTGCCCCATCCACCTTCCGATCCACAGGATCCACCGGGGAGGAATCCTCAGAGACCACAGACCCCTGAGAGGACATCGCCGCCATCAACGTATCAACCTTCACCGAGGAAGGATACTTGGAAGAAAAATCCTGTAAAGGGTAACGTTTTGCTAAGTATCGAGGGAAAGCCCCTTTATCAACATCCTTCCACTCAGTCTCCAACACCTTCCCCACAGAAGAATGCAGCGGAAGATTAGCAGGATCCGGACGCTGATACTGCGCAAAAAAATCATCCTCCATCAGAGCAACCAAATCAGGAAACAGCAAGTTGGCGCTAATGTGCCCCAGTACGTCTTTAAGATCAGCACCCTGCACAAAGCGACCTCGAACCTCCACATCCTCCTCAGCGTCAGAACCAACTTGGGAGGCCGGATCTGACCTGAGCTTCTTAGAAGAAGGCGCAGTCAACTTTCCACGCAAGGCAGTAGACACAGCTGAATCAATCATCTGTTGGAGTACAGATAACGAAGGTAAAGCATCCTGAGACCCAGAAGCGACAGCCCCCAGTCCAGGAGCAACAGAATCATCAGCAACCTCCATCACACACCAAACGCAAAGCAGCAAAGGAAGAACCATCCAGCAGCAACAAAAATGCGAAACCGCCCCTTAAATGGCCAGCAGGTGCAAGGCAATACCAGTACACGCAACAAAATCGCCACCTAAGACCGTTCTGGATGCTGACACAGCTCCCAGACAATCGCCGAGGAAGTGCCACAAACACAGGGCTTAAAGTAAGTAAACAGCGCATCGTGATGGAAGCGCGTAGAACAGAGCGCCGACCGCAGAAGTCCGCTGAAGCAGGACGCACGGTCGGCAGAAACCCAAAACCCGCCTCGTAAGTCCGCTAAAGCAGGACAAAGAGGCGCAGCCATAGAGACGAGGCGGGACACCATACGACCCGACCGCTGCCACGCCGGCTTCGCATAAAGCCGAAACCGGAGAGGCACGTTGGAAAGGGGGACACAATAAGATAACAACAAACAATTACATGCCCCCCCAACCAAACGATCACGGGGCCCCCCCGAGTCTGCTAAAGCAGGACCGCCGCCCCACACTCACCTGACTAGCAGGAATCACAGCACTCGGAGCAGTGCAGAAACAAAAAAACAGGTCGTTCAGGTGCTTTCTGTGTCCCTTTATGGGAATGGCTGTGTGGTCAGGGGCCATATTGGAGGGAGAGGGAGACTAGAATGTAAAATTTATACTTGGAGTTTCTGTGGGAGCAGAAGGCTCATTGGTGATTACTGTGGCGAGGAAGACGGACGAGGAGGTCATGATTGCTTTCCTTTTCTCTCTCTCTTTCTTTTCTCTTTGCCTAGTAGTCAATGCCAGTTGCTCTGCAAGTGATTATTAGGCTCGCTCAGACCCATGGACACTTTTTGTGTTCATCATATATTGCTTGGGGAATATATCCATGATGTGGTCTTAAAAAGTTCCCTTAGACCCTCCACTCCTCCGTTCGATATTGTTGTTTTGAATCCATCTCAATGATGTAGCGGGTTTCTAATTGTCTCAGTTTGGTCTCCCTTTTGCCTCCCCTCCTACTTGAGGGTATTTCATCGATCACATAATATTGGATGTGGCTGTTGGAGTTGTTTTTCTCTGAAATGTCGTGCTACTGGGTAAGTGTTATGGCCCGCATGTGCTGGAGCACCCTTTTGTTTACCTGTAACTTTGTGCTCTCTGTATAGTTTAAATTACATGGGCAGGATAATACATAGACTACGTATTCAGTCTTGCAGGTCAGTAATTTGATAATCTTATGTTGTTTAGTACTAAAGGGAGTTTGGTATGCGACTGTATTGATCCCCTGCTGGCAAGCCTTACACGATTTACATTTATTATAAAAGCCCTTGTGGGTTTTTAACAAGCTTGTGTCCTCGATGGTCTCTGGGCTTGTTGTTACTAAGTCATCCTGCATGGATGGTCCTCTGCTGTATGTGATTGATGCTCTTAGAGGTAACATTGGGCCAATGATAGGATCATTAAGAATAAGTGGGCAGTTATGTCTGATAATAGATTGTAACTGTGTTTGCTGTTGGATGTATTCTATAATGATCCTGAACCCTTTGGATTTAGTGTCTCATCACCTCCCTGTTGTGTGTCTTCGATAAATCTAACCTGTTTTTCTTCAAGTAGCACTTGTCTTTCCTGAAACATAGATTTGAGAATTGCCCGATCGATAATTTTGGCGGAGTGACCCCGCTCCAAAAATCTCATTCTACTGCCATTCTGAGCTGTTGTCAGATCTGTGTGATTACTGTGGATACGTCTTAGTCGTAGCATCTCTCCATAGCGGATACTATTAACTAAATGTCTGGGTTGGGAGCTGCTAGCATTTAAGGTGGCATTGGCTGCAGTTTCTTTTCTGTACAGTCTTGTCTCAATCTTGTAATTTGTAACATGTACCTGTGTGCCCAAAAAGTTAAGTGACTTTACTGATCGTGGCTGTAAAATGTAGAAACATTTCATTGACATTGATAGCATTCACAAAATCATTTGCCTCATCTACAGTTCCCTCCCACACCACAAACAGATCTATAAATCGTAGCCACTATTTGATGTTCTGGGTGTATTGTGAATGTTCGGCACCGAGGACCAGCTCCTTCTCGCACCAGCCCATGTGAAGACATGCATAGCTGGGGGAGAAGCTGGCCCCCATCGCCACACCCCTTGTCTGTTAGTACAAGATGTTATTGAACATAAATGTTGTTTAGGCAAAATTCACACATTTCTGTCAACATACCATTGTGTTCTGTTATTTGTCGATCTTTGGTTCAAGTAGTATCCCAGTGCTCGTATTCCATCTGCATTTCTAATGCTTGTGTAGAGGACACTTACATCGAGCGCCATGAGTAAATCTTTTCTCCATTCAAAATGCATCAACTTTCTTAAAAATCACGTCTCGCGTATGTAGGATGGCAAGGCCTTTACTAAGTCCTGCAAAAAATGGTCAACATATTGAGAGGTGTGTTCCAACAAGATGTTTCTGGCAGATATGATCGGTCTGCCTGGGGGTTTTTGTGGGTTTTTGTGTACCTTCGGAATGAAGTATATTGTTGTATTGTCGGATTTTCATTTTTGTAAAAACGTATATTCCTGGGTAGTTATCAAACCTCTCATTTTCCATGCCTTTAGTTTGCGAAAAAAGTCTGTGTACATTGTTTTAAAGCTGGAGACATTGCTTCTAACATAGCATGTTCTGTTGTTTAGTTGAGAATAGACATCCTTCATATATTCATCTTTTGACATGATGACTATATTTCCGCCTTTGTCGGAGTTGAGGATAATTTGTTTATTATTTTCTTAAAATTTTTTCATCAATTAATAGTATTGTTGGTTTTGACGATTATAATTGATTTTTGTATTATGTACTTTATGGTTCAATTTCTTGATCTGGTCTATCACCTGTTCATGGACCACATCAATGGAGTCACGGAGGGTGATCGGATTAAAAGTAGACTTTGGTCTAAAGGGGGTTGGCTGGATTTCAGTTGCAACCTTGCTGCTTACAGTCATAGCATCTGAAGTTGTTGGTGCGTCATTATGCCTATCGCCTTCATATTCCCCCTGACTGGAAATTACTTCATTAGACACCCATAACTCCGGTATTTCATTGACTAACAATAGGTCTGATTGGGAAAGATTAGATGGTGTTTCCACTGTTTTCGATTGACGCGCTTTTTTCCTCAATAGGACTGGATCTTTATTGGCCAACATATGGAATTTTTTCAGTTTGAGTTTCCTTATGCTTTTGTAGATATCCAACCGAGTTTTAACAGTTGAAATATCTGCCTGGACAGTAGGATAATCCCAAACTTAAAATCCGGTTCTCTGTGTCGGTTGAGTGAACATTTTTCCAGTTCACAATGGTTTGGTTCATGTTTGTGTTTTCTGTTTCCTTTTTCTCCAACCACCCCTTGATTTTGTTTGATTGGTAGCGTTTCCTACTTGCTTTCCTCCTTTGTCGCTGCTCCTGCTTGTCCGAAATTCGTTTTTTGAGTACGTGGCCAGAGGGTTTGCCTCCGGTCGTAATATAAAAAAATTGAGTTCCTCTTTCAATGACAATATTGGACTGGTTTGCTTGTTTTAGTTTTCCTGGACTCTAAATCGGATTCACTGTCCACTGCTGAACTTAGTGCAGATTGGGAGGAATTTGATGTTTATTCACCGGCCCCTGGGTGTAACAGCTTTTGGTCTCCAGCGTTTTTGAATTTGGATATTCTAAGTGACTCATATTTTCTTGCAAATGTGAAGATTTGCGCCAGTTCATAGTCTGTTTTATCCCTATGAAACTTAAAGGTTTTGCACTCTTTAATTTTATCCTCCTCTTTCTTCAACCTTGCTGTCATTTCACTATGTAATTTGGCATTTTCCTCTGCCTGTCCCATGTTTTCTAGTTCTATATTTATTTCTCAATTTCTTCAAGTAGTCATGTCCGATCGATAGCTGCATATTTGATGAGTATTAATAGTAGCCGCTTGGAGGAGTCTAGATTGCACTCAGCCCATTCACGCATCATATTAGGATTTGGGTCTTCATAGCTTGGGGCTAATAGTATTCGCAAACCCGTCGGTATTCTGCCCACATCAATGTACCGTTGCAAACAGTGAGATTCCCACCACTTGCTTTGTTCAGATTTAATCTTTTATTCAAGTTTTTTTAATTTATCTTTCACGGTATCCGTTTGCTTACTTTGTACCGTGCTGCTCGTTCTGACACTTGGCGTCACTGTTGGGCAGTCGTTGAACATCTCCAATGCTGTCGCCTCACGGTTGCGAACGATGTCAGCCGACATAGACACTAATTTCAATATAATCGTTGGGGAGTTTGCCGCCAAATTGTGTTTGTTTTCTCCCGTTGTTGCACACCCTTCCACCCCACAAAGCCAATTTCACCTACCTAGTCCGACGCTTGATTCGTCAGAGTCCTCCGACTCATTCAAGTATAGTACGGCCAGGAGTTTGTTCGTTGGACCCCCCTGAGCCGGCGAGCACTGCAATCCCTTCCGGATTCCAATTACGACCCAGTTGACCAACTTGGAAAGGGGGTCCATTGAAGCCGAAAGAGACTCACTGGCTTATAATATCCTTAACTTATGCCTCACTACTGGATTCTCCACATAACTGAAATGGACAACGGTAATTTGTGCTTCAATATTTATTTTGGTGCACAGTCATCGTAATGCGTTTCAGCTCCACCCGAGCCTTTATCACATGACATGGGACAGTTGTACCATTGGTGTTTATAAAGTGACAAGTGCTGATGTGGCGTACCACTTGTGCTAACTAGCACTAGACATAGAAAACATTAAAAACGTGGATATCGTGCTGTTATTGCACTCATTGTATGTTGGACAATGCGAGATTAAAAAGAAATAAAAGTTCATATTGACTTATAATAATGTTTGGTGCGATTTGATGTATTTTAAGTATAAATACATTGTTTGGAGCCATTAATTTCGAGATTTAAACACATAATAAATGTCCTGTCCTAAAATAGCTTACTGCCTCTTGATATAGTGTAATCTCAGTCCATGTTCCTTATATAATTTCTGTACAATACATTAATTAGCAGCACATGGTTGCAATAGACTGTTCTCCTTTGTTGATCACACATTGTTATACATTTTATCCTGAATGTCGACATTGCTAGTGTGAGAAGTTGGCCTGATGTATGAGGTCACTAGTTCTAGTGTATACCTTATATCAGTCCAAACAACCCTTATGGTGATTGGTTGTAAAGTCAACCTTATAGACCAGCTATCCTAGTGGTAGCATGGACAAGAGCAGTCTTAGGCTAAACTCTGAATGGCATGTGAAGCCAGCTGTGATACCATATATAATCCTTTGAATACCAAATGAAAGGACACCACAACGGATATATATATAAAATAAAGTGTATTTATTCTAGTCAAACCCTCAGCACTCTTTGAGATTAGAGGTAAGTACAACACAGTCTTATTTAAGCATACATTAAGTCAGTCAGTCAGAAAGTCTTTATTCGGTTTAAGTGCAAACCATAAAAGCATACTACAATAAATACATTTAAAAATACAAAATTCATTATAGAAAATTACTACACCTAAAAAACACATTGACACAAATAGATTTAACAGGGCAACGTGTCCAGTTAAAAGCATTAAAAGGGTACAGTTCATTTCTTCAAGGAGCGAATTACAACAGTTAAAAAATTCACAATGTTAAAAGTTTCCCATACATCATTTAACAACTGAAGATATAAAAAAGCAGGTCTCACTTGAACAAAGCCTTTGTTTCTTAATATAGGAAATAAAAAGCGTTTCCTAATATCAATAAAGTGCTCACAAAAGAAGAAAAAGTGTATCATATCCTGAGGGGAAAAATTATCACAAGAACAAGGGCCAAGGTCCAGGGCCCTTTTCCAACCTTTCTTATCTCCAATCAGGAGATGTAATTGGTTTAATCTAAATCTAGTTAGAAGGAAACGGTGATTTGCATTTGTGACAAATCCTAAATAAGGTTCCATGGAGGGTGTTGTTTTACAGAGCTGGTGGGCCCTAACGGTGCCCTTAACCAGCTCATTCCCTTCCCTATCCATGGTAGAAATGTACATAAATGTTTCTTTACACCATTTAATGTCACCTTTTACCAGGGTCTCTGGAGATTGAAATAATTCAGGTCTGCCAAGCTTAATAGCCAGGTTCCGAATATATTTTAGCCAGGGTATATGCAACCCATAGTCAAGCAACGTACAGTCTCTCAAAATTGTATGATTCAGGTGTAGATCCGGGTTAAGCCAAATACTAATCCATTTCAATAGCGGGGCCAGGGCAATACAATCTTCTAGAAAACCGATTCCAAGTTCCTGGTGGACATTATAGTTAGCAGTTGAGATCGGGACTGAAAGGAGGTTTTTTAGGAACCTGTCCTCGACAGTCTGAATGCTTTTGGCATTTTTAATGCCCCATATCTCAGCTCCATATAAAGCTATAGAGAGACACTTGGCTTTATAAACCTGGATAAGGGCCCTCATTGGTCTGGCACCTAGCTTTCTGGCAAAGCCCAGAACACCCACAGTTGCTCTTGAAAAAACAATCTTTTTTGCCGTTAGTTGGGTTACCCAAGAATCTCGATCGTCAAAAAGAACGCCCAAATAAGGAAAAGAAGATACCCTGGATAATTGGTGACCCCCGCATAAAAAGGTTTTAGATTTGGCGGATTTAGGGCCGATAACCATGACATGTGATTTAGCAAAATTAACAGATAAATGCAAAGCCTTCATAAAATCAGCAAATGAATCGAGCAGTAGCTGAAGGCCCACTCCCGTTCTTGCAATTAGGGCGGCGTCGTCAGCATATAAAAGGGCAGGGATTAAACATTTCCCTGCACGGGGGATATCATTACATGAAGCGATTAGGGTATTATCTAGTTCATTTATGTACAATGTAAAAAGAAGAGGTGCCAAAATGCACCCCTGTCTAACCCCATTTGATATGGGTATATCTTTTGTACAATTACCCCTTTGGTCATAGCGAACTGTTGCTGATAACTCTCTATGTAGATCCGCTAAGAAGTAGACGATGTCTTTGTCTACTCCAAGGGATAGGAGCAGGGACCACAGTTTTGACCTATTTACACGGTCAAAGGCCGATGACAAATCCATAAAGGCAACCAACAAGGTTCCCTTCTTGGCCACCGTGTATTTGCCAATTAATAGTTGTAGATTTAGACATTGGTCTATGGTACCCATCCCTTTTCTAAATCCGTACTGGACCTTAGAGAGTTTTCCCGATTCCTCTAACCAACCATTCAGTTGGGCAAGGACCACCTTCCCCAATACTTTCACAGAAGAATCTATAAGGGAGATTGGACGGTAGCAGCTCGGGTTGCTTCTATCACCCTTTTTAAAAATGGGAATGATGACAGATTTCGCCCACGTCGACGGTAGGCCCAGTTGGCATGCGTTTGTAAAAACATTAAATAAGATTTTGGACCAGAGTTTTATATCTGATTTAAAAAGATCTGCCGGGACTCCGTCAGGTCCCGGCGCCTTATTGCTTGTCATTTGCATGATGGCATTTGTGACCTCTAGTTCTGTGAAGGACAGGGTAACTCTTCAGGTTAAGTGAGGACGCCACCCTCGGGCCATCTCCATTATACACCTGTTTAAAATGGGTAAACCATTTATCTTCTTGGATACCGCAGTCAAGCTCATTATTACTTTTGCCATTAAAAAAAGGCTTGTTTACGATAGACCAAAATTTAGCACTATTTTTGATAACATCAATGGACAGGAGTTCATTCCATGCCTCATCCCTAATTTCATTTTTACGCTTATTCTGAGCCATTTTATAGGCCTTCCTACATATGGCAATTTCTGCTCTATCTAGTGGGACCGCTTTCAGAGCTCTCATTAACTTCCGTTGGGCTGATGAGCAGCTGTGATCGAACCATTTCTCCCCATTTGTGGGTTTAACCTTACATACTTTTAAGATCACTATTTACCTGACAGCAAATTTTATCATAAGCGGTCAGGACTGCTTCACCAAGGATCCCATCTTGCAGACACAAGTGTATTTCATCCCCAACTGTTCCCCACAAGTTCTCATTAAAATCCTGTGGGGCCAGCTGACACCATTTCAGGCGACGTGTTTGGTCAGTTGGCCTTATGTCCAGAGTTCTGACAGTAGGATTAGCAGATTCTCTTTTCTTAAGATCATCAGTCAGGATTAACTGTACAGGATTATGATCACTATAAATAGACCAATTTACCTTGTATTGACTTACATTATCTACTAAATTAGAGCTAACAAAAATGTAGTCAATGGTGGAACCTAGGCCACTTCCTTTGTAGGTTGGGATGTCATTAATATGATTGACGGGATGGACCAAGGTGTTCCCAACAAGGAGCTCATCTAGAAACATTCCCTGTGGTGTATGTTTGAAATGTGTGTTTCCTTGAGTTGATGGACCTAAGCTGTCCCATATAAAACAATTGTTAAAACAACAATGAACATTAAAATCACCAAGCACTATAACCGAATAAGGATTTTTGCTAGTTTCATTATACATTTGCAAAAAATCATATAGACTGACTAAATGTTCATTTGGCGTACTCTTAGTAAATGAATTATAAAAGTTTACTATAAGCCAATTCCCATTAAAGTTTGTTTGAATTTCTACTGCTAGACAATAAGGCGAACCTGACTCCACTTTACTGTATTTCCCCTCAATAGTCAATGAGATGAGAGTTAGAAGTCCGCCTTTAGCCCTCCCCCTGCAAGAGGCCACCGCTGGTGACCAAAAAGCAGAAAACCCATCCAACAGGAAGGTACTTTCAGTGTCCCAAGTTTCTTGTAAACCAATAATTTCGTGGCCGGATAAACAGTCCCTCCATGTGGGATCATGTACTTTGCTGTTAAGGCCAGCTATATTCCAGCTAAGGACACTTGTACCCGAGGGCAACCGAGGAACAACAACAATATTATCCACTCTTTCAACGATAACATTCCTCACTACAGTCATAGCAATTGGGGTGCCCTCTACGCTTGTGCCTAGCCAGTTCCACTAGAACCCTGGTCCTCCTCCCATGTAGAAATTAGACTTTCCCTAGTAGATCTGGAAGCAACCCTATCATGGTGCAGTCAGTCATTAGAATCTAAGTCACTCAAAGCTTGAAAGCGGTTGGAGGTGACAAGACCTTGAGGAGACTGACCTTCAAGGTAACGTACTCTGCCCTCCAGCGGAACACTAATGGGTAGATTTGTCTGTTGTTTGTAGAAATAGCCCAGTGAGCGAAGGGTAATACCCTCATCACTATGAGGGAGCAAAGTAGCTTTTGATAAGATGTTATTCACTATGAAAGGATTTCTAAAATTTATTACAACACAGTCCCCCTTTATGGTCTTACGGGAACGCCCTACCCAGGAGACTCTTCTAGTTGTTATTATCTGATGGGCTAAGTGCACTGGAAAACCACAGTGCTTATTTAACCACGAGATTGTTTTATTTTTAAGAGATTCGTGGGTTTCGAAGTTAGTTTTCTGGGCACCATCCTTCAAGGGGGGTACGTTTGTTAACACTACAACAAATGGGGCGCAATCAGGGGGTAAATCTGGTTTCACTCCTCCTGTATGCATGCCTACCTTTACATTATTACTACTTGAACAGCTTTCTAGAGGTAAAATGTTGTTCACATTTGTCGTGTGTTCAACAACCAGGGGTTCTACACAGTTTGGAATTACCTTTGAGGACTTAGGGGAATCGGCAGATACAGATTAACCCTCAGCTACACTACGCGATTTCCCAGAGGAATTATTGTTAAGTGCCAAGAGATTGCGTAGGCCTTCAATCTCTGCGGATAGCTCGTCAATCTTAGTTACTAGAGGTTCAACTATTTTCAAAATGTTTGCCTCCAAAAGACCTACCAAGGAATCTAATTGGTAAGAATCGATCTTGGCTGTGGGGTTATTAGGAGTGGCTAACTCCTTGGTAACCCGGTTTGAAGATGCAGAACCCGTCTTTTTGTGAGTGCCTCGTGCACATCCCTGTTTCAATTGGGTGCGTTTACGGGATCTTAGCACTCTCTGGGTAGACAGGTCCGGGGAATCTTCTGAGGCCTCATTTACATCAATTACTAAATCCCTATTTACTTCTGGCGGTTCTTGTTCAATAGGGACTCGATCGCCCAGGGTTACCGAATCATTATTCTCATTTGAAATGTTCATGCCATGAAATGGGGGAGAAGATATAGTAACTGTGTTATCTAGAAGAGGGCTGGTAGTCGTTGAATTTGGTCCCTGGCCTAAGGATTTGCGCCTATCGCTATTGATTTTGGTGACTACTTTGACCAAGTAGTTATCTAATGTTGACGCAGTCGAGGATTTTCTGCTCATTAAGGCTTTAGCCATGATAGGCACACCCCTGGGAGTTCCTAAAACTTAAATTAAACTATCGTACAATATGGTAGCACCAACACAAGTGATGATACCAATTAGCCAAAAATGAACAGGTTAAAACCAATACAACACAATCTATAGACCAAGGGATGGCAGGTCGCCCACACCGTGTGCCTACTTATAATAGTCTTACACGTTAGTGACGTGGCCCGTCCCGGCCTCAATCGGTCCTCTGAGGGCCACAGAGGGCCCGCCCTTTGCCCGGGCTTAGCCCGGCGCTGCCCGCGCGCGTCCCGCGACGCGGAGGAAGTCGTTTGTTTTTAGCGCCTCCGGGCGCGGAAGTGCAGGCTGGAGGGGGCGGTGCCAGCTATGTTGCTGGGAGCCGTAGTCCTTCGCTCCCTCCGTGTGTCAGCCAACAATCAACCAGCAGCGGCGAGAAACAGCAGGCTTGTCCACCTCACAGCCTCCCCACAGGCATCCAGGTGAGTGCTTCGCCGTTCGCCTACCGGACCGCTGTGACCCAGCATACATTAAGTCACACAGGTAAGTAATACAGTTAGCCCCTAGGGGCCACGCAAACCATATACTAAAGAAGTGGTATAAGGACCACTGTCACTGAAATAGGATAGGCCTAGGGAATCGCTGGGGCTACACTACACTAGCAACAGTTAGGAAGTGGGAGGCCCACGGGATTCAGGTGCAGAGTGGAAACACTCACGCGTAATGCGTAAAAGTCGATAGAATTACTAGCAGTTAGAAATTAACAGTTTAAGGACACTTCTGAAGCAGCTAGAGAGTCGAGACTCGGAAACTAGACCCTAGGATAGTCACTAACCTTGTGAGCACCGAAGTACCCAAGTTACCTAGCCCACGGGCTGCGGGTGCATAGGTGTGAACTTGCGTCGGGTTTCGTCGTGGACTTCTATGGATGCCTGAAGGAAAGTTGCTGACAGGCAGTCAGTGAAGAGTGTCCGGTGGATCCCAAGGCTGGGATCAAGAAGAGAGGATACCTGCAAGCAGAACGGACAGAGTCAAGATCACTAGCCAGTGACCACGTGGAACCAGGAAGGAACCAGGCGATGTCGTGAAGATTGCAGGTGAAAGGTGAAGCTTGTCGCTGCAGCCACGGGTACCAGGAAACGTCGTGGACGACCAGGACCAGGAGGCAAGCTGTCCCACGAAGGCTCTTGCTGTCGGCGGTGTCGAAGTCGAACTAGGACTCACCAAGCCTTGGCAAGCGGAACCCACGAAGAATGGAGGATTGCTTCTGGTGCAGACCAGGAAGGTCTGGGGTGCTTCTCTTTTGCAGGGAAGCGGGAGCCAGTCTGGAGGAGCCAAACCAGCAGTGAAGATTTCAGGGAGCGTCGTCACAAAGGCCACTAGCCAACGGGCAAGCAACCGGACAGACGCGGCAAGCAGGAAAATGCAGAAGGGCCCCACGCAGGACTCGTGGAGTGTGGGGGGCTGATCTTCGGTGCAGATGGTGCTTGGGGTTGGGGCTTCTCAATCCCCGGTGCACAACTTCGAGGGTGCCTCAGAAGCTGCGCTGGAAGATACTAGCCACTTTTCCCAGGTAGCCGGTCCCACGTCTCTCGTCGCCTCCACGGATCTCAGCTCGGCTGTGGATGTGGATCAGGGTCGGAGAAGTCTGGAAGTCAAGGCTCTGGTCGGGCTCTGCAGTCGGTCCCTTGTAGAACTTCAGCAAAGGGTAGTCTCTTGATGGTGCCTGTTTGCACAGGGTAGCCACTCCTTGGCCACAAGGGAGATTCTTCAGTCTTCTTCTTTCGTCGAATGTCGAAGGTCCAGAGTTTCTGTTCAAGTTGCAGGTTCAGGATAATCTAATCTCCTAGGGCCCAGCTACCACTCTTATCCAAATCTGGGGGGCTGGGTTACCTGCTAGGTCACACCTTATGGGTGGGACCTGGGAGGGGGGTGGTTACACCCCCTTCCCTTTGTCCAGTTTCGCGCCAGGACTGGGGCTGGAGTCCCCCAGCACCGGTTTGAACTGGACTATGCACGGGACACCTTGTGTGCCCCAGGCATGTCTCATTCTTTTCATCCCTCCCTACCCCAATACACTAAGGCCTGTCTGGGGAGGTGCTCGCACCTCCCAAGGCAGGAAACCTATTGTCCAAGCCTCCCTTGCCGGGATCACTCCTAGCAGCAGGAGGTCAGACTCGTGTCTGTGGCAGCAGCATCCATTTTGTGATGCTGGGGCTCTGGTTAACTTTAACCGGGTAAGTAGGTTACAACATTTCTTCTCCCTCTAGAAGGGAGGGATAATATCCTCATCCCTAGAAATGGGATGGGGGTATTATTCCAAAGTGTTAGACACCTTACACGACATGTTTTGATAAAGCCAAACCATAGTTACTATAACCGTTTAAGATTATAAGGTACTTTAAGAGTATATGGTAGGCTATATCATAGAACAGCTATAAGGACATGGTTCCGAAAGCTGCAGACAGGCTCAGCTCATGCTAGAGCACCATCTCACATGTTACCAAGCACTCTGCCTCCAGGATTGTTAAGGCCTGCCATAGGAGTGGCTGATAGGTACACATGTTTCTATATGTAAGTTAGGTATAGGAATACTACACCTAAGCAAGGGGTGATTACACGACATTGCCCCAGCTGAGTGATCAGCCAGTTGTGTCATAATGGAAGGCCAGGCCAGGGGTGGCATAATACATGCTGCAGCCCCTGGTAGGCCTAGGGTACACCTATGCCCTGGGTACCTAAGGTACACTGTACAGGGGCCAATAAGGTGACCCTATCCAAATGGGTTATGCACCTAAAGTACATAGTATCAATTTAGAGAGAGAACAGCAGGGCTGTGGGTCTGATTAGCAGGCCCACAGCCACATCTAAGTCGAAAACCAGTAAAGCAAAAGCAAAAAGTGGGGGTGAACATAGAAAGCAGACCCTACTCTCCTACACAACCCCCCCCCAAACTTAGGGACATTAAACTAACCTTGACCAGTTGAGTCTTCATGTTCTAAGTGGAAATATCTGGAGAGTTCATCTGCATTGGCATGGTCAGTCCCAGGTCTATGTTCCACTGTGAAGTCCATCCCCTGTAGGGAAATGGACCACCTAAGAAGTTTGGGATTTTCACCCTTCATCTGATTTAGCCACAAGAGGGGCTTATGGTCTGTCTGAATCTTGAATTGAGTGCCAAACAAGTATGGCCTCAGCTTCTTCAGGGCCCAAACCACAGCAAAGGCCTCCCTCTCAATAGCTGACCAACGTTTCTCTCTAGGGGTCAGCCTTCTACTTATAAAAGCAATGGGCTGGTCTTGACCATCTATATTCAGTTGTGAAAGAACAGCTCCCACACCTAACTCAGAAGCATCTGTCTGGACAATGAACTCTTTGGAGTAGTCTGGACTTTTCAGAATAGGTGCACTGCACATGGCCTGCTTCAGGTCATCAAATGCTTTTTGACAGCTTACTGTCCACTAAACTTTCTTTGGCATTTTCTTGGAGGTCAAGTCATTAAGTGGTGTCACAATGGACCCATAGTTCTTAACAAACTTTCTGTAGTACCCAGTCAGGCCCAAGAAAGCTCTGACCTGAGTCTGGGTAGTTGGAGGACTCCAGTCCTTTATGGTCTGGATCTTGCTCTCCAGTGGTTCAACCTGACCCCCACCAACCAGGTGGCCCAGGTATACAACCTTGCTCTGCCCTATCTGGCACTTAGTGGCCTTGATAGTGAGGCCTGCCTTTTGCAGGGCCTCTAAAACATTCCTCACGTGGACCAGGTGATCCTCCCAGGTGGAGCTAAAGACAGCAATATCATCAAGATAAGCTGCACAATAATCATCCAACCCAGTAAGGACTTGATTCACCAACCTTTGGAAAGTGGCAGGTGCATTCTTCAAACCAAAGGGCATTACCACAGATTGATAATGTCCTCCTGGGGTCGAGAAAGCAGTTTCGGCCTTTGCACTCTCAGCTAGTCTGATTTGCCAGTAGCCTGCTGTCAGGTCAAATGTGCTCAAAAACTTAGCAGCTGCCAGTCTGTCAATGAGCTCATCTGCCCTAGGTATTGGGTGGGCATCTGTCCTAGTGACAGCATTGAGACCTCTGTAATCCACGCAAAACCTCATCTCTCTTACCATCTTGGGTGTGAGGTTTTGGCACAAGGACTACAGGACTAGCCCAAGGGCTCTCTGAAGGTTCAATGACTCCCAGCTCCAACATCTTTTGTACCTCAACTTTTATGCAGTCCCTGACATGGTCAGGTTGCCTGTAGATTTTACTCTTCACAGGCAGACTGTCACCAGTGTCCACCTCATGGGTGCACCAGTTTGTCTGACTTGGGGTCAGAGAGAACATATGTCTGTAGGATTGCAGAACCTGTCTGCAGTCCTGTTGCTGATGGACAGTGAGGCTGTCAGAAAAGACCACACCATCAACTGAGCCATCATCAGGGTTCTGAGTCAACAGGTCTGGGAGAGGGTCACTCTCTTCCTCCTGCCCCTCATCTGTAGCCATGAGTAAGCCCATGTCTGCCCTGTCAACATATGCCTTTAATCTGTTGACATGAAGCACCCTGTGGGGGCTTCTGGGAGTCCCAAGGTCCACCAAGTAGGTGACTTCTCCCTTTTTCTAAACAATAGTGTGGGGTCCAGACCATTTGTCTTGGAGTGCTGCTGGGGCCACTGGCTCCAACACCCACACCTTCTGCCCTGGCTGGTAAACAGTCAGCACAGCCTTTTGGTCATGCCAAGCTTTTTGGAGTTCTTGGCTTGCCTCAAGGTTTTTAGAAGCCTTCTTCATATACTCTGCCATCCTGGAGCGGAGACCAAGTACATAATCCACTATATCAAGTTTGGGTTGTCTGAGAGGTCTCTCCCATCCATCCCTTACTAAACATAGGGGTCCTCTTACAGGATGCCCAAACAAAAGCTCAAAAGGGCTGTAGCCAACCCCCTTTTGTGGGACCTCTCTGTAAGCAAACAGAAGGCAGGGTAAAAGGATGTCCCATCTTCGCCTAAGCTTGTCTGGTAAACCTTTTATCATTCCCTTTAGGGTCTTGTTGAATCTCTCAACAAGCCCATTGCACTGTGGGTGATAGGGTGTGGTGAACTTGTAGTTCACACCACACTCCTTCCACATTGCAGTCAAGTATCCTGACATGAAGTTGGCACCTCTGTCAGAAATGACCTCCTTTGGAAAGCCCACTCTGGAGAATACTCCAAGCAGGGCCCTTGCCACAACAGGAGCTGTTGTGGTCCTCAGGGGAATAGCCTCTGGATACCTGGTGGCATGGTCCACTATCACCAGTATAAATCTGTGCCCAGATGCTGTTTGTGGGTCCATTGGTCCTACAATATCTATGCCCACTCTTTCAAAGGGAACCCCCACCACAGGTAGTGGTATGAGGGGGGCCTTTGTGGTGCCACCTGATTTGCCACTGGCTTGGCAGGTGACACAGGAGCGACAAAACTCCTTAGTATCTTCTGACATATGGGGCCAGTGAAAGTGAGGGACAAGCCTGTCCCAAGTCTTGTTCTGGCCTAAATGTCCTGCAAGGGGAATATCATGGGCCAAGGTAAGAAGGAAGCCTCTGAACTTCAGTGGTATGACCAACCTCCTGGATGCACCAGGCTTGGGGTCTCTAGCCTCTGAATACAGTAGGCCTTCATCCCAATACACTCTATGGGTACCTTGAGCATTCCCTGCAGCCTCAGCAGCAGCCTGCTGTCTGAGGGGTTCAAGAGAGGGGCAGTCTAATTGAGCCTGACTCAGATCTGCCCTTGAAGGTCCCCCTGTCCCAAGAAACTCAACCTGATCAGGTTCAAGTTCTTCTAGGACAGTTCCTTCAGGGCTCTCAGAATCATCCTCCTGGGAGGGCTGATCCACCACCTGAGGCAGGGGGGATGGCACAGCCTTAACCCTACTGCTCTTTCTCTTGGGTTGTGACTGGTCCATAGTTTCAGGATCCAGCACTTGTTCAGTGGTGCACTTTTTGGCCTGTGACCTGGTCACAGCAAGGACATGTGCATCTATCCCCAGCATTTCTGCATGGGTCCTATACTCCACTTCAGACCAAACTGAAGTTTCAAGATCATTGCCCAGTAAACACTCTACAGGAAGGTCTGAACTAACAACAATTTTCTTGAGGCCAGTTACCCCTCCCCAGGAGAAGTTAACAATAGCCACACTATGGGAGGTAGTGGCATTGCTAGCGTTGGTCACTAGGTAATTCTCACCTAGTATGATCTGTCCAGGGTCCACAAAGGCAGGTGTCATCATTGTGACACTAGCCCCAGTGTCCCTGTAGGCCTGAGCCATTCTTTGGTTGATAAAAGGAGTCTGTCTGTACTTGCCCAGGTTACTGGGGCCTACAGTAGAGGACAAAGCTAAGTCCCCATCACAGATCAGAACAGCCTGAGTAGGTATTCTGACTAGGCCAGAATCCTCCTCAGATCCCAGGGTTAACCCTACTACACCCTTTTGCTGGGAACCACCACTTACAGCTGGACTAGGGGGTACAGTTGCCTTGGGGGCAATGGTGGCTGGGGGCTTATCCTTTTTGGTGCACTCACTAAACCAATGTGAGTTGGACTTACAATAGTTGCACCATGGTTTCTTTTGGCCATCTTTCTTTTTATCCTTTTTGGGACCACCCTCCCCCTGAGCCTTTTGGGGGCCTGGTGAAGACTTCTGGTCTTTTTGTTTCTGATCATTACCCTTCTGGTCTGCCTTTTTCTGATCACCGCCCTGGTTCTGGTTTTTCTGCTTAACTCTAGTCCTGACCCATCTATCTGCCTTCTTTCCCAATTCTTGGGGAGAAGTCAGATCAGAATCAATCAGGTGTTGATGCAGTAGCTGGTTTTGACAGTTGTTAAGGATTTGTTCTCTCATGATCAAATTATACAATCCTGTATAGTCCTTAACCTTACTTCCCACTAGCCAGCCTTCCAGAGCCTTAGTGGCACAATCTACAAAGTCAGTCCAGTCCTGAGTCTGTGTCTTCTGGGTATCCCTGAACAACGACCTGTATTGTTCAGTGGTTAGGCCAAACCCATCAATCAGAGCACTCTTCAGGACAGTGTAATTGTCTGCATCCTCATCACTAACTGTGAGGAGCTTGTCTCTACCTTTCTCAGAGAAGGAGAGCCACAAGATAGCTGCCCACTGACTTTGGGGTACCTGCTGTACTTTGCAAGCTCCCTCCAAAGCAGTTATCCATTTGTGGATGTCATCCCCACACTTGTAGGGAGGGACAATCTTGCTCAGGTTTCTATTATCATAGTGCCTGTCTCTATCCTTAGGGATATTGCTGCCACCAGTGGGTTCTGACCCACTTAACTTTTGCTCTCTAGCCAGAGCAAGCTTCTCCTTGGCAAGGGCAAGTTCTTCCCTCTGAATCCTCAGATTAGCATCCCTCATTCTGGCTTCATGCTCCTTTCTCTCAGGGGAAGTCATTCCCCTGTGAGAGGAAGCATTAGAGATGCTAGAGACATGGGAGTGGATGGATTCCCTTGAAGGGGATCTGTCCCTCCTGCTTCTCTGTGTAAGTCCACTTGGGGGTCTGTATGGGGGGGACCCCATGCAAACTCCCATGTAAGCTTAGGTTAGCCTGGCTAAGTCTTCCTACTTGGCCCTGGCTGTCTACCTCTTCATCTGAAGTCCCATCTGACTCATCTGTGGTGGGTAGACCCTCCTTTGTACCTAGGGTACTGGCCTGTGAGGCCCTAAGAGTATCATACTCCTCTAGGAGTTTTACTAGCTGAAGGAGGGTAGGGTTTCCACCCTGTTTTAACTTTCTGGAGGTACACAATTGTCTCATCTCCTGAAAAGTTAGGGTATCGTATCTACAGGGGGTCTTCCTCAGACCTGCCCCTCCTGAGAGAGCATCTTCTTGATCTCTTCCCAGAGACATGATCTAGTGAGGGTGTGGTGTGTGCACCTACCTACACTAGTTGTTTCTACTAAACCTCTCTGGTAGTTGTAGTCGGGGTGTGTTACTCCCTTCAACCTACAACCACTAAGTCCAGTAGGACTTAAGTATTATAATCTATGTTATATGTACCTAAACAATATCTGTGTGATCTTTCAATTTAGTATCTCAAGATTACCATGGTATTACAACAGCAAGCTCAGATCCCACCGCTGCCACCAATGTGAGAAGTTGGCCTGATGTATGATGTCACTAGTTCTAGTTTACACCTTATATCAGTCCAAACAACCCTTATGGTGATTGGTTGTAAAGTCAACCTTATAGACCAGCTATCCTAGTGGTAGCATGGACAAGAGCAGTCTTAGGCTAAACTCTGAATGGCATGTGAAGCCAGCTGTGATACCATGTATAATCCTTTGAATACCAAATGAAAGGACACCACAACGGATATATATATATAAAATAAAGTGTATTTATTCTAGTCAAACCCTCAGCACTCTTTGAGATTAGAGGTAAGTACAACACTGTCTTATTTAAGCATACATTAAGTCACACAGGTAAGTAATACAGTTAGGCCCTAGGGGCCATGCAAACCATATACTAAAGTGGTATAAGGACAACTGTCACCGAAATAGGATAGGCCTAGGCCTAGGGAATCGCTGGGGCTACACTACACTAGCAACAGTTAGGAAGTGGGAGGCCCACGGGATTCAGGTGCAGAGTGGAAGCACTCACGCGTAATGCGTAAAAGTTGATAGAATTACTAGCAGTTAGAAATTAACAGTTTAAGGACACTTCTGAAGCAGCTAGAGAGTCGAGACTCGGAAACTAGACCCTAGGATAGTCACTACCCTTGTGAGCACCGAAGTACCCAAGTTACCTAGCCCACGGGCTGCGGGTGCATAGGTGTGAACTTGCGTCAGGTGTCGTCGTGGACTTCTATGGATGCCTGAAGGAAAGTTGCTGACAGGCAGTCAGTGAAGAGTGTCCGGTGGATCCCAAGGCTGGGATCAAGAAGAGAGGATACCTGCAAGCAGAAGGGACAGAGTCAAGATCACTAGTCAGTGACCACGTGGAACCAGGAAGGAACCAGGCGATGTCGTGAAGATTGCAGGTGAAAGGTGAAGCTTGTTGCTGCAGCCACGGGTACCAGGAAACTTCGAGGACGACCAGGACCAGGTGGCGAGCTGTCCCACGAAGGCTCTTGCTGTCGGCGGAGTCAAAGTCGAACTAGGACTCACCAAGCCTTGGCAAGCGGAACCCACGAAGAACGGAGGATTGCTTCTGGTGCAGACCAGGAAGGTCTGGGGTGCTTCTCTTTTGCAGGGAAGCGGGAGCCAGTCTGGAGGAGCCAAACCAGCAGTGAAGATTTCAGGGAGCGTCGTCACAAAGGCCACTAGCCAACGGGCAAGCAACCGGACAGACGCGGCAAGCAGGAAAATGCAGAAGGGCCCCACGCAGGACTCGTGGAGTGTGGGGGGCTGATCTTCGGTGCAGATGGTGCTTGGAGTTGGGGCTTCTCAATCCCCAGTGCACAACTTCGAGGGTGCCTCAGAAGCTGCGCTGGAAGATACTAGCCACTTTTTCCCAGGTAGCCGGTCCCACGTCTCTCGTCGCCTCCACGGATCTCAGCACGGCTGTGGATGTGGATCAGGGTCGGAGAAGTCTGGAAGTCAAGGCTCTGGTCGGGCTCTGCAGTCGGTCCCTCGTAGAACTGGAGCAAAGCAAAGGGTAGTCTCTTGATGGTGCCTGTTTGCACAGGGTAGCCACTCCTTGGCCACAAGGGAGATTCTTCAGTCTTCTTCTTTCGTCGAATGTCGAAGGTCCAGAGTTTCTGTTCAAGTTGCAGGTTCAGGATAATCTAATCTCCTGGGGCCCAGCTACCACTCTTATCCAAATCTGGGGGGCTGGGTTACCTGCTAGGTCCCGCCTTATGGGTGGGACCTGGGAGGGGGGTGGTTACACCCCCTTCCCTTTGTCCAGTTTCGCGCCAGGACTGGGGCTGGAGTGCCCCAGCACCGGTTTGAACTGGACTATGCACGGGACACCTTGTGTGCCCCAGGCATGTCTCATTCTTTTCATCCCTCCCTGCCCCAATACACTAAGGCCTGTCTGGGGTGGTGCTCGCACCTCCCAAGGCAGGAAACCTATTGTCCAAGCCTCCCTTGCCGGGATCAGTCCCAGCAGCAGGAGGTCAGACTCGTGTCTGTGGCAGCAGCATCCATTTTGTGATGCTGGGGCTCTGGTTAACTTTAACCGGGTAAGTAGGTTACAACATGTCTTCTCCATCTAGAAGGGAGGTATAATATCCTCATCCCCAGAAATGGGATGGGGGTATTATTCCAAAGTGTTAGACACCTTACACGACATGTTTTGATAAAGCCAAACCATAGTTACCATAACCGTCTAAGATTATAAGGCACTTTAAGAGTATATGGTAGGCTATATCATGGGACAGCTATAAGGACATGGTTCCGAAAGCTGCAGACAGGCTCAGCTCATGCTAGAGCACCATCTCACATGTTACCAAGCACTCTGCCTCCAGGATTGTTAAGGCCTGCCATAGGAGTGGCTAATAAGTACACGTGTCTATATGTAAGTTAGGTATAGGAATACTACACCTAAGCAAGGGGTGATTACACGACCTTGCCCCAGCTGAGTGATCAGCCAGTTGTGTCATAATGAAAGGCCAGGCCAGGGTTGGCATAATACATGCTGCAGCCCCTGGTAGGCCTAGGGTACACCTATGCCCTGGGTACCTAAGGTACACTGTACAGGGGCCAATAAGGTGACCCTATCCAAATGGGTTATGCACCTAAAGTACATAGTATCAATTTAGAGAGAGAACAGCAGGGCTGTGGGTCTGATTAGCAGGCCCACAGCCACATCTAAGTCGAAAACCAGTAAAGCAAAAGCAAAAAGTGGGGGTGAACATAGAAAGCAGACCCTACTCTCCTACAGCTAGTTAAAAACTGCTGTAGTGCAAAGTGTAGAATTGTGTATAAAACTCTTCTTTCGCTTGTTGTTGGGACATATTCAGAATGCCTCGTCCTGATGCACCGGCTGCCCTGTGAAGGTTGGGCTCTCCCGAGGCAAATTGGAGTTTTTAATTGTGTGAGCCTGACCTGCTTGCCCCCGAAAGGTGAAGTCCTTCCTGTGTTGAAAGTAAGGGAAGCGGAGGATGGTTTTTCACTGCTGGCTGGGTCTTGACTAAAGGAGTAAATGGAACTTTAAAAAATAATGCAATGCTGAGACACACCTAATTGTGCATTAATGGAAAGAACTGCCAATGGAAGGAATAATTATTAAGCGCTTTGCCATTCATGCCGATATTCAGCTTATGGACATTTAACATAGCTTTTTTCTCGATGCCTGGTTTTGAATATTTCCATTATGCAATCTGTTTACAAAAAAAAAAATGTGCCAACAAAATATATGCAACAAAGGTATGCGCTGATGCGAGGACATGCCGACAGCTGGCTGGTTTAACACCAATCTTTATTCGGAATCCAGCTTATTGCAGTTCAAATTAAAATAACAGCCTTACGTATTTCAGAGCCAGGGCAGCTCCTTCATCAGAGGCCAACATCACGGATTGCTGAAAACTGCCCCCAAGCACCATTTCCTGCATGCGAAAGCCCAGGTGGGCTAAATTGAGTGGCTCTATTCAGTTTAGGAGGTGTTAGCAGGAATTGAATTAAAAAATGAGCAGTCCAACACAATGGCACTATATCTCCTTCCGTTACTTCCATATGGTTTGCGAATACTATATCTAAAATATGGCCGCCTTGATGTGCTGGGTGTTTCACCAGTTGTTGCAAGCTAATATTCTCACAAGCTTGCAGTAGTTCTTTCAGAGCTGAGTTGAGGTTCCCGTTCTCCCAAAGGTTAGAATCTCCTAATATAATCATTCTGGAGTGGGTAAGTGATAAATTGTAAATAGTGTCAATAAAGGCTTGGTTTTGGAGGTTTAGTTCTCCTGGGGGCCTGTAGCATACTATGCCAGAGTACAATTGCCCTTTAGTATCTTTAAGGGAGAATCCCAACGTTTCAAAACCTTCTATCTAAAAGAAACAAACGTTAGTTAGATTCCTCACCTTACAATATACCCAGGAGTCAGGCTGGATCTGGAAAGATTTTTCGTCAGCAATACCCTTGCGCGTCGCTAGGCGTCGTCTGCGGCTCCGCGTCCGTCATCGGTGTTGTGATCGCCGGGATGACGTCGTCGGAGTACTTAGACACCGCCCTCGCACGCTGACATCAGTTCTTCTTTTTTCCACGCCAGTAAGCGCCGATCCAGGAAGAGCATACCCTTTTAGTCATTTTTTGACTAAACTTTTTTTGAACTCTTTTGGTTCCATTCTTCATTGACCTAGACTCTGGTACTGATAGGGATGCCTGGCTTCAAAGCTTGTGACACCTGTCACCAACTGATGTCGGTCACAGATCACCACCGCCAGTGCCTCTATTGCCTTGGGGCCGACCACGATGCCGAGTCGTGCCTCGACTGCCGGGCCTGGACTTCGAAGGCTAGGCGGGAGCGGTCCTGCAAGCTGCTCGAGTTCTGGCAGTCGGCTCCGCGCCGCTCAAGGTCCCAGTCGAGGGACCGGTCGCGGAGCCGCAGCCATCACCGCTCGTCGGGATCAAAGTCTTCGTCATCCGGTATGTCAAAGCACAGCAAGAAGTCGAAGAGGCGACATCGCTCTTCTGGCTCCCCTCATGCGACTCGGGTTTCCGGTGGCACCACCCACGCGGAACCGTCTGAGTCGCAGGAGTCCTGTCCGACCCCATCCCCACCGGTCCCTGGGTCTGACGCGACTCCGGCGGAGGTCAGGGACTTCCTCGTGGCCATGAGGAACCTGGCTCCGCCGTCGACTCCTGCCGGCATGCCTTCGGGCCCCACAGGCTTGACTGGGAGGCGTAGCGAGCCGGCAGCTCCGGCCCCGGCGCAGTCTTCGACTCCGGTCCCTACGCCGCAGGCCCCCGAGGGATCCAAGCCTGGATCCCAGCCGGCGCCGGTCGACCTCACGACCCCTCCCCCGGCGCTGACCCCTCCGGAGCCATCCCCGGCGACACCTTCGGATGACGCCGTTCCCCGGTTTAGTCTGGGTGCGGCGTCAGAGCGGCGCCGCACCCGAATCCAATGGGTGACAGATTCATCTTCCGCCCGGCTACGATCCTTCCACCTGTATACCAGGAATCAGATGACGGTGACGACTAGGAGAGGTGTGAGGACCCTCTGGCACAGCAGGGCCAGTTATCTCCGAACTGGGCAGACGAACTGGGGGATGCCAGTGGTCTTGATACCGACCCAGACATTGTCGTCATTTCTCCTCCGACCGTGGCTTCGGAGGAAGGTGCTGCATTTTCTGTGGTGCTGCGCAAGGCGGCCGAAGCCCTTGGGCTGGAGCTGCCTGCTGTGGCCGTGAGGACTAATCTCCTCACTGAAGTGCTATAACAGTCAGCAAGCTCCTCGAGCCTCTGCTGCAGTTCAATGAAGCACTGATTGACGTTCTGAAGGGCTCCTGGTCCAAGCCCTCCACACTTCCTGCTGTGGACCGAAACGTGGCCCGGCACCACCGCCCTGCATCGGGCGACCCCAGTTTTCTGTTGATGCACCCCACGCCAGAGAGCCTGGTTATCCAGGCGTCTACCTCCCAGACCTCCTTCCCGTCCGCTCCCCCGGATCGGGAATCCAAAAGGTTGGAACAGTTTGGGAAGAAACTGTTCTCCTCCCTTAGTTTGGGGTTGCAGTCTATCAACACCGTGTGTCTTTTGGACCGTTACTCCCACTCCCTGTGGGATACGGTGGAGGACGTGCTGCCCCAGTGTCCGGAGGAGGCCCGGACACGGGTCGCCCAGGCTGTTGCCGAGGGGCAGGATGTGGCACGGCATGCAATCCGATGTGGACTGGACACAACGGACTCGCTAGGCAGGGCAATGGCGACCACGGTGGCAATTCGTCGCCACGCCTGGCTGAGGTCCACGAGTTTCTCCGGGGATGTCCAGAGCACCCTCGATGCAGACATGCCCTTCGATGGCAGTCGCCTTTTTGGAGACAAAGCGGAGAGTGCGCTGGAGCGCTTTAAGGACTCCAGGGCTATGGCCAAGTCCTTGGGCCTCTCGGCCCCGCGCCCGCAAACTTCCGCTTTTCGCCCCTTTCGTGGCCAAGGAAGGGGCGCCCCCTCACGTCCGTCTTGCCACAGGCTGCAGATCCAACCTCAACGCGGACGTGGATGCCGCCGAGGCGGAGCAGGGGGACAACAAGCCGGTCCGTCCACATCTACCCCAGCAGCATCCACCTCAAAGCCCTTCTAGTCTGAACTTTCAGGCCCATTTCACGCCAGTGGGAGGCAAAGTTCGCCATCACCTGCTCCACTGGCGTACCATCACATCAGACAGGTGGGTGCTGCAAATCGTCCGAAGGGGCTACTACCTCCCCTTCAAGGTGACCCCTCCAGCCATGCCACCGCAGTGCCACCGAATTTCGGGGGATCACTTGCAACTTCTGCAGGAGGAAGTTACGGCCGTCTTGGCGAAGGGGGCCATAGAGCGCATTCCTGGTCCAGTTGTTGTTATCACTACTTTCTGGTTCCCAAGAAGGGCAAAGGGGGCCTACGCCCCATCTTGGACCTCAGGAGCGTCAACACCTTCCTCCGGAAGGAGAAGTTCAAGATGCTCACCTTAGCTCAGGTTCTGGCTGCCCTAGACCCTGGAGACTGGATGGTAGCGTTGGACTTGCAGGACGCTTATTTCCACATCCCCGTCCTGCCGGCGTTACCTGCGGATCACGGTGGGCCACGAGCATTTTCAGTTTACCGTGCTCCCCTTCGGCCTCACCAGTGCCCCTCAGGTGTTCACGAAAGTGATGGCTGTGGTCGCAGCTCATCTGCACAATTTAGGGGTTCCAGTCTTCCCCTATCTTGACAACTGGTTGTTGAAGGCGGGCTCGCCCCAGGGAGTAGTCTCCCACCTCCAGACTACGGCCGACCTCTTGCATTTTCTGGGGTTCTCCATCAATGTGCCGAAGTCGCATCTGAGTCCCTCCCAGAAGCTCCTCTTCATCGGAGCGGTTCTGGACTCTGTGCTGTTAGGGGCCTATCCTCCGGAACAGCGGGTCCGGGATATTCAGGCTCTGATTTCCCATCTTTCGGCCTCTATCCCGGTTTTCGGTCAGGTTGGTGCTGTGGCTTCTGGGTCTGATGGCCTCCTGCATCCTGTTGGTGCATCACGCCAGATGGCGGATGCGGACTCTGCAGTGGGCCCAGCATCGGGGCAACCTGTCCGACCATGTCTTGATCTCGGAGGACACTGCAAGACAGTTCCAGTGGTGGTCACGGACCTCGATTTGGGTCAGTGGCAGATCCCTCTCCCTACCCCAACCGGAGCAAGTAGTAGTGATGGATGCATCCCTCCTGGGATGGGCGTCCACATGGGAGATGCGGAGATCAGAGGCCACTGGTCTCCGGCAGAGTCTCGGCTCCATATCAACCTTCTGGAGCTGAGGGCGATCTGACCAGCACTGAAGGCATTCCTTCCCTCTGTCCGGGGAAGTGTAGTGCAGGTGTTCACGGACAACACCACCGCCATGTGGTATTGCAACAAACAGGGCGGGGTGGGGTCGTGGACCCTTTGTCAGGAGGCTCTGCACCTCTGGACATGGTTGGAACATCAGGGCATCACCCTGGTGATTCAACATCTGGCGGGCTCTCTGAACACGAGAGCAGACAAACTCAGCCGCCGGGGCATGATGGATCACGAATGGCGTCTAAACTCTGACGTGGCATAAGGCCTCTTTCGGCAGTGGGGAGAGCCTTGGTTAGATCTATTCGCCACCGAAGAGAACGCGCAATGTCAGCAGTTCTGCGCGTTGGAGTTTCCAAGGCGGCACTCGCTTGGGGACGCCTTTCGTCGTGAGTGGAGTTGCGGTCTGTTGTTCGCCTTTCTGCCTACACCACTTCTGCCCAGAGTGCTGAAGAAGATCAGGCGCGACCGGGCCCAAGTCATCGTGGTGGCTCTGGATTGGGCACGAAGATACTGGTATCCCGGGCCACTCAATCGATCCCCCGATCCGCCTGCCTCTTCAGGAGGACTTCTGTCGCAGCAGCAGGGGACGGTCCTCCACCCAAACCTGTCCAGCCTCCACCTCCATGCGTGGAGATTGAGCGGCGGCAGTTGATGCCATTTGACTTGCCTCCTGAAGTCTGTAATGTTATTCTGGCAGCCAGGCGTCCCTCCACAAAATCGGTATACGCCTGCAGGTGGAACAAATTAGTGGTGAGTGAAATGTTCAGCTAACTATAACATGTGTGAAACCTATGTTTTTTTTAGTGAATTTGTAAGGTTTTTTTAAATGCTAATTTATGTATGTAATATATTTTTTATATATTTATTTTACAATAAACTACCTATGTATATAGTTATAGATTGACTGTATCCTGTAATATGGAATGGCTCGTTTAAAATGTTTTTTAAGGGTTTTTCACCGAGTGCGCACCCCGCGATTTTTTGAAAAAAAAATACAATGTTGTTTTCACCCTTCGAGGTCCTTCAGGGACCCCCTGACAAAGGCTAGGGGGTCAGGAACTCTCTACCCTGCCCCCTTTTCACGTTCTCCACCTTTGTTTTTCACTGCCACACACAAAATGGCGTCCGACACTTCCTGATTTCGACCGATTCGAATGTTGACTGACATCTAACCACCAATCAGAATTACGCTCGCGCACGGCACCGTGCGCGCATATAGATATTTATGTACTTTTAACTGCAATTTTCTCAGGAACTACTGAACAGATTGACACCATATATGCAAAAGGCACATCCCTGACCTGAGGACTACCTCTTTGCCAAATTTCAAGTAATTCTGTTCAGCCGTTCGGGCTGTACCTTCGACTAAAGGCCCTATGGGAAAATGCATGGGGAAAACGCGTTTTGGGACCCCCCCTTTTTTTCTCAGCCCCCGCTTGATGAATCACACCGAGACTTTCAGGGTAGGAGCTGAGCGGAGCGCCCCATTAGTTTTGAAAATTTCACGAAGATTAGTCAACCGGTGCCAAAGTTATTCAAAATAGAATTTTGAGATTTCCTATGGGAACTTGGTCCTAACTATAACTATCTACTGGCGACCGCCAGTAGATTATATATCTATATATATATATATATATGTATCTCAACACTGGGTTGACTCAACAACTGAGGAGATTAGGAAGAAACAAAGACATGCAAGACAAACCACCGTCCAATCAGTTTGAGATAAATAAAAAGATTAATCATTGAATTGAATATTTTTTGAAAAATTTGCAGAAACACAAAAGCACTTTAATTCAATTTTGCACTTTGGGTTATCAATTCACAATGTTAAGTTTAAAATATGAATTTACGGAGATTGCATAATTCAACAGGGATTGAACCCATTATTGGCTGCTATGTTACTCATAAATATTGCGGTTTGCGATAACGTCTGGAATTTCACCGATAGTAGGAGAACGCACCATCTTAATAAAAAGCCCTAGGGTGTTTGTAATTATCAGGATATTTATTGAAATGATTTTAACCATAAGCAACAAAAAAAAAGATGTATGACTTATGATTTGTAACAAAAGCACAATCAGAAACCAAAGTAATTGAGTCTGTTTTCTAGGTTCATTATAACAAACAACACATGATGAAGGCTGTATGGGGCACTGTTACTGTAAATATTGAACTTTTTTTTATTTGCATTGTCATGCGATCAAGGCTCAGCGAGCCAAACGCGTTATGGTGACTGGTGAGGAATAAAAACATTGTTTTTGCACCATATTTGGGTCTGTGTCCATTCCTGGAGGCATCCTGCAACGTACGGGAGAGGAGTGTGATGTGTGTGTGTGTGTATGTATGTATGTGTGTGTGTGTATGTATGTGTGTATGTACATGTGTGTGTGTATGTATGTATATATATATATATATATATCAAAAACAAGGTTGCCCTCAGTGTGAAAGAGCACTCGAGTCAGCGCACTCAGGAGAGAGAATTTCACCAGATTTGTATTCCTTCGTAACCCGTTTCAACACACACTGGTGTCTTGTTCACACGATAGTTACAATGGGAATCAAACGTGTATAAGTAAACCATACATAAACATAAATGATGTACTTGCAGCTTATTTGCAGTCAAATGACCTGACAAACAGAGCGCCATCTTGGAATGGTAGATACGAATGGGAATTTGTATATCCTTTATCGTAATAACACTATTGCTGGCATGTGCCATGTAAGGCGTATATGTGGTTCATACTATTTTCTGAATACATTGTTTTACACCATTTGCTTGAAACATTGCACAGAATCTGGACATTTGTGGGTTGTATCGCATAATTCATGAATCGAAATACATCATATTACTGACTAGTGCATGATTATAACAAAACTTGGAAAGAAGTCTGAACTCATTGAGTTGGTCAAGTGCCAATATATATTTCCATACATGATTCTCTACAAAAGTATTCAAGTAGAAGCGGACTAGTGCCTGGATATACCCATTGTTGGTTCAACAAAAACATTGTGTATATCGTTTCAAGCATTCAATTATTCCCTGATAGATGTTCATGATCTGTAGTCATATTTAGGTATCACTGCAATATAGGATTATCAAGTAAGACGATTATAAAATTATATCAGTGAAAAATTGTGCCAGCACCAAATTAAAGAAAAGTCTCTTATCTTATGAATGAACAAGGGAGATAGGGAACCCATAAGCTATCTCGAGCAAAAAAGATGTAGGGTCCCTTTTTGATCCCTGTAACAAAACAAGTTAAAAACTTTGTTAAAAACCATATGCTTGTAGATATATATAGATATAAATTTTCTTTTTCTCTTACACACAATCTAGAAAAAATGGACAAATAAAGACAAACAAAGAGGTTGCCAATTTTTCATCTAATTTGTGACCCCCCAGGAAACGAGTTTCCAATTCAATGATCCACTTTGATTCTTTCTTTCTTAATGCTAATTCTCTATTGCCACCCCTCTTTCCTATGTTAACCTGTTCGATGGCATAAAATTTCAATAAAGCATTGTTTGACTGATGTTTTTCTTGGAAGTGGCGGGCAATAGGATAATGTAAATCACCATTAGTGATGGCCCGAAGATGTTCTTGTACCCGTTTTTTAACCATACACACGGTACTGCCCACGTACCTTAATTTGCAGGGGCACTCGAGCACATATATGGCAAAGTTGGTACTGCATTTAAGAAACTGTGTTAGAATGTAGTTTCTTTTCCCAGGCACCGTTATATCTTTCACCATCTGGCTAGTTTTGCACGCTCTGCAATGTCCACATGGGAAAAAACCTTTCAAATTGTGGACATTGCGGCTGCTGGTTTCAGATATGTCACCTTTGATCAGAATGTCTCTAAGGTTTCTGCCTCTGCGGTAGGTTATTTTGGGCCGGTCATCAATTTTCGGACCAATAATTGGATCAGATTTGAGTATATTCCAATTATCTGCCAAAAGTTTGCGAATTTTTTTCGAATCTTGATTGAAAGTGGTGACCATTCTGGATTCTATTTCCTTGAAGGGAGTGATACTCTTGTCCCCTAAAGTGCTAGCCCAGTGATATCTTTGGCTTTGTTCATAGCTTTACTCAGTACCCAATCTGGGTAACCACGTTCTTTAAATCTGGTTATCATTCTGTCTTGCTCGAGTTCGAATAATTCTGTGGTACTGCAGTTTCTTTTGGCCCTCAGTAACTCACCTTAGGGTATGCTCCATTTGAGTGCCTCCGGATGAGCACTGAGGGCATGGAGGAGGCTGTTTCCCGCCGTTGATTTTCTATGGAGACTAGTAGTTAGTTTCCCTTCACATATAATTACTTGAGTGTCGAGAAACTCAATGCTGTTGTCACTCGTTGTTGATGTGAGTTTGATGTTGTATGGATTATTTTTAAGTTGTTCAATAAAGATCCTAGCCTCTTGTTCTGATCCTCTCCATATAACGAAAAGATCGTCAATATAACGAATCCATACTTTGACCAGATTAAAGAACCTTTTGAAATTCCTTTCACTGCGGATCTCCTCCTCCCACTTCCCGAGGAAGAGATTCGCGAAACTGGGCGCAAAGCTAGAACCCATCGCGGTGCCACGCACCTGCTTGTAGAGGTCGTTGTGAAACAGAAAGATGTTGTTCTTTAAGCAGATCCTCATCATCTCTACAAGCATGTGCGTGTGCTCCAGGTATGAAATATCTCTGTTTGAGAAAATGAAAACCTGCCTGAATTCCTTGATCGTGATCTATTATAGTGTAAAGCGAACTCACATCCATAGTAATGAGAATCAATCCCTGTTCCCATACGATTTTGTCCATTTTATTAAGGAAATCCTTTGTGTCCTTAATATATGACGGTAGGGATGTGACATATTCGCTGAGAAAATAGTCAATGTATTTAGATAATTTTCATTAATGCTTCCCATAGAAGAAACAATGGGTCTCCCTGGTGGTGTAGTGGGATTTTTGTGTATTTTTGGTAACCGATATAGTATGGGCAATTTGGGGTAATCTTTCTTAAGATAGCAATATTCTTGCCATGTGATTAAACCTTCCATTTGCCACTTTGTAAGTTTATCCCATGTGTCAGTTATGCTAGAATTATATTCTCTGGTATTACTTTTACAGTAGAAGGTTGTATCATCCAACTGTTTGGTTGCCTCATCAATATACATTCCTCTCCCCCATAATACAATATTGCCCCCTTTATCAGAGGGCCTGATGATTACATTTCTGTCCTCTGCTAGAGAAACAATAACCTCACGTATTTTGGATAAATTAGAGTATGCATAATTACTTCTAGTTTGTTTGTGTTTGTTTGATTAATTCTCTAGTCGCGACGTCATGAAACGTGTCAATTGCATCATGGGGCATGGCTGGCAGGAAAATAGATTTAGGTTTGAAAGGGGTACATGCTGCCCTGTCCATGATAATATCATCATGTTCTCGTGAGCTCGCTTCTAGTTCTCTTACAGCAGGCACCTCTCCCAAATCATAGACTGTTTGTAGTGTCTCCAAGTCCCCTACTGTTAATTTGGGTGCATTTGATTCTATTTGTATGTCGTCATTATTTTTCTTACTGTACAAATTATGCCACTTCCTGAGTTTAAGCTTCCGTACAAACTTGAATATATCGACTCTGGTATTTGTGTAATTGAAAAGTTATGTTGGGCAGAAAGTCATGCCTAAGCAAAGGGTAGTTTTTTCAGCTTCACTTAATGTTCTTGAGGATAAATTTATAATAGTTTTATTTACCATTGATACATCTATTATTGTTGCGCTTTTCTCTAGCCCCCCTTTCTTCTGGTTCCCATGGGCTTTGGATTTGTTAGATCTTTGTCTTGCTTTGAGCCTTCTTCTCTTAGAGCGCCCCTGCCTCTTGATCTCCCTCGTGTTCTGCCTCGGCCTCGAGCTGTCTTCGATGTTGTGTTCTTGTTTCTGATTTCCTCCTGATCTCTGCGGGATCGTAATACTCTGAATTCGTCTAAAAAAGTAGCCGGTTTCTTTGTTATTTCTACATCTGACATGGTACTTGTTGTTGCAATAGAGGCATCAGTATCCGAGTCGTCTGCTTGTACACATTCCTGTTGTTCATCTTCCTGTCGTGTTGGTTCGCTGGCGTATTTTTCGTTGGAGTTGTCTTGTTTGTACAGATAGTCATATTTGGGACTGTATGTTAGAATGCGGCCGCTTTCATAATCTCCACAGTCTCTATGAAGTTTTCTTTGTTTTCGATATTTTATATCATTTTCATATTTGATTAGTCTTCCTTTGAGATCTTCCTTACATTTTATAATGCTGTCTTGTTCCATGTTTATTTTGAATTCCTCTTCGATTTCAGATATTTCTTTTAGTATGTTGTCACGGTCTTCCCAAGCATATTTAATTAATATGCACAGCATGTTTTTAGAGCTGGCTGCCGAGTTTGCCGCCCATTCCTGCAGCATGTGTGGATTTTGAGATTTGTGTGATGGTGTAATGTATATTCTTAGTCCTCGAGGAACCATGTTTTTTTCAACATAATCTTGTAGGCTCGTTGCCTCCCACCACTTGGAAGACTCCTGTTTCTTCAGTTTTTCATATCGACGTAGTTTGATATTGAGTAGATTCCCTTCGGGTTTTGCACTAGTGGGTCCGGTATCACTTACTTTCCCTGGGTCCCGCGCAAAGAGGGTTTGCGCCTCTTTGCGTCTCATCTTCATTGTCCATTGTTTCAAAATTGTGCGAGAAGTTGGATTGGCATGCAATGTCACACACGTCTCAGGAATATTGCGGTTAAGTACCCTTCTTCCGCTAATCCCTTCGAACTGTTTTTTTCTCTCTTCTCCCCCGTCTTGATTAAGACGGTTCCCGATGCCACTAAATACTGCGAAGACCTGAGTTGTAGGCGGTTTTAACGCGGATACGAAATCATCGAGACTTCCCGCTTGCAGATGTAGTATCCTCGCTTATTGAGTGGCTCCAAACTAGCCCTTATATGTTTTTTAGGCACGCCCAAAGCACCTAGGTCTCCGTTTGAAATGGGTTACATTCGAACAGAACAGTTCGGACATTTCCCTCCCTCCCAAACTACCCGGGGCAGGGCTTACCTTAAAACAATTGGGGCGCACGTCTTCCGCTCAGGTCTCTGTCTCAATCAGTTTATTTGTGTCTTCAAATGGCCGGCATCTACCCCTCCAATTTTCAATCCAAAATTCTTAGGGTCCTTCCAGGGTTAATCCCATAGTCGGGTGGCGCATTACCGGCAGGTACCCTAAAGCCGGAATTAGGTATCACAATCCAAGATAAAGTAGAATGCGCACTCAGGAGAGAGAATTTCACCAGATTTTTATTCCTTCGTAACGCGTTTCAACACACACTGGTGTCTTTTATGTCAATACTGCTACTGTGTTGCCATGACAATCATCCAGTGTGGGAATGCATATGTAGACCTAGGATAATGGCGCCCATTGTTTGAGCAGTTACTAAGTTACTAGTGATAAACATAAACGGTGTAAAAGTGAAATAATACTGAATTAAACACTTAAATTCAGTCTTGCATAGAAAGCATAATGGCGATAAATATCTGCTGCTTATGGTATTCCCTGGTGATGATGGGGATATCTGAAAACAAGAGGTTAATGTCCTATTACGCCAGCACAAAATATGGAATATTACAAGAGTACCCAAATTAAAGGTACCGTATATGAAGTGCACACATGACGATACTTAATACTTGTGAGCTCTAACGCAACAAAGCAGCAGCCTCCCACCTTAAATAGCCTATTTTAGGGATTGAGCCCCAGTGGACCTAGCATCCTCTTTAGTTGAATTTGTTGCATCAACCATCCCCACGTTGAGTCAAAGATCCCTATATACAGTCTCAGCCCTGGCTACCTTTATGCAGATAGGTCAAACACCATACACATCTGTACATAGCTTGAACTATGTACTAAAGTTAAGAAAATATACAACAAAGAAAATTGTGAAAACAAAAGAATGTTAAGATCATTGTACCTAGAACCCTGTGTACGGGAGAATGAGACCAGCTAAACATGTACTATTAACTCCTCGTCTGAGTTCAGTCCCTGAGGTATTTTGGTGTTTATTATTAATATGTATCTAGATTCCAATCTCTTTAATTGGAGCTACCCGTTACCTCCTCTGGGACTTTTGGGGACAGAGTCCATGACAAAATACACAAAATCCTTAGCATTGCCTTGGTAAACTTTGATATATCTGGCCACAGGATTGCTCTGGTCATTAGCGATTGCTCTAAGGTGCTGCAAAATCCCAACAGACTTTGTGAATTGTGCTGCCCACATATCGTTTTTGGCAAGTACACTATAGCATATACACCGCATATTCACTTTTACAATTGTAAGTGCCCCTGATTTCACTTGTAGTTCTAAACGTTGACTGAATGGAAGTCATGTTCCGGCCATATCTGCACGCTTTGCACTTAGCGCATTTGAAAAATCTTTTCTTGGCTCTGAGCCAATCTGAGCCACCCCTCATTTGTGGCATGTTCTGCACCAGCTCTCTCCGCATTGATTTGGCCCTCCAAAGGATATTAATGGGCCACGCGGTATCTCTGATCCTATGACCGGATCACCTTTACCTATGCTCCAATTCGTGTATAGGATATTGTGTACTCTTGCATGGTATGCTGAGTACCCCATAACGAGTCTTACTGGACCTGCGTGTGTAGGATTATTCTTGTTCCTCTCAGTTAGTGGTCCCAAACATCTCCCCTCGACTTTTGGGTCTTGCTTTTGCCTCTGCTGAACTTAACACTTCCTCGCTATAGCCCCTTACTCTCATTCTGTTGGATAAGTCTTTTTGTACCTCTCCCAAAGCTTCCTCACTATTGCAGTTGCGTTTCATGCATAAGCATTCTGTGAAGAGGATACTGTTACGTCTGGTAGGATGAAAGCTGCTAGCATGGAGAATGGAGTTACCAGAAGTCGGCTTTCTGTATGTTTTGGTTTGCAGTTAATTATTCTCAACATACACCACAAGGTCAAGGAAGTGCTCTTCTTTCCTACTGATGTTGCTAGTAAAGGTGAGGTTCAAATCTTTCTTATTAATTTCTTGTGAGAATTTCTGCGCTGACTCGAGTGAACCTTTGCACAAGATGAATAAATCATCGATGTATCTGGTTAGAAGGACCACGGTCTCTGACCATTCCCTGGAATGTTTTACCTGGAGTACCTGCTCCTGCCACCAGCCCCTATGCAGATTAGCATAGCTGGGGGCGAAGCCGGTACTCATTGCCGTCCCTTGTCTGTTTGTAGGTGTGTTGATCATACATAAAGAGGTTATCCAGACTCCATGCAGCCGTGGTAAGAAGCATGAGTGTGCACTGGTGTATATGTATAGGTCTCGTTCCCAAGAAGTGTCTCAATGCTCTAATCCTATCCACGTGCCTGATGCTGGTGTAGAGAGCAGACACATCTAAGGTCATAAGGAGAAACTGCTCATCCCAGGAAATGTATACATCTTTCACAGAAAATCTCCAGTGTCCTTAATGTACAAGGGTAGATTTACTACAAACTCTTGGAGAAAATGGTCTATAAATCTCAAAGTGCTCTCAAACAGCCCCCGATCGCTGAGATTATGGGACGACCTGGAAGGTTGCTAGCATTCTTGTGTACCTTGGGAATTTAAGTACAGGATTGGAGTGACCAGGTAGTTGATCTTCATAAAATCAAACTCACCACTGGAAATTAAACCCTGACCCCTCCATCTGCACAATTCCGTGTGGAATTTTTCTTTGATACCCTGAAGGCTTATGGGACCCACTCTGCAGTTGCCTGTGCACTTTAGCAGTATACATAGCAAGAGGCCAGAGTACCACATTTCCTCCCTTGCCCGACCACCTCACTACTATGTCATGCCTGTCCTTGTTTTATCGATTACTTGTGTATACTGCACTCTTAAATTGTGCCCAGAATGCAACAATTTGGTGCTAGATTTGATAGCAAGTTGATTCAATTTGCATATTACGTTGTCTGCAAATATGTCAAGAGCGTCGCAAGGCATTACTGGCAATAAAAAGGATTTTGGTCTAATAGGCGTTCGGATGGTGTCGTATATATCTAATCCCATTTCTGCTTCCAATTCTTCTGCCGGTCTCCTTGTTTGTTGTAATCCTCCTTGTAATTCATCGAAGTCCTGTATCAGTGACAGATCATTCACTGCTAAAGATCCTATGACTGGGGTGTTATAATTAGCAGTTTGTACATGCCCCGGTTTGCTCTTGAAGTATTTCTGTAATTTCAATTTCCTAAGGAAATGGAAAAGTCAATCCTAGTTTGAGCATAGTCAGTTAGTTGCAGAGCAGAAAGATTGTCCTAAAACTTTTTCTTCTTCCTTGCTTAAATCCATGTCTGAAAGATTAATAACAGTGTTGTCCACAAGTTCACTGATTACTTTCTCCATGACTGTTTTGGTGTGTCTTTGTATTGCCCTCCCCAGCGTCTGCTTTTTCTGTTGCTTATCCTCTTCCCACTTTCTCTTTGCGTCGTGGCCGGGGTCGTAGGTTCATTGTCCTGTCTAGTCGTAAAAAATAAAGCACCTCAATGACTGACGGTGCATCTCTGCCACTGATGCCGCTTGCGCCAGGTACATTGTTTTCTTCCAGATCAGTATCAATCTCGGAGCTCAGTTCGAACTATTGTATCCACTTGCTGTGGCAGCGGTCTCAACATTCGCTGCGAGTTGACTTCTTATTGTGTCAAACTGTTTGGAGAAAGTGTAGATTCTCCCTTTTTGATCTATTTTATCACGGAGAAACTTTGTTGCTTTTCGCTCATGGATAGATTGCTCATACTTTTTTCTATTGACAATTTCAAGCTGCAATTGGGTCACTTCCTCTTTATTGTCCAGCTGATCAAGTTCTTTGAGCATCTCCTCTATTTTGCTTACCAGTTTCTCTATATTACTTGTTGCATATTTGATTAGTATGCGTAACATGCACTGCGATGATTCTGCACTGTTGTTGGCCCATTCCTTCAACATATGAGGGTTCAGATTTTCATAGGTGGCTGCCACCAAAATCTGTAGCCCTCTGAGAATACGGCCCACATCAAGATATCTTTGGAGTGACTTGCACACCCATCATTTTGGTAGTTTTTGTTTTCTCAGTCTCTCCAGATTTTGTTTGCAGATTTTTTAATTGGCATTTGGCTAATGTGGTTTGGCTCGATTACTAGTTCCATCCGGAACTGTGGCACAATCGTCATTGAAAATGTCAATAGCTTCTTGCTCCCTCTACTATAGCCATTCCTCGGCCATCCTTAGTAAAGTAAACGCTCAATCCCTAAAATAGGTTATTTAAGTTGGGACGCTGCCGATTTGTTGCTTCAGAGCTCACATGAGTATGTGTGTGTGTATATATATATATATATATATATATATATATATATATATTTAAGTCGTCCTTCAGATACGATCACGCTCTGCAATATAGACGAGGCAAACCCAATAGATGGTGCATATATTTTATTGAATGCCCGACACCACCGCCATGACGCGTTTCAGCCCACGTGCGGCCTTGATCACATGACATGAGTGAGGAAGTTGGAAATTATATAAAGTGCAAGTAAGTGACGTGCTACCCAGCAATTAATGATGAACATGGAAAACATACTATACAGTTATCTTTGGTAGTTCGAGTCATGAGTAGTTCAAATGCCTGTAAAATACATTGATACTGAACAACCATTTCACCTCTTATGCTTAATTGTCACGTAAGTTAAACAGCATATTTAATAAATATTATAAATATTATAAAAACCACATAAATATTTAAATAAATATATAAATAAATGCGGTTAAAGAAATTCACAATATCGTGCTGTTATAAAATGGCTAATGACCATGGCAATTAAATTCCAGTTTACAAAAACATAGTTAAATAGCAGCTTGTAAAAGGATTTCATATTTATTAATAAAAAATTATAAAAACCTTTTATCTCTTGAGAGAGCAGCATTTAAATGTCTGTTGATCTACCAGCCTTCCACTGATGTAACCATGTTGAAGTGGAGAATTACGCCCAAGTGGGTAACTCGGACCTGCCATTGCAGAGTCTGCGCACAGTTTGTAACTGCCATGTCGACTTGGCGAGTGCACCCACTTGCCCGTCCCTAAACCTTCCCTTTTCTACATGTCAGTCCCCCCTAAGGTAGGCCCAAGTTAACTCTGTGGGCAGGGTTCAGTATATGTGAAAGTTAGGACATACCCTGTGTGTGGCATGTCCTGATAGTGAATTACAGCCCATTTTGTTTTTCACTATTGCAAGGCTACCTGCCCCCGTAGGACAGAATGGGAAGTTTGTTTATAAAAATAACTGGCCCTGGGAACTAGGTGGGAAATTAAGTTTAGTATGCCTGAACTCAGAATCTAAAGATGCATCTTTTAGTGAAGGTGATTTTTACATTCTCTGTTTGTAGAAAGTAGGTATTTTCTTGTAAGTAGACCCGACTAGTAATTTGGAAAAAATGTTTGTGAAAAATTAGTATGCCAATTGTAATTAATGGTTATTGAAATTTTATGCAAAGCAGGAAAGTAAGTAGATATCTATATTTAAAAAGAAAGAATGTTAGCAAGATTTTCGAGGTAGTCTAGAGCCACACACAACGTAAATTGTTGTAAAATACCCAATAGTCTCTCAGACATTTCCTTTGTTTTTAGAGTTACTCGTGGGTTTAGACTACCAGCTAGTGTTTGGGAAAGTCTCATTTCTTGAAAACTTTGCTCCTTCTTCAAAGTTTCCAAGAAAGAGTAGAAATTAGGATGTGGTTTGCCAATTGTATGGTTGAAGGAGTTATGCCATCCCTCAATGGCATTATTTGTTTTCGCTTCTCCCTCTAAACTGCTCGTGTAACAGTTCCACCACTCCACATGGAATCGTAGCTTCCTCCTGCGACCCGATCTGCTTAGGTGCCCAATCCATGTGTCTTCGAAATAATTTAAAATGGGTGCCAATTTTTCTTCATTACTTGTAAAAAAAATCAGATTCTGTAATAGCAGTGTAGTACTCGTCCACACTATCGGGAGGAACAAAACAAAGTGCTGTTAATTTTTTTAATTCAAACTGTAGTTTGCTATCTCGACAGTATTCTGCAACTAGGGATGTTTTTTGTAACTTAAGCCAGAATGCCTGGGAAAAATGGAAAAAACATCCCTGAAATTGGGTATCCATGTACGTTTTACTGATCACATTGATCATGCTCAATTCAAAATCTACTATTATTTTCCTAGGACTTTTGGAAGTTTTATTTTTAATAACTGATAAAAGTTCAGAGTATGTTGCAGAAGTCTTGTCAGGTAGCAAACTATATACTAAGGGTATTACATTATTGTTAATTTTTGCATGTATAGTGTAAATTTGAGTGAAAGGATGGGGTGTACTTTTAAACGTCCCATCCATCATCCAAATTTCACTATTTTCTAACTTAGCAAGGTTACGTGGGGTACTAAAAATAAGAATTCGTTTTTGAGGGTTTTCGGTATCATGCAGAAGGAAAGGTTCATCAGCAAAAGAAATAGAAAGATCATGTGGAATTCTAATATCAGAAAATGTATGTGGTGTAGTTAATTGGATGTTACTTGCCTGCTTTTGTCTTTGAATAATTCGTCTCAAATTAGGAATTATAGGCATATTACTAGCAACATGACTGGGGACATGCTGTGCAACCTCTCTTAAAATGGATCCTGTAGAATCATTGGAGGTGCTTGCAATGGCTTTCATTTCATTTACTGTTTCTCTTATTTCTACCTCCATTGCAGAGGCAGAGTGGTTATGTTCTGTTGTTTTTACTACTAAATTATCAAGTGTAACCGCTCTGCCACTGCAATAGGAAGAGTAGTATTGCACACACCTCCAATGATTTCTAGGAAAACGTATTCTTTCTTTACTATATATGTATCCTGCATGGTTCAGTAAATTTTTGCCTTACTAAGATTTAATATATTTTGCAGCTTCAAGAGTAGACATTATCTGTGAAGAGAAGAGAAGAAAAATAAATTAGTCTATAAAAGTAAATACACTATCTCTAATGCTGCACCTTCCTGGAGTTAGAATAGTAATTGTTACTCCTTACACCATCCCACACTTTACCTACTGCTGCACCTACCTGGAGTTAGAATAGTAATTGTTACCCCTACACCATCCCACACTTTCCCTAGTGCTGCACCTACCTGGAGTTAGAATAGTAATTTTTACCCCTACACCATCCCTCACTTTCCCTAGTGCTGCACCTACCTGGTGTTAGAATAGTAATTGTTACCCCTACACCATCCCACACTTTCCCTAGTGCTGCACCTTCCTGGAGTTAGAATAGTAATTGTTACCCCTACACCATCCCACACTTTCCCTACTGTTGCACCTTCCTGGAGTTAGAATAGTAATTGTTATCCCTACACCATCTCACACTTTCCCTACTGCTGCACCTTTCTGGAGTTAGAATAGTAATTTTTACCCTACACCATCCCTCACTTTCCCTACTGCTGCACCTTCCTGGAGTTAGAATAGTAATTGTTATTCCTACTACAACCCACACTTTCCCTACTTCTGCACCTTACTGGTGTTAGAATAGTAATTGTTACCCCTACACCATCCCACACTTTCTCAACTGTTGCACCTTCCTGGAGTTAGAATAGTAATTTTTACCCCTACACCATCCCACAGTTTCCCTACTGCTGAACCTAGTTGGAGTTAGAATAGTAATTGATATTCCTACTACAACCCATAGTTTATGTATTGTGGCAGCTTATTTTATTTATTAAAAAAAAGGTTATTCTATAATATTGTTGGATTTATAAGAGTTTATTTAAAATACCTTTTGCTTTTTGAGTATTTTTCTTGTTTTTGCTTCTGGTATGGTTTTTGCCTGCTGGCTGGAGTTTTTGGGTGTCTGGTCTTCTTTTTTTCGAGTTTTTATATAAAGTAGCAAAAATTTATCTGAGAAACAGAAAGAAAAAAACAATTCACAAATGGAAAACTTTGTCAATGTTTGCAAAAATTGCAAAATGTGAAAACATCTGTGTATATTTGACATTTTATTTAAGTCTAACTACATCACATATCACACATTCACTGCTGCTGCACCTATCTTGAGTTACATTAATATTTGTTAACCCCACCACATTCACACACTTTCTGTGCTGCTGCAACTAACTTGAGTTAGATTAGTAATTGGTGCCCCTACACCATTCCACACTTTCCCTACTGCTGCACCTTCCTGGAGTTAGAATAGTAATTGTTACCCCTACACCATCCCTCACTTTCCCTACTGCTGCACCTTCCTGGAGTTAGAATAGTAATTGTTACCCCTACACCATCCCACACTTTCCCTACTGTTGCACCTTCCTGGAGTTAGAATAGTAATTGTTACCCCTACACCATCCCTCACTTTCCCTACTGCTGCACCTTCCTGGAGTTAGAATAGTAATTGTTACCCCTACACCATCCCACACTTTCCCTACTGTTGCACCTTCCTTGAGTTAGAATAGTAATTGTTATTCCTACTACAACCCATAGTTTCTGTATTGTGGCAGCTTTTTTAGATTATTAAATAAAAGGTTTGACTATTATATTGTTGGATTTATAAGAGTGTTTATTTAAAATACCTTTTGTTTTTTGTGTTTCTTTCTTGGTTTTGCTCCTGCTATGGTTTTTGCCTGCTGGCTGGAGTTTTTGGGTGTCTGGTCTTCTGTTTTTTGACTTTTTCGACAAAGTTGCAAAGATTTATCTGAGAAAAAGAAAGAAAAAACAATTAAGAAATTAACAACTTTGACAACGTTGGAGAAAATTGCAAAATGTAAAAACTTCTGTGTAAATGTGACATTTTATTTAAGTCTAACTACATCACATATCACACATTCACTGCTGCTGCACCTATCTTGAGTTAGATTAATAATTTCTACCTCTAAACCATCCCAAACTTTCCATACTGCTGCACCTTCCTGGAGTTAGAATAGTAATGGATATCCCTACACCATCCCTCACTTTACCTACAGCTGCACCTTCCTGGAGTTACATTAGTAATTGTTACCCCTGGACCATCCCACACTTTCCCTACTGAAGCACCTTCCTGGAGTAAAAAAAGTAATTGTTACCCCTACACCATCCAACACTTTTCGTACTGGTAAAGTTAATGTTTTTATTTACAAAATTAAAAATATTAGAAGTATTAAGTAATTTACCTTCACATTAACAAAGGTGAGTCGTGTAGCTTGTGTAGAAAAAAAATTTTGAAAACGATATGTTGGTTGTCATAGAAAAACAAATTCCTGTTTTAGGTAAAAAAAAAAGATTTTATAAGTTCGTATACATAAAAATTACTTAACAAAAAAATATTGTTTAGAGTACATTTAACCCCTTCAGTGCCCGCCCCTTTCCCCGCCCAGTGCCGGCCGTTGCATTAGCGGGCGGGGTCTATGACGAGCTGGACTCGTCATGGGCACAGCGCCACCGCGGCCCATGACGAGTCCAGCTCGTCATGGGCACTGAAGGGGTTAAAAAAATATTTAAATTATATTTGCTCCACTGTTTGGATGGAAATGAAACATGAATTATGAGAAAACATGGTGTTTAAATATAATAGTAACTTACTTGTAGTAGGAAAGAAAGAATGCTTCTCCAATGGATTGCAGTGTTCTCTCAGTGTAGGAGTCAGAGGGTCAGGTTTTTGCGTCTGGTCTCTCTGGTAGTTGATAATCAACTGATTGTAAAATGGTGTCTTGCTGGTATTTATAAGTTTTAGTCAGTGTGATTATTAATTTTTTTTAAAACAGCGTTCGTTGTGTTTTTTAGTGTACTTTTATTTGCTGTGGAAAATGATAATTTAAAAAAGCATTAAAAGATGTGGTGTTTTCACTTATTTGCTCCGTTTTGGCATCCATTTTGGAACATGTATTTTGCTATTGTTTTCATAGAAAGTGTTGTAGGACAAGTTTTAGAAGTGGGATGGTTAAAATGGCGACTATGTGTATGTGTTTTGTGTTTTAATCCGTTTACTTATTTTGTGATATAATCATGATTTGCATGTATATGAACTGCTGTTTAATTATTCGTTATTTGTGTAAAAATATAAATTTTGTTAGATCGGATTTTTTTAGGGAAAAAGAGTATTAATTTTTATACGAGAGTATTAATTGTAATGCTCGAGTATTAATTGTAATACTAGAGTATTAATTTTAATACTAGAGTATTAATTTTGTAATGCATTTCAGTTAATTAACGTTCAGTTTTGCTCCACATTTTAATACACTTCCCCACCCAAAAACCCCAAATTTCCCTGCATCCCGTGCCAGATTTTATTGTACTTTAAAAAAAAATTATATATTTTGGCGTTGTAATGGTATGCGTTGCAATTGTTTTCGTTGTAATTGCACTTTTAAGTAATTTACTCACTTTTGCGTTGTAACAGTATTCGTCGTAAAATAGTGCGTTATAACAGTGTTTGCGTTGTAAAAAATGCGTTGTCATGGCTTGCGTTGTAATAGTATGCGTTGTAACGTCATACATCCGCAGCAGGGACATGGTAAGTGCATCATATGCTAAATGTGTCTGGGAGTATGATGTGAGTGAAACAGTGCTGTACCATTGTGTGTCCGATGCCTCCATTCACAGATTCCGTGTCCATGCAGCAGTCACCAAGCTTAAAAAGGCACACTGTGGCATATGGACTGTAAGGGCAGAGTGCAGTTTGGGAGTTGTAGTTTCGTCATGACAACTGGCTAAATGAGCCACAATTGTGCATTTATACTGAAATCTGCTCTTCCCGCACCACTACAGTTGGCACTAGGAAATCATGTGGGCATTGGATGAGCAATGGTACAGACACTGTCCAGTGTGCGCATGGCAGGCCAAAGGGTATTGGATGCTATGACTTGCATTGCATTTGTAGAGTTTGGGTTGCAATTGTGACAAATCATCATGTGCCATGGAGTCAAGACAGACTTTGACATCCTTGCATCACTCTTAAGCGCTTCTAAATTTGCAAGGGGTGTCCACTGACAGACGTCTCACCCTCAGTGGCCTGTTTGACATTTCACATGTACAGGTAGCTGTCACAACAATCCCCCACTGTTCAGCTGTGTACTGCATTACCATGTCAGTCACCAAAGCCAATATGTGCCACTGGATTGTCAGATCATGTGTGGGGACAGCAAAAGGCTAGACTCGCATTGTAGCTACAGAAATAGCCCAGAGCCTCTGTGGATGTGTGACCCACATTCGCCACTTGTCTTGTCCCATACAATGCTACAAAGCAGATGACACTTGTCCAGACCTTAAATAGCTGCGACTCCCTATAAATGGCCAAAATCCGAGAAATGAGGACTCTTCGTGTTCTCCATTGGTGGACTGCTTTTGGAACCTGCACATGTAGCAGTGGCAGGACACACAGATCACCAGAATGCCAGGTTGAGGATTGGCCAATACAGTTGTGTAAGCCACAAACATCCACGTGAGATGGCCATGTCAGACTCAATCCAGTAAATGACAGTGAACATACACGTAATGTCAGCTCATAGACACTGACAACTATAGAGTGTGATCAGAGGAAAATAAGTCTGACCTTGGCTCCTCTATGTATGTGTCTCGTCCTGCATGACACAACCATAACATTAGGATTTTGCTTGCATTTCAGCAGGCACAGCTGGCGAAACGGAAGGGCAGCAGGACCAGGTCCGGAGCGTGAGGCCACCAGTGCGGTGGCGGCTTCACCCTCTTTCCACCGGCGAGGAAGAGGAGGATGAGGAGGGACCCTCAACATCAAGAGGCAAGGGGTTGCGCCCACCCGGACTGACAAGGGACACCCTGATGCTGGTGCTACATCCCGGGTGGAGGCTGCAGACATTGAAGGGGGGGGGGTGAACACAACACCTCGGCCCATGATGTGGTGGAGAGCTACTCTCCCCAAGACTCTTCACCTGTGGGCCCTGAAGAGGTGTCCTCGGGACAGGCCAACACACAATCTGTGCCTGCCATCGTTCCCTCCCTACCTCTAGAGTCCCCCATTCCATCGGGGGCTCCAGCTGTATCCCCTGCAACCAGTCCCCCTCATCGTAGCTGCCAGCTCGACGACATCATTGGCTCCGGACCTAAGGCACCACATCCCCCCTGTCCCCCCCAGGCCCCTCCCGGTGGTGTTCCTCCTGTGGCTGTGCCAGTGGACTTGATGTGGATGTGTGAGGGTCAGCCAGACATGTCCGCTCGCATCATGCTACAAGTGTGTATGGAGGTACGCGTGATGCGAGAGGACATTCTCCCATTTCTGGCCACCCTCACCACCAGCATCAATTCAATGACCAGAGCCATGTCGTCTCCCAAATCCCTTCCCATACCACCGTCAATGTCTCCCCCTGTCCGTTGCCCCACACTGTTTCCCCCCATACTCCTCGTGTGTCACGAACACAAGTGGTGCCTGTTCCTCCACCCGCCAGAAGTGTGCCTGCATCGGACTCAGAGGATCTGGACATTGTGGTCCTAGAGGATGACCAGGAAACTTGACTTTTGACGGAGACATTGCTGTGAACTATTATTTCATTTCCCCCTTGTAAATAGACTGTTTTCCCTGACGCTCCCTGACGTGTTATATCTTTTGCACCCCACCCCAATCCAGGTTCCCTTCTCCCTCTGCATCAAGAACATCATTTGTTTTCCTTTCTCCCTTCCAAACGGACGGTTGTTCTTTTGTATCTTCATAAATTTCTATGAGGAATTCTAATTACTTCCACTTGTTTGACTTCATTTTGAATGTCTGGTTCAGAATATGGACACATATATGGCGAGTCATCTGCTATGCACATAATGGCTTGTTGCAATGATGGGTTACACTTGTAACTGTGTCACACACACACCTTCTCACATCTCGAGGCCACCTACATCGTTACACAGGACATGATACACAACAGAATCTTTTTTTTGTAGGTCTTTATTAGTTCAACACACATTCACGTGGTTACATTGTCCTGGGTTCCTGTCACTGGCGATCGTGCTTGCGACATCGCAATTGGGGGGGGGGGGGGGGGGGGGTGACCGCTCGGAGTGATCAGGTCTGGCTCGTCGCCCACGTGGAGGTGGGTATTGTCCAAGGGACTGTCCAGGGTCATCTACATGTGCTGGGGCAGATGGTGTATGCACACTTGATGGTTGTGCCTGGACAAGGGCAGGTTGTGTACGTGGTGGTGGTGCCTGTACAGGGGTTGGTGGTGATTGTGCAGGTGGTGGCAGTACCTGTACAGGGGTTATTGGTGGTTGTGCAGGTGGTGGCAGTGCCCCTTTGCTCTGTTGCTGTGCAGTTGGTACAGCTGTGGGGATGTGCTGTCCTGTGGGCAGATATGATGGCTCCCCTCCCTGCGTTGACCGTGAAGGGAGAGTTTGGATCACTTTCAATATGCCCTCCATCATCTTCATGGCTAAGGCATGGTGTCTTGCACCCTCTTCCCTTTGGATGGATATCATGTCTCGAATATTCCTGGACATGTCCTGCCAAGTCCTATCCAAAACTTGGCTCAGCCTGTCCACCACCTGAGGGAAGTGGACCATGTCCTGCAGGGACTCTGACATGTCGGACAGGGTAGCCCCTATGGCACAAATGTCCTGCCTCACATCTGTCTGCTGTTGGTAGAAGTCCTGCTCCCACTGGCCATCATAGCCAGGTGCAGGCCCTCTCTGCAGCTGTCTGCCATGGATGGGACAAGCAGGTCCAACAGCAGGGGAGGGGGTGGCAGGTGGGAGCCTGTGGGCAAGAGAATGGTGCCCAGGGGATACCGGCACCACAACAGGGCTGGTACTTCCCCCAGATGGTGGAGAGGATGGCAGAGATACACTGTCTAGGGAAGAGCGGGTAGGGGAACCACCATGTCGGTCCTGGACCTGAGGGCTGTGAGGGAGTGATGTCTGTGTTGTAATGCATGGGAGCTGTGGCTGGTTTGCTCGATGCTGGGGACAGGCCATGCTATGCTTGGGAGGAGGCTGACTAACGTTGCTTGGCAGAGGATGTGATGCCCTGACCGATTTTGCCAATCTGGCACGAAAGCTCGCATTGGCATCTGTATCGTCATCAGACATGTTGTCCTCATCATCCACCAAGTAGACGTCCTCAGGAAATTCATCCTCCTCCTCTTGAGCAGTACTTGCTGCCGACATCACTGCTTGGAGGATCAGGGGATTCTCCCATCTGATTCCCCGTCAGCCCGCACTGGTCATAGCCCTGTCATCCTCGTCCTTCGCATCCCCTGGAACAGAGGTTGCAACCATATTAGGGATTGACCTGGTATAACATGTGGTGCAACACAAGGGTTTGTATTAACTTACTTTGCATCAACAGATGAGGATCATGTGACCTGTGTAGGGTACTACCACAAATGACAGCTCACACCATAGCACTGAGGTGTTACACAGAAATGTTCATGATACGAGCAAACTCACCAGCTCCAGCCACAACTTTGTCCCTTGGTGTTCCCCCCTAGTGTCACCTGCTGGACCTGTCTCCTCACAGCTTTTGTAGACATAGCTGTCCCTGATCCAGCAGCTGTAGAGGGAAGTGACAACATTCTCAATGATCTGCATCACTAATTGACAGACAGGCACATGACACTCCTGATTTGTATTTCACTTTGTAAACAACAACTGCTGATTACATGCAGAGGGGAATCAGGATCTCTGTCATGGCTTTGGAGTCTAAGCTAGTGACACACCTCATGCCAGAATTACCTGAAGGACAGGTGCGCGATGGTTTCAACGCTGCAGCCAGGCTGTCATGCAGTCCCCGGGATGGTGCACGCTGATGTGGTGTCATCCTGTCAGCAGCTGTGATAAGACCTACAGGTCTATATTTTTCAACCACAGATGGTAGCTCTGAGCCAACATGTCATTCTCAATGACCATTTGTGGGTAATCCAGAACAATGTGCAGCATGTTTAGCTCCTGAACTTTACATGTGGGCACCTGATCACATGCAGCAGTTGCCAGCCGTTTCCTCCACATAGCACTGACATCAATAAGATGACACATCAACAGACACACTTGTATGAGAAGGTTACTGATGGGAAGGGATAAATGACCCGGAATCCTCCGCATTACACTGCTTTCACCTTTGCCATTAAGACTTACATATTTCCAGAGTCTAATGTTGTCTGTTGACAAGTCAGAAAGGGTTTCATGTGTGAGATGTGCAATAGTTAGGGACATGATGTTGCTCATTTGTGCTTCCCCACGCATGTAGTCACACAGCTCATTTTTGAATGAGAGAACACAGATGTCTTCGGTCCATCCTTTGAGTGTCGTCTCTTTGCATACTCTATTTCCAATATCGTGGTACTACTTAGCTGACGACGATTGGTGTCTTGTACAGCAGAATTCCAAACCTCATATGTCAAACACTCACATATACATGTGAATACGGTAGGAGAGGAGGCAAGCAGAATGTAACATTTGGTTATGCTCACACATTGCAGATAGGCTGAGAAGCTTTGATGCCTTCCACCTGCACTGGATTAGAGTGTTGCTCTTCAGCCAAGTCATTTTGCAGGTGTAACTGCATGAAGATTCAACTTAGCAGCCCCTACATCCATCTCAAAGGTACACAACTGGCATCAGTGTTGGCCTCAGCCATGCTATTTTCATCATGGTGTTTCCGATCATTGAATTGCAAGCCGGTTGTGTTTTGGTCACTTCATATGACACATTGTACTATTGTATGTCCATTCTGCACTCACTTGGCATACATTTTGTCACATCCTTTCATTAGCCACCAGGGTCTGATCTTGCATGGGTTCAAATGCCTTATGTGAGCATTTTGTGATGCAGGACAACAGTGTTGTACAACACATACAACATACGGCGGAGGTGAAAGGCACATTTAATGAGCATTCAGCCTGATTTATTTTTGGGTTTACTTCCCTTGGCCCAGCACCAGAACAGTGTGTGGGCCCTGAACAGATGTCACAGCCAACCTTGTAGCAGAAGTCAGTGTGTCTTAGATTATGGGAGGACCTCGTTGTTCCTACAATGATAAGTGTGTTTTGCTACTTTACATTTCTGCCGCCACATGTGATGAATACAATGTTCATCATAAAGTCAAACATGCAACAAACCAACATCAAAAATTCATATTACGTTTATTATCCAGTAGTAGGGTATCTTTCATAGATTCACATGCCTGAATCATTCCCCGTCGTCGGGATGGGAGTCACCGGTAAATAACAAAGCAATGTCTAGAAGACATATAGAGTAACAGGCCCCAAAGGGCCCTAGCTTAGAAAGCTATCCACGTCCTTATGTAAAAAGGACCAAAGTTTGGCCAGTAGCCAATCAGCTAGCACCACCTTCTAGAACCCTCCTGGAAGGAGCCCTAGTCCCTCAGATTTTCTACCGCACGTCGTGCTAAGGGAGTCTCCACTGAGCTCTGCTCATTGCTTCTGGTTTTCCAGTGTTTTCTATTAAAAACTTTCGGATTTGTCATGGCTGATACTCCTAAGAAAGGACTCTTCAGATCCTGTGCTTCCTGTGGGAAGAAAAGGCTCCACGTGGATGATCAGCATAAGGACTGCCTTTATTGTCTGTACCCCAGCCACAGTGCCAAGGATTGCAAGGTATGTCGTACCTTTTCATCCAAGACCCTGAAGGACAGAGAAGGGCACCTTTTAATCTGGCTACAAAGGCTGAAGGACAAGGACTCTGTGGTGTCCTCTGAGGAGAATGAGAGTTCTATTATATCTTCTCACTCCTCACGCAAGCGACCAAGGGCGTCCTCTCCGGGCCCTTCGTCGCAGCCACCTCCTAAGAAGCCACACAAAAGGTCTTCCGAGGTTCTGGACTCGTCTATGCCAGGAATCACCTCTCCTCCAGATGTCCAGGTTACTTTTAAGAAGCCAGTTTCTGCCCTGTCGCCGACGACCACCTCGTCGACGGTGGCTTCATCGACGAAAAGACATCCATCGACGGCAGTCGTTGTAACTTCGTCGACGGCGACGATATCTACGGTCATATCCCATTCAATGACCACGACGACAACACCATCGTCGACGGCTGGTAAAATGATCTCGTCGACGCTGAAAATAAAAAAGTCGTCGTCGTCAGCTAAGCCGCCGACGACTTCGTCGACAGCAGGATCGTCGACGACAGCGCCATCGTCGACAGCAGGATCGTCGACGAAGACACCGCCGACGAGGCCATCGTCGTCGACGACGACAAGAACACCGTCGACGAGACCAGTGTCGTCGACGCCGTCGTCGACGCAGTCGTCGTCGAAGAAACAACTCTCGTCTTCCTCACTGCCGACGACACCGGCATCGCTGTCCTCGTCGACGCTGTCTCTTAGGCCTATTACACCGCCTACACCTCTACTGTCGACGGGCCCGTCGACAGTTATTGACTCTGAGACGCCAAATACATTTGTACACCTCAAAATCACCAAACGGGCACTAACACCGGCCCTTGCATCACCCAGTCGGATCTCTACTTTGCCACCTGCTCAGCTTTTCGAGGAGGAAAATTCAGAGGAGGACAGTATGTTCCCAGCTGCGACAAGCCCTTCACAGCTACATGTCAAATACCAAGATACATCTGATTATGAGGACTTGGACCAGGATTACCAACCGGTTCCACCTCCACAATATGTGCAGCCACCACCTTCTATGGTTTGTCTGCCTGCATCACTGGTCACGGACCTCCAATTCCTGATAACGGACTACAAACAGAGGTTTCCGACGCCTCCAACACCAGTTGCGCCACCAACACCAAGGGCAAGACCAGAAACCATTAGTGCTGCAATCAGAGCCTATTGCAACGCCACTTCCTCCCACAACAGATGAGGAAGAAGAGGACAAACCCGAAGAGGGAGAACTTCAGGGGATCCATTCTCCCCAGGACGAGTGGGATGATTATGTCCTTCCCTGTCCGACTTCTCCTGCCCCCACCACGGCCGACTCGCCTCCAGAGGATATTGGCGGCTTCCATAACATTTTAGAGAGAGCGGCCCAGCGTTTTCAAATTCCGATGCCCTCGCATCAACAAGACTGCTTCCTTTATGACTTTAAGGAACCCTTTAAGAAGTCCGTGCGAGCGATACCAATGATAGACTACATTTGGGAACAGGGAGTTAAAATTATGCAACATCCTTCCTCTGTTCCCCCAGTGTTACCACGCCTGGACAAGAAATATAAAGCGCCGGACACAGCTCCGGTCTGTCTTACGGGCCACCCGAAGCCAGATTCGGTCATTACGCAGGCCGCACAGAGGAGGTCAAGCAACCCGGCTGCTCTATTGACGGCTCCTCCTGATAAGGAGGGCAGGCGCTTAGACACCATTGGCAAGCGGTTCTCCTCCATGTCGGCCTTGACGGTGAGAGCCTCTAACGCCCTGGCTCTTTTGGGGCGTTACAATCGCCAAATGTGGGCAGACATTGCACCATACATGGCAGACCTGCCAGAGGAGTCCAAGGAGGATGCAAAAAAGATCTTGCTTGAGGGAGAAAGATCGGCCTCGGAAATAATTGACTGTGCAATGGATATTGCGTCTACTGGCTTCCGGCAATTAGCGGGCGCAGCAGTTCTCCGACGCCAGGCTTGGCTAAAGGCAACCTCCTTCAGACCGGAGGTCCAGACTAAGGTGTTGGACATGCCTTACGATGGCCAACTGCTTTTTGGCACCCACATTGATGAGGCGTTACAGGGGATTAAAAAAGACACGGATACTGCCAGAGCGTTGGGTGCTTTGCAATTCCGGAACCCTTCCTTTCGGGGCCCCAAGGGAAGAGGTCAATCCTCTGGTAGGGGAGAATTCCACCAACGTTCTTCTTTCTCCTCCTCCCAGCAACACCGGCCGCAATATCAACAGCGGCAACAATCCACATACATGAAGTCCTCCTTTCGAGGTAAAGGTGGAAGGCAGAAGGGAACCTCCAGACGCCAATGACTTACAACTACGGCCGGCCTCCACCTTCTCGCCACCCTCCAAGATTGGCGGCAAAATTTCCCACTTTCTCCAAAATTGGCGAAGAATAACTACGGACCGTTGGGTCCTACAATTAGTACAATTCGGCCATTCCCTGGAATTTATACAAATCCCTCCTCCCACCCCTCCCCGCCCAACACTTCACAAAAATCTACGTCTATTACTCTTGGAGGTGAAGACTATGCTCCAAAAAGGGGCTATAGAGCGAGTTCCCACAAATCAACGGGGAAAAGGGTTCTACTCCCGCTTCTTCCTTATCAGGAAAAAGGAGAAGAAATGGAGGCCGATATTGGATTTACGGAATCTGAACAACTATCTGAAACAGCAGTCGTTTCGTATGGTCACCATTCAGGAGGTATTACATCTGCTCAATGCGAACGACTATATGGTGTCGTTAGACCTGCAAGACGCCTATTTCCATATCCCAATACATCGCAACCACAAGAAATTCCTTCATTTCGTGGTGGCCGGCAGACATTATCAGTTCCGGGTGGTGCCGTTTAGCCTCAAATCGGCACCCCGCATTTTTACCAAGTGTCTAGCTCCAGTGGCGGCCTTCCTACGCCATCACCATCATCAGGTCTTTCCCTATCTAGACGACTGGCTAGTCAAGTCTCCATCTCTTCAGGGCGCGTCCAGGTCTTCCAACGCTTGTCTAACGCTCTTCGATTCACTAGGCCTAACGCTCAATCGAGAAAAGTCCGTCCTTCAGCCGTCTCAGCGCATGAACTTTCTGGGCGCTACTCTGGACACTGTGCTACGGAAAGCTTTTCCATCGAAGGAACGGAAGGACAAGCTGCAGGCTTTGGCTCTCAGGATAATGTCCGAAAGGACGCTGTCTGTGCGTCTCTTCAAATCCCTTCTCGGGATGATGTCTTCTTGCATTCTCTTGGTCCCGCATTGTCGTCTCCATATGCGACCCCTTCAAGAAGAACTGTCGGATCAATGGGTACAGTGTACAGGATCCTTCGACGTCATCCAAGTCACTCTCGCGATCAGGAAGGCCTTACGATGGTGGGTGTCTCCACAGAACCTTTCAAAAGGCTTGCCTTTCTTGCTTCCTGCAGCACCCCACATAATCACCACGGATGCTTCCCTGGAGGGCTGGGGAGCCTTCCTTCAGGAGCTGCAGATAAGCGGGAAATGGTCCCCTACAGAGAGGGCACTTCATATCAACCTCCTGGAGCTGCGCGCCGTCTACCTGGCTCTGGTGGCTTTCCTCCCAAGAATCAAGAACTCCATGGTGCTTGTCAGAACAGACAACACAACGACAATGCACTATTTGAACAAGCAGGGAGGAACACGCTCGCTGACGCTCTCTCGAGAATCACAAAAAATCTGGAGTTGGCTACTCACTCACAACATCTCTCTGCGAGCAGATTATGTGCCAGGCGTCCACAACGTGTTGGCAGATTCCCTCAGCAGACGGTAGTCAACTTGCCACGAGTAGGAACTGGACCAACAAGTCCTCAACAGCATCTTCGTTCAATGGGGCACCCCTTCTCTGGACCTATTCGCCACCCAGATCAACGCCAAATGCCAACACTTTTCAAGCTGGCATCCCCAACAAGGGTCTCTGGGGAATGCCTTTTCGATAGCATGGTGCAACGTCTTTGCGTACGCCTTTCCGCCGTTTCCCCTAATTCCCAGGGTGTTATACGGAAGATGAAAGTGGAGCCCTGCACTCTGATATTGATAGCCCCAGCTTGGCCACGGCAGCACTGGTTCACGGAGCTTCACATCCTCTCCCTGGAACCTCCAATCAAACTGCACCCGTTTCCATCTCTGCTAACGCTGCACAATCAACAGGTTCAGCATCCGGATCCAGCGTCTCTCAGGTTATCGGCATGGCTCCTGAGTACAGAGAATTCCAGGGCTTAGACATTCCTCCGGATTGCAGACAAATCCTAGCTCGAGCGGATAGCACCAACAAGACCTATTCGCTGAAATGGAAACGATTCTGCATATGGTGCAAAACAAACGGGTTACGCCCTCTACTACAGGCGTTCTCAATCCAGGACCCTTTCATTCAGTTCAAACGGGACAGGGTCATTCTTCGGACGAATCCGAAGTTTATCCCTAAGGTTCCAACTCAGTTCCACCTCAATGAACCTATCATACTACGTTCATTCTTCCCGAATCCACACACAGGGGCAGAAAAGGCTCTTCATTCATTAGATGTTAAGCGCTGCCTCAAGTTTTACATTGAAAGGACTAAAACATTTCGGAAGTCTAATCAACTTTTTGTGGCATACAGTAGGCCTAGAAAAGGACTACCGCTCACCAAACAGAGCATTTCCCGCTGGATCTCTTCAGCCATAACCTTCTGTCACCAACAGGCAGGACGTCCACTGCAATCAGCAGTTCGTGCCCATTCTACAAGAGCGATGTCTACTTCCATGGCACTGTTTGCAGGAGTGTCCATGGTGGATATTTGTAGAGCGGCCACATGGAAGACGCCGCATACATTCACCAGGCATTACTGCCTGGACATGGAGATCATGAAGGATGCTGCAGTGGGGCAAGCTGTACTCAGTCATCTATTTCAATAGAGGTGAGCCCTTTCCTTTTTCATCCCACCATCCTGGTCTCTTTATGCACATTTCACACTGTTATGTTGGCATTACCTGGGTTATGGTTCTTTGATACTTTCTTTCACATGGATATGTTATTATCTAGTGACTGTATATTTACTGTGCCTGCCAAAATGTGCTTTGTATTGCTTACTATTCTGATTCAGGCATGTGAATCTATGAAAGATACCCTAATACTGGATAAGGAACGCGTTACTTACCTGTAACTGCGGTTATCCAGTATTGGTATCTTTCATAGATTCACATGCAACCCACCCACCTCCCCTGGAAGGGCTCTCTTGGATCTCTCAGTGATACAACTACTTAGCACTGTGCTTACGAAAATCTGAGGGACTAGGGCTCCTTCCAGGAGGGTTCTAGAAGGTGGTGCTAGCTGATTGGCTACTGGCCAAACTTTGGTCCTTTTTACATAAGGACGTGGATAGCTTTCTAAGCTAGGGCCCTTTGGGGCCTATTACTCTATATGTCTTCTAGACATTGCTTTGTTATTTACCGGTGACTCCCATCCCGACGACGGGGAATGATTCAGGCATGTGAATCTATGAAAGCTACCAATACTGGATAACCGCAGTTACAGGTAAGTAACGCGTTCCTTCTTTTTATAGTTTTCTTTAAACAGTTATTTTCATCAAGGTTGCTCCAAGGGGAACGTGCAAATAGTAAGGGTGCTTGAGTATGAAAAAGTGAAAGGAAAGAAAAAGAATTCAAGAGATTGTGACATAAAATACTGAAAGGAGTTAGACACTGGACTGGTTGTCAATCACCGTCCAAAAAGAAGCCTGGTCACGTTTATCAAATTATGCGAAAAATGAGTTAAACAATTGCAAAATCCATTAGAAACCAATTCTAATATAGCACGTGGGAAAAACAGCGTATCCCAGGCTCATGTATGTAGGGCGTCGACGTTTCGATCCGTCTTAGTGGCCTAAAGAGGGAATTTGAACCTTGGCCTTGCGGATCTTCATCAGGACTGTGGGGGCAACCTAGATAGGTGCTGGGCCTTGTCGAGTGCTTAAAATTAATGAAAGGTAGAATAAGGATGTTGCATAGGGCTACTTAATTGGTTTCCACTTAATGAGCCCTTGAGAAGCTTACACGCTATCATGCGTGAGGCGATATCTCTGTTTACGGTACATGTGGGATGAGCATCATGCTTCTTGAATCCACTTGTGAAGTACCACTAGGTGGGTGTTTAATCAATGGCTGCAAAATTAAAAAGCAGGGCTATTAATTGCCATACAAAATCCCACTCGTGTTGGATTAATAAAGGAGGCGAAAATTAAGATTTACCTTAATTTAGTGGTCCCAATCCACTTGTAATGTTTTTCTTGTAGTCACAGCTGGGATGGATGCCAAACCGAAATTAATATATAATGCAGCGTAGTTAGATTTAAAGGTTACGCCGAAGAATGTACTTAAGGAGGAGGGGATTGAGGTGGTGGATGTTTTACCTGAGGCCGCTATAATCCGGCAGACGTCCGAAACGCGTAGTGCTCGTGATCAAGTGACCGCGCACCGCGAGGACGCCTAGTTAAAACGGGAGCGTCAGCGTAAGGGTGACGGTACCGGGACGTTATCAAGGAAAGAGTTAAAAGACTCAGACCGGGCAAAATGGTACTGAGTCAAGGACAAGTTAACTCGAAGAAACTATGGGTGATTGGCAGATAATAATATTAAGCGAACCATGCACTGAATGAATTTCAAGGACAAATTACACACATTTAACCAACATTGCGTTTGCACAAAATGGAAATTTACGAAAATTGAGAAACACAAAAACAACCATTATATCAACACAGTCTAAACCATTGTAGACAGATCGGTTATTACATATAGCAAGGGTGCCATCAAGGAATTGTTAATTGTCGGGCACTGGTTCAGGCATTGTATACAGCAAGAGTTGTCGAGCAAATATTCTAAAGAGGGTACATGATGGAATCTAATTCATATTAATACATCACCCCCGCACAATGAGGTATCCTATACTCGATAATTAAAACTGGGATGCTCCCTGAATGTGGTGTACATCTCGATTATTACATATAGCACGGTTGTCAATTGTCGGGCACTGGTTCAAGCATTGTATTCCGATCAATTACTGCATATGTCCGGGGTGCCAGCAAATATTGTCGGGCATTTTCCACATTCTAAAGAGGGGTACATGATGGCAACTTCTTCATATTGATACATCACACCCGCAAAATGACATACAGCAAAGTATCCCATACTCAGTATCTAAAAGGTGGGGATGCTCCCTGAATGTGGTGTACATATCGATTATTACATATAGCAAGGATGTCATAAAGGAAATGTGAATTGTCGGGCACTGGTTCAAGCATTGTATGCAGATCAATTCCTACATATATCAAGGGTGCCAGCAAAAGTTGTCAGGCAATTGTCCACATTCTAAAGAGGATACATAATGAGAACTAATTCATATTGATACATCACACCCACAAATTTGACATACAGCAAGGTGTTTGACATCCAATATCCTAAACTCGGTATTAAAATGGGGATGCTCCCTGAATGTGGTGTACCTATATGTATACAAGGGATCTTTTACGAGAGGCCAAATGGGGCATATTCTTCATCAGGGTACGGTTATACAGGGTGCAACTCACTAGAGCCCTAGTGTGTAATCTAGAGAAGGCAAACAGAAAATACAGAAACTCCCATTAAAGGAGATTCATCCATTATTTATAACCGAGATCTGTTTGCTAATTTCTTCAAATTCATTCAAGCCCTTTGCAATCGTATCCAAAGAGTGTATCCATCTGCATTCTCGTTTACTTAGTATACTGGTGAAGTCGCCACCTCTTGGGTTAGGCTTGACCTTCTCAATTACCCACCATCTCAGACTTTCTGCAGTATGTTCAAAAGAAATAATGTGTTCCACAAGGGGTGCACCTTGTGTCTTACAGCGTATGCGACTACAATGTTGCAAAATACGACATTTAACTTTCTGAATCGTCTGGCCCACATACATAAAATCACAAGGACAGACAATTGCATAGATGACTCCCGTCGTGTTACAATTGCTGTGTTCATTGAGTTTATATGTCTTATTGTTATGTGAGAATTTAGTGATGACTTTAATAAGCACGCAAGCCTTACATGATCCACATTTATGGTGGCCTCTGATGGGTGGAATACCCCAAAGTGTGTTTTGACTTGTTGTACGTAGTGTGGGTAATAGAGATTTTACTACATGATCTCTTACATTCTTACCTTTCTTAAAGGCATGTAAGGGTGGTGGCATGTTACCCAAATCGTCTGCTATTAAATGCCAATGTTGGTTAATAGCCTTCTTAATAGCATTACTCTTAGTGTTAAAAGTAGTGACACATACTAGACGTTCCTCATTAGTATTTGTTCTAGGTTTGGGAACTAGTAAGAACTCTCTGTGATTGTGCCAAGCACGTTTCCGTGCTTGTTTCAAAAGTCTAATTGGGTATCCACGTTCCAATAGTCTAGCCAGAAGACTGGCTGACTCCTCAAAGTAATCCTCTTTTCTTGAGCAGTTTCTACGTAGCCTCAGAAATTGACCAAAGGGTAAATTATCCCTGAGGTTCCGTGGATGGTGACTGGTGTATCGTAGGAGTGTATTCCGTTCACTATTTTTTCTGTATAGACTCAGACTTAATGATGATATCCAGAAAGTTAATGGCTTCTCTGTTAAATTCTATAGTGAATTGAATATCTATGGAGCATGTGTTAAGCCAGTGGTGGAACGTTACCAACTGTTCCTCATTACCTTGCCAAATGATTAGTACATCATCGATGTAGCGTCGCCAAAGTGCTATATGGGCCCTGTGTGGATTGAGCTCACTGAGGACAAAGTGATGTTCATATTCATTCATATAGATAATGGCAAGATTAGGAGCGAAGCTTGCCCCCATCGCTACGCCCTTTGTTTGAATATAGAAATTGCCCTGGAACGTGAAGTAATTTCTGGTCCTAGCAATCCTGAGTAGTGAGATTATAAACTCCGTAGGGACTTTATGTGGTGCTGGTCTTGTGTTGAGTACTGATTCCATATAAGTAAGTGCAGAATGTTGTGGAATATTAGTGTACAAGGACGTTATGTCCATAGTTGCCAATAGATGTGTATTAGAGTCAAAAAGACGCTCGTCCACTAATTGAATCGTTTGCATCGTGTCTCTGAGATAAATTGCAGTTTTCTCTGCAATTGGCTTCAAGAATGCATCCACGTATTTACATAATGGTTCTAAAATTGAACCGCATCCCGAGATTATTGGTCTACCCGGTGGGTCCTGCATGCGCTTGTGTATCTTGGGTAAGGTGTAAATAGTGGGCATTCTAGGGTGTTTGTTATTAAGATAGTCATATTCAAGTTTACTTAAAAAACCAGCCTCTAATGCCACCTTGGTCACATCAGTTATAATGTTGCTTATCTCTTGCGTGGGATCCCTGCCTAGTTTAGCATAATTGCCCTCTACTGACAGCTGTGCTAAGATCTCTTTTTTATAGTCATCCACTTTCTGTAACGCAATCGCACCGCCTTTGTCCGCGGGTTTAATCACTTTTTGTGTTCTTTTTTAGGGTTTCTAGGGCCTCACGTTCCTGTGTGCTCACAATATATTTCACATATTGTCGTTTAGTCAGTATGGTGTCGATGTCCCTCATAACTACTTGTTCGTATGCCAACAGTTTATGTGACATGAGATGGGTTGGTGGGTTAAACTTAGACGGTGGTCTAAGTCCACTGCCTGAAAAAACCGGGTTGTAAGGAGTCTTAAGGAAGTAGTGTTTCAAGCGGATTTTCCTAAAAACTTGATGTAATTCAATTTTCAAGTTAAAGGTGTTAGGCATGGAAGTAGGTACAAAGGAAAGTCCCTTTTCTAGGATTCCCTGTTCATTGGGTGTGAGTGTATAGTCAGATAAATTGACTAAAGGGTTCTCGGGTGTATATACTACCATCTGTTAGTGTATATACTACCATCTTTTAGCGCTTGGACGCCTCCGGGCAGCAATTCGCGCTCTACAAATGCACTTCCAATTCCAATCTGTAGTGTTGTCGTCGTGTCTGTATTTCTCCATGTTTCTCTTGTTGAAAGTGTGTTTGTTTCTTCATCTGTCCTCTCCCCTGATAACATGTACTGCCTCTTGCCCCCCTGGGTCTGCCCCAGGGGCGTCCCTGTCCTCGCTGACCCCACCATGGCTCCTCTGCTAAAAAAGACTGTTGGTAATTCTGCCCTGCAGAGGATGTGCCTACGTTTGGGCCTGAACTTGGACCTGCACGCTTTGTGTCACTATCCAAGTTACTCCCTAGCGATGATCCGGAGAAGGTTGTATATCTCCCGAACCCACTCCTACCTCTGCTAGTAAATTTGCCCTGTTGTACCCTTATGTAATAGGCTTCCTGAAGATATGGGTAAGTGGTTTTTTTTGTCATATAACTTGATATCCCTGGCTACTTTATCTAGTTTGGTTGCCTGTGTGTAAATGTCAAATTCATGGATAGTTCTTTCTAACCTTTCCAATGCTTCCTTGGCATTAAGTAGTGCCTTATCCTCAATAATCTCTTTTTTTAAATCGAACATTTCTTTAGTTAAGCGTTGCACTACTTCCACTGCAGGCTTCAATTCCAAGCACCATCCAGTGCCTGGAACAGTTATTTGAAACGAAACTAAAGTTTTCTTTGAATTTAGGGTTATCAAGGAAGATAGCTGGTTCATTCCTCACTTGTAAGCCTACTGGAATGACATTAGATTTAAGTTATTTGGCTAGGGTGTGTCCATGTAGTCGCGTTCTAATAAGTTTTTTCTCTAAACGCTCTAGTTTAGATACTTTCTCATTGAGTGTCAGGTCTATACTGGTAGTAGTACCACCCAAAAAGGTATTACCTCCTTGTTCTTGCAATAATTTGTCTATATAATCTTCACTGTAAGACAGTGTTTCCTTCTGTGACATAATGCGTGTAATATTTGTCAAAGGTATAGCCGTAGCTATAGTAATGGCTGAAAGACCCGTAAAACTTAAATCACAATCAAACAATTAACAACAAACATTTAACATAAAACCCTCGCAGGACTTGCCTGCACAAAGGTAACCATTACAGAAATGGGGTAACCCAAAAAGTCAAGGACCTGGGTGCAATTGTGGTACAAAAACAATGGTCCTGGACCTTAATTTATCAAGGGTGGGCTGTAAGTCCTTACTTAGTGATATCATTCAAATATTGTGAGCTAAAGGAGATCAATTTAGGTAGCTCTCAGTATTGAATACAATGTTCATCATAAAGTCAAACATGCAACAAACCAACATCAAAAATTCATATTACGTTTATTCTTTTTATAGTTTTCTTTAAACAGTTATTTTTTATATTTTTTATATTGCTTCAAGGGGAACGTGCCAATAGTAAGGGTGCTTGAGTATGAAAAAGTGAAAGGAAAGAAAAAGTATTCAAGAGATTGTGACATAAAATACTTAAAGGAGTTCGACACTGGACTGGTTGTCAATCACCGTCCAAAAAGACTGCATCCCGGACATATGCAGTAATTGATCGGAATACAATGCATGAACCAGTGCCCGACAATTGACAACCTTGCTATATGTAATAATCGAGATGTACACCACATTCAGGGAGCATCCCAGTTTTAATTATCGAGTATAGGATACCTCATTGTGCGGGGGTGATGTATTATTATGAATTAGATTCCATCATGTACCCTCTTTAGAATATTTGCTCGACAACTCTTGCTGTATACAATGCCTGAACCAGTGCCCGACAATTAACAATTCCTTGATGGCACCCTTGCTATATGTAATAACCGATCTGTCTACAATGCTTTAGACTGTGTTGATATAATGGTTGTTCTTGTGTTTCTCAATTTTCGTAAATTTCCATTTTGTGCAAACGCAATGTTGGTTAAATGTGTGTAATTTGTCCTTGAAATTCATTCAGTGCATGGTTCGCTTAATATTATAATCTGCGAATCTCCCATAGTTTCTTCGAGTTAACTTGTCCTTGACTCAGTACCATTTTGCCCGGTCTGAGTCTTTTAACTCTTTCCTTGATAACGTCCCGGTACCGTCACCCTTACGCTGACGCTCCCGTTTTAACTAGGCGTCCTCGCGATGCGCGGTCACTTGATCACGAGCACTACGCGTTTCGGACGTCTGCCGGATTATAGCGGCCTCAGGTAAAACATCCACCACCTCAATACCCTCCTCCTTAAGTACATTCTTCGGCATAACCTTTAAATCTAACTACGCTGTATTATATATTAATTTCAGTTTGGCATCCATCCCAGCTGTGACTACAAGAAAAAGATTATAAATGGATTGTGACCACTAAATTAAGGTAAATCTTAATTTTCGCCTCCTTTATTAATCCAACACGAGTGGGATTTTGTATGGCAATTAATATCCCTGCTTTTTAATTTTGCCGCCATTGATTAAACACCCACCTAGTGGTACTTCACAAGTGGATTCAAGAAGCATGATGCTCATCCCACATGTACCGTAAACAAAGAGATATCGCCTCACGCATGATAGCGGGTAAGCTTCTCAAGGGCCCATTAATTGGAAACCAATTAAGTAGCCCTATGCAACATCTTTATTCTACCTTTCATTAATTTTAGGCACTCGACAAGGCCCAGCACCTATCTAGGTTGCCCCCACAGTCCTGATGAAGATCCGCAAGGCCAAGGTTCAAATTCCCTCTTTAGGCCACTAAGACGGATCGAAACGTCGACGCCCTACATACATGAGCCTGGGATACGCTGTTTTTCCCACGTGCTATATTAGAATTGGTTTCTAATGGATTTTGCAATTGTTTAACTCATTTTTCGCATAATTTGATAAACGTGACCAGCCTTCTTTTTGGACGGTGATTGACAACCAGTCCAGTGTCTAACTCCTTTCAGTATTTTATGTCACAATCTCTTGAATTCTTTTTCTTTCCTTTCACTTTTTCATACTCAAGCACCCTTACTATTTGCACGTTCCCCTTGGAGCAACCTTGATGAAAATAACTGTTTAAAGAAAACTATAAAAAGAATAAACGTAATATGAATTTTTGATGTTGGTTTGTTGCATGTTTGACTTTATGATGAACATTGTATTCAATACTGAGAGCTACCTAAATTGATCTCCTTTAGCTCACAATATTTGAATGATATCACTAAGTAAGGACTTACAGCCCACCCTTGATAAATTAAGGTCCAGGACCATTGTCTTTTTTTACCACAATTGCACCCAGGTCCTTTACTTTTTGGGTTACCCCATTTCTGTAATGGCCACATGTGATGCACTAGATTTCTGGCACAAAGGATGAGCTCAAGCAATTGTGGGCACCAGCGTTGCTGAAGTCTGTTATACTTAATATCATGATTGCTCCCACATAACTTCGAATGGGCCCAATACCTGGATGCAACCTATATCACAATGACATGTCTACGGATCATGATGTGAGGTCCACTATTGTGTTTTGTTGATGGACAACACAAAAGCCACCCAATGTAAGTGGTACATGACCAGCTGTGTGGACTGGGCATTTGATCTATATTGGAAACATTCAAAGTTGGACAGTGTATGCATTGTCAATACTACTGACCCTGGTATCTCACTTCTTGTTCATCATTGCCATATTTCTGCAAATTAGACTTATTGATTAAGTCTACAGACACCATTACAACATAGTGGGGACACCCTTTTGACTAGTTGTGGCACTCTTTAACAGGATTGGATTCCCAGGTCTGGGGCTGTTGCTGAAAAACATGTCATGTTCCACAATTACGAAGGTTTGATGAGCCAAGACATTTAGGTGCACATGCATCAACAAAACCAAAAGCGATTCCTTAATAGCGATAAATAAGGAATCGGTATCAAGGATTCACTTTTCACAATGCATCAACAGATTCGTTAAAAAATAGCGATTCCTTAATCTCTATATTTTAACGATAATACAATTGCGAGTATAGCAAACACCGATTAGGCAAATGCGAAATCGGTATCACCGAATTAGCTAATAGCGATTTCGGTATTAGCGAAATCGCTATTAGCGAAACCGGTAATAGCGAATACGTGAATGAACGGGTCGCACAGGGAACGGTATTATGACATCACCACCAGGAAATACTGCAGCCCCACCCTCATTGCCTCGCCAGAGGAGCAAACAGGAGCAGGTACTGGAGACTGGCTGAGCCCATTGAAGCAAAACTAACAGGACTACCATCCTACACAACCAGGATGGAGAAAGAAGCACCATCCAGCGCAGAAGCTGCACGCAAGAGGAAACGCAAGTTTTCCGACCGGGAGCTGGAGCACCTGATCGAGGGGGTGAGCAGCAAACACGATCGGCTGTTCGGGAAGCTGTCCCTAAAGATTGCGTAAATCCATTCCCAAGCCCCCAGCACGATCGGAGTGTGCATGCAGATTTGCCCCACACAGCTTTACTCATAACACTAGTGCATCATGGGAGTTGTAGTCAAGTCAGCCCGGTGTGCATGCACAGGAAATAAAAACTTTAAAAATCACCACATCAGTAGTAGCTGGATATAGACAGTTTATTTAGTGGATCACAGAGGGACATGTATGTTTACAATACTACGTAGGTGTAACTTTCCCTCTAACCATGCACTGTTTCCAACACAGATGCATCGCCTGGCGATTCCGACGACAGCGGCCGGCTGATCATTTCGTAGACACCAGCCGATTCGGACACTGATACAGCGCTAGATACACAATCACCACCTCCACCAGCAGCCACACCACCACCACCACCACCAGCACCAGCAACACCTGCTGCCGCAACAACTGCAACTAAAGAGCGGAGACGCAGGTCACAAGTTCCACCCATGAAGGTGATGGATACATGTCAAACCCCTGCTACACCATCGGGTCAAAGTCTGCGAATCATCCCACCGCCTGCAGCACCACCAGCACGTGTCAGACTCCCACAGCGCCGCAGGTCTCTGCGCAGTTCACAATCCTCAGGCGACGTTGCAATCTCCCCAAATGGTGGCATTGAGGAAAGGATGCTGTGTGTCCAGCGCCTGCAGGGGAGACACATGGCTACAATCAGCTCTAACATAGCGCGCCTTGCTAAAGAAATGCGTGCCATGACTGCGGCAGTGAGGAACATGACCACTGTGGTGTCAGAGGGCAATGGGTACCTGAGGGAGGACATACATGAGCTCACCCGCGCCATGAGGGAAGGCCATGAGAGCGAGAGGAGTAGGCACCGGCAGAACTTGGTCAGGTCCGCAGCCTCTACAAAGGCCATCACCAGGATGAGCAACAGCACCGCAATGTTGGCACGCCGCTCGGTGTCACTGCAGGTGGACCTTGGACACTTTTGCGGGGATGTAGCCAAGGCTCTAAGACAGGTCAGCGCTGCTGTAGAACACCTGCAGAGCGGTACATTCAGTGCTAGCGCATTGGGAGGGGAGGGCGGCAGTGAGGCTGCCTCAAGTGTGAGCAGTGTTTCGGTTGCAGAGGCCAGAACCAGGCGGCGCAGTTCGCGTTGCTCCACAGGGACAGGCCGTGGTGAGGTGGAGGAGACACCTGAGAGGAGGCTTGGCGTTTGTGGCAAGCGCCACTACACTAACTGAGAGTCATACTTGACCGTGGTGGGGCAACCATGGTCCTCCCCTATTTGACGCTGCACAGCCGTGACAAAAACGGCCATTTGTTGTAACAGTGTATTTTGGGGATATTATATTTTGTTTGGTCGCACATACCTCAGTGCATTAAACAGTAGCACCACCAATAAATTGTCATCTTTCATTCTTACCTGGTTCAGAAATGATGTTGCATGATGTATGTCCGCCGGGGCGGAGCTTGGCTCGCGACGAGTATGGCCGCCTGAGCCTTGAGCTCCTGCGAGCAGCACCATTATCCGCCATTATCCTGCCCTATACTGCCGGTCGACACACCCTGACTGCGAGACCCCGAGTGTGAGCGGGAGCGGGAGCGCTACCGACTGCTGCAACCCCGGTCCCTAGAGCTGCGGTGCCGGCGAAGAAGCGAAGACGAGAGACTCGCGGCAGACCAGGCCGCCGATCCCCGGCTGTTGCGCTGGGTGCGGGCTGGCGTGCGTCACTCGGCGTGCGGCCGACAAACCGAAAGTGGACGGCACACCGGGTTGCCTCGCCGGGGCTGCCTTGGAGACTCACAGCCCAGCTGGGACGACGCGGTGAGTCCGGGAGGGGCAGCGCGAGTGGAGCTACGGGATTCGGGCCCACCCCCTCCCCGGAGTTTGTGCAGAAGTTCTCCGGGTGGGGCTGACGTAGTGAGTACGGCAGTTGAGACCCCCGGCTGTTGGTGGAGTGCGCCGAGGCGCATTGAGGAGGCGCCCTGAGATTGTGTGGCGTGGAGAGAGGTGCAGGTGTGGTGCTGCACCCCGGAGCTGACTGCAGTGCAATCTCTTGGGACCCGGAGGGTTGCGCGCCAATCACCCTGCAGGCTGGCATATACATCAACATTGCGGCGTGAAGCGGCTACCCCGGCCCCTACAGTAGGCGACAGATGGTGGTGGCTGTAACGTGGTGGCATTGGGGTAGCGCGCGGTGGCGACATCCCTGCGGAGCTATATATGCTGCCAAGGTGTGCAGTCTTGAGGAGCAGGCGGCGGCCTGGGGCGGTGAGCCTTGACACTGGAAGCTGATGGTTAATCAGGGAGTTGCATGGCCTGGGTTGGCTTGCACCCTCGTATGGTGAAGGAAGGCGTGCTGGCCTAGCGACGAAAGTGGTGCCACGAATAACGAGGTGCACGTGCTGGATAACTTACAGCGAGGCCTGATATCGCGGTGCTTGAGGAGGGGATTTGGGTGCTCTGTCTTCACGCGTGCCGGGGGGCGCCTCTGGCTATAGCAGGCACTGTTTGGGACGGAACAGCTGAAGAGTAACACTGATTCTAAGGCCACGATGGGCAAGTCAGGTAAGTCCCAGCCCAAGCTGTCCTTCGATCCAAAGCGCTCTAAAACGCAGACAATGGGAGCGGCCGATGTTGAGGGGGGGGGGGGTACCTGCGAGGATTGCTACTCTCGATGGAGAAAGGTTTGCAGTCAGGAATCACTTCCATAGGGGCAAAGATCGACGCGCTGTCCTACAGAATGGATCGGATGGGGGGGCGTCTTGATGAACACGCGGAGAGACTGGACCAGTCGGAGCGCCGCATAGTGGAGGTGGAGGAGGCCCAGTCCACGCTGGATGTAGGTCATAAGCAGTTCGGGCGGCTCCTCCAGGTTTTGCAAGACAAGACCGAAGACCTTGAGGCACGCACCCGACGCTGTAACCTACGCATCACGGGCCTGCCCGAGACTACTTCAACGGGCCAGATGGAGTGCTTTATTGAGACAATGTTGGTTGAGCTCCTGGGCCGGGAGGTGTTTTCCGGGATGTTCGTAGTGGAGAGCGCGCATAGGTCGCTGGGTCCTCGGCCCCCGCCGGGAGCGCCTCCACGTCCAATAATTGCGAAATTGTTGAACTACCGTGATAGATACGCACAGCGCGAGAGAAAAATACATTGGTATACGAAGGGTCGACCAGATCTCTATATCCTGACTTCACTGTCAAGGTGCAGGAGGCGAGACGGCAGTTTGCCCCAGCGAAAAAACAGCTGCGCGAAATGGGTCTGTACTATGCCATGCTGTACCCGGCGAGGCTCCGTGTCAACAGGCAGGGGGACTCGCACATCTTCTTGGACCCCAAAGTTCTTCAGAAGGCGCTGAAGGACTGGCAGAAGGAACGGCGGGGCTGCCCGCAGACGGATCTCCGGAGTGTGGAGCCGGAGAGCTCGTTGGAGACGCAGGACTGAGAAGGCGCACTGACCAGTATTGTTTTCAAATAACTATGTGCTAGGTAACCAAGTGGAACAGTGTGAGGGGGACAGAGGTCCTAGGTAGTGCATATGCCTCACAGGTTGGTGGAGATAAGTGCTGGTTTAGGGGAGTTTTGCGAATGGCGCAGATGCTGCCTAATCGAGGTAATTCAGGTGGTTACTGTGGGGGTGGCATGCGGAGGGCTCCTGCACAAAGAGGTCAAATTAGCACATAGCAGCAGTGGGGGCGCTGCGTCCTGGGGGCGAATGGCTGCGAGCTTACTGCGACACATGGGGGTGAATGGCGAAACAAAAGGGGACTGGGCAGTGGGGCCGTGATGGGGTGGTTGCGCTTGCAGGCTGAGCTCATGTGTACAGAGATAAGTTGCTACATATCACGGACTGAGCGTCCTCCGCCCGCGAGTGCAGTTCACCTTCTTAACGTTTGTTTGGGGTTAGTTATTGGGGGTTGGGAGGGGGGGCGGTGAGCAGTTCCTGGATGGAACACGGCAAGGCCGAGTTGGGGGGGTCTGCTGTGGGAGGGGGGTGGGGTCAGGGTTTTTGTTTTTTCCTTTTGGGTTTGAGGGGTTGAACTGTCGGTATGCTTTGATGTGGTTCTCTCTCCGCTGCGGGCGTGTGCGGCTTGTAGCGATAGAGCTCAAGGCTTCTGAAGGGATTTGTCATGGCGCACACTGGAAAAGCAAGTGAGTTGCACGCTTCCATCAGAGTGGTGACCTGGAATGTTAGGGGTCTGAATGACCACCGCAAGCTACGCAAGTTACTACATTATCTTAACAGACATAATATAGATATAGCCTTCCTACAGGAAACGCACCTTCCCAGTCGTAGTCCAATGCTGCGAGCGAGAGGCCTGGTGGGTAACTCACACGCGGCTGGCTTCACAACGCATGCCAGAGGTGTGCTGACATGGTTTAACCCAAAGCTGGGCAGCGCAACGAAGTTGCTTTATGCCGATGTGGGGGGCAGGTTCGTTCTCTCCCGGTTCCAATGCAGAGGGCTGGACTTGTTATTGGTTAATGTGTATGGCCCTAACTATGACAACCCTGAGTTTTACGTAGAACTAGCTACTAGAGTCAAAGACCTGGGGATCCTTAATATGCTGTGGGGAGGGGACCTCAATATGGTAATGAACCCGGGTCTGGATAGATCGGGAGGCCCGGTTCGGTCGCAGTCGGCTGTGGCTAAGACTATACAAAGAGAGATGATATGTATGGATCTTACGGATGTTTGGAGAGTTCTTCACCCGACAGAGGGGGGCTTTACGCATTACTCCGCATATCATGACCTGAGCACCCGCATAGATTACTGGCTGGCGTCGTCATCACTGATGCCACAGGTACGCGCGTCCCAGGTACTCCCGCGCACCCTTTCGGATCATTCCTCTGTGGTGGTGACGCTGGCTGCCCCCAGGAAAACTATCCCCCTTTCTTATGGCGGTTCCCCCCTTACTCACTATTGGACCCCCTGTTTAAGGAAGAAATGGCGGAAGCCATAACCACGTTCTTTGACACCAACCTGGGCTCAGTAGACCGCTTCCAAACGGTGTGCGAAGCATTCAAAGTCTATATTAGGGGGGTGGCGATCGCTAAGCACTCAGGGGTGCTGCGATCTATTCGGAAGAGGTTGGCCACACTGGAGCGCAAGATTGGGGAAACAGAGGCGAAGCAGCAGTCGGGCACGGCGGACGATATTACAACCGAACTGAAGGACTTGCTGGCAGAATACCACAGGGAAGCAGACGCAGAAGTGCAACATTTAGGGAAGTACGCCACTGCCAGACAGTACGGAGAAGGTGAGAGGCCGAGCTCCGTTCTGGCCAATGTGCTAAAGTCCAGAAGAGGCAGAGCAGCGATCACTAGAGTTAAGTCGGACACTGGGGAAATGCTGACCGACTAGGTGGACATTGCCGCACGTTTTCAATCATACTACGGCAATCTGTATACCTCCCAACAGAACAACATGGAGGATAGCATACAAGACTACTTAGATCATATACAGTTACCCTTCCTCCCTAATGAGCACAGGGAATTTGTGGCCCTCCCCATAGGGAGGGACGAAATCCTAGAGGCGTTGGCGGGCATGAAGGCAAATAGCGCCCCCGGAGCGGACGGACTCACGGTGGCTTTCTATCTGTCCTTTATTGACCTGCTGCTCCCACACATATCCACGCTGTTTGATGATATATGCGTGTCCGGGAGTATGCCTACCTCAATGCGGGAGGCGATCCTAGTTGCCATCCCCAAACCTGGTAAGGACTCAGTGGAGTGTAGCTCGTATCGGCCATTGTCGCTGCCAAACGTCGATAATAAACTCTTGGCAAAGGTGCTAGCCACGCGCCTGGCGCTGCTCGCACCGGAGCTGATAGCCCCGGAGCAGGCAGGATTTGTGCCAGGTAGGAACCTTACGTATAACCTCAGGACAGTGTTTGGAGTGCTGCAGCATGTAAAGCCGGACTCGAGGGCTTTGGCAGTTTTCCTGGACACGGAGAAGGCCTTCGACTCGGTGGAGTGGCCCTACATGAGACTGGTCCTGACAAAATTAGGGCTTGGCCCGGTTTTCCTACAAATGATCGGTGTGCTATACAGAGGCCCAACAGCGAGGGTTAGGCTGGGTGACTTGGTCACAGACGCTATCCCAATCTCTAGGGGGACGCGCCAGGGTTGCCCTCTGTCCCCTATATTGTACGCCCTGGTGGCTGAGCCGCTGGCGCGGGCCCTTCGTGAATACCATCACCTCAGAGGAGTGAGCTTCCCATCATATCGCATCGTGGTCTCTACATATGCAGATGACACTTTGCTGTACGTTAGGGAACCAGAGAGTAACCTGGCACCGGTGCTGCGGGAGGTAGTACAGTTCGGGGCACTGTCGGGGCTCAAGGTTAACTGGAGCAAATCCATCGCATTTCCGCTGACGCCGTCCATCGCACCGTTTGACATGGAGTTCCCGCTGCAGTGGTCGGATGATGCGGTTTGATATCTTGGGATACAGCTTCATAGGGATTCCGACGTAGTCTTTACAGAGAACTACAGGAGAGCCATAGACAAATTGGAAGACGATGTTGAGACTTGGATCGGACTTCCCCTGTCGCTGATGGGCCGAATCTCCATAGCTAAGATGGTGGTTCTCCCCTGCTTCCTATTCCTGTTTACCAATATCCCAATGGTGCTGCCAAGCTCATTCTTTGCCCGGTTGACCAGTTCACTATTGCGGCTGGCGTGGGCCGGGAAACAGGCCCGCGTGAGCTGGAGGGTCCTGACGCTACCCTATCATATGGGGGGCTTAGGGGCGCCTGACATGGAATTGTACTACAGGATTGCGCAGGCAACACAAGCACACAACTGGGTTCACGGCGATGATACGATCCCATATTTAAAACTCGAGAGACTGTTTGCGGCGCCTCTCCCACTGCCAGCTATTATGTGCGAGCCTGCATGCCGCAGGACTGGGGTCCTAGACTCACTGAACACTATCAGGCACGCGTGGGGTTGGATATTACAGCAGACAGCGGGGGCGCTCTTGTATTCACCGGACATGTCGCTGGAATGGGTGGTCTGGCTGGCACCATGTAGGGAGCGCGCGGTGGTACAGTCCCTGAGGGGACTGGGTATAAAACTGGCGGGTGACCTGTTTAAGGATGGTGTCGCCAAAACGTGGGATGACGTGGCGTCGACCACGGAAACCAGTACGCAGCTGTAGAGGTTTCAATTTCATAGGGTCAGGGGCGCACTGCGACAACATCTGGGAGATGATTTGGTTGAGCCTCCGGATGTCCCGGAGCTGTCGTACTTAATCAAGCACCAAAGTCCGCGTAAGATGACATCCAAATTATATTCCATTGCCATGTCCCAGAGTTATCAGAAATAAACCAAGACCCGCTTGGCCTGGCAAAGAGATTTAGACAAAGCGATAGACGACGCCATGTGGGCATATTGTTGTATGGGCACGCGTCGCATATCGTTGCACGGCAGGCACAGATTGATTCATTTCAAATTTATTAACAGAGTTTATTATACGCCGGATAGGCTGCACAGATATGGCTTACGCGAGGGCTCGGCATGCGACAGGTGTGCTCACGCGGTGGCGGATTTCATGCATTTGGCATGGCACTGCCCTGGAGTTGCTAAGTTTTGGGAAGCAGTATTCCGTCAGATTGGTGAGATAGCTGAGTTGGACTTAGTGATTGACCCCGCGGTCGCCTTGCTAGGACACACGAGAGGCCTCCCAAGGGTGGTGCGTCGGCTGGTGGATATGGGCATGTTAATAGCCAAGCGCAGAGTAGCTTTGTGTTGGATGCGGGCCCGCTTCCCATGATAGCACACTGGAAGAGAGACGTGATGGACTGCTGTACGCAATCGGAGACATTTAGTGAGCTACTGCCCCCGAGGAGCAGGCTAAAGAATTTTTGGGGACTGTAAGCGGAATATCTAAAAAACGGGGGAACAAGAGCAGGTCTTGAGGCAGGGGAGGTGGGGAGGTCCGCACCGGCCCAGCTGGCGGGTTAAGGGAGATTCATGACAGGGGGTTGAGATGTGGCAAGAGGCAAGTGAGGGAGTATGTGTACAAGACAGTGCGAGATATGAACTGGAGGGTGCGCTGGATAGCACACTGAGATTGGCATTTGCGTGCACCAGTTCAGCGAATTAGTGTAACAGCCCTATGTGAGGAGCATGCCGGCACGGACGTTGGGTACGAGGGGGAGACCCTTGGAGATGCTGACAGGTTAGTTTAACGGTTACGGGAGGGAGTGGATAAGGGGTTGGGTGAGTGATGTAAACGAAGATTTTGGGCTCTTTATAGGACATAGATTGTGTGTATAGACATGGTTGGTGGCATTTATGTTGTGAGATGTTGAATTTTTGCACATATACGACAGCGATACCCGGCCTCTGGGATGTGGGCAACGCTAGACATGCACTGACTGTAAGAGACTACGTAGCCGGCCCTCTGGGTTTATAGGCGAGTGGATGTATACGCACTCTGTTTTCTTATTCTTAATTTTCTCATTTCAAAAATAAATTAATAAAAAAAAAAGAATTATATTCAAATAATAAAATAGATTCATGACAAAAAGATTAAAAAAAAAAAAAATGATGTATGTCCGCCTCATATGGCCCTCTGCTGTGTTAGGGACGTGTGCCTGTCGGTGTTGGGCGGGTGGTTGGTCATCCCGGTAGTCGTAATTCCTGTCCACCTCTATTGGTATCCCCCTTCTGGTCGCAATGTTGTGCAGCATAGCACATACAGCTACAATCCTGCAGCAGGTATCAGGTTTGTATAGCAAGGCACCGCCAGTCTTATGTAGGATTCTAAAGCGACTCTTCAGAATCCCAAAGGTCCTCTCGATGACATTCCTTGTGCTTATGTGCGCCGCGTCGTATCGTTGCTCCTGTGGTGTTGCTGGATTGATGTAGGGGGTGAGTATATATTCACGCAGGGCATATGCTCGGTCACCTACAAGATAGAAGCAAAGACTTAGCAACGGTGATGTTCATACATGTGTGGTGCTCATGTGTGGAAGAGGTATGTGTACGTACCAAGCAGGAGTCCCTCTCTAAATTCTCTATTGAGTAGACGCTTGTGGATGCCACTGTGTCTGAATATGTAGGAGTCGTGTGTGCTCCCCGGAAATTGTGCCACTAGGTCCGTGATGATGTGCTTGGCATCGCACACAACCTGCACGTTGATTGAGTGGTAGGACTTGCGGTTACGGAATATGTACTCATTGGCAGAGGGTGGACAGATGGGGATATGCGTACAGTTGATGCATCCAATGACATGGGGGAAATGGGCCACCTGGTAGAATGCCTGTTTGTTGCGGTCCAACTGCTGTGGCGTTGTGGGGAAGCTGATGTGGGTGTGTATCATTGTCAGCATGGCATCTACGAATTTCTGGAAGAAGCGTGAGAGTGCGCTTTGCGATACGCCTCTGGCTATGGCAATTACCCCCTGAAAACTTCCTGAGGCCAGTAGGTGCAGGCTGCATAGGACCTGGACGTGCGCAGGGATTGCATTGGTCCGATGTGTCTGGTGCTGCAGTAGTGGTTCGAGGTCTGCAATGAGGCGGATGATCATGGCACGATTCAGTCGATACTTGTCGTACACCTCGTCCTCATTCTGTCCGAGCAAGGTGATGCGCAGTCTGAATACTCTCTCCTGTACCCTTCTCCTGCGCTGTCCTGCTGCATTGATTCCCATCCTCCTTGCAAGCACGTAGAGGGCTGCCATTTTGTGCTAGCCAACAGGGTCTCCTGGGCCACATTTAAGGGTTTGCTGATTGGTGCGATCTGTTGCACATGTGCAGATTTTTTTAGGTCTTTAATTTTTTTTTTTTTTTAACTTTACCTCCAGGTTCTGATTCCCCTTAATCTGCTCATGCTAAATAGCGAATATTGGGATTTTCGGTATTTGCGATTTTTGTTGCATTGAGTAGCGATTCGTTATTAGCCATTGGCACTTGCCGGGAGCTATTTGTGATTTCGGTGATTGCGACTTAGGTAATTTGCGATTCGGTATTTTAGCGTATTGGTTATTTGCGATTAGTTATTTTTCCGGTATTTATTTTGCGATTCTTTATTTTCTCACGATTTGGGTTGATGCATTGGGATTCGGTTTTTGACACTCGCTAACGCGTGATTTTATCGAATCAGTATTTTACCGACTGGATTTTTGCTTGATGCATGTGCCAGTTAATATTTTGTCTTTCGCTGTTCGCAATTATAATTTGCTAAAGGTGGATGTCCATTGACAAATTCAATAGTAATGCAGCTATTTGTTCATCTCTGGTTGACTTTCATATGTGGGCACTATATGTCCCTCCTGACAAGTTATGCTTTTTGACCATCTCCTGGCCACTTTGACTTACCAGTCGGTGAGGGTGGTATGCCTATCTCTGTACGGTGGCGATTCCTCCCAGTAGATGCAGGGACCTCTGCTACGGCAGTTGTCTGTACTCTGGCTGAATGTGTCAATGGGTGAGAAAAGTAAACCAATGGGAAATGTGCTTGTGGGACTTTTCTGTGATTTCCCCATTTCTTCTGCATGCTAACAGTGTTGTGCAGTACTGCCGCAGACTGGGAAGGTAGGAGCAGTGGTGCATTGGGGATGTAATGGCGTGGCAGGGTGGGAAATGTACAACAGAATCGGTGTATGACTATTTTGATCTGATGATTCTCTCACCTTCTGCTTTGTGCTTTAAGCTGGCACAGGGTGGTTTACTTCTTTGATATTTTGTGGCAGGTTTACACGCCCCTTGTAATACATTTACACCGCAATTGCGTCACTTCTGTGACACAGCGGTGGGGTAATACAGGTGACACATTTAGACTTATTCACAACGTAATGCATTTATGGGGATGCGTCACGTTGTGAAGTCCTGCGCAACATTAAACATGCATCAGCTGTGATGTAGGCAGGGTTTGAGTTTCTTTGGTTATGCCTCGTACATTTGATGCAGTGTAATCGACGAGATTTCACGGAGTCACTTTTCATAGGGTGGTGCTATGCAAACTTACACCTGCTTGAGGCACATGTAATGAGTGGCACAGAACGTTGGGTGTAGGCGGTCCATGGACATTGTTGGATTTGCATCACACTTGCGACACTACTCCAGCAAAGCACCCCCCTAATGCCATCAGTTGCGACACACATCTGTCTATCCCTGCGCCACAGTGCACCGCATTGTAAATGTGACGCATCCGCGGTTGCACAAGAGATGGATTGCATGTCGCATTGTTACTGGCGCATATCTGCTGATATTTGTCAATTGCTACTTAGCAGGCTGGTGTATTACTGCAACAGTACAGTGCCTATGTTTTCTTAAGTGGGGGAGGGATTTGCTATTTCCATCGCTAAGGATTGTGGGACTTGTGGTGCTACATACAGAGGGTGACACATGAGTCTCTGACTTTATTTTCTCTATACACTTTGGACTACTTCCTTATTCACAATGACAGTGCAACACAGACAATCTTTTCATGCACTTTTTCTTTTCATCCCACTTACCTGGTACCACGTAGCGGACGTCACTAACAGGCAGCTCATGGACTAAGTGGGGGTGTATCGTGGTCAGGATATCCTCCTCCAGTGGGGTGAGGCGGATGCTGGGTCCAGAGTATGCAGCAGGGAGGATCCGATGTAATTCAATTCGGGAGTATTTCTCCTTCACCCTCAGCCGCTCGTCCTGCCACTTTTTTTTGATGTCCTGGACTGTGCGCCTCTCCTCCCCCAATGCTGTGACAGCAGTGGATAATTGCTTCCACAGGGCTGCCTTCTGTGTCCCACTGGTGCAGTAGGGTGGGAGTCCATAGAGGCGTTTGTGGTGCCTCACTATGAACTCCACAAGCATGGTGGTCTCCTCTGCTGTGAAATTCCTCTTCCTTTTCAGTAGCTCCATTATTCTCAACCAGTGTCAGCTTGCAAACACAAACTCTCTGTGGCCAAACCTGTTCATTCACTTTGTGCTGCTTTTAAATGTTTTTTGCTGCTGGTCAATTAGTGTTAATTGGCTTCAGCTGGATCATGGTGGGGGATGGTAGGCACTAGCAACATCATGGCAAACTGGAGCTGTTGGCTGGAGTGTGTCAGCTGATGCATGGTGGGGGATGGTAGGCCCGTGAGCGGAACTTCCGGCCCGTGAGCGGAACTTCCGGCCCGTGAGCGGAACTTCCGGCCCGTGAGCGGACGTAAAGTTAGTAGTTGTAAATCCATTCTGTGAATAGCAAAAGTAGTAAGTTCATTCTGTGAATACCAGAAGTAGTAAGTTCATTCTGTGAATACCAGAATGGTAGTAAGTTTAGGATTTTGTCTTAAGTTTGTTCTGTGAATCGGGCCCTCTGTCTTGCTTATCCCAAACCTGCAGGCTTTACAGGCAGAGCACTTGAGAAACCCCTTGCTGCTGTTGAGCCATGAACTATTAGTCCTAACCTCTGGGCTACTGGAAACTAAATGATTGCTCAATGATTTAGCCTTCCTTTATGTGATGCTAGGAGAATAGGGCATTTGTTGTCCCAAAACAGGATCACTGGCAATCAAAGCCCAATTGCTATTCACAACTTTGCGAATGCTTTGTTGACTATTGTAGGTTAAGATTAGCCGGGTTTCATTCTGCTCTGTTTTTTTCTTTTTCAATGTACCTGCCAATGCCATTGACCTACCAGGTTCATTGGCTTTACCTATTGCCTTGTCCACCTAGGGGCAACACAGGGGTATCTTAATCCTTTCATCAGATACAGGTTGCCATTTTAACTTTAGGGCATTTGTTGTTGAAACATCAAGTAGCAGCAGTCCCTCACTAGGGCCCACGATACACTGGCTACTATACTAGACGTTTGAGAGAGAGGCAGAGGTAGAGAGCAGGCAGGAACAGTGAAATTGAGGACGTATGAATTGATAAACTGTACTCCTGCTTGTGGTAGAAGAGGCTGACTGGTGATCTACCTCTTTGGGCATTCCCCACAAAGGAGTGTGGGGAACTCAGAGGGTCTGGGAACAATAGAGGTCTGCTTATGAAGGCTAAGGGCCACCTTCTAGTAGAGCTGTATAGAGTTGGAAAGCCACTGAAGGCTTGAGCCAGATGCCTGGTTCAGCACAAGGTCCTCTTGGACTCTCGTGCCCCAAAACAAGCCTTGTTTTAATTTGGCTTCTGCCTGCTGCCCAGGTTGTAATGTCATAAACCAAGTATGACAGATAAAGTATTATTCTGTAATGCAAAACAGGAGAATGAGACACCCATTTAGTGGCTGAATTGCACAATGTGAAACTACAAAACCATGGATCAATCCTGGCTTCCATGCTTGACCAAATTGTGTGATCCTAGACAAATCTTTACTTTCTTGAGCCTCCTTTATTCATCATCACTTAAGAGGGCACCTTCAAATACATATGTTCTAGATGTGCACTGTACAAAACACCTTTTCAGTTTGATTTAGCCTACTATAATAGTGCTACATCTGCACTAAAAATCTAAGCCACAAGTAGGGCGCACATAAAAGACTTGCCTTTTAGTTCAGATTTAGTTAATACATAAACAGCACTGGAGGCAAGAATCCTAGTTGATGTGCACTGAGTGAACTGCAAGTGAGTTTTAATAAGATGTGAGTATTTAAAAGTTCTAAAACATTAGGGCAAGAATCAGAGCCCGGAGACAGTTTTCAAGAGGGCAAAGCAAGGTTACTACAAGTCATGGTTTAAACATATTGTAAAGGAATGTAGTGATTATTAATGCATAAATAGCAGGGCTGCAATTCAGGACTAAGATGCATTGTAAGAGCTCAAGAATCAGGTTTACTCAGTGCTTTAAATGGAAATCCAGAAGTGCAGGAGCTCTGTATTCAGAGTACCTATTTACTACGGAGAAGTACTGGTACTTTCTATTCAAATTATCTTTTTGCCCCAGAGACTTGTCAGTATTCTCCATTCAGAGTAACTATTTGCTCCTCAGAAGTGCTGTTACTCTCTATGCAGAGTACACATTTGCTCCAGAGCAGTGCTGGTACCCCTCTGTGCAATCTCTTCAACGTTTAAGAAAGGATGTTTTTAATGTTGAAGAAATTTCACAGGCGGAATGTTGTACAATTTACAATGCAAACGTATTCAGTTTTCGGCTTGTTGCCAGGGTCTTTGAACCAAGCAAAACATTTGGCTCAACTGTCTTGGCTCTTCCTGTTAATTTGTTGTCTTACCCACCCCTAGAGATGGGCCATATGTCTACCCAGGCTTACCTCCAGGCCCTCCTTTATTTCTCCTTGGTCTTACAGGGTGCAGTAAAACGCTAATTAAATGACCAAAAAGGCCATTACAGGGTCGGCTGGTGCAAAAGTCTTTATTGGCGCCCCACCACTGACCTCTTTCTCCGTAGATACCTTTACTACCACCCTCCAACAGTACACTTCATCTCGTCATAGCCCCTCCCTCTCATGACCACCTCCTCTGATTCCCTCACTGCCATCCTCCACCAGTGCCCCTCCTTGTTCCATAGCCCCTCCCCGTGACATCCTCCTCAGACTCCCTCACTACCACCCTCCACAGTGCCCCTTATCTCTCTGTAGCTCCACCCCATGACCTCCTCTGATTCCCTCATTGCCACTCTCCACCAGTGTCCCTCATCGCTCCAAAGACCCTCCCCCCTCATGACCCCCTCCTTGGATTCCCTCACCACCACTCTCCTCCAGTGTAGGGCATGGGTGCAAATTCAGGACGGTCAATGTAAATATTCAGGGCAAAGGGGCAAAATTCAGGACAAAAATTTGGGACAAATTTGGGAAAAAACATGCGTTTTAGAGACATATCAGAGGAGGTCGCACAATAGTATATAAATAAGTAAATAGACAACCAAATTAAGTACAAGTCAAAATAGGTTCATGTAAGGTTGAGACAATTGTGCACTTCACAGTTTTTCAGTATGCGGGCAGCTTTGCAAAGTGACATCGGGCCCTTTCTGCAAACAAGATTTGTGCTGATGCTATAGATGGAGGTATTGCACAAATGATTGTTCTGCCTCAGACAGTTATTTTATTTTTATTTTCTCCAGCATGGCGCCAAGACAAAAGCAGAAAGCTTTGCCCTAGCCTGATGCTGGTGAAAGCATACCACATGCTGTCACTACAATAGGGCCCATTGCCATTCTAAATGAGATGATCAGCTGCAGTCTCATAATGACAACGGGCCATTCCACAGTCTGTGCGTGATCCAGGAGGGGCGGCTGCAGGCAGCCTCTACAGTTTAAAAGATAAGTGCGAGAGGCCCTGAATGAAAACTTTTTAAAACTCATGGGGCCTCTCGCAGGGGAACAGCATACCTTCCTGAAATTCCCCAATTAGATTTTTGTACGATGTCTGTAAGGCGTCCTTAATTTGGGGACCCCAAATGACGGGCACCTTATGGAAATCATACTAAAATAACGGACGATCTGTGAAATTTATGGACAGTTGTGATCACCCTACAACAGTGCCCCTCATCTCTCCATAGCCCATCCCCCTCATGACCTCCTCCTCTGATTCCCTCACTACCACTCTTTTCCAGTGCACCTTATCTCTCCATAGCTCCCCGATCCCATGACGACCTCCTCAGATTGCTTGATTTCCACCCTCCACCAGTGCCCCTCATCGCTTCATAGCCCCTCCCCCCCATGACGTCCTCCTCGGATTACCTCACTGTCACCCTACAGCATTGTCCATCATCTCTCCATAGCCCCTCTCTCATATGCATTTTATTTGTTGTATAGGGCTGCTCATAGTGTCACAGTACTTTACATCATGCACACATTAAGCAGTGACAATGAATCATACAAGTTTGTAAATCAGACTATAGAGAATGTCACATAAGCTATCGAGGATTACCAGGTGTAGGAGTTAAATGTCATCCATACTGGTGGGCAGTTTGTTTTAAGAGGGTTAGGTCTGGAGATGCACAGACTCAGGATTTAAATCATACCCCAGTGTTTGGGAGGTTGGCTTTACTGATTAAAATGTATATATGCCCAAACAAACTCTTTATAGCAACATTATAATAATGAAAGACTGGGGAAATTCCAAGTATATCTTAATACAAAAAAAATAGTTATAATTATACCATTCAGGTTTGTATGCAGATCTTTGACAGTTCATAGGTCACTGTCCTATGTTAGTATTATACCTTCTGAGCTGCGAGTAACAAAAGGATATCTGTAACAACGGCAGTAACTCATTGAGCTATCCACATAAACTAAAGTTTATCTGCATTTCAAAACTACAAACAGACAAAAGATTGCTCTTCAGCAGGATCATTAATCACCAGAGTTATCGGACATTATAATAGTTGTCTTGCATCCGTGGCAGAGCCAGTCATGATGATACAAACGATTTAAATGAAATATACACAGCATACACAAAGTATGTGTCTTGCTGGGCCCTCACAGATGTTAAAAATATAAACAAATAGCCACAAATTCTCCAAGCATACACAAAGTATGCATCTTGCTGGGAACAATAGCCACACATTCGCTTACCTGCTCCGTTCGACCTCGGTCACAGCCCGATCTGATAAGCAGCCGAAGGGGTCAAGAAAGGTGAATGAGCATAAACAAACTCCTTTTCTCCAGTGCTAAAAAGTAGATAATATACACGCAGCAGGACAGTATGCAAACCTGGTGCCAAGGAAAGGATTTGTCCCCTTTGTCAGGCCCCTATTGTACCTGCACCAGTGGGTGGGGACACAAGCCACCTTTCTAAAAGGAGATGAATGCTTGGGGGTGCCTCTGAGAAAGAGCCCAGGCCCAATCACGCAGCTCTTAGAAAATGGCCACTGCAATTTAAAATGTTCCTTTGAATGTTATTTTTCTTCTTTTTCTGTTTCCTTCCTGACGTCACTGCGAGGGTCAAGGTTCATGTTTATGTGGGCCAGGCTCATGTTTGGGTGGTGTATTCACAAAGGAGCAACAGAGGGAAAAGAAAGCCTGGTAGCACTCCACTCATCAAACATTAACACAACCAAACCAGGTTTCTAAGGTGCTTTTTATTAACCTTCCAACTTTCATCAACGTGTGTGAATTACTGCCATTTGCTCAGTCGTACTACTCTATTTTATATATATTTTTATAGTAGTCACACTCCGTGTAGTCGCCTTTCTTTTTAAAAAAAAAAAACTATTTTTACAGAAGGCAGTCCTCCAATAACAGGGTTTCTTCAAACTAGCCTGATGTAAACCCCACAATCACAAACTGTGAGAAATAATACAAAAGATGTGGAAAGACAAAAGATGTGGAAAGACGAAATGACCCCTCACGTGCGCACCACCAATGGCATAGCTGGTTAGTACTCACCATTTGTGCCCACTTTTATCATCATTGGCGGTCATTTTTAAAAAAAAAGGAAACGAAAAAGTGTCCAAACAAAAGATTATAAAAATCAAGTGCAGTGAAGTGAAATAGGTCACATCCCTCGATGTAACCAAGTGTAATATTAAAATTGAGAAAACACTCACAAAGCAATCCTTTATTATTTACTGAGTGTTTTTATCAAATTAAAATGAATAGGTTGCCATTCATGCATACCTTTTCAAATGCCAACATGTTTCTTTGCCGCAATAATTTAGGCAAATTCATCAGGGCCAAATGCACTTCGTCAAAGCACCCGTATTGGACACAGCGTTATGGAAGACTGTCAAATGCAAAAAAAGAGAAACGCACAACAAAATACGTCATTAACCCCTCAACCAGCCCGGAAATATGAAAGGCATTGTTTTCAACCTTTGTGCCAGGCAAGATTTACCCTCAGATAGCCAACGTTTTGTATACCAGCTTCACATTTGAGGTCACCTACAGAACTCCTTTTATGAGTCCTCCTTGCGAAATGACCATCTAGTTATTATGTCAATCTAAAGTAAAATCAGGAAAGAAGTTTAAAAAGCCTTATTTAGCCACATAAGGGACAAAGAACAAAAACAGGTACACGGTCAATCAGCAAGTGTAAATGGGAAACAGTTCACCATTAACCATCGTAATAGCATGCTCGCATATGCCAATCCCATCTCTATCAAAGCCCCCATGTTAAAATTAAGGTGTTGTTTCCCTCATCCATAAAATCAATTCCTTCAGTTTCGAAACCCGGACTATCACCCATTTAGATATCCGAGACCCAAACCACCCTCTATCTCCTTACTTCTCGGGGCCTCACGAAGCGCATTGCCAGCTGCCGTGGCGTCCCTCCTCAAACACGTCAATTTTCAAACTCGCCCCTAAGATCACGTGCGCAACAACAGTCACGTGCCGGGGGTCTTTTTTGGTATGCGTCGCAACGCGGGTGCCTGTTTGTGTTGGGAAAACGACAACACATTCATGTGATAGCGCTGGTGTTCGAGATAGACCTCTTCCAAATCAAGTTTATTTCCGATGGTTTTTTCACATTATTTATTGTTCTTAAATAAAACGTACATTAACTTTCCTCAGGCTTGTACAAAGGGAACCAGCGCGCTAAATACTAAGAGGAAAGCCTACATAAACGTTCTCGCCGGCATTTTTCCAAAATACTTTTCAAAGCACATGTCTAAAATATCCAGAGGCAATTGTCTAAAGAAAAGGGGGAGGAAGAAAAAGGTGGGGGGGGGAACCCTCACTATGCCAGTTCGATATCAAATGGATGATTTAGTCAGGATAATTTATCCATAAATATGGACAACCATTTCTCCTTAGCATATTACATCTTCTCGTGGCACCTCCTACAACATGATATTTTATATATATACAGAAAGTCTCTCTCCCCAAAAGAGGTTAACCGCAACTTTCACCACAGTTCATGCGGCCTGTCATTCAAAACAAACTTGACATAGTGCAGATATATATTTTCTGGAGATACCAGTCACCCTGGAGTTATCTCTTAAGGAAACCCTACATAGCACATTGCTTCAAGGTCTATAGAGGGTTTAATAATACAATGTCTCTAACACTGATACCAAAAAAGTTTTCAACCAGAAGGTGGGGGGCTGGGGCGGCCAACTCTTATAAGATTTTTAACATGTTGGGAACCCCTAACACTACAAGAGTGAGCTCATGAGACCTGGTACAATGGAGTTATAAAGTAACCCACCATCTCAACAGGTTTCTGCCCCTGAAGAGAGAACTCAGACTACTGTAAAAGTCACCAAACTTTGTTCCACTCAAATTCTTTGAGCCTGCATTGGTCACTTTTTTCTTGATATATCCAGCGGGCTTCTTTTGAGGCTAAAATCCTCTCAGTGTTCTGTGGGTTCCCTCTTACCCTTTCCAGGACAACCCATGTAAAACTGTGCTTTTGTAAATGGCAATGTTGCACCAATTTTGTTGTGAGTTTTCCTGACTTTATAGTGCTACGGTGTTCCTGTATTCACACTTTGAGTTTTCTGGACGTAAGCCCTATATACTGGAGATTACATTCACACGTCAGCCTATACACCACATTTGTGGTATTACAATTGCTGAAGTGCGTAAGGAACCACTGTCTACCAGAATTAAGGTACACACTTGAGGTTTTCTTAGTGGACACACCGTACAGGACCCACAGGGATAATGACCATTTGGAATTGTGGTTTCAATGTTTTTTAGTGTCGGTGGTAGACTGGTGTGGACTAATTTGTCCTTCACATTGCACGCCCTCTTGAAAGCAAATCTTGGTGGTGGCATCTTGAAATCTTTGTTAGACGAAATAGACCAGTGTTTACGTATAGATTTCCTAATTCTTGTAGCCAGCGGATCAAATGTCATTACCACCGGAACACACATCTTTCGCTTTTTCAGTTTTTTCTAACAATACACTCCGAGGAGTGTTCAAAGCCCTCTTCTTTGCTTGTTTTATTATTTTAAGGGGTAGTTCCTCTGCTTCAATCTTTCACTGATTTCTTCAGATTGTTCCAAATATGTATTGACCGAGAAGCAATTCCGGCTGTAGCGTAAAAACTGCCCATCCGGCAAATTGTCCCTCAAGGCTCTCGGATGGTCAGAATTATATGACAGAAGAGAGTTTCGGTCTGTGGCTTTTTGATGGACACATGTGGTCAACACATCTTCATTCACTTTTATATCCAAGTCCAGATACACCGCAAAACTGTGACTGTATGACCAGGTGAATCTTAGACTAGGATCTTGTTGATTCAGCCAATTTAAGAAACTCAGAAGAACCTCTTCCGCTCCTGACCAGATGCAGAGCACGTCGTCTATATAACGCTTCCAGAGGTGTATATTCCTCTGGAAGGGGTTGGTGGACAGATAGACGACGTGCTCCTCAAACTGGCCAACATATATACATTGACACCTCCTTCGGTGCCGTTTCCAGATGCACAGCCTTTTTAAGAATGAATCCAATCAATCAAAAATTACTACTTCTTGACTTATTCATTTGTCCATAATTTTACTCCATGTCTTTTTTTTCTTCTTTATAATTCAATCCATTTTACTCATTCCAATAAAAACGTAGGAAGCGTTCTAGTTTCCACATGCCACATCTTTATTAAAAGTGACCCAATGCATTTCGGGATAAAATCCCTTCGTCAGGGGTATCTAGAATACAAAATTAATTATGAGAAACGTTGACATCATAATGCACTCTTGATACAATAATCCAAAGTTTACAATTTGTCTACTTGTGTTCAAATTGCAACAACCAATGCATAAATTACCAACTAACTTCGTCACAGCAATGTATGCTCTTTCTACATCACAAAACGACAATTAACCCAAGCTCAGTTCTTAAACCATATTCCTCCTCTGCGTGATTTCTTAATTATCACATCTACTTACACCCCGCGCTAAAGCTTCTCCTAACAAAAACGCTTACCGTAGCACATGCATCATAACGCTTTTAAAATAAACCAAGTTCATTCGGTTTGCTCTTAAACCATGTTCCTGAGCACATCTAACAACGCGCCACAGCCCCGGTACGCTTCCAGAGTAAACTGAATCAGCTCCTGGAGACTGGTGCTTCGTATGCCCCACGTTCCTGATTACCCCCAGGTGAATAACCACGTGTCCTCTAATCGATAGCCTCACCCCACACTGAAAAGCAACCGGTAGCCTAACCCTTTGATCCAGTGTTGTGTGAAACTGCAATTCCCAGAACCTCACAACTCGGGTCTGATTTCATTCTTCCAGCCCAAATTTAAACTGGCATAGTCGTTAATAGGTAATACATGCTGCTACACTGATATATTTTAATATCTGATTCACATTAATTGTTATGTATAGACAACTGGTAAATGAAAATGCTGATCCTGCTTGTTGATGTCAATACGCTTCCATTGTGGCCTTAAAAAAAACCCGCTCCTGCGTTAAGAGTCTTAATGTCCAGTTCCATTGACACTTCCTTAGTTCTCTCTGTACTCATAACAATTTCCTCAAGGGTGCAATCTCACAGGCGGACAGTATTTGGTATAAACAACGTTGTGTAGTGAGATGCACACCACGTACTCACAGATTTATAGTCATGTACTCCTTCAAACTAACTTTGGCGTGCAAACATGGTTCGCGCTCCGTCCAGTTGCGCGTAACAACAGTAACAAAACACATTGACACCTCCTTCGGTGCCGTTTCCAGATGCACAGCCTTTTTAAGAATGAATCCAATCAATCAAAAATTACTACTTCTTGACTTATTCATTTGTCCATAATTTTACTCCATGTCTTTTTTTTCTTCTTTATAATTCAATCCATTTTACTCATTCCAATAAAAACGTAGGAAGCGTTCTAGTTTCCACATGCCACATCTTTATTAAAAGTGACCCAATGCATTTCGGGATAAAATCCCTTCGTCAGGGGTATCTAGAATACAAAATTAATAATGAGAAACGTTGACATCATAATGCACTCTTGATACAATAATCCTGAGCTTGGGTTAATTGTCGTTTTGTGATGTAGAAAGAGCATACATTGCTGTGACGAAGTTAGTTGGTAATTTATGCATTGGTTGTTGCAATTTGAACACAAGTAGACAAATTGTAAACTTTGGATTATTGTATCAAGAGTGCATTATGATGTCAACGTTTCTCATTATTAATTTTGTATTCTAGATACCCCTGACGAAGGGATTTTATCCCGAAATGCATTGGGTCACTTTTAATAAAGATGTGGCATGTGGAAATTAGAACGCTTCCTACGTTTTTATTGGAATGAGTAAAATGGATTGAATTATAAAGAAGAAAAAAAAGACATGGAGTAAAATTATGGACAAATGAATAAGTCAAGAAGTAGTAATTTTTGATTGTTTGGATTCATTCTTAAAAAGGCTGTGCATCTGGAAACGGCACCGAAGGAGGTGTCAATGTGTTTTGTTACTGTTGTTACGCGCAACTGGACGGAGCGCGAACCATGTTTGCACGCCAAAGTTAGTTTGAAGGAGTACATGACTATAAATCTGTGAGTACGTGGTGTGCATCTCACTACACAACGTTGTTTACAACATATATACATGCCAGACTGGGTGCCATAGTTGCGCCCATTGATGTACCTTTAGTCTGGAGATACAGGTTCTCCTTGTAACAGAAAGTTTCTCGTCCGGGCCAATTCCACGCACTGCAGTACAAATGACTGAGGCACATCATAGAACCATTCTTGGTCCCCCAGGGTGCGCGCTGCTGCCACCAACGTTGCATCCTGGGGGATGCAGGTGTATAGTGATTCTATGTCGATGGTAACCAAGAGCTCTCGGTTACCATCAAAACCCATTCCATCCAGAATATTCAAAATCTCGGTGGTATCTTTAACAAAAGCCGGTTGTCTAATGACGGACTCACGTAAAAAGAAATCGGCAAATTGGGACAGGGGTTCTAAAATTGATTGGATCCCGGATACAATTGGTCTACCGGGGGCAGGACGTGTGGGTTTATGGATTTTAGGAAGGATATAAAAAGCTGGATTCCTAGGTTTTTCATTAATAAGGATTTCAGCTTCCTTCACTGTGATCCATTTATTCTCCTTTGCTTTTCCCACCATCTCTCGGATTATCTGTTGAAGTTCTCCTGTGGTGTCACGACTAAGGGGCTGATAGTTGGTACGTGCCGCCAATAGTCTATTGACCTCAGCATCATAATCAATCGTGTTCATCACAACCACTGCCCCGCCCTTGTCAGCTGGTTTTATGGTCAGGGAGTGGTTGTTCTGCAAGCTCCTAATTGCATTCCAGTCTTCTCTTGTCATATTTCTATGCTTTTGATTATTATTAATTGTTTCAAAATTGACAATATCTTGCAAGACCTTAGCTTCAAAAACGGAAACATCAGATCCTAGAGAGGTGAACGGAGGACAGAATTGTGATGGTCTTTTAAGATTGGTGTTAGAGCAGGGGAATCTTGAGTTTTATTTGCAAATAATTTTTTTAGTTTTATCTTGCGCATGGTTTCATGAAATTCCACTCTGAATTTAAAGAAATCATGTATTGGAGTGGGGACATACCCCAACCCCTTATTTAAGTCCCTCTCTTCGTCTTTCGTCAGTTCATGATCAGCCAAATTAACCACAATGTTGTTTAGGTTTGGTTCCTCCCCTGACTGCGTGTTATTCTGGGGGAGAAGGATTGCCATTGTGGGGCTGAATTGCCCCTCCCACGACCTCTCCCTATTTGTCCTCCCCCTCTGTTTGTTCTTTGTCCAAAGCGCCTAAATCCTCGTTGTTTCTATCACTGTTTCTGTCTTGTTGGTTGAATCTGACCCTACTACCCTGCGGGGCCTCCTCCTCTTCTTCTTCACTTGATGTATTGTCAGAGGTCCAGTTATTTGGGGTGCGCCTATTCTGCTGTCTTCCCCCTCTACCTCTTTGGCGCCCTCAAATTCTGCTGTTCTGGGCCGGATTGGTTGTGGTGTTCTTCGATATATGGGAAAGCCCACTCATGGGTGTATCTTTCAATATTACGCTGTAAACCTTTGATCTTTTGGTATATCATGTAATTCTTGTACTCACTAAGATCTTCTTGGATTCTTAATAAGTGATCTTTGGTATCAGTGAGACGTGTCCTGTTTAATTTTATCTTCCAAATCCAGGATTTCTTTTAATAATTCCTCACTTAACCTTTTGCGCAGTGCTTATTATCAGAATCAACCAATCCTGTGTACACTTATTAGCTATAAATCGCCAATCAAGTCTAAATTTATTTTCCTCTAAGAAGATTCTAGGCTCAATTCTAACCAAAAGGCTAGCAGGGGCTGCACCTGCTCTATAATACTCGGTCATAAGCGCCCCATGTAGAGCAATTCTGACCTGTTTTTTCATCAGTGTACTAAGTTTTTCCCATTCCTCTCTAGCTAAAGTATTACTTAGTAGGGGGGAATCCGGGAATAAAGGACCCGATAAAATGGCCGCAATTTGTTAATCCGTGAAGGCTAAACAGTTCTTATCCATCTAGACTATCAATAAATCTTAGACTTGGGGGCAAAGGTTAGCACTCGCACAGTGACACCGGTAGGGGAGAATACGTAGTGTGTCAATAAAGAATTTATAAAAACATGCTCTCAAGGCTGAGCCGCCGTCCTAAACTTGTATTCACAAAGGAGCAACAGAGGGAAAAGAAAGCCTGGTCGCCCTCCGCTCATCAAACATCAACACAACCAAACCAGGTTTCTAAGGCGCGTTTTATTAACCTTCCGAATTTCATCAACGTGTGTGAATTACTGCCATTTACTCAGTTGTACTACTCTATTTTATATATATTTTTATAGTAGTCACACTCCGTGTAGTCTCCTTTCTTTAAAAAAAAAAAACAATTTTTACAGAAGGCAGTCCTCCAATAACAGGGTTTCTTCAAACTAGCCTGATGTAAACCCCGCAATCACAAACTGTGAGAAATAATACAAAAGATGTGGAAATACAAAATGTGGAAAGACAAAATGACCCCCACGTGCGTACCACCAATGGCATAGCTGGCTGGTACTCACCAGTTGTGCCCACTTTTATCATCATTGGCGGTCATTTTGTTAAAAGGGATACTAAGAAGTGTCCAAACAAAAGATTATGAAAATCAAGTGCAGTGAAGTGAAATGGGTCACATCCCAGTGGACGTGTACGGAAGACGGCAGGGGGCCGTCCAAATCGTGCATGCAAGGAATTTTCCCGCACAGCAGGGGAATTTCAGCCGCGTCGAAGCGGTTAAGTGCAGAAATTATAAGGTTTAGCAAAGTCACAAGGGCGACCTCCAAATGTTTAATGTTAACAGAGCAATTATCTTGCCCTTATCTAGGCCTGGGATTTGTTGTGTGGGTGGTCCTTTGTTAACTTTAAATTCAGAGGACTCATGTCTACCAGCAGATTGGTCACAGGTATTTTTCTGTTGCTTGGGAGCAGAGGATGTTAATTAGTGCACAGATTTGCCAGACTTACATAGCCATTTTTTTTCAGTGGATGGAGATCCCAGAGGTTCCAGGGTCTTTGCCAGTATACAATGTGTTCTCTGGAACAGTTTGCAAACTCCCCAAGTAAACACAGGTATTACTTTGATTACTGGGTGCCGGGCTGTTGCCCCCTGTGAGCCCCTCTCTGAGCACACTACCCCAGAATCATTGCCAACCTGTTTAGTCAGTGTCTCCAGTTAAGATCATTGATGGGCCTTCTTGGTGGCACCCATTATCTCCTCCACTTATTCAATTTTGGAGTTTATTGCATCCAGGACAGTACACAAAAAGCTAGTAAAAGTGCCAGGTACTGCTCAGTATGGCTAAGGCTGTAGATTTTCTCTTACCCATGATCTTTTTTGAGTCCATGCTGTCTCTTGTGACTCAATAGGTAGTTGCATATTTGGGGGCCTAGTGGGGTGGCCCAGCCCAACCTTATTCGGCTTCATCTGGCCTGCTTTTGGAACACAGCTCTCCTTTCCCCACACTGCGGGGGATGGCAGCACTCTGATGAAGTACCTCCCTGTCGGATGAGTAATGTCATATGTGAGGTCATAAGCAATGCATGGTGGAGGTGCAAGTTATAGTTACTGCTGCTAACTATACCTGGTGAATTTCTGTGTTATGTTCGTTCAAAGCACGGACACATTCACCTAACTATAATGCTACTTTAACATTTGTTTTTTTAGTTAATTTCTTGTATTTTTAAATCATAAAGTAATACTATATATACAATTCCCACTCCTCTCCCCGAAGTCCCAGCAAAGAGCACTGCATGCCAACAGAAGCTCCAATCTTGTATTGTGCAAGGTAGCGCAGAAGTGCAGGTTTACAATGTCAAAGCATTTCAGCAAAAAACACCTTGCTCACAATGCCGGCTGCCATGATGTTTCAATTAATACGAGGTGCTGAGAGTGTGAGCAAAAACAGTCTTGCCCAGCGTGGCAAGAACAGCACCATTTTGGAAAGTGTTTCTCAGAATGCATGGATTACAATAGAAAACATGCTATATATGTCATTCTTTAAAATTCCCCGTTCAAGTGAATATGTAAAATAACATCCCTAATATCACTCTTTTCAACATTTCATATAATGCATTCTCACAATCGTTAGATGAATAATTGCATTCAATTATTCCAACTTCTTGGTACCATGAATCTGACTACAATATTAGTTTAATTGCTATCGTAATCTCAGTAAATGTTTAACAATCATATAAAGATTGACTCATTTCTCATTAACAAAATCAAAACATTAAGGCCCAGTGGGTGGCCCAACATCAAGTAGTGGCAATGCTATATTTACTAAACTCCTCATGTATCCATTTTAGAAAATCGCAGTCCAGTTCAACAATTATATACTGTATGAATCCATCTTAATATCCACCCAGTCTGCAGTTCTGAACAAAGCACACAAAAGTAAAACCATGGCAGTGTTAATATTCAAATCCGCTCCAACAAAAGACAGTCTAATAAATGAATATACTTCTCTTCATCAATCTTTAACTCTTGGGGGTCCCTTCAAATCCATCTCGAATATATCTAGACGCAAACTTCTCAAATCTTTATCTTGGTCTTCCGAGCTCATATTTAATGTACACAATCAATCACACTGTATTCAAACACCTTTGCCTCTCCTTCATGGATCTAAGGAAATGGTGTGCAACTGGATAATTGGTATCCCTGTTCTTAATTGATCTACAGTGCTGGAGCTCTAGCATATACTTTAGCAAGATCAGACTCACTACTTATGCCTTGTGACAAAGATACTGAAGCACATATACGGCATACTCTGTTATACAACTCAAAGCAGTTTTCAAACTAATTTTCTTTTGAAAAGGAGTCACTGTCTCTCCACAACATTAACTCAAAACAAACAGGCTTTACATTTATTACATGTCTTGAACCCATCCCTTGTGTTAAGCAATTGCTGTTTTGTGGTTACCTCATTTTTAGGTCTCGCTGAGCCAGCGCATGCGCTGCTCGGCGAGACATTTAGTGTGTGGGCTTTTAAAAGTCCTACCACACGCTTTTGGCTGGCGCAGAGCGTGCAGTTACGCGCGCGGGCGGGCTCTTACAAGCACAGGCGCCATCTCGCGGCACCCTTACAGACGCGATCACTTTCACTTTGGCGTGCGCAGCCTACTTTCACTTTTCCCATCGCGCGCGCACTACTCTCATCCACTTTTTGCTCGCGCTTCTTTTTTTATTTATACTTCTCTAACTTTTCGCAAGACTTGAAAAAACATTTATCTTTAAATAAGACTTTCATACCTGTTCCCTGTTTCTCTTTGATTCTGCAGCTGTAGATCCGCGTTATTTTACTCTCCTATGCTTTTGCCTGCACCTGGAGCATGATGTGGTTGCTGGAATAACTCACTCACCTGCCCCTTAATTACTTTCTCTAATAAAAAAAACTGTTTTTCCTAAATGTGTTTTTCGTTTTAGAGAAGGCTTGTCTGAGTATTCAAATTGGATTCTTGCCTTTTATCCAGCAGCGTCCTAAATCGCGTTGAAACCCGTCTATTCACGAGACATTTTGGCTTGTGTTAAACCCTTGAAGGGGGTGTGTGCTTGTGATTAATTAAGCAAATGACCCTGGATGAAAGGAGACCAGAGTTCAGAAACTGGATTTCTAGTGATCACCTTGTGTGATCCTAGGCATGCAGTACTCTCAATCTCGCGCTTATGTTTTGCACACTGTGCATCCGTTCATTAGCTTCGTAGCTCGGCCCAGAGGATTTATTTCCCATTAATGTTTTGTAAACCACACAGCAGTCAGTCTGTCGTCAGTTTCTCCACACACAGCCCTGGGTTCTGGGAAGCGCAATTAATGTCCATCCGGAAGCCAGCTTGAGGAACGCTGACCTCTGGCCTCAAAGACTGAGTGGACGGCGGCTCTTTTGGGGTTTTTTTTAGGACCAGCTGCACTTGGTCGCCTCCAGGGCCAGTCTGCCGAGGCTGCGCTCCAGTTACCCGGCTTTGGGGCTAGGAGCCCTGCTTCATCAGCCGCTCTTAAGTGGGTCGGCGCTTGTCATTGAGGCTGCCCTTGCACATGTGTCTCACACAGCTGTGTGGAGAGGGCCGGGGGAATGGGACAGTGGGCTGAGTCCGGAGCTCATAACCGCTCCTAATGCTGCGAGGTGGAAGATTCTGGACACTTACCGGCCCTTTCTTTCACATTTAACCCAGGAGCTGCCCCTTGACCCCTACTGAGGCCTCAGCCTTTGTCCATCTCCCAAACTCTGGTTTATCAGCAGTGAGGGAGGGTGTGTTTTATTAGTGGAACTGGTGTAACTGCCCCGTTTCATATAGCGCATTGCATTGAAGTCGATACCTTCATCAGTGCATTGTTACATTCTGTAGATCATGACTATGAAACATAAGGTGGAGACCCAGATCACTTCATCTGTTCAAACAGCAAGCCGGGATTAGGGGCCCGGCTCCTCTCTACACAGTTCATAACCTCGCTCCTGGAACCCCCCACTCCCCCCCCCCCCCCCGACTGCGAGATTCCACACGTCTGTGGTTAGGTTTGTAATGGTGCATGCACTGTTCATGGGACCGGCTGTGTTCTAAGCATGCTCTACGGAGCTGTGATTCATCCACATTCAGCCATTGGATATCTTTAGCACTGGTGTCTTCTGCCATTGGCTTGAGACATTGTCCATCACATCTTGCATCAGCCCTCCAACAACTCACCTTCTTTCTAATGGTGTCTGTGTGTTTCATTCCGTCTCTGCAGGAATGCATCACACATTTAATTGTACTTATTCACCCGTATATATACAAATAAAGTGTTTTTTAATTTTTGTGCACTGCAGTAGGCTTATTTTATTGATTTTTCTCAGGGCATGAATGCCAGCATCAAACCTTTTGCCATTGACAATGCTTGATTTTATTCTCACCGTTGCTGTATGTTACTGCAGCAGAATTAAGGATGCTTACTGCTTGAAAGCCAACTCATGTCCTATATGTGTCCGGATAGGTCGCACGTTGGATGGCGAGTTTGTAACAGCCATCACCCACGTGCATCATAAACGTAGTGCACTGAAGTCGCGTATTGATATTTTTGGAAGATTTGCTGGAAAGTTAAAGTACATTCAGTGGTGAAGATTCTTTTGCACACACATTTCCTACTTTAGGTACTTGTCGAAAGGCAGCAGTCCCTGCTGAGTGAAGGCCCAGGCACAGTGTAATTTGAGGCTACAGATTGGTCAGTCTGGTTGTCTGTTATCGCATAGTGAGCCAATCAAAAGTAGGTTCACACATTCATGCGTTGAGTTGGGCTGGTAAGCCAGGTTCATTAATAAGGTTTGCAAGCGTTGTGTTTTCATACCTGGCAAAGTGCAGTGACAGACCTGCACCACATGCAAAACTTTATTTTCAGTCTGAACTTTACTAGAGTGGGGGGTTTCCTCCTTTTCCTGGTGTTTCTTTGTACATTTTTTGAATGTTTTATTCCAAATTGTATGTGAGAAGGTGGCTCTGTGTATACTGTTCCCCAAATAGGTACAGTGTGTACAGAGTCCACAGTCCCCAGAGGTTTGGCAGAGGCTAAAGTTAGATATAACCTTACTCTCTAAAGTGGTTGCTTGGTCGAGCAGTAAGGCAGTATCAGAGGACAGTGTAAAGCATTTGTTGTACACATTCAGTCAGCAAATGGTCTCACACACTCAATAACTGAACTCTAGGCCAATGGTTTATATAAAAAGTCTGTTTTATTTTAGAACCAACATTTGGTATTAAAATATACTTTCTCAGGATGAGAGGCTTTAGTTGAATACTTTTGCAATATGTAATTGACTTTTGTAGATAGTTACACATTGTTGCAATAGGCAACACAATTTCAAACACAATAATACATTGAGATCAATGGAAGTTTTAAGTTATTTGCAATAGATTACTTTCAGGATTACTTTTCTAACTCCAGGACTGGATTCTAGATTCAGTCCTGGGACAGGTCTTGGAAACAAGTGAGTAAAGTTGACTTCGTTACTGTTGCGATTTTTATGAATATATTGCTTTTTTAAAAGTTGACACTTACAAGAAATTTCATCAAAAACCAGTCAATGATTCCCTATGGGAGAACATTCAAGTTACAGGTATGGTATGTTCTTGTTACTTTTGTAATCCAGTACTGGGCTCCTAGGCTCAGTACTGGGACCTCAATCTAAAACAGATAAGCAATTACGTTTTCAGAGTTGGTACGATTTTTAAAGAATATTTGTAGTCTGCAAAAATCGACACTTTGAAGAAATTTCACAGAAAAACAGTCAATGATTTCCTATGGAAGAAAATTGGGTTAATGGTAAGTACGGTTGTGAATACTTTTCAGGGTCAATGCTGGGCACCATTCTCCAGCACTGGGATCTCTCCTAATAGGTGAGTATTTTCGTTTTCGTTACTCGGTTGATTTTTGGTGAATATTTTAAGTTTTAGAAACGCCACACTTAGAAGAAATTTCAGAAGAAGCCAGTCAATGTTTCCCTATGGAGGAAAATTGGGTTATCGGCTTTTGGGTAAGTACTCGACTGGCAGAGTTAAGGTTCTGGGCACAGACTCCGGGGTCTCCCAGGGTCAGGTAGGTAGAGTTGGTACACCCTCAGCGGCACAGGGGCAGCCGGGTGCAGAGTGAGTTAGGCCCATTGTTATCCTATGGGAGGCAGGGGGGCCTTGGTTGGTGGCTGCTGACTAGCAGGCCACGTGGCTGTGGGAGCTGGGCTCCTGGTCACTTGCTCAGGGCAAATGGAGAAGTAGATAGGTGTAGAGGTTACACTGCCAGGGCCACTCGGGCGGCTGGGTGCAGGGTGCTTTTGAGCCTTTGGGCGCTCAATGGATTTCAATGGGAAAGCTCCTGGTTGAACAAAGGCTGCAAGCTCGGGGACGAAGATTCTTCAGGTGCCACCACCACTTCGAGAGGTAAGTTGGGTAGTTGGAGGATAGGTAGGTACCCATGAGTTGGGCACAGGGGGCCGCAGGGCGCCGGGTGCAGGGGTGCCTTTTGGTGTCTGGAAATCTTACCCTTTGTTGATCGCGGTTGGGGGGTACCTGGTTCTGAGGCTGCAGGTGTCGTCAGGAGCGTCAAGGTGAGTCCTTGGGTGCCGGATTTGGGGTCACTGTTGCCGGGGGGACGTCCTCTGGGTCTTTGTTCACTCCGGTACAGGCCAGGCTTGGCGGGTGCAGAGTGTGCAGGGTTCGCGGTTCGGGGCTGATGCTAGGGGTTACAAGCTGGTTTTGAGCAGAGCCTCTGCTCATCGGAGTCCCAGGTGCTGAGAGCCAAAAGGTAGCCAGGTCCCCCGGGGTTTGTGAGGTTGCTGGCCACAAGAGGTGCTGGGATGTAGCAGGAGCAGGTTCGAGGGTCGACAGGCCGGTAGGGCTGGGGCCAAAGCAGTTGGTGTCTTCCTCTTCTTAGCAGCTGCACAGCAGACCTTCTTTCTTCTTGCTCTTTGTTTTTCGGAATCTGGAATCTAAGGAAGAAAGGGTAAGGGTGCCCCTAAATACTAGATTTAGGGGCGTTACAGGTAGGTAAAGGGCAGGGACCAATGGGTCCCTGCCTTGGGGTGGGTACACCCCCTATCTTGCCACTCTCCTGTGGGAGGGGGGCAGTAGCCTAGTCCTGATTGGGCAGGGCCTCCCTTCTTCAAGATGGCGAGCGCCCGGAGATGTGCTTCACCTCGCCTCCCCACCTGAAGGGTGGGGTTGGCAGGCTGTCACATCCCCTGTCCTTATTTGGGGTTTTCGGCCAGGCTTCCCACCAGAGTGGGGGCAGCAAGTGGCCTGGGGAAGCTCACAGAGGTGGCATGCCTTAGAAGCTTCCCCCTGTCCATCCTGGGGTAGGACACCTAGCACCTCGCCCAGGATGTGCATTGTTGCAGGCCCAGGAGAGCGGGGGCTCTCCTACCCAGGGGTCCAGCAACATGTCTGCTGTGTGGCAGCCTCCCAGACCAGACGTGGATTGTAGGTTGGGTTTCAAGGGGCATCTCTAAGATGCCCTCTGTGGTGCTTTGTACATTAAATCCCACACTGGCATCAGTGTGGGTTTAATGTGCTGAGAAGTTTGATACCAAACTTCTCCGTCTTCAGTGTTGCCATTATGGTGCTGTGGAGTTCGTGTTTGACGAGCTCTCAGCACCATGTATGCTTACATGGCAGCACTGCACTTACAGTGCCCAGGAATGGACCTGGGTACTGTAGGGGCACAGGGCTCATGCTCCTGTGCCCACACCACTGGCATAGGGCACCCAGCTAGAGGGGTGGCTGATGTATGACAGGGCAGTGTAGGTGGTGGGCATGGCACCCAGAGATGTGTGCCATGTCGACTCTGTTTTGTCTTGTACCCAGACACTCAGCCTGCAAGGGCAGTGTGTGTTTGTGTGTGTGTTATGGTACAGGGCCTCTAAGGGTGGCACAATGTGTGCTGCAGCCCTTAGAGGCCTTCCCTGGTCACAGGGCCCTGGGTACCTAGGGTACCATTTACCAGGAGCTGACATGTGGCCAGGGTTTGCCAATTTGGGTTTGAGGTTTTTAGGGAAGGAACGTAGGCCCTGGGCACCTGATTGGCAGGAGTCCATGGCACACTCAGTCAAAGTACATTAAGCAATTCAGCAAAAAGTGGGGGCATACCATGCAAGAAAGATGGCACTTTCTCACAGTGTACCATTACAATTTTTGGTGGTTTTGACCTCAAACTCCCACTTAATAAAACAAATGTTCAGTTTAATAACATCACATTTCCATCCTTGTGGCTTAATCAATAATAATCCATTTCCATGATATTCTTGATCCCAGTGTACAATGTTAAATTGCTTTCTAAGCGGTCATGACTGCCCCTAGGCCTTGTGAGGTCCCAGCCTAGGGGCTCTCATTGCCACATTAAAGTGTGCAAGCATCGGGGCAGGAGGTGTCCACCTCCTGTCAACAAGGGGTGTCCAGCTCCTGTCAGTTCAGTTCAGTTCAAAAATGCTTTATTCGGCAAGTATATACAGCCACATAGCAAACATAAAATAACATACAACAATCATACAATAAAACTATAAAATGGCAGAATATAGACCAGTTACATAGTTAGGTACAAAACAAGAATAATTGTTATACTATCCCCGAAAATAAATTATGTTGCCATCCCCGTAGAAAGGCCAGTGCATGATAGGATGAGCAATGTAGAACAGATAAAATAGTTCTGATAGGCTTAAAATGTATATATCCTAAAAACTAACATGCCGGTTAATGTGCAAAATATGCAAGGTAAAGTGCAATTCGCAGTTCTGGACATGTGCAAAGAGTCACTTATGATGCTTGGTAGAGTGACAATACAACTTACTAGAAGCCGAATGAATTACATAACAATGGATTTCCTGGCACTCATACATTTCAAAATATAAGTAGCTATATAAAAACAAATATCTGCACTTTCCAGATTAAACATTAGCTGCATTGCGCTCCTTGTAGACCGGACATTATATTTTAAAAAGATGGGTTTTAAAAAATGTCGTCTTAAAAACACATAAAATTTACAAAAAAGCATAAAGTGACAACAACTCTGTTTGGATAAGTCATCACAGGGGCATAAAGTATTACTATGCTGCCTAGTGATGGGGAAGGACACAAGGTGATGTACTATTCCAAGCCTTAGGCGGGTAAGAACAAAACGGTGAGATCTTCTTGTAACTTCTGTCATATATGGCTGGAAGCCTTCACTTAAATTGTTTTCACGGTAAAAAGCATAGGTACGTTGTTTAAGACAAACAGAATCTCTAGATTGTCTTGTATGACGTAAAAAAGACACCTTGAGATCTAATTTAGATATACTGGCAGCTTCCTCAGGTATTAAAAAAGGGTCTAGATTAAAAAGGAGTTTGAACCAGTAATAAATGTGTCTTAAACAAGAAATATGCAAACAGTGGTCCAGCCTTAGACAATCTCTGATTACTCTTTGGGTAAATATGGTTTCAGTTTTGGACCAGATGGAACGCCATAAGGTCAGAGGGCGAAGGACAGCAAGATCTTCAATATAATCTAGCCCCACCTCTCTATGAATTAGCTCTGTGGAAGCTGATGCGGGGGTACACAATAGACGCCTCAGAAATGAGTTCTCGTCAAGTTGGATGTAATTACCACAAAGGGTATGGTGCCCCCACACACCAGCACCATATAAAGCGGAAGGAATACATCTGGCTTTATAAATTGAAATCATATCATTGATTCTACTGTTCCCAAGCTTGGAGGCAAATCTAAACAATCCGTTAGTATTCTTTTCCATTTTAAGGCGCACATTTTCACATTCATTATCCCATCTCCCATCACCGGAGAATGTGACGCCAAGATAACAAAAACTAGTCACAGATTGGATTTTATTCTCGTCCAGGAAGAAGGTCCTTTTAGCACCTTTCTTGTTCCCGCAAGTCATTACATATGTTTTTTCTTTATTAATTAGCAGTTTCCTTTTGTCAATAAACCTGCAGAAGCAGCTAATTAAACGTTGGAGGCCAATTTGAGTATGTGACAAGAGGACGGCGTCATCCGCATATAACAGTATTGGAATGGGGTCGCCATCTACTCGGGGGGCATCGGCAGGAACTTGCCTAAGGATTGAATCAATTTGATTAACAAATAAAGAAAAGAGCAAAGGGGCCAAAACACAGCCCTGCCTGATGCCTCGAGTCACTCTAAAAAAGGGGGTGGATTCCCCATCAGGCCCAAAACGTACTTTACAGGAGAGCCTTTCGTATAGTCTGGCCAAAAAATGTACAATATCTATTGGGGCGCCCATTTCCAGTAGTATTGGCCATAAAATAGAGTGTTCGACCAGATCGAAGGCACTGCTGAGATCAGCAAAACATAAAAACAGATTACCTTTTTTGACCGTAACATATTTGTTTATGATGAGGTCGAGGTTCAGGCACTGCTCCATCGTACCCATTCCCCTCCTGAACCCATATTGAACTGATGATAAAATAATGTTTTCTTCTGCCCATATCTCTAGTCTGTTAAGGAGTATTCTACTCAAAATTTTGATTGAGTCCAGGAGGGAGATAGGGCGATAGTTCCGTGCCTCAGACCTGGACCCCTTCATAAATAGGGGAACAATAATAGATTGTCCCCAGTTCGAAGGAAGGTTACCTTCTATAGCGGCATTAAAAATACGGGTTAAAATAGGTGCCCAAAGATCCATCTCCTGTTTATATAAATCCACGGGGACACCATCCGGGCCTGGGGCTTTCCCCCCTTTACTTTTTATCAGCCCCAAATAGACCTCATCCAGGCTAATGGATAAAGGTAACGATAGCCATACAGAGTTGTGATTAACTAACAGATCTAAAACCAACCTATCGGGATTAAAAATATTAGTAAAATGATCAATCCAATCATTGCAATTTACATGAGATGTTAGTTCGGGAATGGTATCATTCTTAGGGAAAGGGCAATTAATTGTCTCCCAAAAAAGGCCATTATTATTTGTATTAGCAGCTAAATTTAGTTTATGCCATAGCTCCTCCTGTATTTCTTTTTTACGGACTTTCAAAGAAGTCTTATAGTTATGGCGTTCAGCTTTAATAAGAGTATTATCCCTAGGTTTGATATCCAGGGCAATTTTTAATCTCGACAAAGCCTGTATACAATTTTTGTCAAACCAGCCAACTGACCTGTTTTTTGATGGCCTACTCCTACCTGTCAGTAAGCCTTCAATAACAGTATTAATTTGATAAAATTTGGAAAGCAGTATGGCGGGTACTGTCTCATTACTTAGGCAGTAGTCAATTTCTATTGTACATTTAATAATAACTTCTCCCAGAAGTTTAGCAGGATTAACATTGGCCCACTTAATTCTTGCCCCATTTGGTCTCTCTGCAACAACATCTCCAACAGAACTGATGGGATCTGAATGTACATTTCCCCACATCAGTAAAGATACAGAGAAACTATTATGATCGCTTACTGCTTGCTCTGTTATCCATAAATCGGTATAGGCAGTGTTGCAAGAGAGAAGTATGTGGTCAATGTTAGACTGGGCACCCCTGCCTGTAAAGGTTGGGCATATAATATTGCCCTTTTTCAGGGAACAGTCGAGTAACTCTAAATCCAATTTAGCTATCAATTTTTTTTATTTTTTTTATTTTTTACATTTTTATTTTTATTGAAGTACTTTAGTTACAATAAGGATTACTGGTCAAACATATACAGTATCAAACACCATAAAAGACAGCTTCAACAAAGGATTCTCAATTAATAAAGTTAAACATCATCCACTAAATAACCATCAGTCCGAATCAAAAAAAGAACCCCAAATTTTATCAAATTTTCTCCCACCTCCCACCCGCAGAGCATAAATTTGTTCACTCTTTCTTACTCTCCTCATTTTCTGTATCCACTCTAATTTACTTGGAATCTGTTTTGTCCGCCAGTTTTGCAGTAGTAAAGATCTTGCAACTACCGTTACTATATACAATAGTTTAGTCAATTGGGCGGATATTTTAAGATCTGAATCGAAACCATATAGTATCAGTTTTTCATTAAAAGGGAGCGTAATTTTGAAATTAATCTGGCAGAACACAAAAATATCGTCCCAAAATTCCCTTATATTGGTACAATGAGCCATTACGTGAGACCAGTTGGCGGAAATGTGCTGTGTACATCTGAAACAGTTTGAAGGATAGTTTGAATACATTTTGGAAATGGCAGCAGGAGTACGATATAATAACCATTTCCCCAAAAATAACATTCTTCGCCAATTAGCTCCCCGAAGTATATTAAAATTAAAATGGTTAATAGTCTTCCAAGTATTCATAGATAATACATGGTTTTCTTATTCCTTCCATTTTTTAATTGCTTTTTGACTTAAATCCGTTTCCCTACTATATGCTAAGCAACGTTTCCATTCCCCTGGTCTCTTTATACACTCATTTATCAAGAGATCTTTAACCAATTGCGTTGGTTGATTAAGCTGTTCAATATCAAGTTGGCCCAAAAATAATGCCTATTTTATACAGTATCTGTCGAGATTTAGGAATCAAACTCTAGGTCAAAACTTGTTTATTGATTGTTTCTTCAACCTAATTTGTTTTGAAAATGAGCTACCCCCTCCCCCGCAGATTTTTAAATCTCCCAAATTAGTTCGCTATAAGATTCTCTTATGGTTTCTTAAAAAACGTACTGTTATGTTTAATAGATATTCACTCCCACTATTTAATGCAACAACTCCACTGTCCAGTATTTTTCCACTGATGGGTATTAAAGGTAGATCTGATATAGTGGACAATTGGGCCAGAGTAGGATTTAGTAAAGTAGCTGATTTTTTAAAAAATGGAGGCTGGATAACTCCTAGAGAGATGGCAAGTCTTGTTCAGACAAATTTTTTGTTGGTTTTGTCATATAATACTATTTTTAAATTTTTGAGCTATCAAATTATTAAGAGTTTCCATAATCGTCATGAGGGAAATGGATATGTGAAGATCCAACATTATCACCTATTTCCCCCAAAAAGCCACAAATCCTTTGGTTTGCATATGGACAGGCCTGTATATTAAAATCTCCTGCCCAAAGTAAAATCGGTTGGTACCTAGAACCAGCCAGCAGTTTATCTATTTCTCTACCTATTTCGTAAACAATGGGACCCCTGCGTGCATCAAAGGTGTTATTATAATAATTAATAATAATTAAGTCCTTACCTACGGCATGCTCCAGACGTAATAACTGGGCATAAGGGGCCACCTCATGATAAATGTTAGGTTTGAACTGAGTTAATTTAGTTGATACTAAAATTAAGAGTCCGGCTTTAGCCCTTCCTGCTGTCGAGTTCACAGCCAGTACCCAATATGAGGTATAGCCTTCCACATAAATAGCTTCTTTATGCCAGGTCTCTTGAAGACATATAATGTCGAACCCTTGTGCAATGAAATCATTCCAGAAAGGGGTGTTTAATTTTGTACTTAAGCCAGCTATATTCCATGTCGTGATGTTAAGACCTGCCTCTGGTAATATAGCATTTTTGGGTATTATTTGGCTAGTTGTAGATTTAACAACACCCTCCTCAGAGATACTTCTTGCTTCGACTGAGGTCCTCGAAAATAATACAGTTGGCTTCTCCTCATGTGGCATACCAAGTATAACACTTAATCTGACCCCCGATATCTCTTCCCTACTGGTAATATGACTATTATGGACGTCTGTTACCCTCAGATGGGTGTATATATCATCGTATAAACAGCAACCCAATGAAGTTCCATCGCCCCTCAGTCAATCGACAGACTCCAGGCTGCTGAACCGATTTTGCAAGGGAATAGGATCTAAGGAAAAGGGGCATCTAGGCCAGTGCCCTTGTGGCGGGCCCCTCCCATTTCTATGCACAATTTCCCATCCATCAAGTTTAGTGGCAAAATGGCCAGGGGGGTAAAAATAAGTCAGAGGAAAGGCCTTAATTGACATACCTATTTTAGAGTCATTCCAGTTGCAAATGTAGTCAACTATAGTGGGGTCATCAAAGTTTATTAAAATACAGTCCCCCCTCTATATGTTTTTTGTCAAATGACCAACCCATGGCGCCCTCCTAACCATAGTTATCTTACAGGCTTTGTGCAATGGGAGTGGTCTATTTTTATTAAGCCAGTGCACAACCCTGTTTCTCAAGGTTATTGGGGATTCAACCTCATGTTTGCCCAATAAGGGAACCCCTGTTAAGATAACAACAAATGGGGCAGCTTCAGGTGGTAAGTTTGGAATATTTTTTCCCCTTGGTGTCTCTGGAGTGGAAGACTTAGCATCGTGCTTATGTTGGAATGCTTTGCATTGGGCAGATTGCTCACAATCAGGCACAACTATAGATTTGTTAGTTGTAGTTAGATCCTGATGAGTTATGGGCAATCCTGGCAAGTTTTGGGGAGCAGCCGAAACAATTTCTACTCGAGTGTTATCCAATGGTTTGCAAACACCAGGATGGCCAGTATTACTTCTGGAATCGATAAAACCCCTGAGCCCTAATTCAATCCTGGATAGGTGATCTTCGATCTTATTTATTCTATCCTCTATAGGGCGAAGGAGAGATCTAATTGTGTCAAAGATATTGGACAAATCATGGCACATTCCCTCCTCTCTAGTTATGACGTTTGCCCCCCCCACTTGCAGCCTGCATAACAGGTAGAGGAAGGGCTGGAGGTGCATTTTTATTGACGGGTGCGGCCAATATATGCTGCTCTAAATGGGCATTAGACGATCTGGAACTACTCAAGTGGTTCACAGGCTTTGTTTTTTTGCTTCCTTTCTTGGCCTTACCACCATTTATGGGAGTATAGCCATGTTTAGTTTTAGGGACAGCCCCAGGATTCCTATCTCGCATTTGTCTAGTGCATGGTTCTGTGATTACACTGTGTGTAGATGGTAACAGACGGGGAGAGCTCAGCAGTGAATCAGAAACCATGGACTGTTCACCCGCTGATACTGCGACAGTTCCGCTAGGCAACAAGTCCACAGTCGAAACATCAGCATCAGAACATGGCGTTACGAGGCTTGTAATAATATGTTGAACAGGGGTACAAACATTGGCTATATGACCCATCGAAGACCTCCTGGCCGCCGCGAGATCCTGTGATACGCGGCGGTCCAGGAGCGTGATTTCCTGGTCAATAACACAATTTACTTTAGTGATAAATTGGTCCATAGCTCCAGAATATTGAACTTTGGAGGCTTTCCCTTTCGTATCTTTAGCAGGCATAGTAAAGCACAGATATGATCACAAATTAAGATGTAATTAGCTTCGCTAGTCAGCGGGGTTACACGGGAGATATGAGCTCAATATATTGTTAGATTATCACTATGTATCCCTTTCTCTGCACTCTACAGCATAAACAATTTCAATAGGCAGTAAGTGGTACCTGAAAGCATCTACCACAAATACGTCTTTAGGGGGGTTGCCCAGTCCAGTCTCTTCCTGTCAATGACGGGCAAGGACGAGCCCGCCCTTGGCCCGGGCTTAGCCCGGGCGCGTCCCGCGCTGCGGAGGCACCTGTGGTCTTTTGAAGGGCTCCGGCTCGCTCTGGTGACGTTTGGCGCTGCGCCGGTCCCAGGTGGTGCTGGGAAACGTAGTTATTGACAGCCGTTCCCCTCACGGCAACGAAGACAGTGGCAGAAAGCAGTATTTCCCGCTAAGAACAGCGTTCCCTTCACAGCAGGTAGGTAGAGACTCACAGCCCACACCAGTTAGATGAGCGCGTCCCGCGCTGCGGAGGCACCTGTGGTCTTTTGAAGGGCTCCAGCTCGCTCTGGTGACGTTTGGCGCTGCGCCGGTCCCAGGTGGTGCTGGGAAACGTAGTTATTGACAGCCGTTCCCCTCACGGCAACGAAGACAGTGGCAGAAAGCAGTATTTCCCGCTAAGAACAGCGTTCCCTTCACAGCAGGTAGGTAGAGACTCACAGCCCACACCAGTTAGATGAGCGCGTCCCGCGCTGCGGAGGCACCTGTGGTCTTTTGAAGGGCTCCGGCTCGCTCTGGTGACGTTTGGCGCTGCGCCGGTCCCAGGTGGTGCTGGGAAACGTAGTTATTGACAGCCGTTCCCCTCACGGCAACGAAGACAGTGGCAGAAAGCAGTATTTCCCACTAAGAACAGCGTTCCCTTCACAGCAGGTAGGTAGAGACTCACAGCCCACACCAGTTAGATGAGCGCGTCCCGCGCTGCGGAGGCACCTGTGATCTTTTGAAGGGCTCCGGCTCGCTCTGGTGACGTTTGGCGCTGCGCCGGTCCCAGGTGGTGCTGGGAAACGTAGTTATTGACAGCCGTTCCCCTCACGGCAACGAAGACAGTGGCAGAAAGCAGTATTTCCCGCTAAGAACAGCGTTCCCTTCACAGCAGGTAGGTAGAGACTCACAGCCCACACCAGTTAGATGAGCGCATCCCGCGCTGCGGAGGCACCTGTGGTCTTTTGAAGGGCTCCGGCTCGCTCTGGTGACGTTTGGCGCTGCGCCGGTCCCAGGTGGTGCTGGGAAACGTAGTTATTGACAGCCGTTCCCCTCACGGCAACGAAGACAGTGGCAGAAAGCAGTATTTCCCGCTAAGAACAGCGTTCCCTTCACAGCAGGTAGGTAGAGACTCACAGCCCACAGCAGTTAGATCAGCTCCTGTCAACAAGGGGTGTCCAGCTCCTGTCCACGTGGGGGGGTGCCAGCTCCTGTCCACGTGTGGGGGGTGCCCAGCTCCTGTCCACGTGTGGGGGGTGCCCAGCTCCTGTCCACGTGTGGGGGGTGCCCAGCTCCTGTCCACGTGTGGGGGGTGCCCAGCTCCTGTCCACGTGGGGGGGTGCCCAGCTCTTGTCCACAACAGGTGTCCAGCTCCAGTCTACAGGGGCAGCAGTGGCACCAGGTTTTCAAGATAGCCACAGATTGCGATTACCATTTTGAACCTTTCTATGCACATATATACTAAGAGGAAATCCTTAAAATCTGGCATGGCTGCTGTACCCGGAGAACAGCTTTTAATTATATTTGAGGCTGGCTATTTGGGCCTGTAAACTGTGGAGCCCTCATATGTGGCTAGCTTCTTTTCCCATGCTCTGGTCTCTGGCCCTGAGTTTACTTCACCCATCTAATTTTGGCCACCACTGACGAATAATATTTAACTTGCCTTTAGTAAGCACCACAGTGAATTAATCTTGGTTTACTCAGCATAGAAGTGTAAGAAATGTCGGTTTCTCTTTCACAAACCTCCTGTGATTGCCGCACATACTACGATAACGACACATAGTTGGCAGGGTTTTTATCACATACAAATTAGGAAATCCACAAACTTAACATTCTTTCGAGGAAAAAAAGGCTGCATATGACATCCTATTTGGAACTAGCAAGCAACACAGTTTTAAACCTGCCTTTTTAGAAAGTGGCACACACCTCAGTGCCAGCTAGCACTCCTAAGCAAACATCGTCCGCTTGCTTAGAAAAACTTTGCCAAAGTGATGACTTATTACAAACCGGAAACTCTGAACACTACGCACAGGCCAAATATCTGGATTTGCATGAACTTTGCCCACGTGATAAAAAGCTCCCCAGTGTTAGGATGTTTACATACGTCAGCCCTCGGGTCTCTCAGAGAATTGCAAAACCTATCTCCTGCCTTGAAAATCAAGGTTTTAGTTGCTTTTTTGTCATATGACACACCTCCACAGGGGGTAGGCTTTCGGACCATCATCCATTTGCCTTTTTTTGCGACCCGAATATTTGTACTGTAGAAAGTTTTCAATCTGTTAAGTAAATAGTCTGCATTTTTTTTAAAACGCTCCAATAATGTAATTGATCTATTTTATATAGTGTTAACATTACTTGGAAACTCCCTTCAGTGTACTTCTGTGGCGATGCCCTAGGGAAGGGCCCAGATGTGGGCTTTGCCACCACGTGCATTTCATGGCTTGGAAGGAAGGCTGTGGAGATGGGCGGCGACTTGGCCCCGACATTGCAGGTGCTGGGATGCGGCCATGGCTAGCCGTGTCATTGCGCTTTTGTACTGTCCCTTTGCTGTTACGTACCACCCTCCACTTGTCCTTCTCGCTCATTATGACCCACTCTCCCATTGTTGGTGTTGCCCGCCCTGGCCTGACATAACAAAAAACAAGCATTGGCATAGCCAATAGGTCTCGCCTTTGGGACCTCTGCAACCTTGCCAAAATGCCAAAGCAAATGGCGGCCACCTTCACCACCTGAGGCTTCATTGATAACTTATCAGGAAGCAAAAACCCCAGGTTCTTGACCTTGTGGTCTGGATTTGGGAGTGAGCCCGAGATTTTAGGCCCCCAAAGGGACAGAATACTTCCTTACACCAATGCCGCAAGCTTGTCTCTGTTCATTTTTAGTGAACAGTTGTTCAGCCACTATGCAACCATGCACAAACAGAAATTCAAGGCATCGTAGTTGTGTTATTGCGCAGATGAGAGGGAAAAGATGATTTGCATGTCATCTGCGTATGAGAATACGGTCAGGCCACTACTTCCACCAAGTCTCACAGTGGGCACACATAGATATTAAATGGTGTTGAACTCCTGAGTTAGGAAAATGTCTCTTGGAGAAGGCCATGGCTGAAACCACCTGAAAAGACTGGTCTTCTAAAAAGGATTTTATCCAAGCAAGGGACAATCTCTATATATCCATCTTGGTTTGCCTCTCCATTAGAGCGGCATGAGACACAGTATTGAACGCTACGCTAAGATCAACCACGATCAATGCGGCCATCTCACCCTCATCTATTAGACGTTCCGGATGTTCTGTGACTCCTAGAAGGGTGGATTCTGTACTGTCCCATCTTAAATCCAGATTGAGAAGGGTATAGATACCCTTGTGACTACACGAAAGTGGAGAGTTGCCTATTGACTTGCTTCTCCATTATTTTTGCCATGATGGGAAGCATTGATACTGGTCTGTAATTAGACCAGTTCTTAGGGTCTAAATTCTCTTTCTTCAAAAGAAGGCGCACCCAGGCATGTTTCCATGCCGATGGAATCTTCCCTTGCATACAGTAGTAATTAAGAAGTCCAACTAGAACTTCCAGAATATCCAGCTCTAAAGAACTAAGCTTGGCCTTTGAAAGAGGATATCCTGGACAACCTGACCTTATTGAAGTCAGTAATGACAAGAACACATGCAGATCCAAAGCGTCCGAGCTGTTGAATTTAGGCCTGCTTGTACCAAGATATGTCCTGTTTGATCCTTGATAACGGAAGGACTGTAGGTGATGCTTGGCGACCCGACCTTCTTTTGTCCTATCCTAAGAGAAGACTGGATATCTGCCACCTTTTTGTTGAAGAAACATGCCGGTTCCTCACACTGAGACTGTAATGGGGCTGGTGGCAGTAAAGTCTTATTGGAATCGGAGAGCTTCTTTACCACTCTGAAGTGAGTTTTTGGGCAACTTTGGGCATCTGTAACTTGGTCCATATAAAAGGTGTCCTGAGCTGCTCTGCAAAGACCATGGTACCGTTTTAAAGCTGCCTTATGTAAGATTTAACTATTCTCACTATAGGCATGTCTCCAGGATCTTTCCAAACCTTTATACATTGACTAAACCACGTGTAAGGCCTCGGTGAACCAAGGAGCTGGAGGATAGGATCTGACTGGTCGACTAACTGTGGCTGGTAAAACTGTATCCAGCGCATCCCTCAGCCAGACATTATGGTTTAACTAGACCCACTTGCTTTACCTTAGTCAGCGTATTTCTCAATTGACTATTGAGGTCTGATATAGCCAATCGTAACCATGCCCTAAACTTGGTATAAGACTCCTCTCCTGCTCTAGCAAGGACCTTCTGTGTATGGACCGAAAATGGTACAGCGTAATGGTTGGAGCATGATAATTGCACTGAAGGAGCCAATTCCAATTATTGTATATTGGCAAAATTGTGTCCAACAGATGTCCTGCTTTGTGCTTAGGCAGTGTGTTCACTGAGCCCTACCTCTAACAAGGAGTGACCTGTACCTGCATACTTTGTCCTCAAAGTGGATGTTCAGATCATCCAGTAATATGAAATTGGAGGATTTCAGGATCTCTGGGGCAAGTGAATCGGGGAGGAATGAACAGCAGCTTCTGGCATAACCTGGAGGGCTATATATCCGAGCGCCCATTGGCTGAAAATATGTGAGGGTTCCAATGAAAAAGATATTGCCTCAACAAGCCAGTATTGGTAATTCATGGATATTGCATTTTATACTGTTTTAAAATATTATAGTGATTCCACCTACTGGTTTCCCAATGTTGTCCCTCCTCAATATAGAATAGTTTGGCAGCAGTGCTGTAATGCAGAATCGCACACTCCACCGTGTGTCGCCTAGGGCACAATCAATATCCCAAGCGGGTTGAATAGCTTGTATGAATTAAAGTAGTCTGGTAATCCGATTTGTTTTTGAAATTTAATCGTGTCAATCTTATTCTTCAGATATGACCATATAGATACAATTCATCCAATCCATATCTTTAGATGCATAGTATTCAATATATCGAATCCCAGTATCAGACTTCCCTTTGGCTTTAAGCATCCCAATCCATTTCGGGCACTGGGCCCTTCATCAGGGGACAATGTCTGTAAAATGAACAGTCACAATATAACCATGAGTTGGCTAACCCAATCAAAGAACAGTATTAGAAATAGTGTTGCAAGATATATAACCACATGCATACCTATTATTAGGTGATATCAGTGCTGTGTTGTGTTAAGAACGCCTATCGCAAAAACGTGTATGATTCTGATAATCAAGTGCTCAAATGTTCAACGTGATAAGACGTAACCATGTCGGTCCTGTGTTGTGAACTTGTTCCATCGGCTGGTTATGTACCAGCGTGGTACAGTACCACGGTGAAAAACGGAAACGGTAATGAAAAATGATGAAACCTATAAGAGCTGTAGTGACAATCAATCAATCAAAATACACTTTATTCGATTTTTAAAATCATAAAAGCCATAAAACAACAATATATACAGTTTAAAATACATAACTCTTAAATACAGGTCAGGGCACAGTCATTATATACAAAAATGCAAGTGGGCAATACAAAACAAAATTATGTGGTCACACTTCACAGTTTTCCCAGTTTATACCGCATCAATAGCGGGCAGAGTCCTTGTTTTAATTCTATGAGCTGCCACTAAAAAACTCGCCACAGAGTATATAATACGAATACTGCCGAGAGACTGTAAATAAATTAGGGCTGGCCTTACTTGTACAAACCCTGCCACTTTTAAAATAGGTAATAGGTATTTGTTCCTGGAAACCCTATATAAACTGCAAAACATCATAAAATGCATAGTGTCCTGAGTGGAAAATTCATCGCATTTGCACGGCGGGCCCCTTTCCGGTTTGCTCCAAGACTGATAACAGCCTAGAATGTGTGGGATTAAATTAAATCTAAATTTAATTAACAAATGTCTGTGGAAGGGCTTTGTTACAAGACTAAAATAGGGCTCTAAAGACGGGAAAGATATCAACATATAATGTGATCTGGCTGTTGTTTTTGTCAGTTCGTGCTCCTCGCGAGCCAGTCTCGCCTTTCCCATGAAGTGTGTTTTAATCCAGTTAATATCCTCTTTCCTAATAGAAGACGGCAAATTAAATAAATTTGGGCGTCCTAACTGTACAAAAGTGTGTCTCACATACTCCAACCAGGGAATTCTCTTCACATGATCAAGAGACATAACATCCTGCAGGATGGCATGGTTAAGGGATAATTCGTTATTTAGCCATGTCTTCAGCCCGCATGTTAAGGGGGCCAATCTGAGCTTATCTGTTACATAGTCTAGACCCACCTCCTCGTGGATCGAGAAGGTAGGGGTAGACTGGGGAACGGAGAGGAGATGTCTTAGAAACTTGTTTTCTGCTCGTTGTAAGGTTTCCTGGGTAACATACCCCCATAATGACAAACCGTATATGGCTATTGAGATGCACTTAGCATTATATATTTTTAAGAGGGCCTCCATTGGCCTTGCCCTCAGCCTACTTGCGAACCCCATAAGGGCCGATGTGGCTCTCACCATTAAAAGGTTCTTTATCTTAATCTGGGGTCCCCAGGTACCCTTCTCATCGACTGTTACCCCCAGATAGGGATATGATGTAACCCTGGACACTACCTCGCCCTTACAAAAAAATGAAATACCTTTACCCTTCTTACTGTGACGGGCCACCACCATGGTATGGGACTTATTGGCATTAATTTTCAGCTCTAACTGGTCCATGAATGCCCCAAATGAATCCAACAAACGCTGGAGGGCCACCCCGGTGCGTGCTAACAGGACTGCATCATCCCCGTATAGGAGAGCAGGTATTCTTATCTCTCCTACACGCGGCATATCCCCCTGCACGGCCTCAAGATGTTTACCAAGGCCGTTTATATAGATGGTGAAAAGGAGGGGGGCCAAGATGCAGCCCTGCCGCACTCCTCTCTCCGATTTGAATTGACTGGTACACCTTCCCTCTTTTGTAACCCTTACTTTTGCAAAAAGTTCCTGGTGGAGTGATGCCATGAAGTTCACAAGTGACTTATCAACCCCCAGCTCCAATAGGGCAACCCACAGTTTTCACCTATTCACTAAGTCAAATGCCGAGGAGAGGTCCATGAACGCCAAGAACAAGGACCCCTCCTTGGCAACTGTGTATTTAGATATAAGCATCTGGAGATTCAAGCACTGGTCCACAGTGCCTCTCTTTTCTCTAAAGCCATACTGTACATTTGACAGTCCACCCCTCCTCTCGATATTTTCTCTAAGTTGGTAGAGTAAGACTCTGCCTAGGATCTTAATAGCAGAGTCTAGGAGGGAAATGGGCCTATAGCACCCCGGGTCATCGCGCTGGCCCTTCTTAAAAATTGGCACGATGACTGATGTGGCCCAGCTGCTAGGAAAGATATTACTGTTAGCAACTGTGAAAACATGGCTTAAGACCCCTGCTCAGAGTTTTGGGGAGTACATATAAAAGTCACCCGGGACCCCATCCGGCCCGGGGGCTTTCTTTTTGGATGTCTCCAAAATTGCCCTCTCCACCTCAGCTGGAGTAAAAACTAACGGTGCACACTCTAGGGGCTCCCACCGATTATTAAGAGTACCCAAGTCACTAGCACTATAAACTATTCTAAAGTGGTTAAGCCACTTTTCATCCGGGATAACACAATCCATTACCTTATTATCCACATCTTAGAAAAAGGATTGGTTCAAGGTGGCCCAAAACTGAGAACTGTCACGCAAAACGTCGCTTGACATTAGTTTCTCCCACGCCGCTTGTTTTATAACTTGCTTTCTCCCCATAATGGTGGCCTTATACACCTTTCTTGCTTCAGCGATCTCAGTCCTATCTCTCGGATTACTTTTCAGAGCCGTCATTAAAGCCTTATGGGCTTTGGAGCACTTTGCATCAAACCACCTATGTTGTTTTTCCACCCCCCGGGTGCATTTAACCATTAGGGCTTCGGAAATTTGCGCACAAATACCTTCAAACGCCCCCATGACTTCGTGTGCTGGGGCACCCTCCTCTTGACAGATCCCCATTAGCCCCTCTATTTTAGGGAGTAATTCCTGCATAAAATTCCCAGGCACCACATTCGCCCATTTGAGCCTTCTACCTTGATCTGTAGGGCATAAGGCTGGTCCCGGAATACTGAGGCAAGACTTCACGTCCAGCCGTTCACCCCACAAGACCACAAGCAAAACAGGATTGTGGTCACTGTGGATTGAAACTATTGCGTTATAGGACACAACTCTGGATAAAAAGCCTGGGGTCAGGAAGATATAGTCAAGTATGGAACCGGGGATTGATCCTTTATAAGTGGCGGTTCTAGCCCCGCTCTCCGAAATGTCGGCTACATACAAGTTATAATTAGCAAGCAACTCCTCAAGGGCTTCTCCCCCCTTAGACTGCTCGAAATGGGATGTCTGTATAGCCATCATATCCGCCTGATCTCCTACCACGCACAGGTCACTACATGGATGAACATTAAAATCGCCTAATAGAACCAGCTCAAAGTTTGCGTGATTGTTTTGTCTGAACATAGAGAGGAAATTGTCCAAGCAATCCAAGTGGTCTGTTTCTGTATCTCTATCCCAGGAATTGTAAAAATTAATTGAGAACGTTGCAGTTGGGTGAAACTGCCCATTCTACAATTAAAAGGTTTGATGAACCGCTTTGAACCTGCCTAAATGTACCTTTCAGATTCAGAGACAAGAGGGACATAAGACCGCCCTTAGCCCTACCAGACATACTAGGAACAGCTGGGATAGCAAAGGTAATAAAGCCGTCTAGCCAAAAATTTGAAAAAGTATCCCAGGTTTCCTGGCACGCTATGATGTCATGGGCACTAATAAACTCAATCCAGGCTATATCTCCCCTCTTGGCTCTTGCCCCTGCAATATTCCAGCTGATCAATTTACATCCTTCAGGCTCACCGGGAGTGGGGGTTCTAGGGCTAATGACTTCTGCTGGGGCTGGCTGTCAATTGATTTCCTCGGTCAGAAAGGGGAGAAAATCGATTGATCAAAGCCAAACCCTCGCCTTCCTTAACTTTATGCACAGGGTGTGTGGCCAAAACTGCCCGGGTACCAGAATCCCTCACAAGATTATATTGTGTCAATGTCACTGGGCCTACACTGCCTGCTATAGAGTACATACTCCCTCTAACTCGCCCTAGGCGATTGTCCCAAGAACCGGGGGCTGGCGTTGGGGGAGGGTAGAAATACCCCAGGGGAATAGGTCTCAAACGGTCGGTCCCTGAGATATCCGACCCATCCCAGAATAATCCATCAGCCATGTCTGGGCGATCAAAATTAACAATAACACAATCGCCCTGCACTTTCTTTGTTCGTTTCCCAATCCACCCTACCCTGCAAGCAAATATCACCTTGTTGGCGATTTCGGTCCCACCACTGCTTGCCTCTGCGCACCATGACCTTGCCTTTGTAAATAAAGCAGAGGCAGATTCACCCATTCCTTCTGCCAGAGGGGGTACACCAATGAAGATTGCAACTAGAGGGGCTGCCTCCGGGGGCAGATCGGTGTTTAATTTGCAACCCTTTAGCCCCATATCTGCTACTATCTTTCTTGGATTACTGCTCCTCCTTTGAGGTCTTAGCTTGGTTCCCCCTGGCACTGGGCTTAGGTTAGTGCTGTTATTTATTGGGTTTCCCGCCCCCTCCATGACTGGGACCCTCCCGCAACTGGGCAAACTAGGATCAGATGTTTCCCTAGCATTACTAGGCCTTAGGTCCCGTAACACACTTCCCCCTGTCAATTGGGGGGAGATTGAGGAGAAGTCTTTGACCAGTTTATCAATTAAAGAATATTTTGTCAATAACCCGGCAAGGCAAGTGTTCAGTGTCTCAACGATGTCCTTCGCGATGCCCAACAATAAGGGCTCGATACGGGCAGTGAACAATGTCTCTAACTGGTCTTCGAGAGTAGCCTCTCGCACTTGGGCTGTTGCTAGATTGCCCTCAACTTTCCTCCTCCTTTTCTGGTTTTTTTTAGGGTCTTGATACCGTGGCTGTGTGGTCTCAGGCAAAGCCTGGACCTGGATGTAATCAGGTAGACGGGGCGCAGTGGGTGCATTGGTTGTTACGGTTGAGTTGGCCTTTACAATAAGCACCTCCGGTTCTAATGGGGCAAGTGGCGCAGCATTGATAGTATGTGCAGGCAATGTCAATGAGGTAGAGGGTAAGCCCAGCTCCAATTCAGCATTTGCAATTTCCTTGGTCAGCGCACCCACCGCTGATGAGGTAAGAGATGATGGACTCAGTGTCTAGGCACCTTAGCCTTCTTACCTCCCTGGTCTGTAGTTACAGTATGTTTTCGCTTACCCATTATGAGCTCTCAGGGGGCTGGCCAAGCCCTGCCTCCTCCTGCCCACGACTGCCACAGACTGCCCGGCCTTTGCCCGGGCTTCGCTCGGCGCTGCCCGCGCGCGTCCGTGGCGCGGAGGAACCAGCTGATGTTTAAGCGCCTCCGGGCGCGCTCAGGCAGTAAGTGGGCGGTGCTGGTCGCCGCTGTGCAGGCTGGGAGCTGTAGTCTCCCCCCCACGACGGCCATGCGGTGTTGCGAGCAACGGCGATGGGGGAGAACACACAGCGTCAGGGCCCCAGCAGCGAAAGTGTCCGCGGCAGAAAATGCAGGTCTATCCGGCCCCAGACAGTTGGTTAGTGGAGCCCCCCTGTCAAAGTGACCAAAAAAAAGTGATGTGGTTAAAAAATCCGAGTAGATGAGTGTGCAAGTAACGACGAGTAAAAAAAGGCTGGTACTTACAATCTGCCAAAGCAGGGTAACCGGGTGATCGGGTGTCTGGGTAGAAGTGTACGAAAACGCCAAAAACGCGTGACTCTAAATAGGATGAACATCATGAAGATGGAAAACAGACTACACATTCTCCATGGCGGCCATGATGAAAGAGTAATGCGAGAAGCAAACTCGCTTCAGGTAAATGGTACCCCTTAATGAATGAATATGATATCGGATAGTAAATGCTCATTATCTTAAAACTTGCTCAAGTACAAGTGTCTGGTTCAACACTTGTCTGGGTCAAGGTGCCCAAGATGTATGACTCTGCGCAAAAAGGAAGGTGAAGAAGATAAAAACAGACTGTGTGTCTTGTGGTGACCGCCCTAACGAAGTGAAGCGAGAACAGACTCGCTAGAAATAAATCATGCCAGTAACGGGTGAATGTGAAAAATAACAAAATCAGTACCGAAGTGCAAGTTGAAACTCTCATTGGATTGTGATAAGTGGTGGACGTCCTGTCCTAAACAGAAAAAAAATGTGAATGAACCTGTGAAGGCACATAAGTCAAAAGTGTGAATAAATGTAATCTCAAACCACAGAGAGCAATAGACAATTTGAATTCAAATCAAGTCTCAAATTTATACCAACATGTATTACTGTAACAGTATCCGGTGTTCGATGTTGGAAACATGAGCACAATGTTAATATGATAACACAATAACACAAGTAACCTGTCAATTGTGTGCCAGTATGTATCGTCATGAGGGTGTCAGGTGTATAATGTTGGAAACATAGGAGAATGTCGTTATAATAACACTTCCAGGGTCTAAGATGTGACACATTGATGAAATGGGTGGAACACTGAGATGGATATCATTTACCTGATATTAAGCCATTAGTGACTCAAAAAGGTTAATGTGTGTGTCAGTATTAATTTAGCAGGTATCCAATTGATCTGCCTAGCGTGTTTAAGATATATATGTCTGAAAGGTGCCACAGAGGAATCCTTGAGCTCATTGGGGTAAACAGTGTCCCATATGTGTGTGTATGCACATGTGTACAAAGGAGGAAACCTCAAAATGGCATTGAAATTCCATTCTATCATTTAAGCCATGAGGTTGAAAAGGGTCCAATGATTTTATCCAATAATTTTCATGTTGCAGGAGGTAAGTATGAATGTCCCGTCCTTTCTTTTCTATCACTTCCAGTATTTGAAACCTGAGTTGGCTGATGCTGTGTCCAGAATCCAGAAAGTGACATTCTACTGTGGATTTAAGGTTCTTTGTACGTATATTGCTCTTATGTTAGTTTACTCTGGTTTTACTTTTACGCTCAATAATGCAGACGTATGGTTTTCCGCATTGATATTTAAGTAAAGTACGTTGGTAGTATCACAGGTTGCCGTGACCTTTAATTTAATCTTTGTACCTTTCCTAGGATGGGTCATTACAGGTTCTTGTATGATGTTATGGCAATTGTGGCAAGGGAGCGTTCCTTTGAATTCACAGGTAGTCACATGTCATTCAAGTGAGGGTTTTAATATTTCACCCAAGTGTTTGCTTTGTGTGTAGGAAAAAATAGGGCTTTCTTTGAAAAGTTGTTTGAAGTCTGGTTCAAGCCTGAGGATAGAATAATGTCGTTTGATGATACATGTATACGCCTCACTCATAGTGGAGAATTTGGACACAACCACCATTCTGTTAGAACTGGGTTTTGGTTTGGGAGTGAGTAGGTCATTTCGGGATGTAGTTAAACACCGGGACCTAGCTTGTTCAATGAAGGTATCTGGAAACCCTTGTGTTTTGAACCTAGTCAACATTTCAACCACCCACATGTGTGAAGTTTCAGGGTTGGATACAATTCTTTTGACTCGTAGTGCCTGTGAATATAGAAGATGAGATCTCAAAGTTAGTTGATGAAAACCATCAAAATGAAGAGAGTTATTACGGTCAGTTTTCTATATCGGTTTCCAGCCCAAGTGGTCTTCTGATAACTTTGGCATCCAGAAAAGTGATGGTTTGTTCAATATCTTCGTGTGTGAATTGGATTCTGTCAATATTGTTTAAATCTGAGAACTTTCATTAGATCTTGACAAGTGCCATTCCATATGATGAATATATCTACGTACCGAACAAACAATTTATATGTCGCATCCATTGAGGAGAAGCCAGTATGTCCTGCTCAAATTTATTCATAAACAGGTTATCGTATGTAGGCGCTGCACAATTCCCCATGGCGGTGCCGGTCAGTTGTAGATACCAATTGTATTTCTACGTAAAATAGCTATGGTAGAGAGTGAAGTGGAGAAGCTCCATTAAAAATTGTTGTAAGTCTTTATCCATGTGACTTCCCAATAGTGTTTTCGATGGCTTCCATACCCAAGTGATGAGGAATCGACATGTATAAAGACATTACGTCAATCGTACATAGAAGTATGGTATCCTCTTTGGTGAATGAAACGTCCTTAATTTTGGTTAAAAACTCAGTGGTATCCCTGATGTATTTTATTTTGGTGACATGAGGTTGAAGGTGCTCGTCAAGAAACTTCCCTTTCCCTTTAGGCCCAAGCATGCTTCCTTTGGTTGATACAATGGGTCAAAAAGGTGGATTATTTAAGACTTTATGGATTTTTGGTAACATGTAGATGGAGGGACTCCTCGGATTGGAACATGTAAGCAGTGCTGTAATGACATCCGGGATCGAGGCCTTGTGTAGCAATGTCTGTTAAGAACATGGCATCAGGTATGTGCTCAAACACAAAATGATGAGTCTCGTTGATGGTGTGGTAGCAAACTGACAATGATACAGAAAAAAAGCAGCTTTGTTTCTGCCTCCTTACATGGCAAGGAAGTCACTCTACTCCCTGCAACCGGAGTACCAGCTACATTACCCGTGGTACGTTGCAGGCCAATGCCATGCGTACTGAGGGAGAAGTTGCAAGATGCACATTATTGTGTGTCTGTTTACGGCGGACAAATGTCTAAACATCTGGGGCACAATACACTTAGTTTTTCCACTAAATAGACTTTTAAATACATGTTGGGACGGGCAGTGTCCCTTGCTCTGTTTGGACGCAACAGGCACAGACAGGCTTGCCTTAGTGGTGCCAGCGGCATGCCTGCTGAGCATGTCTGGTCCTGGGCCATAGTTAAATTGAGATATGGGTATAGAGCAGTGAGCAACTAGCCCACTAACTGGGCAACAAAAATGTCTTGATAATAGCTGCCTATGCAATATGTATTTAATTAAAGCAGTCTAACCAGCGTCAGACTGGAGCACTTGACCATGTGCAAATATTTCAGGAAAACTTCTTTTTAAAAACACAATCTCGCTTCCCCCACAAACATGGCATTATTTAAAAACTGTAAAAACATTTTCTAGTATGCAGTTCTCCTGGGGCATCGATGCTCTAATAGACCTCCTACCTGGCACTGCGCGTCCACTCCTGCGCCATATTTGAATAGATTTCGAACCATTTTGAACGTTCCAATTTTGACAACTTTTGCAATTTCCAGAACAGTGCTTGCTTACTGTTTAGTCAATTCATGTCTCCAACATAATCATCTTTTGTTTTATATGGCACCCTAAGCCTCCTTCCCTAAACATCAAAATCGTAGTTTTTTGCCTCCCTGCTGCCTCTTCCATTTCCGGAAGTAAATGACACAGCTGCTGCTCCTGTTCAGTTGTTCCCTCTCCGAGCACCTAAACAGCACTGGCTCCCACTCTGATATACCGCCATAGCTTCTCCATATGAGGCGAGTGAAACTGACCATCCCTTGCGCCCTCCGAACCGTGTGCTGCTACACTCACCTCATGGTTACTGGTTGTTCGCTGCTGGAGGCCTGTTGGCCTTATTCTGTTCTGGCAACCACTAGCACTTGCCAACTGGCTCCAGCTTGCCAGGGGTGCACTGTGACTACTGTGTGTTACTGCACTCAAATTGCCTCTCCTCCAAGTTCAAGAAAAGAGCACCTCACTCCAACTGGAGACCCTTTCTTTTATTGGCCATTGTACTCCTACTCCAAGGAAAGGACTGGCACTGTTGGAGTACTCAAAAGTTGTTTATTCAAGAACAAACAAGAAACCAATGTATTTCAGCTTGTCACCTGGTTAGGCTATGCAGGACTATGTACTGCCAATAACGAGAGGATTGACGTTTCTTTCCTGGCTTCTTTATTTAGAATTTAGCAGTTAACCACCAATAACTTCCAGAGGGTCCGACTCTCCTACAGAGGTCCCAGTTCCGATGGTTAGCCGTCCGGTGTGGTTCCCTTCTCTCAGGTTCGGGGTTGTAGGCCGTGTGGATGGGTGGTCTTCTTCGGTTCTTACTAGACGTCTGCGGGCGTCTTCTCTCAAGGGCTGGCTGCCTCCACGGTGATCTCCCCACATGAAAGGGAACGAAAGGGAAAGCGTGTCAGGGTAGGATATCTCGGGGTGCTACAGAGGGGTCCCAGGGTAGTGAGTGAAGGAGGGGGGTATCACCCTTTGTGTTCTTGTGACAAAGCGTTACTCAAACTTAACACTGGTGCAACGGGTGACGTGCTCGGGGGAAGGCGAGTACACCGGCGCTAGCGCTTGGCTTTTGCACCCCACACAGGCCTCACAACCCAACCCGCTACGCGGCTCCGTACCTGCGAGAGCCACACCTCTCCTGAGGTGTGGCTGGGCGAATCGCCGGAACAGTGGCCTCCAGGCTCTCCTTCCTCCGGCTGTACTCCGCGGGTTCGGGCCGTTGTACGAACTTCTCTGCTTCGCTTCCTCTGTCCACGCTCACTGCTCTCTCCGTCTCTTCCGGGTTTCCCGACACTCCGTGGGCGTCTTCCCTTTTTCTGCTGACGTCCTGCTCATTGATTGGCTCCACTTCCTCGTCAGTATTTGAGGGGGCGTTATCGTCATAGGGCCGATACCAGTTAAAGGAGACGCCGCTCCCGGTATCTTCCTCCGTTCTCCAGTCATATCCTTCCTTGCTATGCGGACCTGCCTGGGAAAGGGAAGACAGTTCAATATGATCAGTGGTGGGTATCCACCAGTCTATGGGGCCCGTTTCAGTCTGGAGGGCCGGTCGTTGGTTCCCGTGGGGCTCCCGGTTACACACCTCCCCCCTATGCTGCTCCCGTTCGGGGAGAGGCATGACACGGGACAGATAATCCGCATTGCCCTTGGAACTGCCCTTGCGATGTTTGATTTTAAAACTGTACGGCTGTATTCTTGGATTGTTCCCCATGTTGCGATACATCCAAGTCAAGGGTTCATGGTCTGTGTAGAGGGTGAACGTAGTACCATCTAAGTAGTATCGTAGTTTGTCCACTGCCCATTTGATTGCCAGGCACTCCTTCTCGATTGTGGAATAACGAGCCTCACGGGTAAACACCTTCCTGCTGATGAATAAGATTGGGTGTTCCGCTCCCTCGGGGGACAATTAAGAGAGGACCGCTCCTATCCCCCTGTCAGAAGCGTCGGTTTGCAAAATGAATGGGAGTGCAAAGTTAGGTGATACCAACACTGGAGCGGAGGTGATGATGTCTTTTAGTGTTTGGAATGCCTCTATTGCTGCTTTGGAGGGGCTGGGTAATGACGTGCCTGACTTCCATTTCTTCAGGAGATCGGTTAAGGGTGCCGCCACGTCTGAAAATTGGGGAATGAATCGCCTATAGTACCCCACGAGTCCGAGGAAGGCTCGGATCTCTTTCGGAGTAGTGGGGATTTGAGTGTTCCTAATGGCTTTCACCTTTTCCTCCTGCGGTTCAATCACCCCATGGCCGAGTATGTATCCCAGGTATTTCACCCTGTCAAACCCTACTTTGGACTTGCGGGAATTAACATGCAGTCCTGCTTCTGCGAGGCACCCTAGGATTTGTCTTAGGTCATGTAGGTGTTGTTCCCATGAGCTGCTATAAATCACTATGTCATCTAGATAAGCGGCCACACATGCCTGATGGTTTAGTAGTACTGTGTTCATGAGCCTTTGGAACGTTGCTGGTGCTCCGTGCAGGCCAAAGGGCAGCACAGTGAACTCGTATAGGCCGTCTGGTGTGACGAAGGCGGTTTTTTTCCGATCCTTTTCCCGCAGTGGAACCTGCCAGTATCCTTTTGTTAGGTCAAGGGTACTGATAAATCGGGCGTCCCCTAACCGTTCAATCAGGTCGTCGACCCGGGGAATGGGATAGGTGTCAAAGGTGGATATGTTGTTTAGGGCGCGAAAATCCATACAAAACCTCGAGGAGCCATCCGGTTTGGGTACCAGGACAATGGGAGAACACCAATCGCTCTTTGACTCCCTTATAACTCCCATTAGCATGTCCAGTACCTCTTTCCGGATGGCATCTCGTCTGGCAGCAGGGACGCGATAAGGCCGCTGTTTCACTGTTTTTCCCGGTTCTGTCTCTATGGCGTGTTCTGCCAGGGAGGTCTTGCCGGGAATGTCTGAGAAAGTGGACGCGAATTCCCTGAATACTGTTTCTAGCTCACTCTTTTGTTTACCGGTCAAGGCGGGATTAACCACTAGGTGTTGCCTTGTTGACGCTTCCTCAGTGATAGAGGAGGTGAAACGAATGGAGGGGGGGGGGGGGGGGGGGTGGTCCAATCCATTTCTTTAGAAGGTTAATGTGAAAACACTGTGTTTTCCTCTTGTTTATTTGTAGGCGGTAAGTGGTTCGCCCAATTGTTTCAATGACATGAAAAGGACCTGACCACTCGGTTTTGGATTTGCCTATGGTGGAGGGTAGTTTTACCAAGGCCCAGTCCCCCGGACTTAGATATCGCCATTTTTTTCCCTTATCATAGAACGTCTTCTGCTTCCTTTGTTTTTTTTCTAGGTTCGAGTATGCTAGGTCCCTGAGTTTCCCTAATTTTGCGCGTAGATTAAGAGTGTATTCGAGGAAGTGGGAGGATTCCTCCTTCTCCTGTCTTTCCCATGCTTCTTTTGTCATCTCCAAGAGTGACCTGGGCTGTCTTCCGTATAGCATCTGGAAGGAGGAACAACCCAGGCTACTCTGGACCTGACTCCGGAGGACATAGAGAGCTAAAGGTAGCAGGCGGTCCCACTCCCTTCCTTCGACTGTTAACATTTTCCGTAACATGCGTTTTAGGGACTCGTTGTATCTCTCCACTAACCCGTCCGTCTGCGGGTGATACACGGAGGTCTTTAGGTGTTTGATGTTAAGTGTCTTGCACACTTCTTTCATTAATTTGGAAATGAATGGGGAGCCTTGATCCGTTAGGATCTCTTTGGGAAAACCCACTCGCGAAAATAGTTCAATTAAACAGGTAGCTATGGCTGGGGCGTTCGGTGCCCTCAAGGGAAAAGCTTCAGGGTATCTTGTGGAATAGTCCACGACAACTAGGGCATATACATGCCCCTTCTTTGTTCGGGGAAGGGGTCCTATCAAGTCCATCCCAATATGGGTGAACGGGACCCCTATTATGGGTAGTGGTTGCAATGGTACAGCTGGGGGTTTGTGCGTGCTGTCGATGACAGGTTTCGCACTGTTGACAATAGTTTCGCAGATCCTGATATACCCCTGGCCAATAGAAGTGTCTTAGGACTGCCTGTGTTGCTTTCTCAGCCCCCTGATGTCCAGCCATTAGGTGGGAATGGGCATAGAACAGTATCTGATCGCGGAACTCACGGGGGACTAACAGTTGGGGTTCGGAGTTCTGGTCCTTGATTCGGTACAGCAGCCCGTCCTTGACTAAGAAGTACGGGGGAAGTGGAGGAGTCTGGTGGATGGAGATCCCAGCATCCCACGCATTTTTAAGGGTGTTATCGTTCTCCTGGGAAAACCTGAAACTTTTATCTATTACCCAAGGGTCTGAATTGGCCAGGGCCGATGCGACTGGTGCCCTTATTCGTGACTGAGGCGGGGTCAGCCTGGTGTGGTGTTTCGTTATGCTATGGAATAACGTCAGGAATTGGGTGTTGTCGGTTCCTATGATTAGCTCTTCAGGTAGATTACCCATGACCCCCACCCGGAGCGTACAAGGGGTCCCTCCCTCTACGCTTATGGTCACTGTGGCTACCGGGTAGGTTTTGACGTCCCCATGTACGCATCGGATGTGTACCACCGCCCCGGGGATGATGTCTTGGGGTTGTACTAAGTCCCTCAGGACGACTGACTGCTTACAACCAGAGTCCAACAACGCTTTTATGTGATGTCCGTTGATACTAGCGCTTACGTAAAAGGCTGGTCCCATCTCGGCGGTGTAAAGTACGGCTTTTGGTGCGTATCCGATGTCCATGGGTTCCTCTACTGGCTTGTTCTGGGGGTATGCTCTTGCGATATGGCCCCAACCCCCACAATCAAAACATTGTGGACCCTTGGGGTGAAAGGCTTCTGTTGGCTTAGGTCTGCTCCTGGGAGGTTCCAGGGGCCGACGGCTGACAGGTCTAACGAATTTCCCAGGCAGTGGTCGATACCCCTTCTCTGACTCTCCTGTGCCTGTTTTCGGTTGTGATCTGGCGAATGTGGCGGCCATCTCCATGGCCTCCTTCGTGCTCAAATTTGCATGTTGACGCAACCATCTTTGAGTGGGGTATGGTAGATCGTCTAAGAATTGTTCAAGATATATTTTGTCCAAGATCTCCTCTTTGGAGCACTCTTCTGGTTTGAGCCACTTGTCGGCCGCGAACTTCAAGCGATAAAACAACGTCTTGGGGTTTTCCCCTGGCTGTCCTTTGTCCCTTCGAAAGCGTAGCCGGTAGGCCTCCTCATCTAACCCAAGGTGATCCAAGATGATTTTCTTTATTTCGCCGTAGGGTGTCGTACCGGTTGGGTTGGCGACTTGATACGCCGCCTGGGCTTTCCCCGTTAGCAAAGGGGCGAGAAAGAACGGCCATTTCTCCGGGGGCCAGCTGCAGGCTCTTGCCGCCCGTTCAAAGTTGGTAAGGTAGGCGTCCGGGTCGTCCCCTTGTACGAATTTCTGTAGAGCCACCCCTGCCGGACCATGGTGGGAGGAGCGTGGCACGGGATGGGGACCGGCCGCTTGCTCTGCCGCAATTTTGTGTAGCCCCTCTAACTGTGCGGACATGGAATTTGAAAAGTCCTCGCGGTCTGCCTGGGCCGACGTGAGCTGCCTTTCCAGGGCCCATCCCAGCTTGCCCTGTGCCTGCACTATGTGCTGAATGAGGGCATCCATTTTTGTCAATGGAGCAGTTTCCCGGGTTTCGGCACCAATTTGTCACCTGGTTAGGCTATGCAGGACTATGTACTGCCAATAACGAGAGGATTGACGTTTCTTTCCTGGTTTCTTTATTTAGAATTTAGCAGTTAACCACCAATAACTTCCAGAGGGTCCGACTCTCCTACAGAGGTCCCAGTTCCGATGGTTAGCCGTCCGGTGTGGTTCCCTTCTCTCAGGTTCGGGGTTGTAGGCCGTGTGGATGGGTGGTCTTCTTCGGTTCTTCCTAGACGTCTGCGGGTGTCTTCTCTCAAGGGCTGGCTGCCTCCACGGTGATCTCCCCACATGAAAGGGAACGAAAGGGAAAGAGTGTCAGGGTAGGATATCTCGGGGTGCTACAGAGGGGTCCCAGGGTAGTGAGTGAAGGAGGGGGGTATCACCCTTTGTGTTCGTGTGACAAAGCGTTACTCAAACTTAACACTGGTGCAACGGGTGACGTGCTCGGGGGAAGGGGAGTACACCGGCGCTAGCGCCTGGCTTTTGCACCCCACACAGGCCTCACAACCCAACCCGCTACGCAGCTCCGTACCTGCGAGAGCCACACCTCCCCTGAGGTGTGGCTGGGTGAATCACCGGAACGGTGGCCTCCAGGCTCTCCTTCCTCCGGCTGTACTCCGCGGGTTCGGGCCGTTGTACGAACTTCTCTGCTTCGCTTCCTCTGTCCACGCTCACTGCTCTCTCCGTCTCTTCCGGGTTTCCCGACACTCCGTGGGCGTCTTCCCTTTTTCTGCTGACGTCCTGCTCGTTGATTGGCTCCACTTCCTCGTCAGTATTTGAGGGGGTGTTATCGTCACAGGGCCGATACCAGTTAAAGGAGACGCCGCTCCCGGTATCTTCCTCCGTTCTCCAGTCATATCCTTCCTTGCTATGCGGACCTGCCTGGGAAAGGGAAGACAGTTCAATATGATCAGTGGTGGGTATCCACCAGTCTATGGGGCCCGTTTCAGTCTAGAGGGCCGGTTGTTGGTTCCCGTGGGGCTCCCGGTTACACAGCTGTACACCTTTTTCAGCGTCAGTGTGTCCAGCCTGAGTCTATGCTTTAGATAGACTATTTACATCATTTCATTTACTGATGCAAACAATGACAATCAAAGACTGACTTTATGTACATTTGCAGACAAGTTATCAAGTTGACACTTCATGCAATATATACATTGTCCCTCAAAAGAGTTGTAGGGCCCCATGTGGGCCAATGTTCGCAGTACACATTCTAAATCCGACACTAATGTTGGACCCTCAATTGCAGGGCTGGACTGGAAACCCAAAGCAGCCTTGGCAATTTTGTCGGACCGGGCCCCTCCCCTGGGAGAAAAGTGGTGGAAGGTGAAGCACTGCTGCATAACGAAAGCATTAACCAAACCGGTGGCCAACACTGCTGCTTTTGCTACTGGGGTCTATATTGCAGCATTCCTGCAAAACTGGCCCCCACCCTTCCAGCCTCCCAGGAATATGCTCGATGCCCGCTACGCCCAGTCCAGCCCTGCTCAATTGGATTTGGTGCCAAATCTTAAACATGTATTGCAAACATCATGGGAGCCTCCTGTCCATTATACATACTACATCTGTGTCTTATTATTCACCACTATTCTAACACCTTGAAAGGGGAGATGCCAGGAAGTGTTAGCCAACAGCTAATCAGATTGTTATTGGCCACATATTGCCAACATCAAGGGAGCCCCATAACCATTGTTTATACAGTTATATGCTACATTATTCATATCAGTACTGACGCCCTGAATGGGCAAATAATGGCAACCAAATAGTCGGTCAATTGATTATTTATCAAATTCCATTGGTATATATCTTATATTGCTGTTGGCCAGGGTAGTGGTATTACACCCTGGATTGGCTTAGGATATCTCCCAAATTAACATGCCTTCCTAAGTTTAACAAGTGTTGTGTATGTTTGTTGGGGGTATCATTTACAAGACCATTTGTAATCCATAAATTGTATAATTAAAATTCAGATATGAACTGAAATAAATCACATTTAAAAAACGGTTGGAGGGCTGGTGCAGCCCTACAAATAAAGATGTAGCTTGGGGCACCAGTATTCAGCTACCAGGTTACCCCAGTATTCAACTTAAAGACATTGTTTTGGTTCATATGTTTGTTAATCGCCTAGATGTTATGTCAATTGCTCATCGCTGTTAAGCCCTAAGGGTAGCTTAGTTTGGAGGTCTAAAATATAGCTCGATTCTAGTCCTAACTTAGAGACCCTATCTCCTCTCCATTCTCCTTGAGGTATATGATTGAGACAGAAGAACTTCGAAGACTATCACAAGATTGACAGGAACTAGTTGAAGTGTCTTGCCACAGGATAAAATGGGTCCCTATAAGTGATGGAACTAAAAAATATTCTAACACATGTATGTTGGTGGGATATGTATACCGTGCTTCCAATTATGGGTGGGCGACAATTTCCGTTCCGCTCGCGGAAATTGCGACAATTCGACATTTTCGCATTCCGCACGGAACGCGAAAATGTCGAATTGTCGCAATTTCCGCGAGGGAACGGAAATTTTCGCCTTGAGTCCTTCCTTTCCTGTCACAAAAATTAAACCTCAACAGGAAGCACTTACAGATATAAATAAAGCAGTGGCCCGAGTTGAAGCTCAAATTCAGTAACGCATTAATCAGCACAAAACATTCGGGTGCTAGGTCGAGGCTGGGCAGGTGTGCTTTTCTCCCCATATCTACCTTCAAAAATTAGCTGTGATCTTTGGTGGAGCTCTGTGCAGCCATAACTTTCTCGAGCGCAATCCCCTTGTTGTTCCTGACACCAGGAGGTTCTGTCTCCTCGTCTGCTGCTCTGATCGGTCTCTGGCCCTTTATAAACCAGAGGTATGTGAACTACATGGAAGCCCCGCCCCACACACCAGCAGTGTGCAACGTCTTCCCGCCCTTTCCCCCACTATGATGGACAGCTGACTCGAGGGCCCCTAGGGCCGTCAGCGCCGTGGCAAAGTTACAGACACACATTGCCACTGGAGACAACTCTTCTGGCCCTTTACGCAGCTGTAGTGTAGGAAAAGCACTATACATTTACCCAACGAGGTAGCGCTTACTGATTATGACCCAATGCATTTCGAGCTCTATAGCCCTTCGTCAGGGGTAACTGTAATAATAAAACATACGATTTTTGTTAAATTCCCATAGAAACTGCCCTTACCACCCCATTCTCAAACGTGATATTAAAATAATTGACAAATTTCAACCTTATGCAATTGTGAAAACAATCCTACACTAAATGAAGGTGAAACCACTAGCCTTCTCCGAACATAAATACCCTTCCTGAATAAAGTGTTATATAAACCATGACTAATTCCGACCGAAGACATTTGTTTGTTATGTTATTCTGATTTATAGAGCGCGGCTAATACCAGAGGGTGTCCTGGCGCTGTAGTACACAAGACAATTCTGATTCGTGGCAACGGCTAGGGTATTAACCCCTTCGGTGCTCATGACGGAACGGTTCCGTCATGAGCCACGGTTGAGCTGTGCTCATGACGGAACCGTTCCGTCATGACCACGCCCGCGCAAGATTCCGTCAGCACAGCGGCGGAATCTGCGCAGCATGGAAGGGGTTAAGATGTAAAAAGGCTGGTCTTGAGCGCCTTTCTGAATTCTAAGTGGTTGGTTATGTGTCTCAGGTGAGGCGGCAGTGCATTCCAGGCCTTGGTAGCTTTTGCCTGGAAGCTGCATCCTCCCCAATTGGCTTTGTTTACTTTGGGAACTGCTACTAATTTGGCCTTAGAAGACCGCAGAGTTCTTCCAGGGGAGTACCATTGGAAGAGCCTAATTAGGTGGAGGGTCCATTATTATGCAGGGCTCTGTGTGTCATGCACAGCGCTTTGAACAGAATTCGCTTGTTTATTGGAAGCCAATGTAGTTTTTTTATCTCAACCGAGATCGAGGCATATTTCGGAATGCCTGATATCAATCTTGCCGCTGCATTTTGCGATAGCTGCAATTTTTTCTGTAGTCCTTCCTGAATAGTAAGATAAAGACTATTACAATAGTCGAGTCTGGATAGGGCAAGGGCGGAAATAACCTTCCTATGTGATTCTTTGGGGAGCAGTGGCAGAATCTTCCTGCAAGATCTAAGGAAAAAAGAGGTAGAAGAGATAACTGAGTTAACTTGGTCCTTAAACAGCAGTTTATCATCGATGACAATGCCCAGATTCTTAACTTTCCTACAGGGAGTGGGTAGTGGACCCAATGAGTCTGGCCACCAAGTAGATGTCCAGAAACTAGGATCATTTCCGAACAAAACCACCTCTGTTTTGTTGGAATTCAACTTGAGGCAGTTTTGAGACATCCATCTGCCTACTGCTGACATACACTCCCTAAAGTCTTCTGCTACATTGGTGAGGGCAGCAGGTAGGATTGATACCACAATCTGGGTATCGTCTGCGTAGGATGTAAGGTTGAATCCAAAGGATTCTACCAATGATGCAAGATGTTTAACGTACACATTAAATAGTGTGGGACTGATGGAGGATCCCTGTGGCACCCCGCATGGAAGGGAGAAGGCCTTAGCAGTAAAGTCTCCCAGCGAGACCGCCTGTATTCTGTCTGCTAGGAAAGACTTAATAAGACTCCATGCTTTGTCTTTGACGCCAATTTCTTGTAGCTGGTCCATCAATAAACCATGATGGACCGTGTCAAAGGCTGCAGACAGATCCAACATGATCATAACAGCCTTTCCACCCTGATCTAAAGTAGCTCTAATTTCTTCGGTGGATTTGACTAGCGCCGATTCGGTGCTATGTCCTGATCTAAATCCATACTGCGTGGGGTCTAGTAGCTTGGCCTCTTCCAAGAATCTGCTAAGTTCTATGTTCATGAGGTTTTCAATTTATTTGGCAGGGAGGGGAAGCCTAGAAATAGGTCTGAAGTTATTTGGGTCCTGGGGATCTAGCTGGTTTTTTTTTAGTAGCGGAAGGATGGATGCTGTTTTCCAAGTCCTGGGAAAGAAACCCTTGACAAACATGGAATTGAAGCTAGATGAGAGGGTTTCCGTGACTGGTTCAGGAGCTAACTTAAGTACTGATAGGGGGCAGGGATCCATCGGGGAGCCTGATCTAGTCGAATCTAAGAGTTTAAGAACCTCAACAGAGGAGGTAGGTGAAAACATCTTTAGCGTCCTAGAGTTGTTGGGAGAGTTGTGTGACTTAGCCAATGTCTCAATTATATCAGGGTCGGCAGAGTGGGTAAAAGCAGAGTAGATATGGTCGACTTGTCCGAAGAAAAAGTTTGCTATTTTGTCGCACAATTCTTGGCTGGATTCTATCGGGGGGGATAGTGGGGTCAGCGAGGGTTTTAACCATTTTGAACAGTTCCTTAGATGAATTTCCAGCTTCTATGATTTTAGCGGCGAAAAATTCTTGTTTGGTTTTAAGAAGCTGTTGTTTATACTGGGATTAACAGATCTTATAGCATTTTTTATCCTGAGAAACATAATTAATACGCCATAACCTTTCCAAACGTTTACAGTTGCGTTTAAGTTCTCTAAGGTCTTGCGAGTACCATGGAGCGGAAGGTCGGACTCTAAAATTGTGGTGTGTTTTCCTGGGAACCAATTCCGTGCATGCTGAATCCAACCACTTGGAATAATTGAAGGCTGCGACTTCCATATCTTCAGGAATAATGGGGAGAGATTTTTTCAGATGATTATTAAGGTCGTCGGCATTAATTTTTTTCCAAGAACGATACTCTGTTTGGTTGGCCGAGGTTTTTGTTGTATTGTGCATTGAGGGTGAGATCAGGAAAGTGATGGCTTTGTGATCCGGCCACGTCACTGGTAGTATTTCACTAAAAGTAACATGTGTTATTAGTGAAAATGCCATCCAATGTATGGCCAGCTTTATGAGTGGGTCCAATGACTCGTTGAGTTAAGTCAATAATCTTGAATAAATCAATGAGTTTGTTAGTGTCTGGGTCCTCTACAGCTTCTAGATGGAAGTTAAAGTCTCCTAGGATCGAGTAAGAACTTGATCCTAGTTCGTTTTCCATCCAGGGGCTTGCTTGTGCTAGGAACCCTGCTTTGGGACCATGCGGTCTATATAGTAGGGTACCTTTAAACGTGTACCGATGGGAAAGGCGAAAGCAAAAGTCCAATGCCTCACAGTCGGATTTAGTAGAGTCATTAAAGGTGGCTTTGATGGACTTGTGATAGATTATGGCTAATCCACCCCCTTTTTTAGTAATTCTGTTCTGAGTATAGCAAATGTAACCAGGGGGTGTAGCTTTAACGATATCCGGGCCAGAGGCTTCATCTGTCCATGCCTCTGTTATGAAGGCTATTTTAGTTCCTTCATTTTCAATGAGGTGAGCTAGTTCCGTGCTATGTTTTACTAGTGATCTAGCGTTGAGTAGCAGACATTATATATCATTACTTATTCCTGCTCTCATTGTGTGTTTTCTGTTATTGGCTATCTTGTATCCGAGTAGCTGAATCGCTATTCCACAGTTAGTGCAATTTGCCCTACTGGGGCCAGGTGAAACATCCGGAAAGATGCATTTGTGCTTACAATTAAACTTTGCGGCATTGAGCATATGCAGAGACTCCCTAGAGTATATCTGGCGCCCCGTGGAATCCATGGAGAACTGGCCTGGGGTACTGGCGCAGGGCGCGGGCAGAGTGCGGACCTGCGCAGACTGGCTTGCCTCAGGTGCGCCTTCGGCGCATCCGCTGAGCGCATCCGCGCTGGCATCGGCTTTAAATGTCATTCCGTGGAAACCTAGAGCGCCGACCCCAGTACAAGTAAGATGGCGGCTCGCTCTCGTTTCACTAAATAAAGTACAGGTAGGGGGAGCGATGTGCAAATAAGCAAAAACCAAAGGTTTTAAAAGTGCAAATTCACAGTCACAGCTTATGTGTTAAAATTGTTAAAAACAACGTTTAAAAGTTTTCCAAATACCTCGCTGACAGCGCGCCTTCTTTCACAGCCGGCTCAAGCCTCAGGTGTCTTCAAGGTGTGAACAATCATGCAGAAAAAATAGTGAACAAGCAATAAAAAAAAGCCTCTTTAAGCAAGAATACCCATCGTGAATCAAATGCTGTGAAAACCCCCACCATGGTCATCACTCACTTATACCTACAAACAAAACTTTCACCCCATGCCCAGCAACAAAACCCTATACATCACTACCTTCCAAGCCTTAACTGGCAACACAATTGCCTCCTCTACACACTCTATAGGCTCCAACCACCTTTGTCGCTGCTTCTTCACCATAGCATTCCCTTCTTTAACCCCTTCGCTGCGGCGCGAATTCCGACATGGCGCTGGGGGGGGTGCGGGGTGAGCGCGGCGCCGCCATGCTCGTGACGGAACCACGCCGTCATGAGTCACGGGCGAGCTGTGCTCATGACGGCGTGGTTTCGTCACGACTCCGCCCACTCTCTATTTCGCCCGCACAGGCGGGGAATCAGTGCCGCATGGGCGGAGCGGCCGCAGCATGACGGAACCATGCCGTCATGAGCACACGCCGCCCTTGGCTCATGACGGCGTGGTTCCGTCATGCGCACGCAAGGGGTTAATCCCACTAATGAAGATCAGTATTTGAACTCTCTCAGACGTGTGGCCCTGACCCGATGCCGGTTCAATCCTAGGACCCTTAAAGAAATATATCCCCCCTCAACTCGGCCTGAATGTTAAGCTTCCTCTTAAAATGAAATAACAAAAATGCTGACTACCACCCACTGTAAACAAGATGTGATGAAAAACATTATATATGCAGTCACATGTTCAAACAGTGGCAGTGACATATTGCACACAAAAATACTATAATAAGTGAAAAAATTGCTTTAAATGTCCATCGTGAAATATATTTTAGTTCCTTAGGTACAGTTCATCCTTACCCACAGACTCCCTTCTGAATGCTCAATGTATTCCTGCTGCCTTGGAGGTGATGTTCAATTTATTTCCCATTTCTCTCCATTGTTTCATTTTATGCGTTAGGGTGCAACCTGTGGAAGGTACAGAATTTAAAGATCCATTATACAAGATGACAGAATGCACTTGTTTTTGTATAAGTCTTTTCACTGCTCCCAACTATGTTATGGCGTGCAGACTGGTGCCGTGGTCTGCCCCAAATGACACGGATGTATAATTCAAAGTAAGTGTGACACATGCCTTACGTGCCAGTCAGACACACAGCCTTGTCCTCACAATAAACCAGAATTCATCTTGTACTTCCATACAGGTCTTTGCCATGTCATCTGGCTTTGATGATAGTGACACCACTATTTTTGTATCATCTGCATAACAGATAGTGGTAAATCCATACGAGTGGATGACTTTGGCCAGTAGGGTAACATAGGCATTGAACAGGTTTGGTGATAACTAGGTTCCTTGGGGCACCCCACATGGCAGAGCATAAGACTGGGATTTATGTCCTCCCAACATTACAGTTTGCTCTCTGTTCGCTAGGAATGATCTAAGAATGTTCGATGCCCCACCTGTAATCCCCATTACGGTTAATCGTGGCATGAGTACTTTATGATCTACTGTATCAAACGCGACTGAGAGGTCTAGCAGAATGAGTATTGCTTTCTCTCCACCTTCTACTTGGATGCGGATCTCCTTACTGGCTGTGATTAATGCTGACTCTGTACAGTGTTGAGGCCGAAAGCTGTGTTGTGAGGAGTCAAATTTGTCATTTGACTCTAAGAAGCGTACCAGGTCTTCATTTAAGGCTTTTTCTAGGACTTTGGATGGGATCGGAAGACAGGTGATTGGCCGGTAATTTTTAACTTCCGTAATGTCTTGCAAGCGTTTTTCCAGAACAGGGCGTACTAGTTACTTTGTCCATATGTTTGGAAAAGACACTGAGTCGAGGATATTATTTAAGAGGGGTACGAGATGGCATGCAATAGTTTTAGGGACCATGTGATGTACCGATGCCGGACAAGGGTCCAATGGGGATCCAGATTTGGTTGATATGAGCCTCTCCACTCTTTCAAGCGTCAACAGATTAAACCTTTCTAGGCAATAATGTGTAATTTCAATATTATGCTCCAGGCACGCCTGATCATCTGGACCAGAATCATTTTGGTGTTTTGATAACTCTTCGTGTATGATATTTATTTTGTTATTAAATCTGCCAGTTTATTGTTGATATCCAAGTCTGGAATGAACGGTTTGCTCTCATCAAAGTTTGCTATGCGGTGACTGTTTTAAAAAGCTCTATAGCTGATTTTTTTAGTTGAGCTAATTTTCACGATGAAAAAATGTGAATTGCCTCCTTGTATTCTTCGATAATTCTTTTTTTTAAATGTTTTTTTCCTCAAAGGAATATTCGTTCCTCCACCGTCATTCCTGAGCCCAGCACTTCTTGTTAAGTTCCTTCAGCTCAACCGTGTTCCAAGAAGCTGATGATTGGTTCCTGCGATTTCGTATGTTTTTTTCTGGGGCGAGCTTGGTGACCACTGAATCAAACCAACATGCAAAATAGAGGGCTGCAGAGCCCGAATCGGTGTCAAGGCATGGAGTGTGGGAGTGTAATTCTATGTAAAATCGAGTAGTTATCTTTTTCCAAGGGCGTAATGTGACCCTACTCTCCATAATAGGTGTTTTGGGGATCTCTCCTGGAGTAGTTAACTCGAAAAACACTGCACTATGATCTGTCTATGCCAGGTGTAGGACTCTTTTAAAAGAGGTCTCAGGATTGTTGGTGAAAATGCCATCCAGGGTATGATTACCTGTGTGGGTAGGCCCAGTAACAATCTGGCTTAGGTTTAAACTTTCAAGATAGTCAATTAAGTTGCTGGAATCTCTAGTTCCCTTGAATTCCAGATGAAAATGTAGGTCATCTATTACTGTGAAGCTGGAAAACTCCATGCAGGATTCCAAGGTGGTCTGTACGGTGGAAATCTATTCCTAGGGCCAGGTGGTCGGTAGATTAGGCCCCATTAAAAGCTACCTTGTTGTTCAATTTAAGATAAAACATAATGGCTTCTTCCTTTGAGGGATGACTCCAAATGTGGCTTTAACGTGTTACTGTGGACAATAGCAATCCTGCCTCCCCATTGCCTTTCTCTGTCAGCTCAAAAGCGCTCATACCCTGATGATATTTAAATCTGGTTCAGAAGAACTATTGGTCCAGGTTTCTGTAGGAAAAATTAAGTCAGGGTTATACTGATCCATAAAGTCAGCAAATTAATTTGTGTTTGGGGTTTGACCTAATGTTTAGTAGCACACATGTAAGTACGGAATCCAATGGTTCATGATTGTGAACGAGTTGAGAGCTTATGACGCTAGCATGATGTTTTAAGGCATACTTATAATCGTTGTGGATGGCATAGTTACACGTGGGGCAACAAACATTTGGTGGTGTGCACCCGAGGATTCATCGTTGTGTATTTCCTTTTCTTACTTGTGTGTCCGATGTTCATTAAAGCTTCTCTTGTATAGGACCCTTTCATGATTTGAGCAGGGGTTCTGGCGCACAGCGCATTACAGCTGGTGACTGGCGCAGACTGGCTTGCCCTTGGCCTGCCGGCAGCGCATCTGCTGTGCTGTCACGTCAGCATGCACATTTATAGTGCCAGGCAGAAACGCTAGTGCGCTAACCAAAATGGCAGCCCTCTCGAATCGTGCAAGGATAAGGAAGGTCAGCAATCAAGTAAGTAAAGTCCGCTGAATACGCAATATTTTTAAAAATCCTGCGCCCCCCCCCATGCCCAAGTTGAAGCAGCGCTGCGCGGTCACTAGTACGCTAACAAAAATGGCGGCACTTCTCTAACTTGTAGGAACCAACCAGAAGTGCAAGGAAAAGGGTGGTCAGCAATCAAAGTAAAATCCTCAGAATACGTCATATTTTGAAAAATCCTGCAACACCTTCCCCCCCCCAAAAAAAGCTTTAACACAGTGCTGGTCCATGTAACTGCCTGTAGTGCTGGCCTGAAAATATAAAAATATTAGTCAGACAGAACCTCACAAAGTCCAGAAAGTTCTATTGTGACCATGGTATTTAAGAGATCTGCTGCATGGTAAATATGAAATGGCTTGTAAACCATTGTCATGGCCTATACTAGTGCGGGGACTAGTTATGTCCATAGTAATCATTAGAAAGTACTGATCTCATTACGTTGCAGAAAGTCTTTACTATCTTGTATATATGAAGATAGACTGCACAAAAGGAGAAAGGAAGTTGTCAATGTATATTGATGTTCTTCCAAGTAAACTTGATTGAGATGAATTTATCGCCCATCCTGAGGAATTGGTGGTATACGTGGATCTTTGGCAAATGGTAGAATGTTGGAGTCTGTGGGTGAACGCATCTCAGGTATTGGTATTCCTAGACCACCAACATTCCTCTATCATACCATTCCTTGAGCATATCCTGAAAGTCAACAATACTCTTATGGCACTCTTCTCTGGGAATAGGGAGGTCACATGATAGATCATTCAATTGCCTCAATCCTTCCTCATAATAGAAGTTCGTAGTGAGAAGGACAATGTTTCCCCCTTGAAAGAGGATTTGATCACGATTTGGTTATTTTTTCTCAGATTTTCCAACGCTGCCCATTGCTCTAGTGAAATATTGAACTACTACTTCTTCTTGTCTTTGAGTCTCAAAGGCATCAGGTCTTTACTGATAAGGTCATGAAAGATATCTATTGCATCAGTTGGGAGCTGTGGCATGCATGTCGATTTGGGTTTGAAATTGCTCTTTGCCCCCAAATTGTTCCATTCTACTTTGCTCTAATGATTCTGAGATGTCCTGTCCCCCCTCCTGTTGTAGAGGTAGCTCATTGGTAAGGCTCTCCAGAGTGACCAGAGCTTCTAGATCTGTTATAGTTAATATATCTGGAACTCTGTTGCTACTGGTATTTCTCCCTTTCCGGGTGTCGCATTTGTTTTTGAAAAATGTATGTAGCTTGAGCTTCCACATAAACTTAGATATCTAAGCATGTTTGTTTCTAGATGAGTCAATGAGCTGAGCAAACAGTCCCAGGTTCTAAACTGATTCCTTAGTTTTAGTCAAGACTTGTTCTTTTAAATTCACAATGGTCCGGTTCTCTGGGCCGATTTCCTCTTTCCTCCCCTTCTGCTTAGAGTTGCTCTTTGTGGGTCATTCCTTCTGCTGATTGTGTGTCCCGGTCTTATCTTCCTGATTCTTTTGGGTCCCTAGGATTGTTTCTTGGTGTCCGTTGCTATGGTTGTCCAATTAGACTGTATTCTTTGTTTAAAGGGCCATCAAGTTGACTGCGGTGACACCCAATTCCTCTCCTCCTGACTGTTCTGTGTTGGTTCCTAATTATGACTCGGAAGTGTCTTTGTTCAAAAAATGCTAGATTTTTTGTTTTTGAAAGCTCCCTTCTAGGTATGTTAAATTTCTTTGTGAATGTTGGAATGCTCCTAAATTCATAATCTTTGGTGTCTCTAATAAATTTGCTTAGTTTTCTTTGAAACTTTTCTCATGAGGTGAATCTTTTCTTAATTCCCTCCTTGAGTTCCTCCTGTCTGTTTTTATTCTTCGACTAACAACAAAATAGACAGACCCGATATAGGAATCTAGATACAAGGATGACTCCATGCCATGCACAGGAATAGGAAAACACACAGTAGGATTTGAAGAACCCTTGCCCACCAACCTGGTTGGTGGCATGCTTCATCATTTGGTTCCCAACTGGGCTGCCGAATGCAACCCAGCTGTGCTACGATGCCTAGGATCCTAGGATGCTTTTTTCCAGTCCAGGTAGGATCTGGCCTGGCAGTTCGGGCTGGACTGTGCCCATTGGGGCGCAGGGTCAAGACTGGTTTGCATATGGCTGGTTCTAAACTGGAATGGCATGGTGAGCAAAAAAACAATGGATTTAGTCCCAGATCTCTGTACTGGGGTGAATGTATGACATTGTTCTGCATTCTGTCCATTTAATGTTCTTTTTGCATTTGTCACCCCGAGTGGGACGTGTATGCCCAAACGTGGGTCCCATGCTCTCCGTGCCACTGGAGTCAAGCTATCCTGACTGACGAGGGTTAAAAGCCCAAAACCGGTCCTAGGATGCTTGTCTCCAGGGAGATCCTGACCTGGCAGTTAAGGCTGGACTGTTCCCATTGGGGTGCAGGGTCAAGACTGATTTGCATATGGCAAGGTCCAAACTGGAATGGCATGGTGAGCATAAAACGATTGATTTAGGCCCAGATCTCTGTACTGGGGTGAATGTATGGCCTTGTTCTGCATTCTGTCCTTCAATTGTTCTTTTTGAGATCTTATAGGATCAGATGAGTGTGCCTTTGCAGGGAACCTTTTTAAGGATGTATGGTAGCCTTACTTCAGTGATTGTTAAGTGAATTCCAAGGGATATGGTCATTCAGACTGTCTTTGTTGGTTGACAAGCAATAGACCCACTGTTACTCTTTTTCAAAGAGGCTGCTTTGAAGGTTAGAGAGGTTTTTGTCCAATTGCTCAATAATCACCCAGTGCAGGTCATTAGTTGCATGTCCAATCTCCAGATAGTGATCTGTCATCTTGGTGGTGTTCCGTTTGCATCTGATATTGCTTCGGTGTTCACAGATGCAAACTTTGATTGTCCAACTGGTAATTCCGACATAGCGGAGGCCACAAGGGCAGGTGATCGAATAGATCACATTGCAAGAATTGCAATTGGTATGTTTCATGATCTGCTACGTTGTTCCAGTTTTAATGTCTTTACTGGTTAAGTAAGATGACACACACTACAGTTCCCGCAAGGGAAATGTCTTGTAACTTTGGGTAAGCCCCATACGCTAAGAACAGTGCGGGTTGGATGTTCTTGAGTTTGCGGACGAGTTGTGACAAGGCTGTCCTTTAGACTCCGTGTTTTTCTATAGTAAAACATTGGTTTTTCCCATTCAAATTTGCCTGTCTCATGAATCCTCCAATGCTTTTTTATGGCTCTGGATACTTGATTAGAGATGGTGCTAAATGGAGTCACGCATGTAAGCGCTATTGGTGTGGACTTTCGTTGTCTCCTCCAGCAAACCTTCTCTGTTTTGGTTTGGCAGTCTGGATTACTTTCTCGGGATATCCACGTTCCTTTAGTTTTACAGAGAGAGAAGATGCTGGGTTTTTATAGTCGGAGATGATGCTGCAGTTCTTTCGTAGTCTGAGGTACTGGTCGAAAGTTAAGTTTTCACGTAAAGACCTTGGATGAAAGTGAATTTCTGGCTGTGGGTTTGAAGTGTGTTTTTGTTTTTAATTTGCCAAACTAGACAGTGATGTCTAGGTCCAGGAACCTGATGATTTTCTTGTCCATACTGTGAGTGAATTTTGAGTTTCGGTCACGCTCGTTAATCCAGGTCAGGAAGGAATGCAGACTCTCTTCCAAACCCTCCCAAATCAAGAAGATGTCGTCAATGTTTCTTTTGTAGAACTTGACTTTTTCTTTGAAAGGCATGTCTGGGTTAAGGATGTGCTTCTTTTCAAATTCAAAGAGGCAAAGGTACTGCCCATCGAGGTACCGTAGATCTGCAAAAAAAGGTCTCCCTTAAACTCAAAAAAGTTGTCCTTTAGTGCTAATTCTGCACACTTTAATACAAAGGACCTGGGGGTGTTATAGTCCCACACAATGGCCTCAAGTGATGCTTTCAAAACATCAAGTGTATCATCCTGAGGGAGATTGGTATATAAGCTCCCAATGTCGAGGCTGACCAGCAGAGAAGTGTCAGGATTGAAGGTGATGGAATCCAATTGTAGTAGTAGATCTTTGGTGCCCTTTAGGTAGGTGGATGTTGCTTGGACTATTGGCTGAAGGAAAAAGTCGCAGAAGCGAGAGAGTGATTTTAGTAGTTAGCCGATACCTGACACTATGGGTCGGCCAGGGAGGAGGATTCCTGTTTGTGTTCTCTTCTAAGCGTGTAGAAATATGGAATCCTTGCCTTTCCGAACTCTGCCTCATGTTTACTGATTTTACCCCCAGCTTCAACATCCTCTACTAGGACTTGGATTTTGGCTTTCAAGATCCCGCTGGGGTCATGTTCCAAGCGTCAATAGTTCTTCTGATCATTGAGTATGCATCTACATTCAGCTTAATAATCCTCTTTGTTTTGGAAGACTATCCCGCCCCCTTTGTCAGCCGGTTTAATGATGATGATGCTGTTGTTCCACAGGGTCTTGAGTGCATCAAATTCCTTGCTGCTCGTGTTTTTGAAGTGCTTCACTTCTGTTGTTTTTCGACTGCCTATTCGAATGTGATTAGTTCAACTGGTATCGTGCTGGGAGGGGGTGTGAATGTGGAGTTCAATCTCAAATTGGTGTCTCCTTTCTCTTCTGATTAGTCTCCTGGTGGACAGTTCTGAAAGAAAGCCTTCAGTTTGAGTTTTCAAAAACATTCTGCGAGTTCGCAGTGTAAATTTTGTCCAACCTTGCAGTGGGCACAAAGCTTAAACCCTTGTTTAGCAGGTTCTCTTCTGTTTGGGTAAGAGTATGGGAGGGAAGATTAGTCACTAGACTCGGTGGGACCTGGATCCAGCTTGCTGGTCTCTGGCTCTGCTCCATGTGTTGGCCCCCATATTCTGTTCCTCTTCCCAGTGAACTTGGTTTTGTCTTCTCCTGCCGCGTCCTCTTCTGCATGTACCTAAAAAAGTGAACCTGAGATTGCTGTTCAGCAATGGGTGTTGTGGCTGTGCGAAAGGTGGATTCCACCCGTACATCAGGTGCGGGTTAGGTTGGACAAATGGGCCCAGGAAATTCATCTGGCCTTCTGACGGAATTTGGGGCCAAGTTTATAGCCTACTCTGTTATTCCTCTCCTGCGTTGTTTGCTATGGTGGCTTCTTACACTGGACCCACTGTTATCGTCAATCTTAGTCTTCAGTTATTTCCTTTTCTAGGGTTTTGATTTCTTTTAGTAACTTTCCCTGTTGCTCCATGCAAATTTTACTAGGAATATTAGCATCCATTTTGAGAATGGTGCTGTATGTTCTGCCCACGCCTAATGGAGTAGAGGATCTGGGTTTATGTGGGCACTGTGTAAATTCTTAGCCTATGTGGGACGCTGTTCACATCCGGATAGCTTTATAGGGAGATGGCTTCCCACCAATTGCGAGTCTCCTTTTGTAAAGTGTCTCTAGGTTATTTTAATTTGTCTGCTAACTTGTCTTTAGGTCTACTCGCTCTTGGCCCTGCTTCGGCCCTTAATGGTAGTGATCCTTTACAAAAAAAATCCCTGTGGCCGTCTTGTCATGTTGCCTCACTCAACATGCCACAGGGTACCCCTCACTTCTGTTCCTACAATATATTGATTCCAAGCCAATACAACACGTACCCGGGGGAGGTAGTCCAGCTCTCACAGGTCCGTCAACTATGCGGGGCTCGACTCGCTGACATTGGAAAAAGGCACACAGCCGAAACATGTCTGTTTTTGTTCTTAAATAAAAACCGTTTGAGTACCCAGAGAGTAAAGGTACTCTCCTTGGAGTAGTGGAGTTTTCACATGCGCCCACCTTCACGGGACAGTGCACCCGCCTGCGAGTGCTGATCACTTACGTGGATTAGAATATGAATGAATGAATATAAATATATATATATATATATATATATTTCCAAACTCCGTTTCAGAATTACAGGATTGTCCTCAAAGAACGGAAGCAGACCCAGGATGCGGTGAGGAATCCAATAATTTATTTAAATATAACAAGCACCAACGCCGCCATTACACGTTTCAGCCCGTCACAGGCCTTGGTCACATGATGCGCAACACAGCGAGTTATCCAATTATATCTACCTTAGTGAGTCACATGGTCAGCAAGTGGTCAGGCATAGATATAGACATACAGGTATCTTGTCCAATGATAGTCTGTCTTCACAAGACTATATTACATCTAGTTGCAATCACTGTCTAAATACATTGTGATAACGGACTAATGCTTGTATCAACTACATGATTAAACAGAGAAGGTATTTTATAAATAAGCAATTACTCATTATAAAAAACAATGGTGTATAAAAAATCGATTGATTTTTCACATGACTTGCATAATGCATCCAACTGTCACCATGATAATAGTTAAAAACCCTCCTGTTTGGAAGAAAGAAAGATTTTATCATTCTTGCTTTGTTTTCAAAAATAGAAAAGACAAGTTATCATTGCGTTATGCCGCCCCTTTGGGGTACTTCAATTCAGACCCTTGCTAAAATAAAGTGACTGCGCAAAAGTGCAAAAATGCATATTTGTAACTAGAGGTCACATCCGTGACAACCTTCGTTAATAAATATACAGTACATTGTTTTATTAAAAAGAGACAACCCTATGTGCAAAAAAGTGTGTAAAAAATGGACTAAACTTCAATAGTATTTACATATTCAAAAACAGGGAAATAGCAGCATATGTTTGAAACTTATTAAAATTATACAGTATATTATCTGATCTCAAAAGAATTGATGACTAGCTTATAGATGGGTAAAGAAGTCCTCACTTGAATTTAACCCCCGGGGGCCTTTACTGTCTAGCTCCAAGATATAATCAGTTTCCAATCTCCTAAGAGCGATCTCACGGTTGCCTCCCCTTCTCATTGTGGTAATTGAGTCCACCACCCAGTAACTGAAAGCCTCCAGTTTGCTAGCGTGGTGCTCTTTGAAGTGGCGTGCCACCGGGTAGGCTAGATCATTATTGGTGATCGCTCGCATGTGCTGGAGTACCCGCTTGTGAACCTGCAGCTTGGTGCTACCAACATAACGCAGGCCACAGGAGCACTCCAGCACATACACCGCAAAATCTGTCTTGCAATTGAGATACTTGGAGATTGGAACAGGTTCTGGGAGAAATGGTGACATGTATGTCCTACAACTCACTCCATATCTGCATGCCTTGCATGTATTGCAACGAAAAAACCCTTTCCTTGCTGTTAACCAAGATTTAGAATGGCTCAGTTCAGGACTGCTGCTCACTAACAAATTACTCATTGAGCGTGCTTTCCTGAATGCAATCTTGGGCTTTTTCGGCAGTTGACTACCTAATACCGAGTCCGCACGTATTAGTGACCAATTGTCATTGATAATTTTGCGCACCAATTTATGTTGTGCGCTGAATGTCAATATAATGCGTGTCTCCTCAGTGGTGTCAACTGTTGGACTGTGCTCAGGGGTTATTTTTGGTGCCAGTGCCATGGTCCTAGTTATATTATTAGTTCTCCGCACCGCTCTGGAGAGTATAGAATCAGAATACCCCCTTTCCCTGAAGCGATCCCTGCAATCAGTCTGTGCTTTGAAGAAGTCTGCTTCCATGCTGCAAATGCGTCGCATTCTTAGCATTTCTCCAAAGGGAATACTGTTAATTAGATGTTGTGGATGATGACTGAATGCATTTAACACCGTATTCCCCGCGGTGTCCTTTCTATGGAGTCTAGTTTGGAGTTGATTATTTAGGACAAATATTTCAACGTCTAAAAAGTAAACTGATTGTCTACTAATCTCAAACGTAAATTCAAGTCATTGATGTTAATTGCCTCAAGGAAACTGCGTGCACTACATTCATTACCACACCAAATCAAAAACAGATCATCGATGAACCTATACCAACAGATAATATTAGACTCCATGATCATGTGATATTTGGCCATGAGGACCGCTCCTCCCAGTAACCCATGTGCAAACATGCGTAACTGGGAGAAAAACAAGCCCCCATGGCCACCCCACGTGTCTGTTGGTTATACCTGATGTTGGAAAAGAAAAAAGTTGTTCTCTAAACACACAGAAATCATAGTCAGTAACATCTTGTTGTGTGAAAACATTCCCATGGTTCTACGGTTCAGATAGTATTCGCAGGCCCTAACCCCATCCAAATGTTGAATACTAGTGTATAGGGTCGTAACATCCATAGAGACCAGAAGTAAATCTTGACTCCATGGAATATTGACCAACTTCCTCAAAAAGTCCCCGGTATCCTGTATATAGGATGGGAGACTTTTCACTTGTTCTTGTAAGAAATGGTCAACGTATTTAGACACATTTTCCAGTAGGCTCCCCCTGGCTGAAATTATTGGTCTGCCAGGGGGCCTGTCCATTCTTTTGTGTATCTTCGGGATGAAATAGATGACTGGAACAATAGGGTGGTCAATTTTGAGAAATCTGAATTCATCCATTGTGATCAAGCCTGCCGATTTCCAGGCTAACAGTTTACTGTAGCAATCCTGCCGCGCTGCATTCATCATATTGAGAGTACTCAATTTGTAGCAGTTGCGATTGTTGAGATGGACGAGAGCTTCTTCCATATATTGGTCCCTGGGCCACAGGACCACATTGCCCCCTTTGTCTGATTGTCGCACTATGACATTGTTGTTGGTTCTTAATTTATGCATGAGTTGGAAATACTGATTGTCTAGTTTGTTGTATTTTCTAGGCGCTCTTGCTGTCATAGAGTACAGACTTTTCAATTCTGTTGCCACTTTGTCACTGAATAAATCCAGATTGTCTTTTAACATCCGGGGATAGAAGGTAGACTTGGCACTGAAGGGAGTTTTAGCCACTGTTCTATCCAAATGCGTACAACTCATTTCTCCCATAGTCCCTTGTTGCTCATTTTGTAGATGTTGCAAGTCCCTAAATAGTTCCATATCACCTGCATTGAGATTATTGGACTTGTTACCAGCATCAGCCCGATCTCGTGGTCATTGCTCAGGGATATTGGTTGGACCTTGGAGGGCGAAAAATTTGCGTAGTTTTAATTTCCGCACAAACTTGTATATATCAAGTCTCAGTATATTTAAAATCCGATTTAGGGCTATATGATAATCCTAGTGCAAGGATATCAGTTTCCTCCTCTGTCAAGGTGATGTTTGTTAGATTGACCACAGTCTTATTGGTAGCTGGTTTAACACCCTTAATTATCTGCGCTTCCATCCTTTGTTTGATTTTTTTGTTGCCACTGCCTGCGCTTGTAGTTTTGGCGGCGCCTTGCCCTCTGCTTTTTGTTGTTCCTTCTCTTGGCGCTTGCGTAGTCGAGACCAAATGGACACGTGGTCTCAGGGTTTGTTTTCGGTCTTGTCGCATGCAACTCTTTTCCTGAGCAAGCGATGCTCGTTGAACCCCCAATCCCACATTGGATTTAGCTTGATCCCCATCCGATTCACTGTCTATGGCAGAGCTTAGGTCAGTTGTTGATGTGGATGCCTGTTCCTCGCTCGCTTGTAAGTGAATCTTGGGATCTTTCGCCATTACGCCAGCTTTAACCACGTCATATTTTTTGGCGAAAGTAAAAACTCGCCCTTGTTCATAATCTGACTTGTCTCTTTGAAATTTGAAGGTTTTACGTTTTTTTATAACTTCCTCATCTCTACGCAAGCGTGCCATCATTTCATCTCTGTATTTACTTTTTTCTGGTGTGTCCTCCAATTCCGCAATTATCCTTTCCATATCCTCTATTTCTTTTTGTAAAGCCGCTTGGTCACTGATGGCATATTTGATTAACACTTCTACCAGCCTTCTAGAGGAATCTAAATTAACAGTGGCCCATTCAGTTAGCATTGCAGGATCCGGTTTCTCGTAGCTTGGGGCCAGCGTTATCCTCAGCCCCCTCGGTATCCTGCCTACCTCCAAATAGCGGGATAATGACTTATGCTCCCACCATTTCGCCTGTTCGGCGCGCATTATTTTTTCCAGTTTCCTAAATTGGTCTCTTAAGCTAGTATTGTCACCCCTCTCTGCACTCTCTCGTGCTGGCGTTGCTATCGCATTGCTGGGGGAATCGTCAAACATCGTGCATGCTGCGGCTTCCCTGCCACGTAGCGCATCGGCGAACATGGTGCTTGTGCTGTTAAATACCCGCTGCCACTTTGAAACTCCTCGGGAATTCCCGTGTACGCTTTGTGCGGCAACTCCTCCGCCAAGTCAATGCGCTGCCTCTACCTGCCAGGGGTTTCGATGATAGCTGGTCCTCCGACTCGGCTTTTCGTCGTCCTCTGCTACGGCTATATATATATATAAAAAAAAAATTTTTGCTTACTGGCGGTCATCAGTAGGTAGTTAGGACCCAGTTTCCATAGCAAAAGCATTTAGTTTTGCTAATAACTTTGCCACCATTTGATGAATCTTCAAGACTTTTTAAACTAATTTGCCAGTCATTTTAGCTGCTGTCCTGAAAGTTTTGGGGTGATTCATCAAGCAGGGGCTGAGAAAGTGGGGAGGGGGGGGGGGGGGGTCCCTGAAACGAGTTTTCCCCATGTTAATTCCCGTTGGGACTTTAGACTCAACTACAGCCTGAACCGCTGGACATAATTTCACCAGATTTGGCAGAAAGCTAGATCTTGGTCCGTAGTAGTGTCTTGTGGTAGTTTGGTGTAAATATGTTAAGTAGGTTTAGAGATATTCACCGAAATCCAACATTTTTGATCTAGGGGCGCGGATCCAACAGTCCCGTGCTGTAATCTAGTTGGCTGCCAACACTTCAATGAGGAAATGTTAGCAGCGATCTTGGGACTCCGGTTCAGCCAAGACTCCCATAAAAATGGAAAAGTATAGAAAAGGAGGTGGAATGGGAATACCCTGACCACCTAAATGTGGTGGTGGGGTCCCAGAGGGATCTCGCTGGGGTTTAAAAAAAAAATTCAATTTTTGCTGCAAAATCGCAGATGGATCTGTGAATTTGTGGTGAAATTGGAAGGGAAGAAAAAAACACTGTCTCCCAAACTTGTTTTGAAATGAGCCTCCAGGTGGACCAGGTCCAGGAGGCATTTATTTTTGAGAGGGGTGCCCAGGGCCCCCCTCCTAGGGATCTTAGAGGCCTGGGGACCACCACCTTCTCGGGGATTACATTTTAATTATGGAGGGGGGCCATGCAGATCCCCCTACTGGGCTTATTACACCAGCTCCCCTGGGCCAAATTACTTAAAACTGGGAAGGGGCTATGCATCCCTTCTCCTGAAGCCATATATGGCCCTGGGAACCACCCCCACTCCAGGGCTGGCTCATACTAAGTCCCGGTGTGTTCACCCATTGGACTTAGCTGTTTGCTTTTGCTTGGCAGGAGCAGTGACCGCTCCTGCCAAGCAACAGCAAGCACTCTGCTTGTAGTAGGTTGGAGCTTTCAAAGTGCTCCTGCCCACCGGAAGTGGAGGTTTAATCTCTTTCCCTGCCTGCAGAAATTCAGGCAGGGAAAGAGATGAAACAGATTGCTCTTTCACGGAGGGAGCTACTTTTCCAGTAGCACCCTCTGTGCGAGAGCAATGCTGGCTCCTGCAGGAGACTGGGACTGCGAGGGCCCCGAGGGTTCCCCCACAGGCCTGGCGGGAAAAGAGTAGAAAGAGGCAAAATAAAGGTCCGAAACAAGCAGTAAAGTCAAAATAGAGATCAGAAACTAGCAGAAAGACTAAATAAAGGTTGGAAACAAGCAGTAATGCAAAATAAAGGTTGGAAGTTAGTAGAAAGGGCCAAACAAATAAAGGTCAAAAACTAGCAGTAACGAGCAAAATAGAGATCAGAAAAGATAAAGGTCTGAAACCAGCAGAAAGAGGAAAAATAAAGATGGGAAAATAGCAGAAAGAGGCAAAATATAAGTCAGAAATGAGCAGAAAGAGGAAAAATAAATGTCAGAAGTGAGTTAACAAGCAGAACCCACTCAAACTCATGCATCCACTCACAGATGAACAGACACGTACACCCACAGAAGCGGTCATACTCGCAGATCTACTCACACCCTTCTGAGAGAGACACACACACCGACACACAGATCTACTCGCACTCATCTACTGAGACACTAATGCACTAGTTGGGGTGCAGCTAGGAAATACAATTTTTAAAAACTTACAAATTCACTTAAACCAAAGGTTACAGGGAAGTTGTAGTTGCGAAATAGAATTTAAAAACCCTTAGAAATTCACTGAAAAAACAAAGGTTACTGGGAAGTTATAATTAGGCTCATATTTCATTCATACAAAACCAGTGAAATTCAGCAGTTATAGTTCACAGAGATAATTATAACTTACGCCCCCACAATACACTGCTTATGACCTCACAAATTACAACACTCATGACCTGGTCAATGACATCACTGATGACCTCTAACCTTCTCAAGACCGCTATCCTGTCACCACTTATAGTTAGACATATCCTGGCAATAGCAATAAACCTCAGCTGGTTGGTGTTACTTCCATGAAACTGTGCAAAATGTCGATCTACAGGATATTTGTCAATGTGGGAAATGACTCTCGTGTTCTAGAACCCGTTTAACGGGGTGAATGGTACTGCCAATAAATCATCGTTCGTAATAACATACAAGCACATAAATCACAAATTCTGAGTTGCATGTCAAAAACTTTGCAAATATTTTATCAGTACCCAGAAGTGTTGAATAGAACTGCCTGATCAAAACTATTCTTGCAGGATTTACAGTTCTTATCTTTAAAATATACCCGTCTTAGAATTAGTCAACCAGAAAAGATTCTGCTGTATCACATTTTTACTGCGTCTATCCTTTAACATAATCAGTCTTCTGTACGTTATAGGCTGATCTTCAATCCCATCATTCAGGCAGCTTCCACTGCATAGGATCTGCCAATGTTTATTCTTAATTTGTCTGACCTCCCTAGCTTTGTTGTTAAAGGTAGTATGTAAGCAGTTTTTATTGTTCTATCTAGGCTGCTTGCTATTTGATACCAAGTGACTACTTAAAAGGTCTGCAGAACATGCTCAGAAAAGAATTAGACAAAACATTCTGCAGTTGCTGGAATTAAGCTGCTATCGCAAGGCTTGCTCAAGAACCACATTCAGACAGCACATGATGCTAGCTTAGCAACAGGTGTTTGGCCACACCATATTTAGAAGTGGTGCAGCCTGTGTGTCCCTTATTTGACTGATGTTGGAAATCATGTCTGGTCATTTACCGTTACCAGTACATTGCATTCACTTGGAAAGTCCCAGTCAGTCAATAAAACTTTATTCAGTTTTTTACAACCATAAAAGTATACAATAAGCAATAAGTCCCAAAGTGTCACATGCAGGGGACACGTGGGTAACAACAACCACACCACCTCACACCAGGTAGGTATCACACAGTGTTGACCTCTTCTGTTTGGCCTAGTGTTCTATACTTGTTCAACACGCCAGGCTGCTAATGTACAGGAACCACCCCTTTGCCTAATTTCTTTAGAAAGTACCTTAATCTTGTTCTTCTACTGAACTTGCATTGCATAGATAATTACGTTTTACTTTGTGGCTTTCATGAATAAAAGCTTGTGGAAGACTTCTCCTTGTCGGATATTCAGCGGCTTTACTGTTTGTACCCGTGCTGCACATACTACTGTTTTGTATCTTGTCTTAGAATACATTTTCTTTATCATCATATGTGCTGACAGACTGGTTTTTCACGAGTAATTTTATTTGGTGGAGAATGCAGGAATGCAAATACTTAAGCATTTATTAATAAAATTGATTTGGATCCCTTTACAATTTGTTGTGTGTATAAAGTTCATAAACGACTGGCGAATTAAAGTGTAATTATATATATATGTACTTTAACAAGCTTTGGTGCAAAGATTTGTTCTCTAACATTTTTTATTTTCAGATGCAAGAATATCAGAGAGGAAATGTTTGGTTTTTGTATGGGTCCGTTTTGTTTCGTGGTGGACTCGTCTTCAGCTGATACCCCTTTTCAGTGCAGGGGGTAACACAAGTAAGAGCCCCAAATTAAGGCATTTCAAGGTCCTCTACCCCTGCCAGCTACTCCTTAGAGTCCCTTACAACAGGAGACCTGTATTGCTTTAAACAATGACAGACCACATTGTTTTTTTTTTTTTTGCAGAGTTTTATATAGCGCGAACTTGACCCGAATCCAATCAGAGCGCTTTACATAGCACCAGTTACGTTACATGAGGACACACATTTCATTTTTTGTTAGGCAAGGGGACATTAAGTGATTTGCCCAGAATCACAGGATGTTCAGCGTTGTTAACGAGACTCGAACCCAGTTCCCCAGGTCCGAGGTCGAGCGCCCTGGCCGGTAGTTGCATTGTGCTAATAGCTACTTAATTACATTGTAGGGTGCACAAAATTTTAGGAAGCAAAACTGCAAGATTGTGTGGTAGGCCACACCACTGGATACTCAAAGTGCGGCCCAGGAGCCACATAAAGCCCTCCTGGCCTTCACATGTGACCCCTGGTAAACAGCATGCTACTGTGCACTCTGCTAAGCACTAACATTAAAAGAAGTTAAATGATAAGACAAACATTTACTTAACGTTAAGTGAGCTTAATGAAGGGAAGTAAATAGGGTGCCTTGTACCACTTCACTTTCAGGGCCACATCTTGCAGCAAAAGTATAAATGGTTTATAATGTTTCCAACATTCTAGATGTGCATTTCATTAACCTGCAGAACAGTTTCTACTGTGTACTTCAAATTATCAGTGCATTGAGAAGTATTGTTCTTGTTTCAAGTTATAGTGTTCGAGTATGACTTTAAAGATATTTATTCTCTCCCCCACCTTGACAGTAATGCCTTTATTGAACTAAGAGTTAAGCCAGTTTTGTGCACTCTCTGGGTGGCCTGGGTTCTGATTATAAATGAACAATGTTATAATTTGTTAAGTTAAACACAGGGAAAGATTTTTAAAGTGCATATCCTGTAGTCCTAGATTTCGAGGTCCTCTTGTATGTAATAAAGGAAAAGGAGAGAAAGCAAAATAAATTCTCTAGGGTCACACAATTTGGTAAAATGGGGAAGCCGAGATTAAATGCAGGCTTTCTGGTTTCACATTGTGCAGTTCAGTCACTGGCCATATATATACTTTGCTTCCCCTATGCCCACTGTACCACAAAAACCTTCCTGCCCGACCACCTCTTTGCCAGGCATCAATTCAAGGCACTGTGATGGGTTCAGTGCGGGCTAGCTACGTGAGTAGAGTATTCAGCCTCCTTGAGCAGCACGTCAGGACTTTGTTCACAAACTTCCCTTGCCCCAGGCATGTGAATTGGACCACTCTACACTTAGATTCCAGGGAGCACTTTACAATCTTTGAGTGCCAGAACAAGTGACACTCTACGTAAGAAATGGGATAGAGGAGCAACTTGTGGAGTTTGTGACAGCAATAGAAAAGTCAAATAAGGGATTATGGTGCACATGCGTCAACAAATCCAAAAGTGATTCCTTAATAGCGATAAATAAGGAATCGTTATTAAGGAATCGCTTTTCAGAATGCATCAACAGATTCAGTAAAAATTAGCGATTCGTTAAAATCGCTAATATTTACCGAATCAACAATAGCGAGTATAGCAAACACCGAATTAGCTAATAGCAATATCGGTATTACCGAATTAGCTAATAGCGAATTCGGTAATAGCGAAATCGGTATTAGCGAAATCGGTAATAGCGATTTCGCAAAAAACGGGTCGCTCTGGGAACGTTCTAATGACATCACTACCAGGAAGTACAGCAGCCCCACCCTCATTCACTCGGCAGAGGAGCGAACAGGAGCAGGTACTGGAGACAGCCTGAGCCCAGTGAATCACCACTGACAGGACTACCACCCTACCCAACCAGGATGGAGAAAGATGCACCAGCCAGCGCAGAATCTGCGAGAAAGAGAAAGCGCAAGTTCTCCGACCGGGAACTGGAGCACCTGATCGAGGGGGTGAGCAGCAAACACGATCGGCTGTTCGGGAAGCTGTCCCTAAAGGTGCCAGAGGCAGAAAAGCGTTGCATATGGCTGCGCATCAGAGAGAGGGTCAATGCGGTGGGAGTGACGCCCCGCAGCATTGACAATTTAAAAAAGAGGTGGTACGACCTCAGGAAGCGGGCCAAGGAGAGGATCGCTGAAAGGCTCCGGGAGGCAGCTAGAACAGGAGGGGGACCATCAACAGTGCCAGAAAACACTGCCCTGGAGGAGCTGGTAGAAGGGACCATCGAGCCAGAGGCCGTCGTGGGAGTCACACAGATGGACAGCTCTGGCGCAGCCACAAGTGCCCAAGGTAAGATGCATGGCTATGCCCATACTCCGCATTGTGTACAACCATTCCCAAACCCCCAGCACGATCGCAGTGTGCGTGCAGAATTGCCCCACACATCTTCACTCATAAGAATAGTGCATCATGGGAGTCGTAGTCATGTCAGGCCAGTGTGCATGTACAGGAAGAAAAAATATACTTTTGTCAAAACATCTGTAGAAGCTAGAAATAGACTTTAATTTTGTGAATCATAGAGGGACATGTATGTAGTAAAATACACCTTAGTAGTACCAATCCCACTAACCATGCACTGTTTCACACACAGATGCATCTCCTGGCGATTCCGATGACAGCGGCCGGCTAATCATATCAGAGACACCAGCCGATTCTGACGTCGATACACCGGCAGAGCCGCATTCATCACCACCACCACCACCACCACCACCACCTGCTGATGCGCCAACTGCAACGAGACAGCGGAGACGCAGGTCACAAGTCCCACCCATGCAGGTGATGGATGCACGTCAGACACCTGCAACACCATCGGGCCAAAGTCCAAAATTCGTCCCACCGCCTGCAGCACCACCAGCACATGTCCGACTCCCACTGCGCCGCAGGTCTCTGCGCAGTACACCAAATGTAGGCAAAGATGCAAGCTCCCCAAATGGTGGCATTGAAGAACAGATGCTGCGTGTCCAGCGCCTGCAGGGGAGACACATGGCTACCATCAGCAGTCACATAGCGCGCCTAGCAAAAGAAATGCGTAACATGACTGCGGCAGTGAGGGACATGACCACTGTGGTGGCAGAGAGTAATGGGAACCTGAGGGAGGACATCCAAGAACTCACCCGTGCCATGAGAGCAGGGCATGACAGCGAGAGAAGGAGGCACCGGCAGAACTTGCTCCGGTCCGCAGCCTCTACGAAGGCCATCACTAGGCTGTGCAACAGCACAGCTGTTTTGTCACGCCGCTCGGTGTCACTGCAGGTGGACCTGGGCCATTATTGCGGTGATGTTGCCAAGGCCCTAGGCCAGGTGACCGCTGCAGTGGAACACCTGCAGAGCGGTACTTTCAGTGCTAGCGCATTGGGAGGGGAGGACGGCAGTGAGGCTGCCTCAAGTGTGAGCAGTGTTACCGTGGCGGAGGCCAGCACCAGGAGGCGCAGTTCACGCTGCTCCACAGCCACAGGGACAGGCCGTGGTGAGGTAGAGGAGACACCTGAAAGGAGGCTCGGCGTTCGTAGCAAGCGCCACTAGACAAACTGAAAGCCATCCATGACCATGGTGGGGTAACCAGGGTCCTCTCCTATTTGACACTTGCTCACCCGTGACTACAACGGGCATGTTTTGTTACACTTGTTTTGGGGAGCTCTTATTTTCTATCATGTGTGCCCGCGCATACCTCAGTGCTCCTGTGCATTAAACAGTAGCACCACAAATGAAAGCGTCCTGGTTCATTCTTACCTGGATCAGAAATGATGTTGCGTGATGTATGTCCGCTTCCTTTGCCCCTCAGCTGTGTTAGGGACGTGTGCCTGTCGGTGTTGTGCGGGTGGTTGGTCATCCCGGTAGTCGTCATTCCTGTCCACCTCTATGGGTATCGCCCTTCTGGTTGCGATGTTGTGCAGCATGGCACATACAGCTACAATCCTGCAGCAGGTGTCAGGTTTGTATTGCAAGGCACTCTGTCTTATGTAAGATTCTAAAGCGACTCTTCAGAATCCCAAAGGTCCTCTCTATTACATTCCTGGTGCTTATGTGGGCCGCGTTGTATCGTTGCTCCTGTGGAGATGCTGGATTGATGTAGGGGGTGAGTATATATTCCCGCAGGGCGTATGCACTGTCACCTAAAAGATGGAAGCAAAGGCTTAGCAACGGTGATGTATATACATGTGTGGTGCTCATGTTTGGAAGAGGTATGTATACGTACTAAGCAGAAGTCCCTCTCCAAATTCTCCGTTGAGTAGGCGCCTGTGGATGCCACTGTGTCTGAATATGTAGGAGTCGTGTGTGCTCCCCGGAAATTGTGACACTAGGTCCGTGATGATGTGCTTGGCATCGCACACAACCTGCACGTTGATTGAGTGGTAGGACTTGCGGTTACGGAATATGTACTCATTGGCAGAGGGTGGACAGATGGGGAAATGCGTGCAGTCGATGCATCCAATGACATGGGGGAAATGGGCCACCTGGTAGAATGCCTGTTTGTTGCGGTCCTACTGCTGTGGGGTTGTGGGGAAGCTGATGTGGGTGTGTATCATTGTCAGCATGGCATCAATGAATTTGTGGAAGAAGCGTGAGAGTGCGCTTTGCGATACGCCTCCGGCTACGGCGATGACCCCCTGGAAACTTCCTGAGGCCAGTAGGTGCAGGCTGCATAGGACCTGGACGTGCGCAGGAATTGCATTGGTCAGATGTCTGGTGCTGCAGTAGTGGTTCGAGGTCTGCAATTAGGCGCATGATCATGGCACGATTCAGTCGATACTTGTCGTACACCTCATCCTCATTCTGTCCTAGCAATGTGATACGCACTCTGAAGACTCTCTCCTGGACCCTTCTCCTGCGCTGTCCTGCTGCATTGATTCGCATCCTCCTTGCAAGCACGTAGAGGGCTGCCATTTTGTGCAAGCCAACAGGGTCTCCAGGGCCAATTTTAAGGGCTTACTGATTGGTACCATCTGTGGCACATGTATTTATTTATTTTCTGCTTTTTTTATTTTTTTGTAACTTTACCTCCTGGTTCTGATTCCCCTTAATCTGCTCATGCTAAATAGCGATTTTTGGGATTTTCGGTGTTTGCGATTTTTGATGCATTGAGTAGCGATTCGTTAATAGCCATTGGCACTTACCGGTAGCTAATAGTGATTTCGGTGATAGCGAGTTCGGTATTTAGCGATTATTTATCTTAGCGGGTTGGTTATTAGCGATTCTTTATTTTTCCGGGTACTTATTTTGCGATTCTTTATTTTGTCCCGATTAGCGTTGATGCATTGGGATTCGGTTTTTGACACTCGCTAACGGCTGATTTTACCGATTCGGTATTTTACCGACTGGATTTTTCCTTGATGCATGTGCCAGTTAATTGCTTTGTGAATAAGGGATTATGTCGCTTTGTGAAATACCACCAGCATCACTGCTGCTTTGAGTAAAAAGCCACTTAAGCATATGTACATACATGTCCTACAGTGACACATTTTGCAGACTATGACCACGAAGGGTGGCAAACTACAGCAGTATAGGATCTTGTGCAAGGGACTTGATGGGACATCCCTTTATTGATTCACTGTTCGAATTGTGGCACATATGAGGCCTGCTTAACTCCGGGGGCACAATGAGTGCAGCTGTGTGGCAGGAGGGAGGGAACACTGGTGGGATTAATGCAATTTTGTGCAACCTATGATAGAGGCACAGGGTACAACTATGCAGAAGCTACTAGCTGAATAGCTTACCACAGACTGGCACCACACCCACTTCCCCCACACCCCCCAGTGATCATAAAATGCATTTTTGCAAAATAGGGTACTTTTCATTAGATTTGTATTATTCCAGATTCACACACACAAAAAAGCATATTTATAATAGAACTAGGAATATTGATGTGTGTGTGTATATATGGATCTATTTATTTGAATATGCATATTTTCTTTTTTTAGGTATATCAGGCTTGCAGAAAATATTATTCTAAACTCTTAGATTGTAAGCAGGATGCGCTAAAATGCATTTTGGTGCAGAGCATTCGCTAGGGACCACAAAGAATAGATAATGAGTGGTGATTTAGTTTGTGTTAATGTTTGTTAGAAAACAGTGTATTCCGATGCAGACAGACAATATGCATTGAAAAACTGTTTCATATTATAATATTTTCATAATTCAATGTGTACGGATTTCAAATGCCTTTCAGACTGCAGGTGCAGACTTTAGGGGTGGTTGCAAATATTTCCCAGGTATAGGGGAAAGGGATTGACAGTTTGACCACCATGAGATCACTGAGTCTTTTGATTCTCAAATGTTACTTTGACAGATTCTCATCTGTGCTTTGTTGTTAAGAGCAATTATAGTACAATGTTTTGGTGGTTCTTTTGCTTTCAGAGCTAATTGATGTTTTGAGGTTTGCACACTGGCTGGGTTACTTACTGGTAATCTTCATTACTCAGTCAGACTTCCTAGTCAGTCACCAAGGAGTACCCTATGTTCCAGGCACAGCATTCACCCATAAACAAAAGTGCCCACCCAATATGGTGGCCAGACATTAAGTACCTGTCACCTGACCTATAAGGGTGGGGCAAACACAGTAAACATCCTGAAAAACACAAGTGGAAAAAACACAAAAAGGAAGCAATACAATTTGTTCATCCCCCCAGAACCAAGTGCAGGAGGGAGATCAACAGGACTGTGACGAGGAGGACTATGACTCGGAGTAATGACGATTACCGGTAAGTAAGTTATTACCTTCCTCCTCAGTCTTCCTCGTCAGTCACCAAGGAGCATGTACCCAAGTGCCAGACGAACAAAAGAAACACAACTAAGATGCCAAGGAAATTTTATTGCAGACAAGGGCACGGAATCAGTGACCAGCTGCCAGGACTGCGGAACCAAAATCCCCAGAAAAAACCTACCCCCATCCGCAACTTATAATGGAAGATGAAAGTATGAGGTGAGGACCATGTCGCCTCAGCACAAAGATCTTTCAAGGAGGCCCCCTTCAAAGAAGCCCAGGAGAAAAAGACCCCCCATAGTAGAATGACCGGTGGAAGAGACCCCCGAATGCAGTTAGGCCAAGGAGACAGGGGACCGAACCCAACTTGAAAGAGTTGCCATGGTAGGCTGATGACCCTGCTGGGCAACCCCAAAGGTGACAAATAAAAAATCCACCTGGTGAAGGGAGGCCGTACGCTCAAGGTAGATCACCAGAGCCCTAGTCAAATCCGGGGAATGGAGCCGGATCTCCTCCTCTGTAGAGGGGGCTGGATAAAAGGCAAGTAGAACAATATCCTGGGACAAATGAAAAGCGGAGGACATCTTGGGTAGAAAATCCGGGTCAGGACAAAGGACAACCTTGTCAGGGAAGAAACGCAGGAAGGGAGGATGAAGCAACGAAAGGCTGTCGGAGAAAGAAACTGCGCAGAAGGCGAGAAGCCAAGGACTCAAAGGTGATGAGAGAGGCCCCCCGGATAGCCTTAATTGTGGACCACTGGCTGCGGAGAGTAGAGACGGACAGTCCAGCAAAAAGTAAACCCGGAGGAACTCTAGCACAGACCACCCCCCACACAGGAATCCAGATGAAACCCCTGCGAAGAACACCAAGCAGAGAAATTCCTCCAGTGAGGTTCGTAGACCTTAAGGGTGCTGCCCTTCCGAGAATTCTGTACAGACTGGGCCACCGCAGAGGAACAACCCAAAGACCATAGCCTTCGCCTTTCAACTTCCAAACCCCCAATGCCAACTGGCTGAGAGCCTGGCTAGACAGGTGAGGAAGGCGGAGTAGAGAAGGGGACAGCGGAAACATCCATGGAGGAGCAACCGCCAAACAAATGAGGAGGAGATACCAAGGCTGGCAAGGCCAAAAGGGGACCACCAACAGCACCACCACCACCCTTTCCATCCTGATCTTTGCCAAAACCCTGCTGAGATGGGGAAATGGAGGAAAAGCATAGAGAAGACGCCAAGGTAAGCTCAGGGCATCCACCCCCCACGCCCTCCGCAAGGAAGAAGGGTGCAAAACCTCAGCAGAAGAGCATCCTGGGGTAGAGTCAAAGTAATATCCGACAAAAAGCGAACCTGCAGTTCCATAAGGGACAGACTGGAATGAACATCCTCCCCCTGCTGGAGTGCCTCAGACAAGACGTGAAAATCATGCAGGAGAGACTGGACCATATACGAGGCATAAGCCCCTGTCCTGATCGAAAAGTTAGCAGTTGAGTAAGCATGTTTGGCAGCACCATCCACTCTTTTATCCACTGGATCACTAGGAGAGGCTTTCTCAGAGATAATAGAACCACTGGAGGCCAAACCCACCATGAGCGAGTCCACCTTCACCTTAGGAGGAAACTCAGTCAAAGTCCTGAAGAGGGTACTTCTTGGCAAGGAACCCACGGGAACCCAGCTTTCTCAACATCAGCCCATTCCCTGGACAGAAGCCCCCGGATGGCCTTATGAATGGGAAGGGTGCCAGGCTCCTTCCGACGGTACTGGAAGAAAAAATCCACCTCCAAAGGAACAAAAGCTGGAAAGGCCAAATTCTCCTTCAAGTGCGTCGAGACCCCTCTCAATTCGGCACCCTTAACAAAGTGCCCACGCTGCTCATCATCAGAACATTTAGAGTGAGGGTCAGGCTGAGAAGAACCCCTAGGGATTCAAGGCACCGGCCCATCCCAAGCTACAAAGGCAGAATCCACCGCCTTATTAATCATAGCCTGCAGGACATCAAGATCCATGCCTCCAGACTTCAGGGAGAAGGCAGGATCAAAATCTGACCGACGACCGGCGAGGACGCTTCTCCAAACGTTTTCCCTCCATACCGAGAAACACAACTGCTGTGAAGGAGGAGGAACCCATAAAAAAGGGGCGAGAACAGCGCTACCATGCAACCGGCCCCACTCCACCCCTGACGTGGCACGCCGAAGACGGACCAACAAGAGACCATAAGAAGGCACAGGAACCGCCCCGCGCGGTCAGCAGGAAATCCAAGGGAAGCAGGGCACCCTGCCGAAAGGTAAAGAACAGCGCTGTACAAGGCACAATATCAGGAAGAATTGCCCATATGCCCACAGTATTCCCAATGAAACCTCAGGGGCAGGGAACCCCAACCGCACCTGACTGCTAAGCGGAGGAGCGGCATACACCGTGAGCCCAAGTGCCATCACCGCCGCACCCCAGTCCCTCAGCGCGGGGGCGGCGGTGCACAGAACAAACAAGCAGCCGCTCCCCATCGCTCAGCGTGGAAGTGGCTATAGAAGCAAAATGCCGCACCCAGGGGAGCAGCGGCCGCACACCAGGGGACACTAGAGCAGACCCCAGAGTAGACCTACTCACCGAGACCAGACCGCATACATGAACCGCCTTGATACGAAGAATGGGTGTTCCAGCTGGAACACAGAGAAAAAACCAGGATGTTTACTGTGTTTGCCCCACCCTTATAAGTCAGGTCACAGGTACTTCCTGTCTGGCTACCACATTGGGTAAAATTAAGAAATACCGTCAAAACATCTCTGCCTGTGTACATCATCTAAAGTGCTAATCCTCACTGATAACAGTAGAACATGAAACACTGGCCTTCCAAAATATAAACCCCAAACACAAAATATCAATGGATGGAAGCTAATGTAGCTCGCTCAGTTGAAGTGCTGCACTCTATTGAAGTCAGTGTGCAGCTACTGGCTAAGATCGAGTAGTTTGTCTCTTCCCTGTTTATTTTCCTTCCCCTGGTGTTTTTACATTGTTATATTTTCAGGCAAATGTATGTATTCTTCCTTATCTGTAGTCTGCGTCATCCCACCTAATCTTCCTAAGCTTCTTGTCACTTAGATCTGATGGTTTTCAATTATTTTATCAAAGATCTTGTAGTTCTTTTTATCACCTCTTTGAGATCTGAGGTATCCATTTCCTTTTCCAATTTGTCTGTCCATTTGTAGCTTAACATTTTTGCCTGCATGTTTGATTAAAATACGCTTCGTGATGGCTGATGCATTTTGAAGGTTGTCTTCAAATTCTTTTAAAGATTCCTCGTCTAAATCCTCAAATGTGGGGAATTTCAATATTCTGATAACCCTGTTGATTTTATTGTTATCTAGATATTTTTGGAGGGTGGTCCCATCCCACCAACGTGCGATCTCCTGTTTTTTAGTCCATTCTGTACCTGTCCCAATTTTTGTTTTTAAAAAGGCCTAGTGCTAGTTCTTCTTGTCTATCATTAAATTTGGACATGATCCCGTCATGGTTGTATACTGTTGGTCTAAAAAGACAGTTATGAGGCAACATTATTTATTGCTTATCAAGAGGGAACAGTGGGTGCTGGTGGGTTCTATAGGGTTAATATAAATCAAAGATTCAGTATACAAAGTGTTCAAGTGAATATTTCGCATACTTTCAGGAAAAAGAAAAAATGTGTACTGACTGCTAAAGTTTCTATTCACTCACTTTGGCCAGATCCCCTTATCTAAAACGTGTTATATTTAATCATGGAGCAAACAATAGAAGTTCAGTGTCATAGTTGCAGAACTATTACTGGAGTCTGATAGACCTGTACATATGAGACTAGCCCAAATGGGCATGAAGGCCTTCATGTTGGTTCAGGCTACCTGGGTGCTTTCTGTGGAGACAAACTATATATTCAGACTCAAATCTTCGTAGGACACGTTCTCTGTTATCCCCTCTGAGATTCACTGGGACCCTCTCAATATAAAAAAAATACGTCATTACAGTTCGGCTAATGTACCTGGTTGCAATGCCTTGCTACAGGATAGCTAGTGTCATGGTTCTTAATGGCCCTTAAATGTTCCAAAATAGGTTTCTTGACTTGGAAAATAGTATTGCCTACATACTGTAAACTGCATATGCACACCAGAATATAAACCACATGATCTGTATTACATTTCATGAACACTTTGATGTTAACCTTCCTTCCTGTCTGTAGAAGATATGTCTTCACATTCGAACTGTGTGCACAGGCCTTACACCTTCCACATTTAAAGAAACCCGGTAATTCTCTGAGCCATGATCCTGTCTGATTACGTTGTTGTCTAGGATAACTATGTACTAGCATTTCTCTAAGAGAGGCGCTCTTGCGGTAGGTGATATGTGGGCGGGTGCTAACTGATATTCCTATGATGAGGTCAGATTTAACTAAATGCCAGTGTAGAGGCTATCTCTATTGATTTGAGCCACCCTCTCCCTCGCTGTTCTAATCACACTCTCTGGGCATCTCCTCTGTCTAAATTGCCCCACCATATTCATCTCACCTTTTTTTTATAGGACTTGTTAGTGCTTCAGTTCCTTCTGGCTCTCAGGTGTTCCCCCATAAGGGATGCTCCATTTCAGGTTTTTAGGGTGATGGCTATGCGCATGAAGAATGCTATTACCCGCTGTGCTGTTTCTGTAAACACTGGTGTGTATTTTCTCACCCACCACCTCAACTTGTACATCCAGGAAATCTATACTCTGTCTCTGACCTAAATCTAGGTTTTTACCAGCAGAACATTCTTTCCGAATATATGCAGGAAAATGTCTAGGGTCTTTCAGGCCATCCCTGATCAAGAATGTCATCAATATATCTTGTCCATAGAATTAAATGGCTGGGCCACTCTTCATTCATTTCTGCCCATACACGTTCTAACTCCCACCAACCTGTGAACATGCCCGCGTAACTTGGAGAAAAGCAACTGCCCATGGCAGTCGTTGTAATTTGTTTATACCACTGTCCTTCAAACAATATTAATAATAATCTGTATTCGGCATATAAAAATATGACCATAAAAGAGAAAGTTTAAGCTACACATACATCAAATGTAAACATTTTTCATAAAACAACCAAGTGTACATTAAGACAGCACAAGATCCATAAAATATTGTTGTCCCCCTTGGTCTCCTACACTCGTGGTACTTCCAGCAGCCTTTACTACAAATAGTTATGATAATTAAAATCCTAATTTCCCATCAATTTAACACATAAGAAACTGGACCTGATCCTAAAGAGTGACCCACATTTCAAGACTTCTATAGCACTCTCTCTCAGTACAAAGTTGGCAGAAACTCTTGTGGCCTTCAAACACCTAGTGGTTCCTATCTTTAAAGCAGATCTTAAAACGTTAGAAACACAAAAAAGTGTAAAAACATCTGATGAGAGTTGTAAGAACAATAGGGCAACGCATGCCTACCTAAATCTAAGCTTTCTTAAAAGCCCCTTAAACACTTTTCTCGGGTGTAAGTAGTGAGGACAAAATGTAAGGTGTCCTGTGGAGACCTATTGTCGCAGCTACAGGGTCATCTGTGTTCTGCGTGTACCGTAAAGCCAAGGTGTATGGTCAATTAGTGCTGAAATGAGTTCAATCTAAAACGTGTAATTAACAATCTATTGTGCACTTGTTATAAGGGATAAATAGGGTTCCATGTCCTGCACTGTCTTTACTAAAATGTGTTCTCTGACTGTGGGTTTTTTGAGCTCCCTATCCTCACATTGTGTAGTGACATGTTTAAAAAACAGATCTTTAATAAGCGCTTTTTCCTGTGATCTTCTTGTCCTAGTGCGGTGAGGGTATCCTTTACATTTTTTAACAACTGGGTTTTTAACGCGTAATTGAGGGACAGACAGTCCTGGATTACCAGCCTATTAAAGCCTGCCTCCTCGTTGGACCAGATCTTCACCCAACACAGGAGGGGATTCACAGCCACCATATCATACTGAAACCCCAATTCCTCATGTACAGAGTATGCAGGGGTACTATGAGAGACTTTCAGCAAGCGCCTAAAATATGTTTTCTTCAGTTTGTAATTTGTTACCCACCTTATATCCCCACACCTCGCTACCATATAATACTTTGGAACTACAGAAGTTGTTGTATAACCTTAAAATTGTTCCAGGTGACCAGTTTCCTAATCTAGGAGCAAAGTTTGCAATTGCACCGGTAGACCTTGTCAATCCAAGATGCTTCTCCTCGAGTATCGTCTTACATTTCTGCTGCCACTGCCTCTCGATCCTTGAGAGCGTCGGCTGACACATTGATGGAAATATTGTTTTTGGATAATCTATGAGCAAAGTTTACAATTGCACCGGTAGACCTTGTCAAAACAAGACACTTCTCTAGTAGGTGTTTAAAACTCAATTTCTTGTCAACTAAAATACCCAAATATGAGAAGTTCGGTACTTTCCCTAGACTGTGTGTACCTACTGTGTAGGCATTATGCTTACTGCACTTCTTCCCAATTTCCATTATGTAGGATTCAGTTAAATTCAGGGAGAGGTATACCCATAAGTCACAAACCCATCTAATAAAAGCTGCAAGGCATTTTCCAATAAGCTGTTATTGGCGGATATGATGGGTCTACCTGGAGGGTTACTCTCATGTTTATGAATCTTGGGCAACATATAAAAGCAAGGTGCAGTAGGTTTTTTAACATGCAAAAACTGCTTTTCTACTAGTCTCAAAAGACCCTTCCTGTGCCACTATGCTAGTATGTTGTAAAATTGTGCTATTGGTGGATGTGACCGGGTTCAATACAGGAACATCTATATCTATCTATCTATCTATCTATCTATCTATCTATCTATCTATCTATCTATCTATCTATCTATCTATCTATCTATCTATCTATCTATCTATCTATCTATCTATCTATCTATCTATCTATCTATCTATCTATCTATCTATCTATCTATCTATCTATCTATCTATCTATCTATCTATCTATCTATCCCCCCCACACCTCCCCTACTGGCGGTCGCCAGTAGATAGTTATAGTTAGGACCATGTTTCCATAGGAAATCTGAAAATTCTATTTTGAATAACTTTGGCGCCGGTTGACGAATCTTCGCGAAATTTTCAAAACTAATGGGGCGCTCCGCTCAGCTCCTACCCTGACAGTCTCGGGGGGATTCGTCAAGCGGGGGCCGAGAAAAAAGGGGGGTCCCAAAACGCGTTTTCCCCATGCATTTTCCCATAGGACCTTTAGTCGAAGGTACAGCCCGAACGGCTGAACAGAATTACTTGAAATTTGGCAGAGAGGTAGTCCTCGGGTCAGGGATGTGCCTTTTGCATATATGGAGTCAATCTGTTCAGTAGTTCCAGAGAAAATTGCAGTAAAAAGCACATACATATCTATAGCCGCGCACCGTGCGCGCACCCTAACGTGCGCGTGCATAATTCTGATTGGTTGTTACATGTCCGTCAACGTTCGAATCGGTCGAAATCAGGAAGTGTCGGCCGCCATTTTGTTTGTTTTCAATGCGAGAGTGCAAAAGGAAGGTGGCGAACATGAAAAGGGGGCAGGGTAGAGAGTTCCTGACACCCTAGCCTTGGTCAGAGGGTCCCTGAAGGACCCCGAAGGCAGAAAAAAACATTTAATTTTTTTTTTTTTTTAATCACTTGCGCGCCTGGTGAAAAACCATTAAAAAAAAATTAATACGAAGTTTATTGAAAAAAAAAAATATATAAAAAAAATTATAATACATACATAACTTGGCATTTAAAAAAACATACAAATTCACTGAAAAAACCATAGGTTTCACACACGTTATAGTTAGGAATTAGCATTTAAAAAACCTTGCAAATTCACTTAAAAAAACCATAGGTTTCACACATGTTATAGTTAGGTGGATATTTCACTCGTAAAAAACCAATGAAATTCCCCCATTATAGTTAGTTGAGATAACTATAACTCACGCGACTGCCACTCTATCACAAGGATGATGTCATCAGTGATGTCATGAGTGATGCCACTGACCATGTCATGAGTGATGTAATATGTGACGTCATGAGCAGAGGATTGCGGGCGTGCGAGTTATAGTTATCTCAACTAACTATAACGGGGGAATTTCATTGTTTTTTTACTAGTGAAATATATATATTCAATCGAAAGGAACAAAAGCGCTGCCTTGCGACAGCACACTTTGTAGTTGAAGGATGCACTCACTCGTGTATTAGAGTTTTAAGGCGCTTTATTTTCAAATACGCTGCTTCACCCAACGCGTTTCACCTCTCCTGAGGCTTGATCACGGGATGTAATTAGTGTGATACAGACTTCTTTTATTTCTACATGCGCTCGTGTTTTGTTGTTTGCCTGGTGGTGCATTGTGGTTATTGTAGTGTGCACGTGGATTGATTAGCAAGTGTGCAATTTTTATTCATTAGCATTTCTATTTTTTCGTTTTTCAGTGCTCTTTTGTTGTGCTCAATAAAAAGTCTTACTGTTATGTGTGATTGTTCAATATTTTTATATTTTTCTCGGAAGCCAAAAAGTTGGAAATAGATTAATCCATTTTCACTCTCTGGTGAGTTTTTGTTTAATTCACAATTAATATTTCTCTGTCCTCGTTGTTTTGTGATCACTTCATCTCTCCGGTGAGTTTCTCTTCTTTATAATTGCACTCTCTGGTGAGTTTACAATTTATGTCCCGTTATTTAGTGATCCCTTCCTCTCTTTAGTGAATTTTTGTTCTCCAAATGTTCATTTCATTGTATTTACAGATGTACATGTAATTCTTCATTTTGGTTCAATCCTCTGGGGTCAAGAGTTCTGAATGTTATGAAGTGGCGGGATTCTTTTTGTCTGAGCATTTTTATTCTATCTCCGCCTCTTTCTGACTGTGGAATTTGTTCCAATGCACAGAATTTCAATGACTCCCATTTGCCATCATGGTGTTGATATATGTTTTGCTATGACATTTGTTGAATCTCTGTGGGTTGTGGCTCTGGTGTGTTCTAGGATTCTCTTTTTTACCTCAAAGATTGTGCTGCCAATGTATAGTTTCTTGCAGGGGCATTCTATCATGTAAAATACATGGGTGCTTTTGCATGTTAGATGTTGTTTAATTTGCCATGTCCTGCCTTTCCCAATGTTTAAAGTTTTCGTTGGGGTTGCAATTTTGCATACTTTGCACTGCTTGCAAGGCCAGAAACCTATTCTTTGAAGCCAAGTTGTTATGGGTGCCTCTTGAAAGTGGCTGTGTACGATTTTGTCACTTATATTTGTTGCTCTTCGATAAGTGATATTCGGGTGGTTACCGATGATTTTGGATAAGGTCTGGTCCAATTGTAGGATTCCTCAATGTTTTTTGATTATTGCTGATAACTTATGATTTTCTGCACTTTGCGTAGTTATCAGTCTTATGATCGTTTCTTCTTTTCCTTTTTCTCTTGGGGTGGATTGTGGCTGTAGGATGTCTTTTTGATTCAAAGTTAACACCCTCTCCAAGCTTTTTCTCACTACATTTTTCGGATACTTCCGTTTGAGAAATCGTGCTTCTGCCTGTTGACTGTGTTTCAGGAATTCACTATCCTCAGAGCAATTTCTCCGCATTCTTAAGAACTCTCCATATGGAATGCTCCATTTTAGATTTTCTCTGTGGAAGCTTTCCCCATGCAGAACTGCGATTGTTGCTGTTTTCTTTCTGTGTAATGTGGTTTGAAGAGTTTTTTTCAACGTAGATTTCTGTGTCCAAGAATTCTACTCTTTCAGAGCTGAGTTTGTATGTGAATTTGAGGTTCATTGGACTATTATTCAGTCTCTCAAAGTAGGTCTTAAATTCTAATTCGGTACCGTCCCAGATGATCAAAAGATCGTCTGTGAACCGCAGCCATAGAACTATCTTTTCTCGAAATTCGTAGTTTGTTGTGTTCCATGCCACTCTTTGCTCGAACCACCCCATTGTTAGATTCGCATAATTTGGCGAAAAAGAGAAGCCCATTGCAGATCCCTTTATTTGTTTGAATATTTGTTTGTTAAACAAAAAGATATTGTTGTGTATACACATGGAGATCATCTCATTCAGCATTATATTATGTTCTTTGTATTGAATGCTTCTTTTTCCCAGGAAGAATTTGCATGCTTCAGTTCCTATGGTGTGTTCAATGTTCGAATATAATGATACCACATCCATGGTTATTAAATTGTAAGTTGGATTCCACTTGATTGAATCCAGTTTTTTTAAAAGATCATTTGTGTCTTTTAAATAGGAACTAAGATTAGTTACTAGAGGTGCCAGGAAGTGGTCAATATAATCAGAAATAGGTTCGAGTAATGAGTTATTAGCAGAAACTATTGGTCTTCCTGGGGGATTTGTTTGGTCTTTATGGATTTTTGGGAGGCAGTAGAAGGTTGCCATGGTAGGGTGTTTTTTGTTCAAATAGCGATATTCATCTTCATCTAATAGGCCATTTCGAAACCACTTCTGCAAGTTCTCCTCCAATTTGTTTTGTATTTCGTTGGTTGGATCCTTGTTGAGTTGTTGGTAGCATGATTGGTCCATTAGTTGTCTTCTTGCTTCCAGTATGTAATCTTCTTTGTTGATGATCATGATGTTTCCCCCTTTGTCTGCGGGTTTGATATCAATTGTTTTGTCGTCTTGTAGATTTTTTAGGGCATCCATTTGCTTTTTGGAAAGATTATTTTTTCCTTTACAGTTGGTCATTTTGTATAGATCTTCTATTATTGCCTCATGGAAGACCTCAATTTTATTGCCTGCTGGTAGGCTGGGATAATATTTAGATTTCATTTTGAGACCACTTTCACCTGCACCTTCTGTTAGTTGGAGTTCCTGTAGTTCCCCAACTGCTTCTCTTTCCTGAGATTCTGTTGTTGTCCCCATCGTCATTAATAGTTCTAAGTTTTTGAGGTCTTCTACTTGAAGATTACTTTTAGTTTGTCTGGTGGTGGGTTGTTGGATGTTGTTCGTTTTCTCTGCATATATTTTTGCCAGTTTTAGTTTGCGTGTGTATTTGTATAGGTCTATTCTTGTTTGAGCAATATCGAGATGTGATGTGGGGCAAAAGTTTAATCCTTTCTTTAAAACCTCATTTTCTGTTGATGTCAAGATTTTTTGTGAGAGGTTAATTATATTTAGTTCATGGGAGTTGGAGGTTGTCATCTCTATTTCTGTTTCTTTGGTTGTCTCAGGCGGTCCTTGGACCACATGTCTGTTTTTTGTTGTTGTTCCTCCCTTCCCTCTCTGCCCTCTCCTTGTCTTCCTCGCTGTGTTCCTCTTCCTCGGCCTCTGCCACCACCTCTTCTTGGTTGATTGGTTTTGTTTTGTTGTTCCAGGGCCATTCTCATTTCTGTTAAAAAAAAACAAATTCTCAGGTCTGTTGATTGTTGGGGATCTTCTAAGTCACTGAAGTCAGTGCTTGTTAGGGAATCTAGACTTGATGATTGCTGGTTTGTTATTTCCAATTGTGTTCTTCCTTTGCGTTCTTCATATTGTCTACCAAACGTGAAGATTCTGCTTTTTCAAAATGTCAGATTTAAGTTTTTGGAGCTCATCACTTAGGGTCATTTTGTTTATTTCTTCCTCCAGGATTTTCAGCTCACTTCTCGTTTCTTTTAAGGCTTTGTCAATATGTTTTATTAAAATTAGTATTAATCCCATTGATGATTCTAATAAGTGTTCTCCCCATTCTTGTAGGAGTTCCCCACTTGAGTCCTGATGGCTTGGCATAAGCATGAGGCGCAGACCTCTAGGGATTCTTTTGACGTCTGCATATTTTTGCAGAGTTATTGATTCCCACCACTTGTTTATCTCTTTTTTAGGCAATCTTTCCCAATATTTTAGTTTATCCTTATTGTCACATTTGGTTGTAATTTCTCCTCTTTCAGTCCTTGTTCTTTGTGTGGCTGTGAATAAGTTGGAGATTTCCGCATTCCGTTTGGCTTCATGTTTTTCCATTGTGAGCGTGTTTGTTTTCCAATTATTTAATTTTATTGATTGCGCCTTGATTTACACGAGTCCCATTTTCCTCAATTCTTTGCTTGTTGTTTATCTGATGTGGTTTTGTTACTGGGGCTATTTAACATAAAGAAATATAGTCCCTAGAAGTTTACCAACATTAAGGCCGTTTTGGGTCTTTGTATCTGTATATAATCAATAAAGTTTTTGAGGAAAAAATGTAATATCCTTCATTTGATATTATTCTGGGGCCCTCTTAGTTACGTTTTTATACTTTAAACTATTGGTCGTTTCCGCTAATTGTGGGAAGATAGACTTTCGAGTTTCAATTTTTAAGTTTTAGGTTTTTAGACACTTAGAATAAAGTAGAGGCAGAAAAAAGCACTTTTTTTCCTTTCGATTGAATATTAAACCGGCTGGTCCCCGTCGGAAAGAATGCACCGCCCTAGAGGGGAGCGCCAGCGTCAACATTGGGACACCATTGAATGAATATATGAATATATATATGAATATATATCTATATCTATCTATCTTTCTCTCTCTGTATTGAATGCGGTCGCATCCACCAATAACACTATTTCACAACATACTAGCAGAGTGCCACATGAAAGGTCTTTTGAGAGAGAGATATATATATATATATTTCTATATAGATATATATTTCTATATAGATATCGATCTGTATCTTCCACAAAGCAGGTGGGCACATTTACAGCCAAAAGCAGAGAGAGCACACAGAATGTTTTTAAGCAAAGTGCTTTATTGTACAGACCCCCCCCCCCCCGACCGACGCGTTTCGCCTTACGGCTTCCTCAATGTCAGTTTCTCAGTACTTTACGAGAGTATTTAAAATGACCATACATCGCGTGTTGTCACTGAACATAAGACTGACTTATGCACCATTTGATGTAAAATTAATGGCGGCCATCTTTGAACGTGTTATTTACATTAGTGCTATTACCAAAGTGCTTAGTGCGATGTGCAAAGTTAAAAACAACTTGATTGCAAATTCAATTGGGTGACAAATTGATATGTACACATTGATAAACAATTTAGCATTCTAAAAATATAAAAATATTATGCTATAAAGTTTTTTTTTAGTATACGTTTACTTAATATCCGCCTCATTCATGTATATACACATCGATAAATTCCCATTCGAAATAGTTTAGCATTCTTAAAAATCGAATCTATATGATAAAAGCAAAATTTGTCTTTGGTTGTATATAGTGAATTTCAGCATCACCCCTTTGCATTCATAATTGAGCCCTGAATGGGCAATCACAATGTCAAGCCTGTTAGGAGTGCGGTGTCTTAAGCTTAGATGTTTCATATTTTGGTTAGAAGATGGAATCTCATTTTATGGCTTCTATTAATTACTCCAGGTGAACCCACATCTTCTCATCATTATTCAGCCCTCTCGTAGCTTTTTTTGGAGGTCGATAATAGATTTAGACTCAAATCCGAAGTTTTCGCACCCTGTCTCCTCCTCACTCATGCTTTTCTACCTGATCTATACAGCAGAATTTGAGGGGGTCCCGATTGCTATGGTGGAATTTTTCAAAATGGCGAGCCACCGGATAAGTTGCATCCTTATTCGTGATGGCACGCCTGTGCTCAAGGATGCTTTTATTTATCGGATGGATGGTGCGCCCAATATATCGTTTTTGACAAGGGCATGTTAGGCAGTAAACCGTGAATTCAGAATTGCAATTGAGGAACTGCTTAATCTCTCTGACAGGCCAAGGATCCCCTGGTCTGCCAGCAAAGTTGGCTGTTTTGTTACTCTGTGTGCAGGCCTTGCTTCGTTTGCATGGAAAGAAACCCGCAATGTTCATTCCATTTTTTTACTCTAGGGATTGCATTATTAAGGCTATGGATCAGATGATCTCCCACAGAGGGACATCGTTTATATGTTAATGAGCATGCTGGAAGATTTTTCTTAAGAATATTATTTATCTGTAAGATATGCCAGTTCTTTTTAAAGATCTGTAGAATACTACTTGATTTTTCATTGTTGCTAGTTATCATTCTCACAGGACCCTCCTGTGTGGTTTTACTAGGTCCCTTCGCTACCAGTAGGTCTACTCTGTTGATCTTTTCCACCCTTGCTTTAGCCTGATGTAAATCTGTATTGGTATAGCCTCTCTATTTAAACCGTAGCAGTGCCTGCTCTTTAGCCTGTCTATAGCTCTGCCCGGTGGTGAATTGCATTTGAGGCGCAATAGCTCCCCGAACGGTATGTTTCTTTATGAGGCTTTTGGGGTGGTGGCTTCCTGCGTGTGACCGCATTTCCCACCGTGGGTTTTCTGAGCAAACGGGTCTATAAAGTTGTGTTTTAAATGTATACTTCCAGATCTAAATAGGTCACAGAGATGTCACTAATGTGGCTCGTAAATTTCAGATTGAGATCATTGTTGTTTAGCGAGGCAACGTACTCCTCGGCCAAGGAGCGCCTGCCACGCCAAACAACACAAAGATAGTATATATACCTTGCCCATAATGTTATCTTATCAATCCAGAGGTCATTGAGTTCCCCCCAGTCCACGTTCTTCTCCCACCAGCCCCTGAATACATTTGCGTAGCTGGGGGCGAAACATGTGCCCATCATGGTCCCGTGTTGATGTTGGTAAAGTTGACCTGCAAAAGTAAAGATGTTATTATTTAAGCAGAAAGTGATCATATTTAAAAGCATATTGTTGTATTTGAGATATTTCAACTGTCTTATTCAGGAACCATTCAACAGCTTTAAGTCCGTCTTGATGTTTAATACACGTGCATGAGCTTGTTATATCCAGAGTAATAAGGAGCATGTCTTTTCCCCATGTGATGCCTTAGATTAGTCTCAAGAAATCCTGAGTATCCCGATTTTGGGAGGCAAGGTCATTGACTAGGGGTGCTAGAAAGGAATTCATGTATATTGCGGTGTTCTCTAAAAGGCTATTAATAGAGGCCACACTTGGTCTGTCTGGGGGATTGTTCGAGTCTGTGTATTTTGGGCAGGTGGTAAAATGTTGGTAAAGTTGGTATTTCACAATAAAGAAACAAATACTCATCCTGCCCCAACATCCAGTCATCTCTCCAGTCCTGCAATAATCGATGATATACGTTGATATAAGCTAAGTATTCTTTCCGTTGTGTTGGAATGTAGCACTCTTTGTCTTCCAGTTGTCTCATGGCCTCTTTATGATATTGTTGTTTGCTGAAGATGAACATGTTGCCCCCCTTGTCTGAGGGTTTGATTTCTATGTTTGGATCTTCTTTCAGGGATTTGATTGCCTCCCATTGTTTTCTTGAGATATTGTATTACCGATTCTTAGAGTTATTGTGTTTGGCCAGATTTTTCAAATCAGTAATAACCGTTTCATTAAACACATTGAATGGAGTCTGAGGAATTGTTTGTGACTTCCTTTTAAAATTACTGTATCCACTTATTTGCTTGATGCCTGCCGCCTCCAGGTGGTCATCAACATTGGTATCCCCTTTCTCTGTGCATGCTGTTGTTTCCAAAGTTTGTAACGCTATGAAGGTTTGTAGATCGTGGCCTGCTAGAAGGTCAGATGCACTCATCATTAAGTTCGCCGCTTGGTACCACCAACGGTCTTTGTTGGGAATGAAGTAGGAAGATCTTTTCTAACTTTAGCTTCCTAATATATCTGAATAAATCTATTCAAGTCTCTGCGTAATCATATCCTGACAGAAGGTGGGACCAAGTTGTAATACTTTGATCTGGTCCTGGGTCAGTATTTTATTTGAAAGATTGATTACAGTTCTTTCTTCTGTCCGGTCTACCACTTGCCCCCATCTCCGTTTGCTGTGGGTAATTCTTGGGGTAGGTGCTTCTTCTCCCTCGTTTTTTGCCCCTCCTTGTTTTGCGTTTTTTAGGCTTTTTGATTTTGTTGTGGAGGGTGGTCCTTGGAGTTGGTCTCTGGCGTGTTTCCCTTATTAGTTGGTATTCTTGAAAATAAGGAGACTCTGAGCTCAGCCTTCCATCTTTGGTGTTAGAGGATTGCTCTCCTTCTGAGGTCTCTGCCTCTGGTTCTGAGGTATCCTTACTTCCACCTGCCATTGCACCATGTTGACTCATCTTTTTCCTAGGCCCATCGAATTAACGGGCGAAAGTCAAGATGCGGCCTGTGGTATAATCCTGTTCATCCTTCTGAAATTTTGTATGTTTCCACTGTCTTATGACCACCTCATAATCTTTTAGGTGTTTCATCATCGCATTTCTGAACTCCTCGATGTGCTTCACGTCTTTCTCCTTGCTTATGAGTTCCTCCAGTCTGTTAATTTCTTAAGAGAACGTTTTGTGATCACTCCATACGTATTTAATTAGTATCTTTACCATTCCTTTTGCGGACTCTGTGGTGTTCTGCCCACTCTTAGGAGCTGGGGTCAGGGTTTTTGTAGGACGGGACTGTGAATATATGAAGGCCCCCGGGAATTCGCTTGCAATCAATGTACCTTTGCAATGAGGTGGCTTCCCACCATTTTCGCAATTTCCTCTTGTGCGCTTTTTCTAGCGATTGAAAAAGGATCACGAGGTTAGTTAAAGAAGAGCTTTTGTAGCTGCATCATTTTTTGATTACGATTTTTTTTCACCCCTGTCCCTGGTTTGAAAACGTCCATTGCCGCTTCTTCCCTCTCACTCAGGCTTGACATAAAGAAAGATATTATATGGCACAGTTCTGTATGTTTAAAATGGCGGGGTCTGCACAAGCAACTATTATTCTCGGGACTGAGGCTCAAGGTAATGCCGGTAACACAAGACAATGGAGCTCACTCACCCACAAGACGTTGCTACGGTTCCCGGGTAGATAATAGTCCATGTCACTCTCTCGTCTGTGGCAGAAACAACCGCGTCCTTTTGTCAATCCATTAGTTCTCCTCTTGTCGACGCAGATAATTCTACTACAATGTTTTTCATTTTTCGAGCCTCGAGGCCGGCGGCCATATTAATTTTTGCAACAGGACATCGCCACCGCTGCTCCTCCTTCTCCCGGGTGCTTGCTCCAGCGGTGGTGAGCTGCTTATCGATTCCACAAACAAGGCGGGCACATTTTCAGCCAAAAGTGGAGAGCACACACGGAAAGTTTTTAAGCAAAGTGCTTTATTGTGCAGACCCCCCTGACAGATGTGTTTCGCCTTACGGCTTCCTCAATGTCAGTTTCTCAGTCCTTTACGAGAGTATTTAAAATGACCATACATCACGTGTTGTCACTGAACATAAAAGACGGACTTATGTATCATTCGATGTAAAACTCATGGCAGCCATCTTTGAACGTATTATTTACATTAGTGCTATTACCAAAGTGCTTAGTGCGATGTGCAAAGTTAAAAACAACTTGATTTCAAATTTAACTGGGTGACAAAAATTCATATGTACACATTGATAAACAATTTAGCATTCTAAAAACAAAAGAATTTTATGCTAGAAACTCAGTTATTTGTTTTAGTATGCGTGTACTTAATATCTGCTTCATTCATGTATATACACATATGGATAAATTCACTTTTTTTATTTTCATTTTTTGAGATTTTATTCAGCAGTATCTGATTACAAAAAGGTCACAAAATAGCCAAGCTTTATACAGTAAAAGAAACAGGACAAACATAAATTCCCAGACTAAGGCTATTGACATTCATCCCTATTCAAATCCAACCGGTTATTGGTGCCCATAATTGCTCGCCAAAATGCTTTCTTCTATGACCCTTCAATTCATAAAGGGCCATTTCCATACGGTATAAAGCAAGTATCCTTGCTCTCCATTGAGAAAAAAGGGGTGGATCCGGGCTCAGCCACTGTGAAGTTATACAAAGGCGAATCACAGCCATACATAAAAATAGAAAACCCCTAAATGGTGGTAGCCTTTTACTAATTATCGGATCAAACTCAATACCGAAGAGGGCAAAACCCGGATTAAAAACCACCAACATTTTTAGGGAGGAATTCAAAAAGAGTTGCAAATCAGATAGGAAAGGGGCCAGTGATGGACGCAAAAAAAACATATGTGCAGCATCCGCTGCTATCTCCCCACACCGGGGACATTTATCTCCCCTACCCGACTTCCATTTTGCAATCTTGGCTGGAGTATAATAAAGATCGAAAATTGACATAACACTGACTCTTTAGGCTTCCGGATAGCAAGATTGAGCTTGCCAGTTCTAAAGACTCCTGTAAATCTATATACTGAATACCAAGCCTTCTTTCCCATTTTAATTCCTGCATAGAGAGCTCATCTAGCTGTCCTCGAGTAAATTCTTGTATTCGCGCCAACGTCCCCCTACGTAATACAGCCTCCAGAATGGGAATTCCCTCTAAAGAGCAAATACCCTTCATAATACTTTTGTCTAGATAACTTCGCAGCTGTAAATATTTAAAAAAGTCACCCTTATCTAAATCAAATTTCACTCTCAATGAGGCATATGACATTATTTGACCATGTTCACATAAGTCACCAACAGTCCGAATGCCAACAGTACGCCACTTCCGGGCAACAGAGTCAATAAGGACTGTTGAGAAAGCCGCTGGGAGACCAATCGGAGTATAGCAATTTAATTCCTTTATCTTACACAGCAAGCATATCCTCTTCCAAACAAAAAAAGCTGCAGACATAATTTTAAATCTAGTTTTTTTGTAATAACTTGGCTAAATAACCCTAACTAATAAATAGTTTTGGGTCTAGAAGCACGCTAATTCATAAATGGAGGGAGAAATAGCCAAGTCCTGGCTAATCGTTTCTCCAAAAATCAGAATTCCAAAACATTGAAGCATCGATGCATAATAATAAAACCGAAAATTAGGGATAGCCCACCCCCCACGAGCAATAGGCAGATAAAGCCATTTAATAGCTCTTCTTGCCCTCTTATAGCTCCACAAGAACCGAGAACACATCCTTTCAATCCTCAAAAATAAAGAATTAGGAAACAATAGCGGAACAGCCCAGAAAACATATAAAAACTTCGGAAAGATTGGCATCTTAATAACATTGCTTCTCCCAGAAAGTGTTAAGTGCAGGTGATCTAATCTCTCCATAGTCTTATTAGAATCTAGAACAATAGGATCCACATTTAAGGCAGGAATATCCTGTACTTTTGCGAGATTGTAATACCCAAATAAACTGCCTCATCAACTATTTTAGGGTCTGCTGGGCGTCCCTTTTCGGAGTGCAGAATCTGGGTCTTAGCTAGATTCAGCTTATAGCCTGCAAACCGAGCAAATTCGTTTGTCAGAATCTCAATTCTAATTAGCGCGGTAGCCACGTCCCTTGTCAATACCGCAAGATCATCCGCATAGGCTAGAACTTTTGCATCCTGTAACTGAGGTTTGACAGGAATAATAAGCGAGTCGTATTCCAATTTACAAATCAGCGGCTCTATATAAAGGGCGAACAGAAGAGGCGAGCAAGGGCATCCCTGTCGGGTGCCCCGTAACACTTTAAACTCCTCTGATTCCACCCCAGAAACCCTTACAGTGGCAGCCGGGTTTCTATATAAAGTCTGTATGGCCCTCACAAAGCCAGAGGGGAATCCCTTCCAAATAAGAACTTCCCACAGATAAGCCCAGGAGACCCTGTCGAATGCCTTTTCGGCATCCAACAGGGCCACCCTTACCTGAGAGTCTGTAGCCTGTGCCCAATCCAGCAAGGATATGACCCGGGCAATATGGTCGGTGGTCCCCCGTCCTGCAATAAAACCATGCTGACGCAATGATACAATTGAGGTGATGACTTTAGCGATTCTCTTAGCAAGGAGTTTCAAATAGATTTTGCTGTCTGAGTTTATTAAAGAAATGGGTCGGTAAGAGCCTAGCTGTAGACCATCCTTCCCCTTCTTCTTGAAGACCATAATTATTGTCTTGGACCATGAGTCCGGCGGAAATCCTTTAAAAGCATTTTTCTTAAAGCCACTAATTCTGACCCCAACTCAGCCCGAAACTTGCTATAAAACTCCAAAGGTATTTTATCAGGACCCATTGCTTTGCCACTTGGAAGTGAGAGGATAGCAGCCTCCACTTCTTCTAGTGTAATTGACTCAGATAAAATATCTATCCGCCTTATCCATGTCCACGTTTAAATATAGATTCTCATAAAAAATTTGAAAAGCTTTCCTCACCCCTTGAGGCGTTTTCTGGAGTACTCCCGGAGTATCTTTAACTTTAAAGATTTTATTCTGCACCTCTCTTTGTCGAATTCGATTGGCTAATACTCTTCCAGTCTTCTCCCCATACTCATAACATTCCCTTTTATATAGCTGAAACTTAGGAGCCACGTCCTCAGCAAACTGTTGAAATAAAACAGATCTATTGATAGCGAGCCTTCTCAATATCTCAGTCAAGTCCGCTCCCTTTTTAATTTTTTTATCCACCTCACGTTCAATATTACCTAGCTCCCTGATGTGATTTGCCAAAACTGCCTTCAATTTTTTGCGTTTATAAGCCGCAAAACTAAGCATCTCACCTCTAAGTCCCGCCTTAAAAGCATCCCATACCGTCCCTTCCGGAGCAGAATTCCTATTAATCTCGAAAAAACATGGAATCCATACCTTAATATGATTACAATACTCAGTATCGGACAGCAGTTTTCTATCAAATGTCCACTCAGAATTCCGTGAGGTAACCATATCCAGCTCAATTTTTAAAACTAAAGGATTATGGTCAGAGATAAACCTTGGGAGAGTAAATATATTCGCCCTACTCAGCAGAGAATTAGAAACCGAAAAATAGTCCAATCTAACCAATTTTTTATGAGGGGCAGAAAAAAACGTGTAACCTGGTTGATCCGCATTAAGTTCGTTCCAGGAATCAAATAATCCTTGATCCAAAGCCAGTCTACACACACTTTTGTATACTCTGGGCTTCCAACCGAGATAAGCCTGATTGCTTTTGACATCAAACCCCCCATCCAGGTGTATGTTTAAAGCCCCGCAGATTATAAACGGTTGTGTCCAGGTGGACAATTCTAAATTAATCTTATCAAAAAATTCGGCCTCATCTAAATTTGGTCCATATACAGTGCAGATTGTGAACATTTTACTATTAAAAATAACTTCAGCAAGTACCCAGCGCCCCCACTTATCCTCCTTAAACTTCCTAACCGCTAATGCCCCCTTCTTAGACAGAATAGCAACCCCCCGTGAATTTATTGACTGACGAGAGCAGACAACCAAGTCCATACCCAAAGCCTTAAGCCACCCTCGGTTCGACCATGCTATATGCGTCTCTTGTAAGCACAAAATATCCCAAGACAGGTCATGCACTATTCTAGCCAAAACCCTCCTCTTGTTAGTCATTTAGACCACATATATTGAGAGAACAGATTGTAAGTTTACCCATTTATATTGCTACAAGTTTCCCCAAATACATCACTTCTCGTCCTCCAATACTCTCCCCACTGGCAATCAACATTCCTTCTCTGACTAAGACACGTTAATGCTAGTATCAAACTAGTACTGAAAAAATAAATTGAGGAATTACCTCCATACCAATACAAAAAGTAATCTTCCACTGCTGAAATTTTCACCCCCAACCTCCCCCTTAACCCCCCCACCCAGTACAGACAACCCCAACCCTCGAACCCCCCCCCCCACAACCCCACAGTCCCCCTGCAACCCCCATGAGGCATTGGGATCAAGTCCCTTGCGATGCAGAGTCGGGCACCCACCCCTCCCACTCCCCTTTCTCCTCTCCCAAAACAGAACTAAATCTGATTGACTGCAATTCAATTTCTCCATACTGTACAAAAAGAATAGTGCATTCATCGGTTTAATGTTATAAGGTCTGAAGAAACTCCTTGGCCAATAACTCATCAAAAAACATCATTGTTCGCCCTTTAACAACAATCTTCAACCTCGACGGGTTCTGGAGGAAGACTTGAGCGCCTTTATCCTGGAACTGTGGGATCAACTGCCGCATCCTCCAACGTAGGTCAACTGTGGGCTGACAGAAATCAGGCCTCACGAAGAAATCAGTCCTTCGCATGACCGTTCTTGCTGGGTCGTGCGATATCATAAAGGGCCTCACGAGCCAGAAAATTATTTAGCGATATAAGAATTGCACGAGGGTAAGCAGAACTTTGACCTGGCTTCTTTCTCTGGCTGGCTGGGAAACTATGTGCTCGCTGTATCTCAACTCGCCAATCCCATTGTACAAGCTCCGGGAAGGCCTCTTGCAACAACTCAGCTACAAACTTGCGTGCATCTGCTCCCTCTTTACCCTCGGGGACCCCCAAAATTCTAAGATTGTTACGTCTTACACGATTCTCTAAATCGGTCAGCTTCCACTGTAGGTCGTCGCAATGAGCTTTCATGGATCCCGTAATTTCTCTCTGCTTAGTGAGACCATCCTCCAGAGCGGATATCCGTGTCTCAGCCTCACTAATTCTATTAGACATACCCGTACATGTCTTCACCACCCTCCGAATTGAGTTCTGTATTTTCTTATATGAGTTCTGCATTCGGATACTCTCTGCCTGAGTTTCTGCCCTATGCGCCACAATCAAGTCATAAATAGTAGCCAAAGTTATTTCCCCTTCCTCACCCCTTACGGCGGCATCACCAGCTGGTAAAAATGAATGGGGTTCTAACGGGGGAACAATTTTATTTGGTGAGCCCTCATAATCCCAAGAGAGCGAAGCATCTGAACCAGGTGGACTCAATCTTGCAGCTCCTTCTGGTGCAGTCATAGCAATCGTGGCACTTATTTCATCCTCTAGGCTCTCTGGATTCATTCCATTTGGAGGCCGTGTCACCTTATCACCGCCTATGCCTGAGACGGCTTCTTCCAACCCATCTTCTATAAAGCTCTCATCCGACGAATGATCTGATAGGGAGAAGAAATCGTCTGCACTAGATAATTTGTCAGGTGGCTGAACAGAGCTCCAAATGAGAGTAGTTCTCCGCCACAGTAGAAGCCATAACAGGGTCCACAGCAACACCATTCCTTTCATCATGCCTGACATTCTCGTTTATAATCCTTCTGACCCCTCCGCTATCATCCATCAGTGCTAGAGAGGCATTGTCAATAGGCTGCTTATTTCTTTCTGTTGACTGGACTGGCTGGCCTTCAACTCCCAGAATGCCATCTACAAGTACATTGCCGCCCGGCTCAGAGCCATGCAAGGTAACATAATGATTTGGGGCTAAAGGCACTGAGGTATCTTCCGCTACCCCCGGTTTTACATTCTCCACAATCACCCCAATGCCGACGTTGCGCTCCAGGTCATCCTCCTCCTCGCCTTGCATCACCCGGGTAGCCGGCGCGTCCCCTCTTTTCTTTCTATTCACCTTTTGCGCGAACATCGCTGGTATTGCCGGTGAAACCGGAATCTGATCTTTGCTTGCGCCTAGAGAGCCGTCCGTCGAGCCTTTCACGCCCTGTCCCAAGACCTCTGATGCTTCCACTGCAGCTGATGGTAATCGATTATGTCTTCTACCCCCATCAGGGTCAGGTAAAATTAACGTTCTTTTACTTAAGGCAGCGTTAGCAGTATTGGCGGCCAACCGTGTTTTAACCGGTGTACCGGTCTGTAGTACAGCGAATCGTTGTCTCGCTGAGCGGGATGTCGGTTTTGTTGCCATACCTAGCACTCCGTAATCCGGCAGCCTTTGCTTTAAACAACCACAGTCCAAATAAGAAAGCCGGTGAAGGGAGCTACGATGCAACAGCAACTGCCAGCACATCGGTTCGTTCTTCGGAGTGAGGAGCAGAACTAAATCAAGTAAAGCAGAATCACAGCATCTATAGCGAAGTGAGAGGGGAGTGAGAAGCAGCCCGCTCACCCGGCCAACAGCGCGGCCGCCATCTTGCCTCACTGATCATGGGGCACATTGTGTTTGGATGTGCTATTACCAAAGTGCTTAGTGCGATGTGCAAAGTTAAAAACAACTTGATTGCAAATTCAATTGGGTGACAAATTCATATGTACACATTGATAAACAATTTAGCATTATAAAAATATAAAAATGTTATGCTATAAAGTTTTGTTTTAGTATAAGTTTACTTAATATCAGCTTCATTCATGCATATACACATATGGATAAATTCACTTTCTAAATAGTTTAGCATTCTTAAAAATCTAATCTATATGCTAAAAGCAAAATTTGTCTTTGGTTGTATATACTGAATTTCAGCATCACCCCTTTGCATTCATAATTGAGCCCTGACTGGGCAATCACAATGGCAAGCGTGTTAGGAGTGCGGTGTCTTAAGCTTAGATGTTTCATATTTTTGTTAGAAGATGGAATCTCATTGTATGGCTTCTATTAATTACTCCAAGTGAGCCCACATCTCTTCCTCATTATTCAGCCCTGTAAGCGCTTTGGTTTGGAGGTCGATGATATATTTAGACACCAAAATCAGAAGTTTTCGCACCCTGTCTCCTCCTCTCTCATGCTTTTCTACCTGATATTAACAGCAGAATTTGAGGAGGTCCCGATTGCTCTGGTGGAATTTTTGAAAATGGCAAGCCGCCGGATAAGATGCATCCTTATTCGTGATGGCACGCAATAAAATAAAAAGAAAATATGTATACTCCACACACCGCTCCGTGATTTCTTCACTTGAATGGAGCACGAACCACAGAGTAAGTGCAGATAGTTTCTTTATTCCATTACATGGCAGCCATGACCCGTTTCAGCCCCAGAGGGCCTTGATCACATGGCACGCATAATAGTCAACAGTTGATTTTTATACCATTTTTTTCCCCTCTTATGGGGGGGGTGGTTAAAGTGACAGGTGCTTAGACAGGTTTGTAACCATAAACATAGACAAAATACTATAGGTTTACATAGTTGCATTTGTATATTCAGACTAATGCAGTAAAAATGCCTTCAGTACAAATAACGCAATGTCAATATATGGTCAACATGCCTTTGTAAAGTTACTGAATCAATGGTGGTTTCAATACCAGTTTTTCACTGCATGCTTATCAACAGATTTACATGCCTTCCAATAAAAACAATTTATATTGTACTTTGCCTGATAAAAAAAACTGTGATAAAAACATCATTGTGAAATACAAAAATGTGCAAATATTCGCCTGATAAAGTACTGGTTAGACGGGGTAATCTAGATGAGCCCATCTTGAATCCCTGAAAGTGCTTGCATAGTCAGTTGTGTCTGAAAGATGCAATAGGTAAACAATGACTACTAAAGTGACAACGTGCTAAATTCAATATCAAAGTGTCAGTGCTAAAAACCTCCACTGTGTAAAATTCCTAAAAGAGCTTAAAAAAATATAAATATGTAAAATAAAAGATTTTTTGACTGTGTCGATTGGCATGGCAACAATTTCCCCAAAAGTTACCGTGGGTTATTAACAATCACTGTATGAATACTTATATATGTTAAATCTGGAAATGTTCGAAGTTTGCCATGTGAGCCCCTGGTTTCTGCTACAGGCATGTATAGAGATCCTCAGTAATGTTTAACCCCCCTCCCCCCGGATGCTTGGAATCCAGTTCCAGGATGTATCAAGTCTCTAATGTGCGCAGGGCCTTCTCTCTGTTTCCACCACTTTTGTTAGCTTGCACAGCATCAATCAGAAAATATTTGAGTTCTCTGGGGTCAAATTGGTGTGTTTCACCAAAGTGGCGTGCCACTTGGTATGTTTGGTCTAGATTTTTTATGGCTCTGATATGGTGAAATATTCTCTTGAACCCCTGTAATTTTGTACTTCCCACATACCCCAAACCACATGGGCACTCGAGCATATACACAACATAGTCGGTTATTACAGGTAAGATCCTTGTTGATAGCGTGCTCCTGTTTGCTAAATGGTGTTGTGTAGGTTGTTCTATTGGTACCATGCTGGCAGGCTTTGCAGAATTTGCATTTAAAAAAGCCTTTTCTTTTGGACAGCTGTGTCTCGGGTTTTGCTAACAGGGTTGTTCTGCACAAAATAAACATTCATGGAAGGGGCTCTACTGTAGGTAATGGCTGGTTTTAGTGGTAGCAAGTGGCCAATAGTTGGCTCATTTAATACTATCTGCCAATTCCTGCGACTAATGCGATTTATTGCTTTCTTTTGTTTGCTGTACCCCATTATTATTCTGTGTCATTATTATTCCGTGTCCAGCCTGTCATTGGCTGCTATGGTTGTCTCAGTTTATGCCTGACATTGGGTAAGTTTGAGTAGGTCTTCCCTGTGCAATGCCAGACTCTTAGTGATGGCTGCATTGATGCATTTGCTGGTATAACCTCTCTCAAGAAATCTGGCTTTACTTACTTGCTGTGCTATCCACAAATCTTGTTGGTTACTGCAGATTCTTTTCAGCCTAATCATGTCCCCATAGGGGATGCTTTGAATGAGATGCCGTGGGTGGACCCTAGCTGCGTGCAACACCGAGTTGCCGGCTGTAGGTTTTCTGTGGACCCTTGTTTCGATTTTGCTTTTTTTAATAGATACATGTACATCAAGAAAGGTTACTGTGTCTGCACTATTTGCTGTTAATTGCAGATTGATGTCATTCTTATTCAGATCATCTATGAAGCTTTGTGCATCTGGCACGGTCCCGTGCCAAATTAAAAACAAGTCCTCGATAAATCTTAACTATAGTTTTACATTGTTATGCATAACGTCCTCGAAAGATTTTTTTCTTTAGAACCAGCTCCTCCCACGAACCCATGTGGAGGCAATCGTAGCTGGGGGAGAAGCTGGCCCCCATAGCTACCTCTCGTAACTGTTGGTATGAGGCACTCTGAAATAAAAACTTATTATTGTTCAAGCAAACGTCAATCATATTGATGAGCATCTTACTGTGCTGCTCATGTTGGGAAGGTCTTTTTCGAAAATAATGTTGAACAGCCCTTATTACATCTTTGTGGTTAATGCTTGTGTAGAGAGTCGTTATGTCCATAGTTATTAATAAAAAATCTTCTTGTTACTTGAAATCTTGAATTTTGGCTAAAAAGTCTCCAGTATCTTTTATATAGGAGGGAAGTTGCTGGACATGCTCTTGCAAGAAGTGGTCCACATATTGTGATGTTTTCTCTATCAGACTGTTTTTTGCAGAAATTATTGGCCGTCCTGGGGGCTTGCGGGGGTTCTTGTGCAGTTTAAAAAAAAATGTATTCATCCATTGTTAGAAAACCGGCTCTTTTCCATGCTAGTAATTTGTTGTAATATGCATTGTAGGTTGCTTTTAGAGAAAGCATATCACATTTATGGAGCAATTACGATCTGATAATTGCCCTGTAGCTTCCTCTATGTACCTTTTTTTTTCCCCAGAAGACTAGATTCCCTCCTTTGTCTGCATTTCTTAGTTATCTGGGTGTTTTTCAATTTTGCCATGAATTGGTGGTATTGAATCTCCTGTCTGTTGATTTTGGCTTGTTTGTTTCCTCTTATCTTGAGGTTGAGCCGTTTGATTCCTGCTATGGTTTGTTCATGAAATATGTCAATTGAGCCTCTTGCCATGATTGGAGTACAAGTTGATCTGGGTTTAAAGGGAGTGGTGGTAGTGGTCTAGTGCTCATTCCTATTGTAGTTTAAACCTTCTGTTGGTATTGGTATTTGGCTATTCATTCCCTGTTGTGAATTTTCTTGGGCCAGTTCCTGTAGAACCCCAAGTGTTGGCAGGTCTGAAACAGTTAAATTGTGTGAGTACAAGGTTTTGGCAATTCAATATTTGAATTTGTCTGCTTGTCATGATTTGCCTTTTCCCTGAGTAGATGGAATTTCTTGAGTTTGAGTTTTCGTACCCCCTTAAATGTGTCCATTCTCATTGCTGCATAATAAAATGTGCTCTCAGGACAGTATGCGAGCCTGAGGGACAGTAACTGTTTCTCTGCTTTATTAAGATAGATGTTTGCCAGGTTAATTACTGTATTGTCAGAGACTATCATTCATTATTTGCGTTTCCATTTGCGCACATTTTGTCTTTTTTTGTTTTGTTCTCCTTCGTTTGGCTTTTCGCCTCTCCCTGCGCTTGGTTGTTCTGTTTTTCCCTGTCTGTTCTGCTGAGGTTGAGTCCGTAACGTTTGTCTTCTTTCCAATCATAAAAAATCAAGTTCTTCTTCTAGTGACAGGTTTGATGGGACTTGCGCACCTCTGATATATCTGGTGTCTAATTCGGTTTCACTCTCCAGGGCAGAGCTGAAGTCCGAAGTAGAGGAGCCTGCATGTCCTCCCCTATTGCTCACAGCATTTATTTTGGCGGCGCTTCCTCCACAGTATTTTGAAATTTTAAGTCATATTTTTTAGCAAACGTGAAAATGCGTCCGCACTCAGATTTTAATTTTGCGCTCCCGGATTTTCTCCTCCTCGCGGAGTCTTTTTAAAATTTCCTCTCGCTGTTATGTCGCTTCACTGCGGCCAATTTGACTTAGTTCATGACTTAGAATTTCAATTTGCTCCTGTAGTGTAGTTGGATCTGATTCTGCGTATTTAACAAGAATGGCAACCAATTGTTTTGTCGACTCCAGGTTTGTTTCAGCCCACTCTTTCATCATTTTAGGGTCTGGTGTTTCGTAGCTAGGTGCTATTAGGAGCCTGAGTCCTCGTGGGATCCTTCCCACATCTAAGTACCTTTGGGGGGATTTCCCCTCCCACCATTTGCTTTGCTAACTTTTCATACATTTTTCTAAAAGCTTGAATTTGTGCATGAGTGGTGTTACTATTTCCTGCCAGTGCATTCTGGGTGATTGAGTTCACATTGGGTAAACGAGTATCGTCTTACATTTCTGCTGCCACTGCCTCTCGATCCTTGAGAGCGTCGGCTGACACATTGATGGAAATATTGTTTTTGGATAATCTATGAGCAAAGTTTACAATTGCACCGGTAGACCTTGTCAAAACAAGACACTTCTCTAGTAGGTGTTTAAAACTCAAATTCTCGTCAACTAAAATACCCAAATATGAGAAGGTCGGTACTTTCCCTAGACTGTGTGCCTACTGTGTATGCATTATGCTTACTGCACTTCTTCCCAATTTCCATTATATAGGATTTAGACAAATTAGGGGACAGGTACATTATACCCATAAAAGTAGAAACCCATCTAATAAAAGCTGCAAGGCATGTTCCAATAAGCTGTTATTGGCGGATATGATGGGTGTACCTGGAGGGTTATTTATGTTTATGAATCTTGGGTAACATATAAAAGCAAGGTGCTGTAGGTTTTTCAACATGCAAAAACTGCTTTTCATCTAGTCTCAAAAGACCCTTTATGTGTCACTCTGCTAATATGTTGTGAAATAGCGTAATTGGTGGATGCGGCCGGGTTCAATACTGGGCTATATAGATAGATATATAGATATCTATATATATACCTGTATTGAATGTGGTCGCATCCACCAATAAAGCTAATTTCAACATACTAGCAGAGTGGCACATGAAAGGTCTTTTGAGAGATGTATATATATATTCAGCTCAACAAAACTTCACTCGCAGAATGAACGGACCGCGCTCAATCAGGGTTCTCGGTTGTCAATTTATTTTACCGAGAATGTTAGCCAGGACGCGTTTCGGCATTCGCACCTTTATCGACCATTTACAAAGTGCAGTTCATACGGTACTATTATATCCGGTTTGCTACTAGTGTTTCCGGTTCACATGAAATAAACATGAAAGACAGACTCAAACAATGTGAAACACAGATATAAGCGTCAATATCGCGCAGTAACATAGTAATACAAAGAATATAGTATAAATTATAATTTGTGAATAAAGAGCAGCAAGTTTATATAATTCATTCAGAGAACATTTAACTATTGTGGCTGTTATTCAAATCAACAAGCTTGATTATAAACCATAAAGTCTCAATATTGAGTAACGCCATTAAGCCCTGAATGGGCATGATTAAATATTATTATGGCAGCTTAAATAAGAAACAAAAAAATAAAATAAAATATATATATATATAGAAATACATTTCTATGCTCTTACTGAATTTTCTTTCAAGTTTTCAAAGCTTAATTAACAGTTAATTCAAGAACAAATTTGCTTTATGCGTTCCATAGATCATGATTAAATAAAGTTTTCACACAGCTAAGTGAGAGTGATCTAGCCCAAATGACATGCCAATTCTTCGTATTTAAGCCATTAGGAGCAGTAGTTTGAAGATCGATTATAAAATGGGATTCCAATCGTCTTAATCTAAGTTCTCGATTACCAATCCGATCACTAATTGGTACATGGTCTAGACAAAATTTTTTTAATACATTTCTGTCACTGTTATGATACTTTCCAAAGTGTCTAGCCACGGGGTACGTGAAATCCTGGTTTTCAATGGCTCGTGCATGTTCTAAAATACGTCCTGAGTTACCTGCAGTTTCCTTCCTAAAAAGAGTTGTGCAAATATTAACATCTCTCACAAATACTTTGAGATCTAAAAAAGATACCTGTGAGGTACTCAGATGTCCACTGAAATGAAGGTTCAGAGTATTATTATTCAATGCTGCAATGTAATTTTCTGCTTCCATTTTGGAACCCTTCCATAGAATAAACAGATCATCAATGTATCTGTGCCATGCAATGATACATTTGGTCCAATGATTATACCGCTTGGCCCAGGCCACCTGCTTCTCCCACCAGCCAACGAACAAATTTGCATAGCTGGGGGGGAAGCAGGTGCCCATAGCCATCCCTTGGATTTGACGATAATGCTGCTTATTAAATAGAAATGTTATTCATTACAGAATGAAATAAATTCCATAAGCATAGCATTATGTTCAGTGAATTGCAAAGATCTTCCATTTAAAAAATACTGTACAGCATTAACTCCTTTAGCATGTTCAATGCAAGTATAAAGACTTGTTATGTCTAGAACAATCATCAGCATGTCTGATTCCCATGGTATGTCCATAATGTTTTTGATAAAAATGAGTGGTGTCTTTGATGTACAAGGACAACATGTGCACAAATTCTTATATATATATATATATATATATATATATTCACTAAAAAAACCATAGGTTTCACACATGTTATAGTTAGCTGGACATTTTACTGATAAAAAACCAATGAAATTCCCCCGTTATAGTTACTGCAGGCAACTATAACTCACGCGACCGCAATCCTCTGCTGATGCTAATACTGTATTTAGACACTTATTTGCCCATGTCTTCTTCCATTAAATTTTAGCTTTACATATATTACAAATATTTTTTTTTCATAAAGACACATATGTCATCAGCAGAAGATTGCGGTCGCGTGAGTTATAGTTGCCTGCAGTAACTATAACGGGGGAATTTCATTGGTTTTTTATCAGTAAAATGTCCAGCTAACTATAACATGTGTGAAACCTATGGTTTTTTCAGTGAATTTGCAAGGTTTTTTAAATGCTAAGTTACTTTACGCCATTCGTGGCGTGCGCGCCCAGTTAACGCAGTTCGTTCCGTGCGCGCACCGCGCGCCCACTTTACGCAGTTAGTGCCGTGCACGCACAGTGGTCACGCGGTGCGCTGCGCGCACCGCATGCCCACGTTAAGCGGGATGGGCCATGTACGCACGATGCGCTTCGCGCACCGTGCGCACATGGGGGACATTTTTTGCGCATCTTTGTGAAATGTATTCTTTGTTAACTTCGTGGCTGAAATAAGCCATGCACAAATGGTGGCCTGCGGGCATCATTTGCACACGGGGTGGGGAGAATTTGGATATTTTTTTTTTAAAAAAAATTTTACCGTACGTGTACGGTAAGCGTAATCGGCGATTTTCCGAAAAAAAAATTATTTTTTTTTTTGGGCTTGGGGGTTGTTTGGGGACCCCGGTATCAATGCTGGGTGGTTAGGATCTCATGAAACTGCCTCTTTACACATTTTTGGGTTTCGTTTTGGCTGCCCAACTCAGGAAGCGAGAGAGAAAATGGCGGCCGCCGCTTCCTGGTTTCGACCGATTCGAATGTTTACTAAGATCTAACAGCCAATCAGAATCGCGCTCGCGCACGCCACCGTACGCGTACGGTAAGCGCACCGTAAGCGCACGGTAAGCTGCCACAGATATATATATTGATTTAAAGGCTATTTTCTCAGATTCTACTGAACAGATTTACACCAAACCTACAAAAGGCACTTCCTTGACCTGGGGACTACCTCTCTGCCAAATTTCATTAAATTCTGTTCAGCCGTTCGGGCTGTATCCCTGTCTAAAGGTCCTATGGAAAAATGCATGGGAAAAACGCGTTTTGGGACCCCCTTTTGTCTCAGCCCCCGCTTGACGAATCCCCCCGAGACTTTCAGGGTAGGAGCGGAGCGTAGCGCCCCACCTATTTTGAAAAATTCGCGAGGATTCGTCGACCGGCGCCAAAGTTATTCAAAATAGAATGTTGCGGATTTCCTATGGAAACATGGTCCTAACTATAACTACCTACTGGCGACCGCCAGTAGGTAATATATATAACTGTTCACAAGTGCCCAAAAGCTTTAGGGTGCACTCACCAACTCATACGGCAGCAGCGTAATGAAACATCCTTGAAGCTCCTGATAGATGTGCCTTACGCGTTTCAAACTAAAAGTTCTTGTTCACAGGCAGGGCGGTTGCACTCGTACAAAGAAACTGCTGCTGATTAACACCTGATATTTATTTACCTCCATTAGGTCACATGATAAAGCAAAGCATTGTGGTAGCAGTAGTTTCACAAATGTGCCATCTCCATATCACTCGTGCACACACTTGTAAATATATTTGCAATGCCGTCCTCAATAAAAGTTTATCTCCAGCCATTAGTGGGCTCTTTACAAAGTGTTCATTTCCGTTGCTTAAATGTGAAAGCCAGCTGTTGGTCCGAGTGGGGCCTCATATTCACAAAGCCCCCGGTCCGCGTATAATAGCACGGTGGTGCATCCTCACGGCTGGACCGCCGTGCATATCATATAACTGTTCACAAGTGTCCAAAAGCTTTAGGGGGCACTCACCAACTCATACGGCAGCAGCGTAATGAAACATCCTTGAAGCTCCTGATAGATGTGCCTTACGCGTTTCAAACTAAAAGTTCTTGTTCACAGGCAGTGCGGTTGCACTCGTACAAAAACTGCTGCTGATTAACACCTGAAATTTATTCACCTCCATTAGGTTACATGATAAAGCAAAGCATTGTGGTAGCAGTAGTTTCACAAATGTGCCATCTCCATATCACTCGTGCACACACTTGTAAATATATTTGCAATGCCGTCCTCAATAAAAGTTTAACCCCAGCCATTAGTGTGCTCTTTTCAAAGTGTTCATTTCCGTTGCTTAAATGTGAAAGCCAGCTGTTGGTCCGAGTGGGGCCTCATATTCACAAAGCCCCCGGTCCGCGTATAATAGCGCGGTGGTGCATCCTCACGGCTGGACCGCCGTGCATATCATATAACTGTTCACAAGTGTCCAAAAGCTTTAGGGGGCACTCACCAACTCATACGGCAGCAGCGTAATGAAACATCCTTGAAGCTCCTGATAGATGTGCCTTACGCGTTTCAAACTAAAAGTTCTTGTTCACAGGCAGTGCGGTTGCACTCGTACAAAGAAACTGCTGCTGATTAACACCTGAAATTTATTCACCTCCATTAGGTTACATGATAAAGCAAAGCATTGTGGTAGCAGTAGTTTCACAAATGTGCCATCTCCATATCACTCGTGCACACACTTGTAAATATATTTGCAATGCCGTCCTCAATAAAAGTTTAACCCCAGCCATTAGTGTGCTCTTTTCAAAGTGTTCATTTCCGTTGCTTAAATGTGAAAGCCAGCTGTTGGTCCGAGTGGGGCCTCATATTCACAAAGCCCCCGGTCCGCGTATAATAGCGCGGTGGTGCATCCTCACGGCTGGACCGCCGTGCATATCACATAACTGTTCACAAGTGCCCAAAAGCTTTATATATATATATATATATATATATATATATATATATATATATATCTCCAAGATCTCTTTGACCAAAGAGAAAGCAGGGTCGCACTCCGCACAGAATTAAAGATGTTTTATTTTAGCCAAATTAAGTTGTGCAATAAATCCATAAACAAAGCGACGCGTTTCGGTCTTGCCACAAGACCTTGCTCACGACAATGTGGTCAGGTTCGCGTTTACAATTAATAACCGTTTTTTAAAAAAAACAACCATTTCCTGTCATGTGACTTTCATATGCATTGTGGGACTTGTAGTTCCCATTGTAAATTTAACATAAACTTTCAACATGTTATCATCATCCATGAAATTAAAATGAAATTTTCATTCCGCATCGATTATATGCGGTTATATTCCGCAAACCCATGGTGCCACGGTCAATATTTACAGTGAATGAACAATTAATATAAATTCATGTTTAAAGCGCCCCATGACTTGTACTTATAGAGTGATGAAGGCATGAATTTTATGCCTAAATATTGTAACAACGTTACTCCTCAATAATACCCCTCCAGTGGGGTGTGACATTCAAGTATTGGAATCATACCTCTGTCAATTAATCTATTAACATGTGGGCACATCAATTATTTGACCGGGTTAGCAAACAGGTGAACTAGGATATAGTAAGAATTAAACAATATAGTAGCTGCTGCATGTTACATTGCATGTTTCAAGCATTGTAAGCAATGGAAAAAAAAACCCCATACAAGTTTCCAAAGCATTCCACATTTTCTCTTAACATCAAAAATCAATTTCATACAGTTCAGAGGTGGCTGTATAATTCCTCACTTTGGTTCAACCCATAAGGAGTCAGTGTCCTGAGCTTAATAATGAAACGAGATTCCTTTTGTCGTAATGTTTTTTCTCTATTACCACCTCTGATGGTTAGTGGAATGGTTTCAATTCCATAAAATTTTAGGAGTTTCCAATTGTTCGTGTGTGATTGGTTCATGTGTTTTGCCACTGCGTTGGATACGTCCTTGTTTGTCACTGCTCGAGTGTGTTCCAAAATTCGTTTTTTTAGTTCGCAAGTAGTGCTGCCTACGTACTTCATTTTACATGGGCACTCGATGATGTAAATTGTAAATTCACTTTTACAAGATATTAACTGTTTTATTTCCCATTTGGAACCATTCGCTAGGCATACTTCTTTGGTAGGTCGAGCTATTTCACACACTTTGCATTTTTGACATTTTATGAAACCCGTTGTTTTTAGCCAATGAGTGTCCTTTTTAGATTGATAATGACTGTTAACCAATCGATCTTTGAGGTTACGAGCTCTGCGATATGTGATCATAGGGTGATTACCCACTAGTTCTTTCACTGTTTCATCCATTTGCAAGATTTTCCAATTTTTCCTTAGTATGCTACTGATTTGTTGGGCATCATTCGTGAAATCTGAAATCATTCTGATAGGTTCCTTGCCCAAAGTGGTCTCTTGCTTGGGTTTCAAACAGTCTGCACGTGGTTTCCCATCCGCTCGTTTCCAACATCTTTTGATCAATGTTTTGTCATACTTTCTCAGTTCAAATCTCTTTGCTGTCACACGACTCTGATTTTTCCATTCTTCGTATTCAGTGCATATTCTACGCAATCTCAAGAATTCCCCGTAGGGTATACTGGCAATCAGTGATGGTTGATGGAAGCTGGTTGCTTCTAGCGTCGCATTTGTTGCTGTAGTTTTGCGGTGTACAGTAGTTTGAATTTGGCCATTTTTTATATAGATATCAGTATCTAAAAATGTTACTCTCTCCTTGTTGATTTCAAAGGTAAATTTCAGTTTGGCCGTACTTGAATTCAGGATTTGAAAATATTCCGCAAATTCTTCTTTGCTTCCATCCCAAATGATCAGTAAATCGTCTATAAAACGATTCCACATGACGATTTTATTGATATGTTTATCATTGTGTGGGTGCCAGGCTACTTCTTTCTCCCACCAGCCCATTACTAGGCAGGCATAGCTCGGGCTGAAGGAAAAACCCATCGCCGTACCCATGTTCTGGCGATAGATTTCCTCCCCAAAAACAAAGATGTTTTGCGTCAAGCATATTGAAATCATTTCCAATAACATGATATTGTGATCATTGTAATGAATGTTTCTCTCTTTCAAAAAGAATTCACATGCTTTCAAGCCCATTTCATTTTCAATGTTCGTGTAAAGGGCTGTGACATCCATAGTAATAAGATGGTAGCTCTCTTGCCAGTGGGTGTTTTGTAGATTGATTAGAAGATTTGTTGTGTCCTTGATGTAAGAGTTAAGATTGCAAACAAATGGAGCTAAGAAAAAATCAATATAATTGGCTAAAGGTTCCAACAAGGTTCCCTTTGTTGATAGAATTGGCCTCCCAGGTGGTTTTTTCGAATCCTTGTGTAGTTTTGGAAGAAAATAAATTGTTGCTATTATGGGAAATTGAACAGTTAGATATTTCACTTCGGCTTCATCCAGTAGTTTTTTCCGGGCCCAAGATAAAATCTTTTGATCCAAATTTCTTTTTATTTCAGCTGTTGGATTACGCTTGAGTTTTTCATAATATTCAGTGTCTTTTAATTGGCGATGTGCTTCCAATGCATAAGCATTGCGATCCCAGATCACTATGTTGCCGCCTTTGTCAGCGATTTTTATTTCAATTAGGTTGTCTTGTGCTAAGCATTTAAGCGCTTCCCTTTCTGTTTTAGATAGATTATCTCTGTATTTTGAGGTCTTCATTTTATGAAAATCCTGTACAACCGCTTCCTGAAACAGGTCCACTTTGTTTCCAGGAGCCAATTGGGGATAATATTTGGATTTAGGTTTCTTCTTACTTAAACCTGCTCCTAACTGGGTGCAAGCTTCCTGTAATGAGATGGTCTCATCCTCATTTTCCACATTGAGGTTCAATAAGGTCACGTAGCTTTCGGAGTCTTTTGCTGTTAGAGTAGACACTGTTCTTTCCATTTCTGTCTCTTTTATGTTCCATGTGTTAAGATTTTCATGAAAGATTTTTGCTAATTTGATTTTTCTGATATATTTATAGAAATCAATCCTTAATTGTGAGATGTCAGTTATATATATATATTCACTGAAAAAACCATAGGTTTCACACATGTTATAGTTAGCTGGACATTTTACTCCTAAAAAACCAATGAAATTCCCCCGTTATAGTTAGTGCAGGCAACTATAACTCACGCGACCGCAATCCTCTGCTGATGCTAATACTGTATTTAGACACTTATTTGCCCATGTCTTCTTCCATTAAATTTTAGCTATACATATATTACAAATATTTTTTTTTCATAAAGACATATATGTCATCAGCAGAGGATTGCGGTCGCGTGAGTTATAGTTGCCTGCACTAACTAAAACGGGGGAATTTCATTGGTTTTTTATGAGTAAAATGTCCAGCTAACTATAACATGTGTGAAACCTATGGTTTTTTCAGTGAATTTGCAAGGTTTTTTAAATGCTAATTCCTAACTATAACGTGTGTGAAACCTATGGTTTTTTCAGTGAATTTGTACGGTTTTTTAAATGCTAAGTTACTTTACGCCGTTCGTGGCGTGCGCGCCCACTTAACGCAGTTCGTTCCGTGCGCGCACGGTGCGTTTCGCGCACCGTGAGCGCACAGTGAGCACGCGGTGCGCTTCGCACACCGCACGCCCACTTTACGCAGTTAGTGCCGTGCACGCACGGTGGGCACGCGGTGCGCGTACCCACGTTACACTGGATGGGCCATGTACGCACGATGCGCTTCGCGCACCGTCCGCACACGGAGGACATAATCTGCCCTTCGGTGTGAAAGGTAAACTATTAAATGTTCTTTTAATTGATATGCCATGCACTAAAGGTGCGCTGCGGGCACCTTTTGCACATGGGGTGGGGAAAATGTGGATACTTTTTTTTTTTTTTATTAATTTTTACCGTACGCGTACGGTAAGCGTAATCGCCGTTTTTTCGAAAAAATATAAAATTGCATTTTTGGCCTTGGGGGTTCTTTTGGGACACCTTAATCAAGGCTAGGTGGTTAGGAGCTGTCTAACCTGCCCCTTTTCATGTTTTCAACCATTGTTTGTCCTCCCCCCCCCCCCCCCCCCCTCAGAGTGCGAGAGAGAAAATGGCAGCCGCCGCTTCCTGGTTTCGACCGATTCGAATGTTTACTAAGATCTAACAGCCAATCAGAATCGCGCTCGCGCACGGCACCGTACGCGTACGGTAAGCTTACCATAAGCGCACGGTAAGCGCACCGTAAGCTGCCACAGATATATATATTGATTTAAATGCTATTTTCTCAGGAACTACTGAACAGATTTACACCAGACCTACAAAAGGCACTTCCTTGACCTGTAGACTACCTCTCTGCCAAATTTCAAGTAACTGTGTTCAGCCGTTCGGGCTGTAGCTGTGTCTAAAGGTCCTATGGAAAAATGCATGGGAAAAACGCGTTTTGGGACCCCCCTTTTTTCTCAGCCCCCCGCTTGACGAATCCCCCCGAGACTTTCAGGGTAGGAGCGGAGCGTAGCGACCCATTAGTTTTGAAAATTTCGCGAGGATTCGTCGACCGGCGCCAAAGTTATTCCAAATAGAATGTTGCGGTTTCCCTATGGAAACAGGGTCCTAACTATAACTACCTACTGGCGACCGCCAGTAGGTAATATATATATATATATATATATATATATCTCCACAAGGTTAAGTGCTGCGCTCTCAGTTACCAGTAAATGCCAGAATCCGAAAAGTATCCAAAGAGGTGTTTATTCCTCACAACAACGCGTTTCAACTCTATGCAGAGTCTTGATCACGTAAGGAAAGACAATCAGTGATCAATGGATAAAGTTTTCAGGAGGGGTAAACAGTAACAAAGGACAACAAAATGTGTTGTCATGTATCGTGAACCTGGCAGACATTTTGGAATGGCAATTTAACGTAAATCGTATATACATTTCAAACAATAATCATATATGCTGGTCGAATACCAAGTTATTGCGAGTTATATACAATATGTACAAGAATTGCTAGTACAATATACAAGACATATCCAGGCAAGTGTCAATGAACTCAAAACAAAATTATTATGAGCAAAAGTACTTAGAATCGACACCACGACAAAAAAGAATACTGCTGCACGTAATGCGCAAGTTCACTGAAGTTTGTCAGGAAATAGTATCACATGTCCTAATCTAGCAAACATGTTTGTGTGAGAGGTGTACACAACGAAGGACAACAAAATGTGTTGTCATGTATCGTGAACCTGGCAGACATCTTGGAATGGCAATTTAAACGTAAATCGTATATACATTTCAGACAATAATCATATATATTATATATAAAGTTTTTTTTTTTTTTTTTTTGTAGCAATGGGGTTTAATGCCGGATCGCACAGCAGCAGGTGCGAGCGTGGGGCCAAACCCAGGCCAAGTTCAATTTTATGACCAGAGACGCCGCACTCTGGAACCAGTTATTTTCAAAGCTTTATTTGTGCAAAGCCCAGTCTGTCATACCGACGCGTTTCGGCCATGGCAGCCTTTCTCACGGTAGGTGACATTACTATCAGCTGACATTGTCATTTCCTTGGAGAATCACTCCCATTGAATTCTGGGAGTTGAAGTTCAAAAATTACAACAATCACCTTTAGACAAAAAAAACAAAGAAATGTGTAGTTTTGTTAAAGCAATTTGCAGATATACCAGTACAACCATGATTATTATGTTGTTGCTAAAAATTGGTTATGTGCAAAGGAAGAGAGCAAAGCACAACAACACCGCTATGAAAGGTAATGATTTTCATTGTATAGTACTACGTTATGAAAAACAGGTGTGATGAATACCTATAGGGTTAGTTGGCGATGTTATTGTATAGTACAGGTATATGTTGACTGAATGAGATAATGCCACAGTGGCTGAGTATTGTTGTGCATATTATACGTGTATAGCTCAATTCCTATATATCATATATTGATACGGAAGATCTAGTAGGTCTAGTACCATTGATAAAATGCCAGGAAATGGATGTATATAACAGTCAAACCTTGTGGTTCAAATCTATAAATGTACATAATATTCCTCATCCAAGTTCATCCCTTTGGGATTCTTAGTGCGTAGCCTAATGATGTACTTGGATTCAAGCTGGCGGAGCGTCTTCTTGCGGTCTCCCAAGCGTTCATTTTCTTCAACTGCATCTATGGCAAAAAAGTTCATATTTTGCCATTCTCCGTTCTGACATGTGAGAAGATGTTTAGCGGTTGCATACGTTGAGTCTCGATTTTTTACAGCTCTTATATGTTCAAGAATTCTCTTTTTCAACATGCAAACCATACTGCCAATATATCTCATTCCGCAATTGCATTCAATGCGGTACACTACAAATTTGGTAGTACAAGTGATCCTCTTAGTAATATCGATCTTTCTACCATGTGGGTCTCTGATGTCTTTCTTGTTGGTTCCAATTTTGCATGCTTTACAGATATTGCATTTCCTGAATCCGATTTGTTGTTGAGTAAGCCAATTGGTGGTAGTGGTTTTTGTTTGGAAATGACTCCGGACTATTGTGTCCTTAATTGACGGTGCTTTGCGGAAAGTGATAAGAGGTGTGGGTCCAATGATTTGGGCCAAATCTCGATCTTGTTGGAGTAGTGGCCAGTATTTTTGAACGCTTTGTCTAATTTTGTGTGCTTCCCTGCTGTAGGTCAAAATTAATCGCGGACTGGATTGTGTCTCCTTAGTTGTGTCTTGCGAATTGTTGATCAAGATTTGAGTACGTGATAGTTTGTTGATCTTGTTTTTGCTTTTATTTAAATCCCGTTCTTTATATCCTCTCTTACTGAGTCTATGTGCACATTTCTCGATTTCATTGGACGCATCCTCGTCTTTTGAGCAGTTTCTCTTCATTCTTACAAACTCCCCATAAGGGATGCTTCTTATGAGTGCTTTTGGATGGAAACTGTCAGCATGGAGAATGCTGTTGGTTGCTGTCTTCTTCCTATATAGAGTGGTTTGCAATTGGCCTTCATCTATATAGACTGTAATGTCCAAAAGGTCGATTGTATGTCGATTGCTGTTACAAGTAAAGGATAAACCAATGTCATTGTTGTTCAAAGCTCTAAAGTATTCCATAAATTCCTCTTTGGTTCCATTCTATATTAGAAAAAGATCATCGATATATCGTGACCACAGGATGATTTTTTCCAAAGCATGTTGATTATGAGGACCCCAAGCTATCTCTTTCTCCCACCACCCCATAGTGAGGTTGGCGTAGTTAGGTGAAAAAGAGATGCCCATGGCACAGCCGCAAAGTTGATGATATATTTGGTGGTTGAAGAGAAAGATATTGTTGTTAAGACACATCTGTATCATGGTAAGTAACATTGCAGAATGTTCAAGTTCACCTATGTTTCTTTGTTTGAGAAAATATGAGCATGCGTTCAGTCCCACTGGATGTTGGATAGAGGTTTACAGGGAGACAACGTCAATTGTGACCATAAGGTATGCTGGGTCCCAGGTGGTATTGGATAGAATGCGCAGAAAATCTCCTGTATCTTGAATATAGGAGTTAAGATCGCGGACCATAGGGGCCAAATAGTGATCCACATATGTTGAAATGTTCTCGTACAAGGAATTGCAGGAAGAAACGATGGGTCTCCCCGGAGGGTTTGAGAGTTTTATGGATCTTCGGCAGGAAGTAAATCGTAGGGATCGTAGGGTTCTCCACAAGAAGGAATCTTCGTTCGTCTGTATTGATCAGGCCTTGTGAGTGCCATGTGTCTAGATTTTTGCGGACTTCTTCGATCATTTTGTGAATTGGATTGGATTGAAGTTGGATATATTTATCCGGATCTCTGAGTTGTCTGTATGCCTCATCCATACAGTCGCATGTATTCTGAATCACTATATTACCGCCTTTATCTGCGGGCTTAATGATAATATTGGCATTATTTGCAAGCGATTTGATTGCTAAATTTTCGGATTGCGATGTATTTTCCCTTCCTTTGATGTTTCTTAATTTGTCCATGGTGTCTATTTCGTGCATTACAGCATCTGAAAAGGAGTCAATTTTGTTGCCCGGATATAATTGTGGGCAGAACTTGGATTTATTCTTGAGACCACTAGTGGTATGTTTAGTGTTTATGTCCAGTTGGTGTAGTATTTCCAATTCAGTATGTTCATGGCTATCCTCAGTGTGAGCTAGGTCAAACAAGGTTTTGAGGTTGGGTATTTCCTCAATTGTTAGGGAAGGTTGCTGAGTTGTGTTTGATGCACTTGAATCCTCTGGGTTGTGAGTGACGTCTCTACTGGTGGTCGCATTGTGTGCATGTGATTTCACAAGTTTTAGTTTACGTATATACTTGTATAAATCAATCTTAGTGTTGGTGTAGTTAAAGTGTTTTTGAGGGCAGAATGTGAGGCCTTTATTCAATATTTGGTATTCCGTTGTGGTTGGAGTATATTCGGATAAGTTGATTACAAGATTTTCTTGATCTAGTTATTTTTTGTTGCGGTCTTGTTTCTCAGCCAGTATTGTCTTTTTTGACCTGGATCTTATCGTTTTTCTGTGGCTGACGAAGATTTTGTATCTCCTCTTCCAGACCCTCTGCCTCTTCCTCTGCCCCTGTTTTCCCTCTGCCCGGTCCGTGGTTCCTGGATAAGTTCTGATCTAGATTGACCAGCCGCATCTCTTCTAAAAAAGTGATTGAACCTGTAGTGGTGGTGTTGGCCAATGATTCATTATCACTTTCAGTGATATCAGATTCACTGCTGGGCTCATCCCGTGCGACCAGAGGTTTGGAGGCGTAGTTTTTCTTCAATGCGTCAAATCTTTTGGCAAATGTCAGTATTTGGCCAGTCTTATAGTCAGCTTCATCACGTAGAAATTTTCTATGTTTTCTCTGTTGAATTTCATCCTCGTATTTTTCGAGGCGGTCTTCCATTTCGTTACGGAATTTGGCTGATTCCTCTTTATTTTGTAATGAAATTTGTGATTCTAAGTTGGTTATGAGTACGTGGATTTCTTCCAAATCTATTTCGGTGTATTTAATAAGAATCCGCATCATGTTATGACTGCAAGCCATATTGTTTGCTCCCCATTCCTCTAGCATGTCTGTTCTCGTGTCGGGATGAGTTGGCATCGTGAAGATTCTAAGACCCCGCGGCACTCTGTCAACTTCCAAGTATTTTTGCAGGGCCAATGCCTACCAGCTTTTGCTAATTTCTCGTTTATATTGCTTCTCCACTTGCATGAACAACTGTTTGACTGTGGGATTCAATTCAACTGGCTTTGTGTGTTCGGAGTTAGAAGGCGGTATTGTTTTCTCGCTGGGTAGAAACAGTGTTGCTGCTGTCAGCGCACGTTTCACTTTGCGAGCTTCCATTATGTAACAGGAAAATCACGAGTTCTGGTATAAATGAACAAAGAGATTGTAGCTTCGTTTAAGTTTCTGAGGGCTTAACTGTTAAGATAGATTTGAGAACAAAGTTCCAACTTTAAGGCAAGGTTCCAGTGAGCCGCACAACAGTGTGTGAGGGTCCCGTTAACGATTTGATCGTTATTCATCAAGTCGCTTCGATAGAGACAAAGGGCCTCATGTAGGTAGCCAAATACCGGTCGGTAACGGCCGATTTTCGGTAAATATGCCGTTACCGACCGGTATTCAGACAAGTGAGATGTAGGAGTCCAAAAACGACTTTTCGGTAAATATGAGGCGGTAAATACCGAATCATATTTACCGAATTCTAAAATACCGAATCAGATTTACCGAATACATACTTAACGAATCGGTAAATATGAAGTGGTAAATATGAAGTGGTAAAAATTAAAATGACATGTAGGAGCACTCTGTAATTAAGAAATCCAAGAAAATCGGTAAATAAAAGTCGGTAATTAACACGGATTGAAAGCAGGTGGTAACCATCAACAGTGCATATAAGCAATCCCAAAATGCAACAGCGTGGACAACATGGCCGCTATGTATGTCATTGCAAGGCGCCTACGTCTACAGGCAGCAGGACTGAGGGCTTGGCGACGGGAGGAACGCATCTACAGACAGCGCATCACACTATTCCAGCTGACTGATGCAGAGATACATGAGAGGTACAGGCTACACCCCGAAACCATCATGGACTTAATCAGGGACCTTCACCCACTCCTGGACCAGCCAATAAGAAGGGCGCACGCCATACCCCCACATGTGCAGGTGCTCTGCAGCCTACATCTGCTGGCATCCGGCAGTTATCAGGTGGTGATAGCTGCGGTGGGTGGTGTATCCCAGAGTTGCCTGTCACGTTTCCTCAGGAAGTTCCTGGATGCCATGATGCAGAGAATGCACCACTACATCAGCTTCCCCAACACACAGGCTGCACTGCAGAAAACAAAAACAGACTTTTATCACATGGCACAGTTCCCCCATGTCATCAGCTGTATTGATGGTACACACATCCCAATCTGTCCACCAGCTGACACAGAGCACATCTACAGGAACAGGAAGTCCACCCACTCCATCAATGTGCAGGTGATCTGTGATGCAGGGAACATCATCACAGATATTGTTGCAAAGTTTCCTGGGAGCACCCACGACTCGTACATCTTCCAGAATAGTGGGATCTACACACGACTGAGTGCCGGAGAATTTGGAGAGGGATACCTGCTAGGTGAGTAACAGTGACGCCCCTTGCAACCTGCAAATCATAGTGTAAAGAGGCATGTGACTGATGTTTCCCTTTTACTCATCTAGGCGACAGTGCATATGCATGCCGGTCATTCATCCTCACTCCCTACCTACACCCAGCAACACAGAGTGAGAGACGATACAACGTGGCACACAAAACAACACGCAATGTGGTGGAGCGCACGTTTGGACTACTGAAGAGCAGGTTCCGCTGCCTCCACAAGAGCGGAGGCGCACGCCAGTACACACCCATCACCTGCTGCAAGATTATTGCCACTTGTGCAATGCTGCACAACCTTGCCACGAAAAAAGGTACAGATGTGGAACTAACATATTTTGAGGACAACGAGGATGAGTCAGGCCAGCCACAGGGCAACGCAGCTAGAGTGCCAACTGCAATCGATGGGAGAGAGAGACGGACAGAGATCACATGCAACTATTTCTGAGTAAGTAAGGGGACACAGCCAGTTGTGATTAGTCATGACGTAGTTTCAATGTGGCACCACGCCATGAACACATGAACAAGCCAATCTGGCAATATACCATCTATACAAGGAGTATGTCCAGGGTTACGTCACCCATTGGGAAGTGGCTAAGCAGGGCCACATCAATGTTTGCGCATACGCGCTGCAGTGGTGGAAGGCACGGCCTGTGCATCCTCACTAGAGCCAACCCCAAGCTGCCTGCTGCTCCTGCGTCCTTCTGGGACGGGGGGTGTGATGCTGCTCCTGCTGCTGGTGTCGATGCTCTCCGCAGCATCCCCTGCAGCAGTTGTCGACGCCTGACTAGTTAATAGCACCCCTAGTGCACTTGTCACCTGCACCATCCCCCGAGACAGGTCGCTGCAGCAGTGTGTTAGGCCCTCCTGCATCGTCACAGAGCGCCGGCACAGTAGAGAAGTCGCAGTTGCCAGACGGTTGAGTGCCCTGTTGGTAGTGTCCCTTCTCTGCCGTTCCCGGCGCCGTGCTTCGATGTCAGCATCTAATTTGCTGCACAACTGCTGGATTGACTGGGACATGTCCCGAATGCCCGCAGCCATGCCGCTGATGTTATTGTCCATGTTGACTAATGTAGTTTTCATCACCCGCATGTGCCTCTGGACTGACATGACTGCCTTTGTTTGCAGGCGCTGTTGTTTCAACATTTGGTCCTCGAGACCCAAGAAGACACCATGGCCGTCAATGGGTGCTGGTGGACTCTGGACACGCGACCTGCGGCGCCCTCTTGCTCCCGTCTGTGCTGCCTGTGAGGTGTGGGGCACAGTGGCATGGCTCCCTTCCTGGGGCCTGGTGAGTTCTTCAGGGCCCATGCTGTCGTCTGACGAGGTGTCTAAGGCTCGTAGCCTGGCTGCTGGACGCCTCCTCATTCCCACACCTGCAAGCGGAGATGTGGCCGGTGATTCAAACATGAGTGGCGATGCTGGCTCTGGGTGAGGTGATGCTGGCTCTGGGTGAGGTGATGCTGGCTCTGGGTGAGGTGATGCTGGCTCTGGGTGAGGTGATGCTGGCTCTGGGTGAGGTGATGCTGGCTCTGGCTGCGGTGAGGCTGCCTGTGTTGGTGGTGCGGCTGCCAGTGGGCCTGCTCCCTGGTCTGAACTTGTGCTGGCTAGAGGTGATATTTGTGGCCGGTGTGCCGTCTCTCCTGCAGCATGCCCTGTCCTGCATGATGTCACATCTGTGGACAGAAATACAACATTGGCTCAGTGTCCCCGAAGGGCTGCATTGAAAGCGTCACAATAAATCATTTCACATTCCAAAATGTCCTCTGTCTCCTTGTGCCTCGAGTGCGTGACATGCCTTGTTGCCCTGTAACATCTACGTCATGGTTGGTGTTTCCCTGACTACATCTCCCGGAATGCATTGCCTGTCTGCACTGACACGTGTGGACTGCAGTGTGATTCTCGTTTCACAATGGGGGATGTGGGATAGGGATGGGGGTGCTACATTGCTGTGCTTTCGTCTTACCTTGTTGTGTGGCGGCTCTGGCAGAGCTGTCGGCGTCCCCAAGACCCACGACGCTCTCTTGCTCGATTGTGGCCCCCACCAGCTCCTCCAGTTCGGTGAGGGCAGGTGCCCTGTTGGTTCCACCTCCAGTCTGGCTGGCTTCCTTCTGGATGTCGCCCATCTTCCTCTTGGTTACAATCCTCAGGTCATACCAGCGCTTCTTTAGGACCTCTATGTCCCTGTGGGTCACTCCCACAGCATTCACCTGGGCCTGGATGGCCAGCCATATGTTGCGCTTTTCAGCCTCAGGCACTTGCAGGGATTGCCTTCCAAACAGCTTCTGGTGCTGCTTCACCACCTCCTCCACCAGCACCTGGAGTTCCTTGGGGCTAAATTTCAGCTTCCTCCTCCTTTCCCCTCCGTCTCTCTGTGTTCTCTGGCTGGACATGATGTTCGTTTTCCCGCTCGCACAGGCACCGGCTCCCTGCCTCTCCTCTGCACTCCGAGCCTCTCCAGGGTCGGCTAATTATGTACACCTGCCTGGGTGTGGCCACTTCCTGGTTGGGTGGGCTGTGGTTGCACGGGATTAGCTGTTTCGTCAAGTCATGTGATTTTATTTACCGATTCCGTACATACCGATTCGGTATTTTCCGATTCGGTAAATACCACCTCGGTATTTTCCGATTCGGTATATACCACCTCGGTATTTACCGATTCGGTGAATTCCGATTCGTGATTACCGAATGTTACCGAATCGGTAACTGTTACCGAATTTTTACCTACATATAACTTACCGATTCTAATTTACCGATTCGGTACGGCTCGGTATTTAAGAAACGGTAAAATTTATTTACCTACATGAGGCCCAAAGTACTGCTGGTTTAACATGAGCAGAGATATCGAAACACTTACCCAGCCGGGGAGACTCCTGTATGGGCGGCGCTCTCTGCCCCGTCCTCCAGCGCTCAACCCAGCGCGGTTAGCAGTGTTCCTGGCTCAATAGATCAAAGCGTATCCTGACGTGGATTTCGTAGGTCTCGATCGGGTGCTTCCGGCTTGATTTGAATTTGTAGCAATGGGGTTTAATGCCGGATCGCACAGCAGCGGGTGCGAGCGTGGGGCCAAACCCAGGCCAAGTTCAATTTTATGACAAGAGACGCCGCACTCTGGAATCAGCTGACATTACATGTCATTTCCTGTTGGAGAATCACTCCCATTGAATTCTGGGAGTTAAAGTTCAAAAATTACAACAATCACCTTTAGACAGAAAAAACTGAAAGAAATTTGTAGTTTTGTTAAAGCAATTTGCAGATATACCAGTGCAACCATGATTATTATGTTGTTGCTAAAAATTGGTTATATGCAAAGGAAGAGAGCAAAGCACAACAACACCGCTATGAAAGGTAATGATTTTCATTGTATAGTACTACGTAATGAAAAACAGGTGTGATGAATACCTATAGGGTTAGTTGGCTATGTTATCGTATAGTACAGGTATATGTTGACTTCCGTATCAATATATGATATATAGGAATTGAGCTATACACGTATAATATGCACAACAATACTCAGCCACTGTGGCATTATCTCATTCAGTCAACATATACCTGTACTATACGATAACATAGCCAACTAACCCTATAGGTATTCATCACACCTGTTTTTCATAACGTAGTACTATACAATGAAAATCATTACCTTTCATAGCGGTGTTGTTGTGCTTTGCTCTCTTCCTTTGCATATAACCAATTTTTAGCAACAACATAATAATCATGGTTGTACTGGTATATCTGCAAACTGCTTTAACAAAACTACAAATTTCTTTCAGTTTTTTCTGTCTAAAGGTGATTGTTGTAATTGTTTAACTTCAACTCCCAGAATTCAATGGGAGTGATTCTCCAACAGGAAATGACATATAATGTCAGCTGATAGTAATGTCACCTACCGTGAGAAAGGCCGCCATGGCCGAAACGCGTCGGTATGACAGACTGGGCTTTGCACAAATAAAGCTTTGAAAATAACTGGTTCCAGATTGCGGCGTCTCTTGTCAAAACAAAAATATATATATATATATATCAGGTTCCCCTACGATCCAACAGGTATTGGAAACGGGTACAGACCACAGCACGCCGTGAGTATAAAGTGCAAATTAGTTTATTCCATATTGGATGGCATGACGCATTTCGGCCGCGTTACCACGGCCTTGATCACATGACCACCAATTAACCTATCATATATACTGTGATGTGTTGGACTTCCTCCTTTCTCGATCAATGGACTGATAGCAGACAAAACAGCAAACTAACAATATCCACAGGGTAAACATGAAAGAAATACTTTCGTTCAAATAACAAGATTACATTCTACACCTTTAATGCTGATAGTTTCAACATGTATGAGAATTTTAAGAAAACCCTGTGGAGTACACTGCATATGGTTCCATACATGAATAAACAGGGGATCATTGTTATTAAATCTACAATTGGCCCCTATTATATGAATAAAAAATACAGAGGGAGGAATCCCATAAAAACAATTAAATGAAATATAACTCATTTACGAAGTCATAGCTTAGAGAACCCTGAAAATAATAAAGCATAAAATCCATGTCATGTAGAACAGTACGCTATGCTGTATGAATCATTGGTTGCAGATAAAGTTTGGCCTAAATAATATCTAATATATTATTTTTGTTGCAGTAAGCAGGGTAGATGTCAGCTTAAAATGTAATGTGTGTAATACACTGATGTTGTATGCACTTAAGTAGTAGGTAAATCCCCAATTAATTGAACTATCGTTATAGTACATTAACAAAACTGAGCAATGTATAGCTTTCCAATAAAAGTGCAGGTGCAATAAATATTGGGAGTTTATCAAGAATGGGGGATATTTATAAACTGGGAGAAATTCCAAATATAAATATTAAAACCTACAGTATATTAATAAGATCAAATGTCTGAGGTGCTAATGCTTAACCACAGTACAAAAACATTGATATATTGTAAAGTGCTAGTGCATCAATGCTGATAAGGCCAAAAAATGTGCAAAATAGCAACCCTTTAGCAGCGTAGAATAAGGGAAATAGAGGAAACAGGAAATACACCTCCATGGAAAATGGTAGATAAAATTAAGATACAGATATATGGTCTAAAATGTTACAATGAAGGTGGACTGGCTAATGATAACAGTGATCCCCTCATATGCTCAGATCATAAAAAGTTATGCATGTCTTCCCCTGTGTTGAGTCCATTAGGCATCTTAGTGTCTAGTAGCAGTATATATTGGGTTTCTAACTGCCTGAGAAGTTTTTCCCTGTTTCCGCCTCTCGGCAGTTTTGGTACTGTCTATTACATAGTATTTAAGATCATTCAAATTGTTGTGGTGGACTAATTTGAAGTGTCGTGCAACAGGGTAACTAGAGTCAGAATTGACTATAGCACGTAAATGTTGCAAGATCCTGGTAAATGCCTGTAATTTCGTGCTACCAATATATTTGAGTTTGCAGGAGCACTCCAGTACGTATACTGCATGGTCAGATTTACATGTAAACAGACCTCTTAGACTAATAGGGGTATGATCAAAAGCACTCACAAATTCAGAGGTGTTGATGCCGAATTTGCAAGCTCGACAAGAGCTGCATTTGAAAAAACTCTTGCGTTTGGATAACCAGGTATTAGTAGTGGTTATCTCCGGACTGGTTTTCACCAGGGCATCCCTCATAGAGGGTGCTCTTCGGAATGTGATTTGGGGTAGGTCTGGTACCATTTGTGACATGGTCAGATCTGTTTTCACTATAGGCCAGTTTTTATATATGTTTCCTTATATCTTTGTCTTGACTACTAAATGTAGTAATAAAACGCAACGAATCTTCCTTATTGGGTACACTGCTTGTGTTGTCTGCCTTTGTATGTGTAGTGGTTTTATTAACTGTAGCAAGGTAAGCACTGCGATTCATCGTTCTGGCTTTCTCCAAAGCCCGTCCTAACTCATTTCTTTTGTATCCCCTTGCTAAGAATCTTGAAAAAGACTCAGCTAGACAGATGTTACAGTCAGACTCTAGGCTGCATATGCGTCTGATGCGCAAGAACTCTCCGTAGGGAATACTGTTGAGTAGGTGGTGCGGATGGGAACTCTGAGCATGGAGTATAGAGTTTCCAGCTGTGCTTTTGCGATGTAATTTAGTTTGTATCCTGTTGTCCCTAATATACAATTCTACATCGAGAAATTCCACTCGTTCTGCATTGATCTGGGCAGTAAACTTTAAATTCAACTCATTTACATTAACCATTTTTATGAATTCGTTGGCTGATTCAATTGTGCCATTCCAGATGATACATATATCATCTATGAATCTCCACCAATGTTTAACGTGGGCCCTGTATATTTCACCATATGTGTGATTGAGGACATGCTCCTCCCACCAGCCAACATGTAAACACGCGTAACTAGGTGAGAAGCATGCTCCCATGGCTACGCCCTGAAGCTGTTGGAATAGCTCATTGTTAAACATAAAATAGTTGTTATACAGACCTAGTTCTATCATATGTAATAGCATGGCATTATGTTGGAGGAAAATTATGTTTCTCTTATCCAGATAGTATTTCACTGCCTGTAGGCCATCAGTATGGCGTATGCTTGTATACAACGAACAAATATCCATGACAATGAACCAATATCTCTCTTGCCAGGATATAGTCTGTATGGTGGAGAGAAAGTGTCCCGTATCTTTGACGTAAGATGGCAGTTCTTCTACAAATTCACGTAGAAAAAAATCCACATATTTGGATATGTTTTCACATAAGCTGCGTTGAGCAGAGATGATAGGTCTGCCAGGAATAGGAGTTTGTTGTTTATGTACTTTTGGGACAAAGTATAAGGCCGCATTAGTAGGAAACTCGACCTTCAAATAGTTGTATTCATTTTTGTTGATCAGGCCGACTCTTCTCCATTGTCCAAGTTCACCATGAATTTGATCTTTCAATTTCTTTGTCGTTAACGTTCGCCTTTCTGTAGCATTGCTCATCGTTTAGGTGGCGATATGCTTCAAGTAAATAAAGACTTTTGGCCCACAGAACAATGTTACCTCCCTTGTCAGCTTTGGAAATAACAACGTCAGTCTCATTTTTCAATCTTTTCATTAAGGTGAAATATTGCTGGTTCTGGTACGATTGATGTTTGTTCCTAGCCAAAATCCTTTTATTGAGTGTTTTGAGGTCTTGAATAACACAATCACTGAATACATCCAATGCGTCTTTAGGCATGATTGGAATGAATGTGGAATTAGGTCGAAATGGGCTTATGATTGAAGAATTGCCACTGGTGGCTAGGTTGAGTAGTTGTTCCTGAGTTTAACATTCGACCTCATCCAAGTTGGTGTCAAGGGCATATAGAGTTTTGAGATTGGTTACATCATTCGCGGCCAATCGTATGGTGGGTGTGTCCAAAGTGGCTATTCTTGCAGCTACATTCGATGCTTTATTTAATTTGAAGTGTTTTAACAATTTTAGTTTCCTAATGAATTTGAAAATGTCTATTCGGGTTTGAACATATTTGAAACGGCTTTTGGGGCAGAATGATAATCCCAAAGATAGTATCTTGGTTTCAGCTTTGGTTAGGTTAATGTTGGTCAAATTAATCACAGTGTTATCCATAGTTTCGTCATGGTCTAGTTTCTCTTTTTCGTATTTCTCCATTTTCCCCTGTTGTTTCCTCCTTTTTGCTTTACGTCTTTGTTTTCTGCATTCGTTCTTTCGTTTTGTCCTCTCATGGATTGAGTTGTTTGCCGCAAGGTCTGGCGGCGATCTTCCACTAAAAAACCTAATTCTTCAGAAGGAGATATGTTAGGAATTGATGTACGTCCTGTATCTGACCCGCTCTCTTCTGAGTGGGTGCTACTGGCTATTGAGCTTAGGTCTGATTCAACTTCTTCATGGTTTCTTGAACTAGTTGTAGCTGATATGGTTGTTTTAGGTGTCAAAGCTTGTCTCTTGGCGTTGTCAAACTTGCGTGAGATATATCTATATATATCTATATATATATAAAGTATCACCGTCCCATCTGTTCTCGGAGACCCGGAAAAAACAGGTACAGACCACAGCGTGTTGAAGATTTTCAGTGCAGTTTATTGCTCAAGTTGTCAGCAGTTTTGGCATAGTAGCAGCATTACGCGTTTCGACAGTAAACAACTGTCTTGATCACATGACATGCTTGCGGCCAATCAGAGCTTTTATATCGGTGACCAAACAGTGAAAATAGACATTAGTTGCCGCCAATTTTTGAAATCTCAAATGTAACCATAGTACAAAATATTATTAAGCATATTATTGGAGATTTTACAAATACGTATTTGTATACGGACAAATGTGCAAGGATCGCAGTTTACAATAAAAGAATAAATATGTAAACATAGTGAAAGTGCAAGTGCTAAAAATTTAGTTTATAAAAGATTAAATTCAAACACCGATAGCAATGATTAAAATACATGTTGATAAAATATCCATATTAAAATCATATGAAAATTAAACAATGTAGAGAAGCTAAATGCCTATACTGTGCATGGATGTATTATATAGGAAACTCATACAATGGCAAAACTGGAAATGAAGTAAACAAATGAATGAGACTGAACGTTGCTCATATTCGATCAACCTCCTGTGAGGTTGTGATATATACTTCACATCCAACTGTATATCTCGTATAAAGTGCTAGTGCTAGAGAGATATATTTTTTTGAAATTGATAGTATAGTATGCCTATAGAGAGTTTACAAGTAATAAATACGCACAGATGAAAGCAGATGCTGAATAAGTATTTAAGCCAAATATTTATGCCTGTATCGGCGATCATGTCATTAATAGATTGTTTAAAATCTTAAGTAAAACCGGGGCCCCAGTAAAACTTTTGATAAAAAACACATCTAAAAATTCGATAAAAGCCTGATAATATAGCACAATATAAAGGTTTAAAACATGGATGGCAGATATACATAAGGGTAGTAAGACAGTATTTAAGTCCCAGATAAAAAATACAGGAATAAGCTACAGGAAATGGTGCAATTCTTCACTGTTATTCAGACCATTAGGCATTTTGGAATCTAGAGTCAAGATGTAATATGACTCTAGTTGCCGCAGTTTTTTCTCCCTATTGCCCCCTCTGATGGATTTGGGTATCATATCTATGACGAAGTAGCTAAGGTCATTGAGATTATTATTATGCACATGTTTGAAATGACGTGCTACCGGGTAACTGGGGTCTGAATTAACTATTGCTCGCAAATGCTGAAGGATCCGATTGAAAACTTGAAGTTTAGTACTTCCTACATATCTGAGTTTACAAGTACATTGTAAGACATAAACTGCAAACTCAGTACGGCATGTGAGCATTTTTGAAATTGTGATAGGATTAGATGTCACCATTCCTGTAACTTCCTGAGTATTGATGCCGAATTTGCAGGCTCTACACGAGCTGCATTTAAAGAAGCCTTTTTTGGTAGTAGTTAGCCAATTGCTAGTGGCTTTGGTAACTTCTGGACTTGATCTTACTAATGCATCTCTCATGGAGGGTGCTCGCCTGAAAGTAATATTAGGCAATTCGGGCACTAATTGGGACATAGTGAGATCTGTTTTAACAATAGGCCAATTTTTGTAAATAATCCTTTTGATTTGTTTATTTTGTTGGCTGTAGGGTGTAATAAGTCTAATGGCATTTTCAGATTCTGTCTTTTTAGTAGTGGAAACTGCTTCATTTTCTTCTACATTGGCACTGCATGTGTTTGCTTTGTTCATAGCTATGAGGAGTTCCTTTTTGTTATACCCTCGATGGATGAATCTATTGAATGCCTCACTTTGGCATATCTTGAGGTCCTCATCAGTATTACATATTCGTTTGATCCTCAAGAATTCTCCATAAGGGATGCTTTTAATCAGATGATAGGGGTGAAAGCTCATAGCATGTAATATGGCATTTCCCGCAGTGCTTTTTCTATGTAGTTTAGTATGAATATAGTTGTCCCTGATGTAAATTTCTGTATCTAAAAACTGTGTGGACTTGTCGTTTATATCTGCCGTGAAATTCAGGTTTAGATCATTGACGTTTATAGTTTCAACAAATTTAAGAGCTGATTCTTTGTTACCCCTCCATATGACAAACACATCATCTATAAAATGCCACCATCTAATGACATGAGTGTCAAACAGCTCCTTGTGGGTGGCTCTGAGGACACGCTCCTCCCACCAGCCTACGTGGAGACAAGCGTAGCTGGGGGAAAAACATGCCCCCATCGCCACCCCGCGTAGCTGCTGGAACACTTCCTTGTTGAAAATAAAGAAGTTGTATGTTAAACATATGTTGATCATGTCAAGTAACATAACATTGTGTTGATAAAACATACTGGGGCGCTTAGATAAATAATATTGATTGGCAGCTATGCCATCGACATGTCCAATGCTTGTATATAAGGATCTAATGTCCATAACCAAAAAAATATATTCTTGATGCCATTCAATGGTTTGTAGTTTGGATAAGAAATGGTTGGTGTCTCGAATATATGAATCTAATTTTTCCACGTGTTCGTGTAGAAAGAAATCCACATATTTGGACATATTCTCTAGGAGTCCCTTTTGAGCTGATATTATAGGTCTCCCTGGGACTGGAGTGATCATTTTATGTACCTTAGGGATAAAGTAAATTACCGGGGTAATAGGATGATCATTTTTTTAAAAATCAAATTCATTTTTAGTTAGCAGTCCCATTCTTTTCCAATTGGATAGGTCTTTGAATACTTTTTCTTTGGTTTTTTTCAAGTCATTGAAAGTTGCTTTGACATAGCATTCATTATCTCCCAAATGTCTGTGTGCTTCCGCCATATACATATGCCGTGGCCATAAGACAATGTTACCACCTTTGTCCGATTTGTTGATGATCAGGTCTTCATGTGATTGGAGTTTTCGCATCAATTTGGAGTATTGTATTTCCTTATACTTTCTTTGTTTGTTTGTGCGTAAAGTTTTTAAATTCAATTTTTTTAGATCTTCTGTAACGCAATCATTGAAAATATCAATCGCATCCCGGGGCATCATCGGGATGAATGATGAAGGCGGTCTGAAAGGTGTTGGGATAATTAAATTGTCTTGTATGCCCATTGCTAACATATCTTCTTGTGTCGTTTGAGTGGTGTTAAGTTCTCCTTGTGCTAGGGCATGTACGGAGCGGAGTAATGGGATATCACACACTTGAAAGAGTGCATCAATGGAGTTGGTAGTTTCAGTGGTGGTGATTTTTTCCAACACCTTGTTTTGTTTGAAATGTTTTTTCAGTTTCAATTTTCTTATAAATTTAAAAACATCAACTCTTGTTTGTGGGTATTTGAAACGTTCGCCTGGACAGAAAGATAAACCCAGTGAAAGTAGTTGTAGTTCTGCTACCGTTAGTTCAATGTTGGATAGATTTATAACGGTGTTATCTGGGGCTGATTGGTTTGGTTCCGTCATTACCATTTTCTCCCCCTGCTCCCTCTGCCTCTTCCTCTGCCTCTGGGCTTTTCTCCTTTGTTTTCTCCTGATGTTGTTTTCCCGGCATTTGTTCTCTCGGGATCGTGTGAGCGTAATGTGTGGCGGCGATCGTCTATGAGAAACCCCAATTCCTCCGAAGGAGTATAATCTGTTGGGAGTCTTGTTGAATGGCTGTTTGAGGCACTGTCATCGGAATCACAATTGCTGCTTACAGGGCTGGTATCAGTACTTGGTGTGTTGTTCCTTTCTCGGACTTCATTGTTAACAATAGTATTTTTAACAGTCAAAGCTTGTCTTTTGGCATTGTCGAATTTTCTTGGGAAAGTGAATACCCTTCCGGTTTCATAGTCAGTTTTGTCCCTTGAAAATTTCCATATTTTTCTTGCTTTGATTGTTTCTTCGTGTTTGGTTAGTCTCGTTTTTATGTCCTCACGATATTTCTTAATGAAGTCCTTCTGCTCATGTGCATCCAATGTGCTATTTAAAGACTCAATTTTCTTTAGGATCTCATTTCTATCAATCTCTGCGTACTTTATTAGGATTGATACCATATTCATGGATGCTTCCAGATTATTATTAGCCCATTCTTTCAGCATTGAGGGATTAGGGTTTTCAATTGAGGGTGCAGTTAGTATTCTGAGACCTCGTGGGACACGGCCCACTTCTCTATATTTCTCCAGGCTTTTTTTCTCCCACCATTTGGTCAATTCAGTCTTTAATAATTTTTCTAAATTTTTTAACATCGTTTTAACGTCATGATCGACATCTGAACCATCCTTGTTTCCATTGTGGATTTTGTCGGTAATAGGAAGACTCGCAAATAGAGCGTCTGCTGTAGCTTCTCTGGCTATATCTATATATATATATCTCTGTGAGCTTCGACCAGATACAAATCCACTCCAGTCACAACACACCACAGTACCGCGGCTCCAGTGTTACAGCATGTTTATTAGCACAACACTAGCAAAAACGTCTCAACGCGTTTCGGAGCCTTCCGCTTCTTGATCACGAGTGAGGTTACACATGACTTTCATATCTTTTAAAGAAATCACCACGTGATATGTGCTTACAATAAACATAAAAGAAATACTTTTTCAGTTTCTAATTCATTATTTTCAGTTAAACTCTTAATGGATCATACAAAATTTCAATCATTTTGTCAAACGTTAACTCACAGTTTCAATATCATATGTGTGATAAACAACTTTCAATTCACTTCATAATTATTTCAAATTGAGGTATTCTTGGCCCCAGTGGGCATAATTTTGCTAACTTGTTTTAAACACCTGAGCACGAGAAATTATTAATTCAGCTGAAGAGAAGGAGTCACCTAATCTTGCTCCCTAATTTTTGGTACTTTTGGGAGACATACTGTATCTAACAATTTTAACAGTCGATAGGACCCATCCTCTGCGCACTATAACAGGTAAAATACCTGGGTTTTTAAAACATTGTCATCACAATATTTATCTTTCTCGTTTCGTAAACATGAATTCCACAGCGGGTTCAGAAAATAATCCAATGTATTTGCATCAATACATTCAATCTTTATACAAAGAATGCCCATAAGTTCAACATATTCATTCCAAATCCAAATAGTGAATAGTAAATTCAAAGAATTTTCTTGCTGCCCAATGCATTTCGAGCCAGAGTTGGCCCTTCTTCAGGGGATCAAAATTCTAAAATGTAAACAAAAAAATATAATACTATACAGGAATAGTAATGACATAATCGAAATCAAAGCAGCATGTTATTTGGTACATAGAAAAGTCATAATTAAAGATGTATTTATAAACGACATATAAATGAACAGAAAGCCCTCCACCAAAGAGTGACGTTTATCTGGAGCGTGTGCTGTGTCCAAATTCAATTAAACTGCTCAGTAATCTATAGAAGTCGACTAGCATATCTCAAATTTAAAAATGCTATGTCAAACAGTCCGAGTGGTGTCACCTACGTGATTGTTGAAACATAATAAGGAAATACCTTCTTTCTCTTGCGTATATGCGCTAGTGGCCAAGCAGTTTGAGTAGAAGCCTAAAAAGATAACGGATTCCCACTGATGGCAAGGGTCACATCTAGGTATGAAATAGTGTTATCACTGATACTATGAGTGAATTGAATGTGATCTACTAAATTTAGGTTTTGAATTTTTTCTTCTAGTAGTTCCTGGGTGTTTGTCTATATAATAAAAATGTTGTCTATAAACCTGCAATAAAGCAGGGAATTCCTTGTCCATTCAACATGGTTATATATATATATGGTCAGATTCAAATTTGGCCATAAAAGTATTGGTGTATGCAGGGGCCCCTGCAAAGCCCATCGAAGTGCCTTGTTGTTGAAGTAAAAAGTTATTGTTCCAATGAAAATAACTGTGGTACAGACAGAAATGTAAGATTTCAAGTATAAACACTTTGTCAGCTCGCAGTGAGGGTTGACGCAGCAGAGCCCACTCTACAGCTTCCATACCAGCAGGATGTGGTATGGAGGTGTACAGTGACTTGACATCAATCGTGCAAAGTAAGATCTCTTCTGTGGGAACAACACTTCAATTTTTGTAGAAAGTCCTTGGTGTCTTTTATATAGGAATGCCATTCTTGGACAAAAGGTTGCAAAAAGTAATCGATATAATGCCCTAGTGGTTCAAAGATAGTGCCACATCCGGTAACTATCGGTCGCATGGGAGGGTTGTACAGGTCTTTGTGGATTTTTGGTAACATATATAGTAGAGGTTTACGAGGATAATCCACAGTGAGGAATTGTTTGGTGGCAGTGGTGATCCAGCCCATCTCGAGGGCATGCTCCAGTATACTCTGGAGAGTAGTTTTAAGTTCATTGATGGGGTCTTTGTCTAACAGCAAGTAGGTATGTAGATCTGCTACATGATCTTGAACAGCGTTGAAGTAAAATGAACTGTCCATTATAACAATAGCACCGCCTTTGTCCGCTCTTTGCACCTGCACTTCAGCGTTGTTCTGGATAGAACGTAGCGTATAAGTTTCATGTTTGGTTAGATTAGTCTTCTTAGTTCTCTTAAAATGCAACTGATGAATATCTTTTCTTACTAGGTTCTCAAAGGAATCCAATATTTTGTGGGTAATGGGTGCTTGAATTTTAGATTTAGAGCGAAATTCCAAAAATTCTGAGTCTTCTTTATCTTTTTTAGGTGGTAGTACGTTCGTGAAAAAATGTCTAAGACGCAAAGTTCTCAGGAACTTGAAAAGAGCTATTTCACATTCAAGAATGTTAGTGTCATATGTAGGGACAAAGCCCAGTCCTTTATTGAGAATTTGAATCTGTGATGGAGTGAACTCTTTAGACGAGATATTAACCACTATGTTTGTTTCTGACTCCGTGTTCGACCTAATTTTCCGGTAACTTCTCCTGGTTTTCAAAGTTCCTGGTGATTGACTGGGATCTGGATCCTTGGATAAAAAATGGAAGGAGCTTGATGTTGTTGCACTTTCAATTTTATCCTTGAATACTCCCTAGCCTGCCCCGCCGACACCGAGAGTCCTGGCATCTACACATTGAAATTTCCCGCACGGTATGATATGTTCTACCATCGTTTGCCATGAAATGAGACTACTACAGACTAGCTTAGTGTATTGTACCTAATGATCATTTTAGATTCCAGTCTTCTCAGTTCTAAAATTCTGTTACCACCTTGTTCCAGGAGTGGTACCTTATCCAAAACACAGAATTTTAGTCAATTACAATTTTGGTTATGGTAGGTTTTAAAGTGTCGTGCAATGGGGTATTGTTTAACAGCATTACGGATTGCTCGCATATGTTCTAGTACTTTTTTTCGCTCTGTGTACAGTACTTCCTATGTAAAAATGTATTACATGGACATTTGAAAGCACATACCGCAAAATCAGTGTTGCATGTTAGAAGTTGCACGATTTTGTGTGCAGTTTTTTTTACAAGCCTTACAATTTCTGCAAGTAAAGAAACCTTTGATATCATTCCTTTCTCTTTCCGAGTTCACTGAACATTGACTCAATATATCCTTTAAGGATCTCGCTTTCCTGAAGGTGACAGCTGGATTCTCTCCTATTGGTTTAACTAGGTCTGGATCATTTTTCAAAATCTCCCAGTACTTCTTCAGACTCCGTTTAACTTGCCAAGATTGTTTATGGAAAGATGTGATAAATCTAATTTGTTTATCCTCTTCATCATTTGACTTCTGTTTGGGTACCAATAATTCACTCAGTTTCAATCTTTCAACTTTGTTTGTCGCTTGCCGGGTAGTTTTGTTGCTATACCCTCTTTCAGTAAATCTTTGTCATAATGACCTTCTTTCAGGAATACTTCTTCCGTGCTACAATTCCTTTTAGCATGTAATAAATCACCGTATGGGATACTCTGAATTAAATTTGTTGGGTGACATCTGTCTGCATGAAGCAGACTGTTGCCTGCTGTTTCTTTACGAAATAGCCAGCTTGTCAGTTGATCATCTTTTACCTCCAATTTTAGAACTAAAAACTCTATTGTGGTCTCATTAATGTTTCTGCTGAATGTCAAATTGAGCGAATTATCATTTAGAAGGTTAATAAATTCATAAGCTTGATCACGAGTACCTTTCCAGATTCAAAATATATCAATAGATAGTACCAAGATGACGACGTGGTCCTCAAAATGTCTGAAGTTACTGACAACCTGCTTCTCCCACCAGCCCAGGTGCAACCCGGCAAAGCTGGGGGCGAAGCAGGTTCCCATCGACGTTCCCTGGGTTTGTCTATAAAGCATCTTGTTAAAGAGAAAAAAGTTGCTAGTTAAGCAAATGTGAATCATTTCTAAAAGTATCTTGGTGTGTAAGAGATACGAGAGTGATCTTCCTTTAAAAAAATATCGATAGGCATCTATTCATAAATCGTGTGGAATACAGGTGTATAGACTGACGTCCAGACACATTAATAGGTAATTCTTATCCCAAGTGATCTCGTTGATTAACTTCAAAGTCTCCAGTGTCTCTCACATATGACGAGAGAGCATGGACAAACGGTTGCAGAAAATAGTCCACATACGTAGATGTATTTTCTAACATTCTTCCTCTTGATGAGACAATTGGTCTCCCTGGGGGGTTAGAAAAATCGTTATGCAATTTTGGCAGCAAATAAAGGGCTGGAAGTTTTGGAAATTTACATGCCAAAAATTGATATTCATCCCAATCCAGAATTCCTTTATCACGCCAGTCAATCTATGTTATGTTATGTTATCCACTATTTATAATCCGCACGGATACTCGTAAGTGTCCCGGCGCAAAAGCCAGTTTGCAAGAGACAGGAGGCAAGGGCTGAGGCTGATCGATTAATTGAAACGTAAGGTTTTTAACTGCTTTTTAGATAGCTTAAGACCGTGGGTGTTCCAGAGCTTGTAGGGCAGGGCATTCAATGCCTTAGCTGTCTCAACAGAAAGGGAGTGGTCTCCCGTTCTAGCAAGGCAGTAGCGAGGGATAACAGCAAGGCATTGGCCAGTGGAGCGAAGATGTCTAAGAGGCACATAGAAATCAAAACGTCTCCTAAGATACGTGGGCCCCGATTTATATAGGGCAGCAATAGTGAGAGCCTTGAACAGAATGCACTGACCCACCGGAAGCCAGTGCAGATCCCTGAGAAGTTGCTTGGTGCTAGTCCTCCCGGAAATGCATAAGAGTGCTCTGGCGTCCACATTCTGGATAGTCTGAAGCTTTTTCAACTGGTAGCCCGGAAGGCCATTGTATAATGAATTGGCGTAGTCCAATCTTGAAAAAATAAGAGCGCAGGTCACCATTTCCTTTGCAGATTTAGGCAGTAATGGAAGAAATTTCTTGAGTTGTTTCAGTGTGCCGAAAGCACACTCCGGACAATTTTTTAATCTGCGGTACAAAACCGAGGTCCTCACTGAATCATATCCCCAAGGTTCTTACAAGGATCCCCATTGACTTAGGCAAGGGGTAACCCTCGGACCAAATGGCATCCCTAAAATGCAGCGGGATAGACCCATAGAGGAGAACCTCGGACTTATCCTCGTTGCATTTGAGTTGGGCCTGGGCTAGCCATTTAAAGACTTCAGCGAGACAGTTTTTAGCTAAATCAGGGGATAAATTGTTTTTCTTCCACGTAAAGAGAAGCTGTGTATCATCAGCATATGCTATGATCTTAGCACCCAGTTCTTCTGCCAGACAAATAAGGGGTGTCACATAGACATTAAAAAGAAGGGGGCTCAGGGTGGAGCCCTGGGGGACGCCTGTGGTTACACTTCTTGGTGTAGAAGAGAAGGGAGGCATTCACACTTGTTGTGTTCTGTTCTCCAAGAAGGATTTAATTCAATCCCATGCCAAGCTGGTGATTCCGATATTAGACAAACGGGCAAGAAGTTGGCGATGAGGTACCGTGTCAAATGCGGCAGAGAGGTCCAGTAAAATCAGGACCACTCTGCTTCCGGAATCAAGGCACTCTCTAATAGCTTCCGCCATCTCAACCAGGGCCGTCTCAGTGTGTAAGTAGCCCTGAAGCCAGACTGGGCTGGGTGTAAAGCGCCAGAAGTATCTATCCAAGTATTCTCTATTTGCATCCTCATATTTTATTTTAGATGTAATTTCGTATCGGTCTCTGTCATTTAACTGCTTATGACCTTCGGTTACATATATGTTAAGGGGCCGTATTACTACATTCCACCCCTTGTCAGACTTCTTGATTACTATCTCTTTGTTCATCTCTAATTCCTTAATGGCCTCAAAATGGATCTTTTTCAAATTGTTCCTAACATAAGGTCTCTTCAAATCAATTTTTTGTAATTCTTTGCTCATGCTTCTTTCAAATATATCGACCTCTTCATTAATTTGATGCAAAAATACTGATTTAGGTTTAAACCCAATTTCAAACTCCATGCTTACATTGATATCACTTATTAGATTTAAAAAGGGATCATCAATAAAGTTGACATCACCCTCCAACTCACATATGGTATGTAGAGTTTCAGCATCCTCAATTGTCAAATTTGTTGCTTTCTGCTGTTCAATAATACTTTTCTGTTGTACATTGCCAATGTGTACTTTTGGAAGCATGCCATTTTCTCAATTTTAGTTTTCTAGTAAAATGTAATAAATCTATACGGGTTTCTGTATAATAAAAATTTGAGGTTGGGCTGAAGGACAATTCTAAACTTAAAACTTCTAGTTGGTTCTCAGTCAACACAGTCTGAAAGATTTACCACTATTCTGCTGTCCTTCATTTTCCTGCCTTTTGCCCTCTTATCAGCACTCCTACCGGGCTTTCCTCTTTGTCCTTCTTGTTTACTTTTGGCTTGGTTACTCCTCTGCCTCCTCGACCTTGACCTCTATGGGAAGGTGTGCCCTTGTTTCCCTGGGTATTGAACCTACCTCTTGCCATCAAGTCTAATTCCTTTAAAATTCGGGCTTCCGGTCCCGTGGTGTCTGATTGCACTGACAGATCACTCTCACTATTACCTCTGTCCACGATCTCGATAGTTGCCATTTCCCTCACTTGAGTGTCTATCCACAGTAGTCTCATTGTTTGTTCTAGAGAATGAGGGCTGTTCCTGCCTCAGTGTTTCTTGTGCTGTTGTCCGTAAGTGATCAAATTTCTTTCCGAATGTTAGGATTTGTCCCCTCTCATAATCTACTTCATCACGATGAAACTTTCTCTGCTTTTTTGGCTTGATCTCTTCGATTCTCTCCAGTCTTGTATATAATTTTACCATTTCAGCTTCAAATTCTTCTTTGCTGTATTTTTCTTTCAATGTAGTCTCCTATTCCTCAATTTCACGTGTGAATTTCTCAGTCTTTTTTTTTCGCTTACTTTACTAGAATTTTAAGCATAGTTGTAGAGCACTCATGATTAATTGCCCACTCATCCACCATTTCCAGATCAGGATCACTGAAGGTTGGTGTAATAAATTCTTAGGCCTCGTGGTACTCTACCACATTCAATATATTTCTGTAATGTGGTTGACTCCCACCATTTCGACTGCTTTTTTCCTAGCTTTCCATAAGCAATCCCACAGCTGCCTTTTGTTTTGTGGATCATTTTGATTTTTCTGGTCAGTCACATTCTCATTAGATAAAGCCTCTTGAATTAACAGTTTGCAGGCTGCGTCTCTGACCTCTCTCGTTGCTGCCATTTCCCACAATTATTGATTCATTTATTAAAAAAGAATCATGCAATTCTTCCTGCACCGTACATGCTGAACAATCCAAACCTCCTGAATTAACTTCATCCAGTTGATTTTTGAACCCGTTTAGCTCTCCGCAACTCACTTAGATAAAATCTAGATTCTCAATAAAGTAAACCGCTCACCCAACAGCCTCGGTGTCACCAATGGGGGTCCTCCGACTCCTGCACAGCACACTGTACGTCGTTGCAAGAGCACTCCGTTTCCATCCACGATCCAAACACAAAGGAAGGCGCTAAAAGAAAAACATGGGCTACCCTCCATGAAGCCTCTATGGCTAAAGATGGTGCCGCTTTTTGGCGGGCAGTAAATGCACCGTTTTTTTACAAAGGCTGATGGCCCGTCGTTGGAGGTGGCAATAGATGAGGACGTGGATCGACTTCTTCTCAAATGTCTATAAACAACAAGTGGATTATAGAAAGTGCAGCAGATTGTTCAAGACAGGAGGGGGGGCCCTTGCTCCTTCTCTCCTATCTATTTGCAATTGACACACGAGAAAATCATTGGCGCTATAAATGCAAGTAAAAGCGGAAAGGCCCCAGGCACAGATGGGGTGCCAATTGACCTTTAAAAATTAAATCCTTCTTTATGGACACCGTTGATTACACGGGTCCTTCAAACCTTTTGTGTAAAGAGTTTTATTAACTCTTGGTAGGAGTCGATAATCGTGCCAATTTTTTAAAAAGGGGAACGGGGAAATCCTGCCTGTTACCGCCCGATATCTGAATTAGATTCTCTAATGAAGGTAGCAGGTAGGATTGTTTTAGAGCGGTTACAAATATGGGCTGAGAAAATAACATTTTAAATGAAGTCCAGTATGGTTTCAGGCAGGGGCTAGGAACTAATGAGCAGGTCCTTGATCTTAATATCCCGATTGGGAAATATACACAGGCAAAGGCAGGAAAATTCTATCTGGCCTTTGTATATTTGACTGCGGCCTTTGACTGTGTCATACATAATAAACTGTGGAATATTTTAAGAAAGTTAAAGGTTGATCCAGTCTTGGTTCAATTCTTGCAACAATTATACTCTGGGGCAACCGCTAAGGTCTGTTATGGAACTAAAGAGGAATGCACTGTCGTTTAACGTGGAGAGGGGGGGGTTAGACAAGGATGCGTCCTTGCACCTTTCCAGTTTACTCTTTATACTAATGCTTTGGAACAGAAATTGGTGAGTAAGGTGAAGGACCCACCATACATTAACAAACGCCCGATTGTCTCCCTTCTCCACGCGGACTACGCAGTGCTTATGGCCTTGCACGCAATTGGGCCTACAAAAGGCACTTGCCTCCTGTACCTGCTTTATGGATACATTGGGTCTAAAACTAAATGCCAAGAAAATGTTTGTCATGTCCTGTGGGAGGGGGAAAACAGAATTGTATGACACTACTACTTGGGGAAAACCGAATAGAAACAACAAATATGTTTACTTAGGTGTTTTATTTCACCGTACTGGCTCATGGAGCCAGGCGGTAAGGAATAGGAGTATTTTGTTTATGAACGCAACTGCGGCTGTGGTTAATTTTTCAAAAATAAAATGGGTAAACTGCCCCCGGGGATCCTTCTGATAATGTATCGGGCAAAATGTGAGTATAGCCATTTATGGGGCGGGACTATGGGGGTTCCACGACTTATCTCCTATTCAATATGTTGAAAATGCCTTTTTAAGATTTAATTTAGCTGTACCTGCCAGTTCCCCTGTTTTTATTTTACATAGTGAGTTGGGTATTCCTCACAATGCTGATGTTGTTAAAGAACAACCAGTGTTACTTTGGCATAGAATCTGAACCACAAGCAGCACAGGTCTAAATCCGAAAATAATTAAAGATGCAATGCAATTGGACCATGCTACTAAGATTAATTGGTTGAGGTATATAAAAAATGTAATGTATGATTTAGGACACCCAGGTTATTATAATTGCCCAGACATGCATGTCTCACTTAGAGACTATTGGACTCGCACAGGAAATTAATAAACCCTCAGTAGTTCAGCATCAACTGACTTTGATAACATATGATATCCAACCTCATCATCTATGCTGTTTGGGGGGGATATGACAGATACGTTTTAACCTGTTTTAGATTTGAAATTTTTCACCGGTTAATCCGCTATCCAGAGATGACTTGTCTCCACAAACAACTATACATGTGATCCTATTTTGTAAATTTTATGTTAAAGAGAGATCAAGATGGATCCGGTCCTTACTAAGGAGAGGGGGGTGGAGACAATTCATGTATGATGCTTCTCACCAGGAAAAACGAGCGTAGACCAAAATTCAGTGCTGATTTACTTTGCCACCTCTTCAGTCTGCCATGATGCGTGTATGTGTATATTTGTGTATGTTTGTGTACATGTGTGTGTGTGTATATGTATGTATATATATATATATATATATATATATATATATATGCATCATGGCAGATGATAGATATATCAGTGAGCCCAATCACAGTTTAAAACATAAAGCAATAGGAATTGAACTATTTCATTAAAATTATAAATCTAAATGTTTCAATGTAGATTGAGTTAATCTTGAAACAAAATGAGCGTCTAGAAGCAGGTAATCAATTCGCACTCTCTTGGAGCCCTTCTAATGCTACAGAAAACAGACCGAATTGCTGTCCTTTAATATACAACATGCTCTTTCATAGCAATGTCCTTGCCTATAAGGCAACTTTGCAGCAAACAAGGTCCCTCTTGGTTAATTAACCTGCCTCCACAAGTCTCCAAACAGGGCTCGCCCACAGGAGCAATTATCCTGCCTGCCCGCCCAGCTTTAACCAACAAATTGCTCTCAAGAGAATGCGTTCAAGACTGATACTTTGTAGTAGGTCAAGATGACTGATCATGCATTCTAGAGATTAAATATATTTAATGAAGAACACAATACCAAGCGTGATTATGATACAAGATAACAGTCCAAGACAAGCTCTTGTCAAGAAAACCGAATCGCACACTTAACTTCACCTTGCAGGCAGCAATACAAGAGGGAGGAGCCAGCAGTTAATGGCTCTTGCATATTTTGAATGTTTTTGGTTGTATATGTCTCTCTTGTTTTGATAGAGAAATGCATTATGGTGTGTGTTGTCTGTTGAAAAGCTGTAACAGCGCAAGAAAAGGTTACTGCATTATACAAATCCTCTGTCTCGTCCTAATGTACAAACAGCTAGAGAAGAAAGCATGGCAAAATAAATATTAGTCAAATTAAAAATAACTGGCAAAACAGAGTCCTTTTCTATTGGATGGGAAGTGTGCCTGAGAGGGAACATGAAGCAGTGAAGTGAACTTGTGTGGAGTCTTGCTTTCAGGAGATTTGTCCCTTCGGTCCTGTTGTCTCGTTATTGAGGGAACAGAGAAAGATTAATCTCATCTTTATTGGATCAAATTATGTTTTATGAACTTGCTTAACTTGCTAATAACTAAAGGCATCTCAAGTCTTTTTTTCAACCACAAAGGTCACTAAGTAAGTGGAGGAGACAGCCAAGTGATGAAATGTCACTTTATATCAACCTCTCGAGCAGAACTATCAAGGATGCTTGATTACCCTAACCGTTTGAGGTATGGTTGGAGTCTGAGGGACCAAGATGAGAGCTCACCGATGACTTGAGTGGCAAAACTGATGTTGGTTTGGTCGGCTATCACAGAAGACCGCAGTGCTTTTTCCATCTAAAGTGCAAGAAGATTTGTGCTCTAAATTTGAAGAGGCGTAATGAGACCGGACATCCTACCCAGCATTGCAGAGAGCAGACAATTCTGAAATTTGACTGAAGTGGAATTAAATACTAGTGTTCTTCAGGGAAGTCCAGACTACACCCTCTGGGTGTGAAGTGAATTAGACCAAAAACAATACCATGCATCTAAGGTGGGTCCTTAAAATATTTTTTTCATGCATTAATTTGTATCAATGTATGCTTTGTTTATCCTTCATATTCTTCTGTTTGTGTACAGGTACATACAGGATCTCAGACCTCAGTAAAGTTTCCAACTACGATTGAAATGAGTTTCCAAATAAAATGAGAATAGGAAATAATTTAGTAAGCAGTGCAGAAAAGCAATAGGGAGGGTGGAGTAAGATTGGGCCAACTGTTTGGGGAGGAGAGATCTGTATGGTTCAAAGCATGTGCCTCATGCACCTCAAGGTCTCTAAAAAGAAACTCTGCACAAAATATGCATTAATGATGAACTAGGGGCATGTTAACACTGTTTGCCAGACAGTGTTGCCAAAGGAGGCCTGTCTCAAAGCCAGAATGAGGGCAGTACCTAACTTGTAATTCTATTCAAAATGTAAACTCTTCATTAGCTTCAGAGATTCTTTGCAAGAATTGTAAATTGATGGTGCTTTATGGATTTTTATAACTCAGAATATATATTTATATTGTAACTGAAAAACAATGGTATTAAAATTTCAGAATTTGGTGATAGCTACTGAGAATGGCAACAGACAATTTGGAGGAAGCAAGAACTTCTTTTGTGTTTTAAGCGCCTCCATTTGATTGTCACTAATGAAAAATGATTTCTGTGTTTGTCAATCTTTTGAAATGTTAAGGAATAACAGTCTCTTTTTTTTCTTCTTCTTCTTTTTCCCCCTCCCCATATCGTCTAGCTGTGTGGTATTTACCCAGATACAATATCCCCGGTCTGCTGTGTCTCTATATTTAGTCAGAAGGGCCAGTCGCTTCCCCCGCAAAGATGGGTCAGAGGACTGCGCAGAGTTTGAGTCTAGGGTCCTGATGTCTTGTTCAATGCGTGCCATTGTTTTGCGGAGATCCCTGGGAACCACAGCGTGCTTAGCAATACAAACTCCCCTGATGACTGCCTTGAACCCCTCCCACAGTACAGCCCAGGAGTCTATGGAACCTGTGTTGATCTCAAAGTAATCCTCGATGGCTTTGCGTATTTCTGCCTTGAAGAGGTCGTCGTGCAGAGCACGGCTAGGTAAGCGCCAGTGTCGTTCATATCCCTCAGGACGTGGGAGTTTCAGGTGCAGTACTATCGAGAAATGGTCTGAATATGTCTGAGGAAGAGTTGTAAGTGTGCCGAACCAGCCTGTCACTTCGGGGGAAATTAGCCAATAATCTATTCTAGTCCAGGTGTTATGTTGCCCTAAGTAGTGTGTGTAGTCAGTGAGGTTGGGATTATGATTGCGCCAAATGTCTACGTGGAATTGTTCGCAAAGTTCTGGGAGAGCGCGTCGCGCTCGGGGCTTGGCATCAGGGGCCACTGAGGTGCTGTCAAGTCTGGGGTTAAGAAGTAGGTTAAAGTCACCACCTACTAACGGCAAGTGCGGTCCCAACTGTGCCAGTTTAGTATTCAGAGCGTGGAAGAATTCGGGGGAGTCAGTGTTCGGGCATAAACGCTTCTCAGGGAGACCCTGTGTCCACCCAGAGAACCAGTAACAATGATGAACCTGCCCTCCGTATCCCGCATAACACCGCTAAGACTAAAAGGAACCCTTTTGTGTATTAAATTGTGGTACCCCTAGCATAGTTGCTACAATTTGCGATGTACCTATGCGCACCCCAGCTAGCACCAAAACGTGCCGCGTCAGTGGCGGGCAGATGTTTCCTGCAAGTAGGCTAGGTCTACATTATGTCGTAGTAAGTAGTGGATCACCTGTCTTCTTTTGCGATTGTCGTTGAGACCCCTTGCATTCCAGGAAACCAGGGACAAGTTAGAGGGGCCCTCTATTACCCACCCGAGTCGTTGGTGAAATGTGTCCAACCCATTATAACAGAATAGTGACTAATAACAGGAATTTTTTGCGACAGTTGAACGTAGGTGCAAATAATGAAAATAGTTGTAAAGTCTGAGCAACCACCCCCTCCCCTCCACCCAACCTCACTGCAACCCGTGTGAGGTCAAACCCTTGCAAACAATAGAAAATGAAGTACCAATTGACTTTATACTTAATTGACAAACCCCAAAAACAGTAACCCAGTATAGGTAGGAACAAACCCGGCGGATGCACCATGGGGAGGTGGCAAAGCAGGGGCACTCTACCAGCCAAGTGAAGTAACAGAACAAGATGTATATCATTTTGCCAAACTGTTTACATTAGAGTGACTGAAGTCATGCAAGTGTGTTAACCAGTGCCTGAGCCTGAGAAGAGTTCCGCACTAGTGTCCGAGCCACTTTGCAGTAGGGAGGAGGGTTCTCCACCTGTTGAGGCCTGATTGTTATGTTTATATGTCCGGCAGAATTCCTGAGCCTCTGCAGGGGTGTCGAACATTCGAGCCCTACCGCCTACATCCACTCAATCGGGATGGGTATAGCATACCATATCTGAGACCCAGGTTTCTGAGGGTGGCTTTTACCCCATTGTATTTGCGTTGGGCCTCTTGCACCATCGCTGTGAAGTCCGGATAGAAGGACAACTTTGATTCCTGCCAATCCATGTCTCCGCATTCCCTGGCCAGCCTCAGAGCTGAATCACAGTCCCGGAAGTTCATGAGACGTGCAATTATAGACCTGGGGGGGTAGACCAGGGTTAGGCCAAAGGCCCAACGATCTGTGTGCCCTCTCTACCACAAAACCACCGGTAAACGAATCTTTGCCAAACAGTTCAGTTAATAGATTTTCCACAAACGGGTCCATACAGCCAGTGGCCGTTGTGGCGGAACCCCTAGTATACGGATCTTGTTGCGCCAACTGCACGCCTCCAAGTCTTCATTTTTTATGGCTACCTCTTTGAGGATACACTCGACACGTTCCAATCTTTTTAGCGATTGTGCTGTCCCATCTTCAATGTCCGAAATACGAGCCTCGGCTACATCTAGCCTACGGTCGTGAACATGGATTTTAGCCCTTAACCCAGCAATGTTGTTGTCAAGTGAGTCAAAACGGCTGTTGAGCGCCTTGAAATCTATCCTCCTCTCCTGTAACATGGAGGCGGAGGCCGCTGCAGAGTCTGCTGTGTGGTCAGCGGCGTGTGCGTTAGCCCGCCATATTGGAACTTTCCACTGGAACCCTGGCCGCAATTTTCTAAAAGGGGTGGGTCTTTTGTTTGTGGTCATTACGGCCCATGCCGCGAACAGGCAGCTCCAGTGACCAATTGCAGTTAAAGGGGCCAGGTGCTAGGTGGTGTTTTTCGGAACTAGGCAGGCAGGGCGAAATGAACAGGGCCAGCATATAGGACCCCGACCGGACAGGCCTTCCCTGCACCAGTGTCGCCGGTACCGCGGGGAACCTGCACGGACTGAGTAGTGTCAGTGATCTGCGTTATGCTTCAGGTTCATGAAGGCTTGTAACAGTCCGTTCCCCGCCACTATTTAGACCAGAAAGCCATCCTGTTGTGTAATCCAGGTCAGGAGGCCCCTGTGGTCAGAGTAACAATCCCTCTGTGTAGATCAGCAGGGCACAGCCGCATATCAAACAGCCTCAGAAGTGGCCGGGCTCCCAGCGCGCCTCATGAAACCCAGCAGTCATGGGTGCACAGTGCACGCCATCCGGTAGCACCAGGGGGGGGGCTACCATAGTGCGGTAGCTGTTAACCACACCTCAGCTGCCCATGCGGAGGATCGATCCCGGCAATATGGCTGGCAGGGCTGCATATGACACAGTTCTTGGGGCAGCTGCTGGGACCAGGCCTGGCAATCCGCACCGGCATGAAGGATCGCGCGTGCAGCGGTTCTACCCCCCCCTCCCCCCTCCCCGGTCTGTGTTCCCACAACCCTCGCTCGCCCGGGTGGGCGCTGCTGGTATTACCAGGTGGGCCCTGTCCCCGCCTGTGGTCTTGATTGTGAGGGGCGTGGGGGGCGCAAAGCACGGTCGGACGCCTCCAGAGATGTCGGAGCCGGGGGGGCCCATACACCGCCACACCACTACTGCCGGCAACTCAACGCCACCTCAGATTCAGCATTTCGTCTGCTGCAGTAATGGGGTGTCAGGTCTCTGGGACAGCAGGCTGGATAATTGCGCCGAGTCGCAGGCTCCTCCCGTTGTCCTTTCTCAGAGCCGTATCTCATCCGTCCCGACCCCAATCCGTCTTGCACTTATGTCCTTTGGCGCAGGGTGCGCCTCTGCTCGCCGGCACTAAGTGCCTGGGCTTTGTTGTAGCTGAAATCAGGGGAAAATGCTTATTGGCTGGATCGCCCTCCGGAGCAACACTGCTGAGCGGCCATCTTAGCCTCCGGCTTGGCCACGCCCCCCCAAGGAATAGCAGTCTCTTGATCTTACGGATTACTTTTTCATAAAATCCTTGGTTCATATTTTATTTCGAGGTGGATAGGCTCCTGCATTACTTTAGCGCCAGGTCATCAAATCAGTGGTTCTTTACCTATAACTGTAGGGCAGTGGATGTGATATCAAATTAACTTCTATTATATGTGTCATTACAGAAACTATGACCTTAATCGGGGTCTAAAAATGTTAAGTCAGAATATTAACACACAGTAGCCTTCAATCTTCAATAGACGCTTTAAAAACAAAAAGAGACCCATTCAGCTTCTAAAACTAACAGATAAAAGCACTCTCTTGTATATAGTAGTGAATTTTCAGGGATTGTAATGCAGTCTTTAGAGTTAGCAGTTGTTCCTGGTAAATATGAGGTAGCTGGGGGTAGTTTTAGCAATCCTTTTCTACCAGGGGAAACCAAACTGTAAAAACAGAAAGGATCTATGGTTCTAATAGCCATGTTTCTGTCTGTAGTTCCACATCTTTCACTCCCACAACCCAGTGTGCTATCCACTCTGCAGAAAAGAGGAGAATGTTGAAGAGGGAAAGGTGGTCAGTGTGCTATTGTATGATGTGATCAGGGGATCAGTGTGTACCTGAGATCACTCCCACTCCCTCTGAGATTTTGGTGACTGGGTGTCATTTTACGACCCTTGGTTGCCACGAAAGAGCTGCGTTCTTAAGGGCAAGCTGGGAATCCTGTTTCTGGCTATGTCCACCCAATAAGAATTGGATTAGCACAATAGCAAACCGAAGCATTTGATAGCATCCAAGCGGACAAGACTTTGTACCTCAAGCTTGATTCAAAAATGTATACATTGAGATTAGTTTCCTTGTTAGATTAGAGAGCCAATCTACACTTCCAAGCTTGAAGGGCTTTTGGCCAATGTTGATAGTTATAGAAACTTGAAGTGAGGTATTCATTTGAGGTTTCTCAAGCTTGTTGTATTACCATCATGCAAAGCTTTGTTACCTTCAGCTTTGCTTAATAACTTTCTCCCCTCCAGGTGGGGAATTTACTGTGGTGGATGGGCATTCAGCTTCTGAGCGGGTAACCTACAAGGAAGGCCAGGTTGTTCCGTCAGCATTTCCAAGCAAGGGCTAAAATGGCCAATCCAAATGGTGCTAAACACAGGGCCATGTTGATTGCTTAACGTCTTTGGAGGGCCTACAGCCTAGGATCACACTGGCCAGCCATACTTGCCTCTTCAGTTGCCTAGAGGGAGAACCAGGGATGGCATAGAATGACCCAGATACAATCCTAATGGCTTGATCCTTTGTAGACGGCACAATGGGCTTTTTTTAGGTTAACAATAGGTGCTGTGCCCGAGTGTGGCGGATGATGACCATGCTATGCTCCACTGTTTTCTCTCTCAACTTTAGTGATATTATTGAATACATGTGCGTTGGTCTGTTTTGATGCAATTCAAGGGAAAGAGATGCACTCCGTGTACTCAATATTGTAATCCTTTCTTTGTCGTTATGCTAATAATGGCGTGCCACCTGCTTCGCGCTTCATCTCTTTGTGCTGTGACATGATATCTTCACTATTGGAATCAAGTGTCAGATTCCATCAGGCTGCACTGCCTTGTTGCACCTTGGGTTTAAATCCAATGGATCAATTTCTTATATTTATTTTCTTCACCTTTATCTTTGTTTAAACATGCAATTTTCACCATTTACTCTCCTTTTATCTTCAATTCATTTTATTTAAACGAAGGTATTCCACAAAATTTCAGGAGTGGGTTCCACAAGCCGTGACATTTATTAAACCCGCCCAATGCAATTCGGGAAGTTAGTTCCCTTCTTCAGGGGCATCTATAATGTACAAAAATAGAATAATTTGGCTGTTTTCATCCTCTTTCATAAAGCACTTCATTAAAATTAAAAAGACAAGGTATTTCAATCATAAATCAGCAACATAATAATTGTTTTAAGATTTCAGTAACTATCGTAAAGAAATGGATTATTTAGTATAAATCAGTTATGCACGGATTTACTGAACTCAATGGGAATACAAATAATTCTGAATGAGGACCGGATTACAAAGGGACTCGTGGGATGGTTTCTGGGAATTGTAGTAATTTATGTTTTCAAGTAGTCCTTTGTTCTCCAGTATTTGGGGTGTCTTTCATAGATTCACATGCTTGAATATGCCCCGTCATCGAAGTGGGAGTCCCACGGTATATAAAAAGCAATAAGTGTCATGTATATGCATAAACATACATAACCACATAATAGCATATATATATCCAAATAAACTTTATATACATTTCAGAACTAACATATCAAGTGAAAATACCATAGGATAGTATTGACACATAGGAAAGCATTGAGAAAAAGAATCACTTTACTGACATATCAATGTCGTTATATGGTCCAAACTCCAGCCAATCAGGTGCAAGCACCCTCTAGAACCTTCTCCTCAGAGGCTCAAGTCCTCAGATTTCGTAGCACTAGAGTAACAAAAGAGCCGAAGGAGGAGAAGAGAGCCTCTGAGGGGAGGAGGGTGGGTCGCATGTGAATCTATGAAAGACACCAATACTGGAGAACCACAGTTTACAGGTAAGTAACATTTGTTCTTCTCCAGTATTTGGGGTGTCTTTCATAGATTCACATGCTTGAATAGAATAGTGAGAAGTAAACAGCAGCCTTGGACAAGGCCGTAATAATATTGCCTGAAATACAATGACAATGTATTTAATACGCAATAAAGAATTCCCAAGGAGGAGGGAAGTAGCAGAGGCTTACCTTATTTAAACAGATTCCGTAGAACTGCTTGTCCCACAGACGTAATTATGATAAGCGCAAGAAGATTCAGGCGGAACTTAAAATTATTAATCCAGATATCATCTGCTTGCAGGAGACTCATATTTCCTTGTCCCATAGCCAGAGATTAGCGGACTTGGGATATACTATTCTTGCTTTCTCTAAACAAGCTGATACGACGCGAGGGGTGGCTATTTTAGCTAGACCCTCTTTAGTCCTTCCAGGGCGATCTTTGGTGGATAACCATGGTCGGTGGGCTATCCTCGAATGTTTAGTGGGGGAGACTAAATTTACTCTCTGTACGGTTTATGGTTCCAATGCGGATGAACCTGATATTTTTAATTATCTAAATGGGGAACTTGCTCTGTGGCCTACCCCATTAATTTTGTGTGGTGACTTGAACATTCACCTACCTGGTGACTGGGCTTGTTCCCCTTTGTTGGATTATATGGGTCGTAAACCTAAAGTTTTCCGAGCCCTATATAACTTAATAAATGACCACGGGCTGGCAGATGTTTGGAATATAATATACCCACAGGATCCTGGGTATACTTTTTTTTCTTCACCTCCTAGCAAATTATTTCGTTTAGATTACTTTTTTTGTGTCCAGGATCTGAGCTCATAACACTCAAACTCAGATTTATCCTAGATTAATGTCCGACCATGCTCCTTTAGTTATTTCCGTTTATAATATTGCTATCTCTAGAGGTATTAAGACTTTTTCGTTTGATAGAAAATTGTTATATGATCCTCTTTTCGTAGATCATATGAAAAAGTGGATTCACAATTTCTTTTTGTCCAATCGTGGCTCTGCTTCTCCAGCCTGTGTGTGGGATACTTTTAAGGCCTGTTTCCGTGGTGAAGTCCTCAGCTATGGATTATTTGCTCAAAAATCACTCAAACACAAAATGTCAGAGCTTCTTTCTCTTCTTCGGAATGCTGAACTGGACCTTGCTGCCCAGCTTCGGCAGTAGATTCCAAAGAAACTCTAAGCTTGCCCAGTGCAAAACCAATATTAATCTCATATGGGCCCAGGAGATAGCTCTCAAACATCATCTCTATCGGAGACAGCTTTATGAGTTCGTGAATCCTCAGGCAGATTCTTGGCTCAAAGAATACGCGCCAAGAGTCAGGTCTCAAAGATTAAAGCTATGCATGACGCTCAGGGTTCATTGGTTTATGATCCTCAGTCTATTATGAAGGTGTTTCACCTGTTTTACTCTGAATTATATAGTCAACCGAATGTTGGGGATCTCCCTATGGATCTTGGGCTTCCTGCATTAACTTGGGAACAATTAGACCAGTCTGCAGCAGAGGAAATGGACATGCCTTTTACCTCTGAGGAAATCGGTCTGGCAGTATTTAAAATGCCTTCAGGTAAGGCTGCTGGCCCAGACACTCTCCCTATGGAGGTTTATAAGGTATTCTTTCACAAACTCCGAGAGGATATGTTGAAGACCTTTGAGGAGGCTAGGAAGGGATCCCCACCTCAATCCTGGGATGATGCGCATATTGTCATATTCCCTAAAAAGGGGAAGGCCCCTGATCAGCCCGGATCCTCCCGCCCCATCTCCTTGGTTAATTGTGATGGCAAGTTGTATGCTAAACTCCTTGCTAATTGTATGGCCCCATTTGTTGCAGGTCTAGTTTCATCACAGCAACATGGGTTTGTTCCTGGTCGCGGTACGGTTGAGTATGTTAGCCGGGTTGTTGCTCTTCTCGACGTTGCGCAGGTGGAGTCCAGATCTCTGGGCCTCGTCCTGATCGACGCCGAGAAGGCTTTTGACCGGGTTTCATGGAACTTTCTTTGGGAGATAATGGCGCGCATGGGGTTTGGGAATGGTTTTATCCGTGCACTTCGGGTTTTTTATCAGGCTCCTACTGCGAAGATTTGCGCAATGGGAATTAAATCGGAGGTGGTCCAGATCTGTAGGGGGACCCGTCAGGGCTGTCTCTGTTCTCCCCTTCTTTTTGCTTTTTATATCAATCCTTTTGTGAAGATGTTGGAATTAAACATGCAGATTCCCCCTTTTATTGTTCAGAATCAGCCCTATATTGTTTTCGCTTATGCGGATGATATTACTGTGGTCACCTCTAACCTCGACACTGCCCTGCCGGTCATTGAACAGCTTGCTAATTCCTTTGGTAGATATTCAGGCTATAAATTAAACGCTACCAAAACTCAATGTCTTTGTACAAATCCGGCTACAGCAAGCGATCCCAGGGTAGTGGAGAAAGTGGTGTACCTTGGTATCAAGATTAGATCCAATTTAAATGATATAATCTCATCTAATTGGAATGATATTTTGGATAAAACTAAGTCCACTCTGGATTCTTGGCAGAGTCTCCACCTTACTCTTGTAGGCCGATCTAATTTGCTAAAAATGGTTATCTTACCAAGAGTACTTTATTTTTTTTTCGCGCTGTTCCTTTGTGAGTCCAAAAGCCACAGATTTGTCAGCTTCAGTCACTTTGTGAAAAATATTTGTGGGCTCCTGGCAAGATCTGTAGAGCCTCCCGCCTGATGACGTTACCTCTTGCTCGTGGTGGTTGGGCTATCCCAGACTTCGGGCTATACCAAATCTCATGCTTACTTTTGAAGATGCGTATTCTTGTAATAGGTGAAGAAGATGGTAATCCCTCAGAAGCCCCTACTAAATATCAGATGGCTCTAGGCTGTTGTGCTAAGAATTGCTTGCTAACTGAGGTCGATGGTAGCTATTATAAACGTACTCGCTTTAAAATAATTGCTTCTGCTTTTTCTGTTTGGAAAAGTCTTATAAAGATGTTCCATATTTCTAAGTACACAGTTTATACTCCTCTTGTTGCACCTCATCTGTTACCTCCAATTTTTTTTTACTCTATAGCGCGCCAATGGCATTCTAAAGGGATCACTTGATTAGGGGCTTTTGTTTCCTTAGATGGCGACTACTGATCTTTTGATGAACTTAAAAACAAATATGATCTAGCCAACAGTCAATTTTTTAAATTTCTACAGATTCGGGATTTTCTTCAGAAATATACTTATCTTGTTCCTATCCGTATTATTGATGCTGTGAGAGTGCAACTACGAATAGGTTCTATCTATCAGATATTACTGGATTCTAGGTCAGATGACCTCGATAAAACTAATGAGAAGTGGAGGACTTGGCTTTCTTCGCCCTCTATTCACATCGAAGATTCCATCGATCTGGCTCATAAGATTTTTTTATTCTGCTTCATTAAAAACTCAGCACTTTAACACTTTATTTAACTTGTATTACACACCTGCGGTTATTATGAAATGGGCTAACTCTTCGCAAGTTTCAAAGTCTGGGGAATGCTTTCGGTGTCAAGCTTGTAATGCTGATATAGTCCATATCTTCTTTTCCTGCCCTTCCTTACGCTCTTTTTTTAATCAAATTGAAAGTTTTGTGTCTCATATTCTAGGGAAATCAATCATAGTTTCTTCAAGTATGATTTTATTAGGAATTGATGGCGCTTCATCTATTAGTCAGCCTTTTTGTAAATCTCGTTACTTTTTGTTCATTATTGCGGCTATAACGCGACTCTCTATTGCCACTGCCTGGCTTCAACCAGAGGCACCGAGCTTTGATTTATGGCGAGCTAAATTATTTAATATCTATAATTTAGAAATTAGCATGTATTTGTTGAAAAAGACGCGTAAAAAGAAACTGGGCATGGCTATTTGGCAACCGTTATCAGATTATCTCTCTGAGTAATTTTTTTATTTTTTTTTTCTTTGTTTTCTCTCGGACCTCTGTTGCTGAAAAAGCTAATTGTATTGTATGTCTTCTTCGGATATGTATAATGTACATGTGGAACTTCAATAAATAAAAAAAAAAAAAAAGGAAAGCATTGAGAAAAAGAATCACTTTACTGACATATCAATGTCGTTTTATAGTCCAAACTCCAGCCAATCAGGCACAAGCACCCTCTAGAACCTTCTTCTCAGAGGCTCAAGTCCTCAGATTTTCTACCGCACGTCGTGTGAAGGGAGTCTCCCTGAGCTCTGCTCAGTTCTTTGCTCTGGTTTGAGTTTTTCTCATCATGTCTTCAAGTAAGAAGTCTCTTTTCCGTCCCTGTTCATCCTGTGGGAAATTAAGGCTCTTTTCTGAGGACCCTCATGACAAATGTATTTATTGTCTTTACCCTGACCATAAGGTGGCCAACTGTAAAATCTGTAGAACCTTCTCTCAAAAGACTTTGAAGGACAGGGAGGGTCGCCTTTTATTATGGCTTAAAAAATTAAAGGATACAGATAACCCCCTTTCTGAGGTGGAGAGTGTAGCCTCTATTCGAACAGGAGTCTCCTCCAAGCGTGGTAGTGTTCAGGACTTGCCGTCTCCCTTTCTGAAAAAGAATCTATTTCAGCTGGAGGAAGTGTCTACAGGCCAAGTCTCTGTTACCACGCCAGCGCCTCCGAGACTTAGCTCTCAGGCGTCTCTGACTCCGTCAGCGCATGTTTCCAGTCAAAAACGCGCAAAACTGTCGACCGGCCCATCGACGGCCCCTCCGTCGACGAGATCTGCCACTTCATCAACCTCGTCGACGACGGTGACGACTGTGTTGAGCAGATTTCCTTCATCGTAGACGACGACTTCGTCGACGTCTTCACCGTCGACAGTGGTGTGAGTTTCCCTGAAGACCATTTCGTCGACGATTCAGTTATCTTCTTCGTCGACGAATAGGAAGTTGGCACTTCCGTCGACGTCTAAGGCTTCGTCGACGATAATCAAAAAGAAGAAGTCATCGCCGTCGACGCTCACAGCATCGTCTATGGCATAGTCGACGGTGGGCTCGTCGTCGACGGCAGTCTCGTCGACACGGGCTTCGTCGTCGGCACCCTCGTCGACGGCAGCCTAGTCGGCGGCTTTCTCGTTGGCGCTGGCTTTCTCACAGACGACTTCGACGACGATCATCTCGATGACGGAGGTGTCAAATTTTGCAACGATGCCTTTGGTGCCAATGTATACATCAGCGCCAGTATCGGTGGACACCTCCTTGTTGCAGCGGCGCCAGGCTGCGCTGGATTATGCTGCCACCAGTCACTCGGCCATCTCATCAGCTATTCCCCACACGTGCTGAGGAGGTTTTGGACTCTGATGACGATGTTCAGTCCTCTTTTCGAGATGCTCGTAGTCCTGAGCTTCACATAAAATGCCAAGATTTCGAAGAGGATGATTATGTGCAAGACTATTACTGTCAGGAGCAGGAGCAACATCCCCCTGCACAAGTTCCCATGGCGCAGCTTCCGTTGTCGCTCATCTCCAACCTTCAATTCATGTTGGAAGACTATAATCGGCGGTTTCCAGCTTCGTCTCATAGCTCTCCACGTGAGACGCCATCGGCTGTTCCGTCTACCCCTGTAATGCCAACAATGCCGACACCATCCACACCTGCATTGGTTCCTCCTGCAACAGAGGAGGACCATCTGGATACTGAGGAGGGAGAGCTTCCTGATGACGACTCTATGGCGGACTGGGATGACTATCCAGTCAATTCGCCAGCATCCCCTCCAACATCGCCAATTAATTCACCACCTGTCGACATATCAGGATTCCATCAACTGATGGACAGGGCAGCTCAACGCTTTCACCTTCCCATGATGGTTAGGGAGGAGGACTGCTTTCTGTACGACTTCAAGTCCCAGCCGCAGAAGCAGGTACGAGCCATGCCTATTATTGACTTTATCTGGAACGAGGGCATTAAACTGATAAAAACGCCTAACTCCATCCCGGCTGTCCTCCCGTGACTGGAGAAAAAGTACATGGTCCCGGACTCTTCCCCAGCTTGCTTAGTGTCCCAGCCTAAGCCAGACTCGGTGATCACCCAGGCGGCGCAACGTCGCTCCAAAAATCCATCGTCTCCACTCTTGTCACCTCCGGATCGTGACGGCCGCTGCCTGGAAGCCATTGGCAAGAAGTTCTCAACTATGGCTTCAACAACAGTCCGGGCAGCAAACTCTTTGGCCATCCTCGGTCGTTACGATCGACAAATGTGGTCGGACATGGCGGCTTTGGTTAAGCTTATCCCGGAAGATTCTAGAGCGGAAGCTCTAAAGATCCTGCAAGAGGGTGAGAGGGCATCCTCCGAAATCATCGACTGCTCCGTTGACATTGCCTCCACGGGTTTTCGTCAATTGGCTGGAGTGGCTGTTCTAAGACGACAGGGTTGGCTTCGTTCCACCTCGTTCCGTCAGGAGGTAGAGGCCAAGATTCTGGAGATGCTGTATGATGGAGAATCTTTATTCGGCCAGCATGTGGAGGACGCTTTGCAAGCCGTCAAGAAGGATACGGAGACGGCTCGCTCCCTCGGCACTCTCCAGTTCCGGAAGCAGCCATTTCGGGGTGCGCGCGGCCGCGGCACCTCCTCTTCCTTTCGTGGCTCCTCTTCCCAGTACCGCTCCTACAACCAATGACAACAACGTTATTCCTCACAGCAACAACAATCTTACAGACAGCAGTCTGGCAAATCTTTTAGAGGAAAGTCAAATTACAAGGGAAATTCTTCCAAAAAACAATGACTGCTTACATCAAACGACCCCTCTTTCAAGTTTTCCCCTTTCTCCCATTGGAGGGCGAATCTCCCAGTTCTTTTCAACTTGGTCCTCAATTACTTCGGACCGCTGGGTTCTGGACATTATTTCAAGGGACCATACCCTAGAGTTTGTGAAGGTTCCCCCACGCACCGCTCCATCCGGGCCTCCTCCCGCTCACCTCAGAGAACTTTTCAATCAGATTCAGATAATGTTAAAAAAAAAAGGCCATCGAAGTGGTTCCGAAATCACAAAAAGGATTGGGGTTCTATTCCCGATTTTTCCTCATACTAAAGAAATCGGGGGAGTGGCGCCCCATCCTCGACCTAAGGTCGCTCAACAAATTTCTCAAGGACCAATCATTCCGCATGCTCACGCTAAAGGACATCTTTCAATTCTTCTCTCAGGGCGATTTCATGACAACAATCGACCTTCAGGATGCTTATTTCCATGTGCCCATAATTCCACGCCACAGGAAGTACTTACGTTTTCGTGTGGGCCACAGGGATTTCCAATTCAAGGTCCTGCCCTTCGGCCTCCGCTCAGCTCCACGGGTCTTCACAAAGATCCTGGCTCCGGTGGTGGCTCATTTGAGACTGACGGGCATACAAATATACCCGTACTTGGACGATTGTCTCATCAAATCCCAATCCTCCCACCAAGCGGTCCTTGATACTCAGCGCTGTCTTAATCTGTTTCAGTCTCTGGGCTTGTCGATCAACTTGCAAAAGTCTCCGCTTACACCAGCTCAGTGCAAGACCTTTCTCGGCGCGACCATCGATACGAACACGGCTATGGCCTTTGCCTCTACGGAACGTCAAGCACGAATTCGACAGCTTGCAAGCTCCATCGCAGCAAAACAGTCAGCTTCAGTCCGCATATTGAAGTCCTTTCTGGGGATGGCGTCCTCCTGCATCGCTTTGATCCCACATTGCAGACTGAAGAGTCGTGCCATTCAGGAGGAATTGGACAAGCAGTGGCGTCAGGTCTCCGGTTCCTTCAACGACCAGCTTGTGGTAACACCCCGCATGGCTCAGGCGCTGCATTGCTGGACCCGTCCTTCCAACATCGCAGCAGGAACATCTTTTCTAACAGCCCCAGAGCTCGTTCTTACCACGGACGCATCCATGGAAGGCTGGGGCGGACATCTTCAAGATTTATCCGTCAAGGGCAAGTGGACAGCGGCTCAGCGTTTCTGGCACATCAACAGATTGGAGCTGATGGCCATTTTCTTGGCGTTGAAGTCCTTCCGCCTCCAGCTCCAAGGGGAGTCGGTCCTCATTCAGATGGACAACACCACCTGCATGCACTACCTGAACAAGCAGGGCGGGACAAGATCTCTGCTGCTTTCCCGTCTGGCTAAGAGGATTGGGAGTTGGGCCATAGCCCATCGGATTACGCTCCAGGCAGTCCATCTGCCCGGCATTTCCAATACTCTGGCGGATGCACTCAGTCGGTCAACGTCATCGACCCACAAGTGGGAGTTGCATCAGCCGTCTCTAGACTTTGTCTTCGGCCTTTGGGGTCGCCCGAGTATCGACCTGTTTGCAACCCCTCAGAATTCCAAATGCCAGTCCTACGCAAGCTGGTTTCCCCACAAAGCATCATGCGGAAATGCCCTTTCGATAAATTGGTACAGGATATTTGCGTACGCTTTTCCGCCGATCCCTCTGATTCCTCGAGTGTTGCGGAAGATGCGGCAACAACCGTGCCAGAAACTCCTCATAGCTCCACGGTGGGCTCGGCAGGCATGGTTCTCGGAGTTGCTCCTTCTCTCCCAATGCGAACCCATCCTTCTTCTCCCGAGGCCGGACCTTCTAACAATGAACGAAGGACTGATATGCCATCCGAATCCTAGTTCACTCAGCTTGTCAGCTTGGAACCTGAGCACCTTGAATTTGTTCATTTGAACATTCCACCAGGCTGCAGGGAGGTGTTAGCTAAGGCAAGGGCGCCCTCCACAGTGAAGACTTATAAGCTAAAGTGGAAGCGATTTTGTCTTTGGTGTGCGTCCGCTCACATACATCCAGTGCACGCCTCCCCTGAACACATTCTGCCGTTCTTCCTGCAGTTAGCACAGTCCGGACTGTCACACTCTACCTTAAAGGTCTTTCTAGCGGCAATATCCCGCTTTCGACAGGATGGCTCGTCCTCTCTCCATTCATCTAGAGTAATACAACCATTTTTCAAGGGTCTCTTCCGAATGTTCCCGCCCATTCGGCGTCCTCTACCCACGTGGCGTCTAAACATCGTATTGGCTCAGCTCATGAAGGCGCCCTTTGAGCCAATCCACTCGGCGGATTTCAAACTCTTAACTTGGAAAGTGGCCCTCCTCCTTGCTCTAACTCTCTCCCGCAGAGTCGGTGACATCCACGCCTTTACAATACAACCTCAGTTTCTTCAGTTCAGATCGGACTGCGTTATTCTCCGCACTAATCCGGCTTTCATGCCTAAAGTGTCATCCGATTTCCATCTCAATGAACCAGTAATCTTAAAGACTTTTTTCCCGCATCCGCAGTCCCCGGCGGAGCAGAGTTTACACTCTCTGGACTTAAAGAGCTGTCTGAAATTTTACATTAGCATAACACAATCCTTCCGCAAATCGGATCAGCTGTTTGTGGCCTACGGACGCACTTGTAAAGGACAGTCGGTTACCAAACCCACGATTGCCCGTTGGGTTTCTTCAGCAATCTCCTTTTGCCATCAGAGGGCTGGCAAGCCTCTTTCTTCTGGAGTAAGGGCTCATTCAACAAGAGCCATGTCATCTTCCACTGCCCTGTTCACTGGTGTACCCATCCACCAGATTTGCCGTGCAGCTACGTGGTCCAGCAGGCACACGTTCACGAAGCACTACTGCCTGGAATCGATTAATGAAGCGGACACGGCTGTGGGACAAGCAGTTCTACGGAATCTGTTTAAATAAGGTAAGCCTCTGCTACTTCCCTCCTCCTTGGGAATTCTTTATTGCGTATTAAATACATTGTCATTGTATTTCAGGCAATATTATTACGGCCTTGTCCAAGGCTGCTGTTTACTTCTCACTATTCTATTCTAGCATGTGAATCTATGAAAGACACCCCAAATACTGGAGAAGAACAAATGTTACTTACCTGTAAACTGTGGTTCTCCAGTATTGGTGTCTTTCATAGATTCACATGCGACCCACCCTCCTCCCCTCAGAGGCTCTCTTCTCCTCCTTCGGCTCTTTTGTTACTCTAGTGCTACGAAAATCTGAGGACTTGAGCCTCTGAGGAGAAGGTTCTAGAGGGTGCTTGCACCTGATTGGCTGGAGTTTGGACCATAAAACGACATTGATATGTCAGTAAAGTGATTCTTTCTCTCAATGCTTTCCTATGTGTCAATACTATCCTATGGTATTTTCACTTGATATGTTAGTTCTGAAATGTATATAAAGTTTATTTGGATATATATATGCTATTATGTGGTTATGTATGTTTATGTATATACGTGACACTTATTGCTTTTTATATACCGTGGGACTCCCACTTCGACGGGGAATATTCAAGCATGTGTATCTATGAAAGACACCAATACTGGAGAACCACAGTTTACAGGTAAGTAACATTTGTTCTTAGTGTTCAGTGCATAGATGTGAGGTACACACGTGCATCGAATTTCAGGCTGACGTAGAATACGGGCGGCAATTTAAATGAGAATGTTGTTGCAGCATTGGTTTAACCGACATTAGGAGCGCTTTAACGCGCTGAAAGGAAAGACGGGTGGATTTGTTTTTACACAAAATGGGGTGAATTACAAGCTCGGGTAAGAACAAAGCAGCGTATATTCGTAAATATCTTAATAATAACAATTACGGTGCAATGGGTGAACCTTGTGGGAAACAATGTGAAGAAACCAGGGCATATGAATGATATGAGAATGCCATTAGGGCCTAAATACGGCTAAATGCAATGCGTAAATCGAGGGTTATTATGTTGCTGATTTATGATTGAAATACCTTGTCTTTTTAATTTTAATGAAGTGCTTTATGAAAGAGGATAAACAGCTAAATTATTCTATTTTTGTACATTATAGATGCCCCTGAAGTAGGGAACTAACTTCCCGAAATGCATTGGGCGGTTTTAATAAATGTCACGGCTTGTGGAACCCACTCCTGACTCCTGAAATTTTGTGAGATACCTTTGTTTAAATAAAATGAATTGAAGATAAAAGGAGAGTAAATGGTGAAAATTGCATGTTTAAACAAAGATAAAGGTGAAGAAAATAAATATAAGAAATTGATCCATTGGATTTAAACCCAAGGTGCAACAAGGCAGTGCAGCCTGATGGAATCTGACACTTGATTCCAATAGTGAAGATACGTTGGTCTGTTTTCCCATGGTCTGCTAACTTATCATTTCTCTCTGCTTTACTCGTAGCTGTATGCAGTGGCCACCATATCGACAGGGCTGCTTGACAGTAGCTTCAACCCTACCCGGCCTCATATTTATTATCCGATTGCTCCATTGCACCATTCCTTCTCTAATTCTTTTCCCCTGAGGTGCTTGTTGGCACCTGGTCTCATAGACCGCTTGACTACCTGATATGATCATTCCCATTACTCTATTTATCCCCTCCTGTCTGTGCATCCATCACAGGCATCCAGGTAAAGGGATAAGGTCATCGTTTTGTTTTCTTGCCTCACTCTATACCCAGGACCTAGTCTTTTCTTGATAAGTAACCTAAACTGTATACTTTTGACAGAATAAGGGAGATGCCATCTCTTCAGTTGCTTGATTTCTATGCTTAAGGATTGTGCTTTTACTGCTCCGGGGTGGACCAACGACCTCCATGTAAATGTCTGATTTCTTGGTTTTTCTTTCTCTCTCCTGCATCTGCTCCTCTGCATATGTAGTATGGTTGACAGAATATTGCCCATTTATGCTGTTGATCCCCTGAAGCCTTCACTATCAACCAAATAATATGGCTCTCTGCATAGGCCCATTTCTATGTGCTTCTCCCAGCAGCTGGACCAACTCCTCATAGCATCTACCTTGGCTGATTATGATGCTCATTCTCATTGTTTCCACCTCTGCTACACCTGGGCGCACTCCTCACACCATTTAGAAGGGTTGCTTATAATGTGGCCTGTCCTATGGGTTGCTCCTTTGCCATTCCAATGGGAAATCCTCCAAGCTTATACTATGATTGGTAGCACAATGGCTGCTCAATTGCCACTGCTGGGTAGAACTAGCTGAGCACATATTATGGCTAATTGTATAATCTCCCTGCCATATAGGCTGATCCCTTACCACAGCCGACTGTACAAAGCCCGTACCTGTCGGTAACCCCCAGATACTCCTAGGTAGATTTCGCTGGCATGTTATGGCTGGCCCGATAGTGTCGGTCTCTCCATGGGGGACCCACCAGAACATTTACTTTAGCTGGTTGTATAATTTCTGCATATATATAAGTGGGTCCAAGAGCCTATCCAAACCCAGGTTAAAAAAATGTTCAACAATGGTTGCTTTAGACACACTCATGTGGACTGCTGAGCCAGTACTACATTTGATACATGATTTAACATCCCTAGCCTACCCCCGTCACTTCTGGATACTTCCAATGGCCAAACTGAATGTGAACATCTCTCATAACCCCATGAATTGGAATAGCTACACGCTGGTAGCGATACTTTGAACAGACTGACACAAATGGGTGACTAAAAAACTTATCACACAGGCAAAACTGGCAGAATTTGTAACCATACACACACCATCTAATGCGTACACCCTATCTGTTTTTGGCTTCTAATCAAAGCATAGGCACAGCAACCAAACACAGTAAGAGCACAACTGTGGACCTCAATCATGACATTTAAACATTACCCCATAGGTCTTGTTATATATGCAGGCTTCCTTCCATAGGAATTCCCATGGAATATCATGATACCTGATGGGAAAGGCACCTCTTATGAGATATAAATGACTACATAAATGCAAATAGAATACAGTGCAAGTGCCAGCTGCTGAATATGCTGTTTCCCTTAACTGCTGGTTTGGGGGTTCAGTACAAGCTTTCAGTGCTCTTGATGCAAGTTCACTTTTCTTACATATAATAGTCTGGTAGGCAAAGCGATGTGTGGTAATTAACTTTTTGAAATGAGCTCAAAATACTGTACTTGCACGTTATTTGGTTCACTGCTTATGGTGGGTTGATGCCCGCCTTTTGTCAAAGGAAGACTTTGGTATTGAACATTGCCTCTTATGATTGACACTTGAAGTCATCCTTATCCAGAGATGATGTTCATTGCAAAACAGTGTTTTGATATAACTTGTAACCTGCAATTCCTTCTGTTGATTGAGGACTGACTAATCAGAACTGCTCTGTTAATTTGTTTACAGTGTTGGAAGCGGACAGAGCTTCTGATCCTCCCTCTAATGAACTACGAATGACTCCTACAGATGAGTGTGATGGCATGTATGTGGGGCAGGTTCATACGTCACCATGCCATTGCTGAACTCTCTCACCAACATTATATTTCCAAACACATCTTGACTGCACAAGTTGATGATTGCAGTCTGAAGAAGGAGCTTCATGTAATACCAAATTCATCTGCCATGTCCTTTGAGGATGCGCATGATGTGCACCGGTAACCCTGCACATGGACAAATTCAGGTTGGTACTTCAATAAAGGTATTTTACTTTTGGGAGAAACCATATTGTCTTTAGATATTTTTTAGTTGCTAGTTTTTACTACAAAATTTAGAAATTCATAACTAATGTTGTACTGATTACATTTTTGTCAATTTGGTGTCAAATCATTTATTAAAATGTACACTTTTTCTAAATAGGTGTCAGATTTTTCATGCAATGTGATTTTACTTTATTATTGTTTGTGTGATGCATAAATGCTTTACACATTGCCTCTAAATTCAGCTTGACTGCTTTTTGTGCCAAGCTACCCAGGGTTAAGCCAAGGTTAATTTAGTGATTTCTGTGGTTCACCCTGCCAGGGATTGTGGCTGTTGTTTGACCAGGGATCACACCCCAGTCAACCAATAACCCATTTGCTCACAGGTTGTATATAAAGAGAAATTTGCCTAGTGGCCTGGAAGTGGTAAATGATTGAGTGCACTTCCCTTTCTGTGGGAAGGAAAAGTTTATGGAAAGACTTCAATTCTTCACTGCAGAAATACTTGCTTATCTTACGTTTTGCACTTGTTGGTGATCAGGTTTTTTCAAGACGGATTGCAGGTAAAAGACAAAAGATAGTTGTCTATGCATAACCATAACTTACATTCAACCGAAGTTAATGGGGGCATTTACAGTACATTTCAAAAAGAATCCGTTATAAAAAAAATATGCTGTCCATATAATTCTGGTGCTTTCCCCCCATTTTCATAGATTGGTCCAGCTCTACTGACCACAGCCATGTGTCAATCGTCGAAACTGGGGGTTCCTCTGGAGAACTAGAGCCTCTGAATTACAGCTGGAAAAAGCTGTTCATCATAGAACAGTTCTAAGGCAGATGCTGAGAACTCTAATGAAGATGACTTAATACACATGATACAGCTACTTCATGGTCTGACAACTCAAGACCAGACTTAGCTGCACAAACGTTTTGGTCCTGGTTCTTTGAATGGAGGAGCTTCCGTTTGACCTACCAAGAAAACCCTCCTTAAACTGGCCCCTGAAAGTAGAGGCACAGCTGTGTAGTGAAGAACTTGCCCCAAACCCCTCTGGATGAATTGGAGTTGGTAAGTCTCAGAGTTGAATGTTAACATCTAACAGATGTAATGTTCTGTGTGTTATGAATATAGAGCTGAGAAAGGCAGGCACAGCTGTCTGTCATGTCCGGGTTCATTGAGTAGCATAAGAGTAGTAACAATAAGGAATTAGTATATTATGGTTAAGGGTTAACGTGGTGAAGCACAGCTTTTTTCATTTGGATGAATGTGGGTAGCGATCTATGGAGGTATAACCTTTACAGTTAGGAAAGACTAGCATTTTCAAGGGGCGTGGCCCAGCAGCTTAAGACTGGTTTGCAAGGGTGATGGTTGAAATCCATCTGGTAGCAATGAAACATTGGAGTTTAGTGTGGTCATGGAAATACCTCAAGGGAAATAACGCTGAAAGTTAATCACCCAGGCAAGACAAACCTCTCTCAATACTTCATACCTGGCAACCAATGTGTAGGGTTAAGTCTTTTTCCAAAGGTTGATTCCAAAGTCGTCTTTGTGTAAAGCATGTATCAGCTACATACATTCAAAAGAAAGCATTAACTGTAAATTCCATCAGCCCTTTGCATCATTAATACCAATCTTGATTTCCTGGCTCCACTGAACTGAGCAGGTTAAAACCAGTGCTTAACTTGAGCAGGTACTTAGCATTGGCACTTAATTGTCAACACCAGCACTTATGAAAGTCTGCCACACGGTGGTACTATTTATTTAATTTTGAGACTATCACAAAAGCTTTTTATTAATACAATATAAATTAAAAATGACTAATACCTGCCGCAAATTCATGCTTTCAGCTCTGGAATAGCCAGAATTGTGACACTTGTAGGTGTATGATCGTTGGTAGTTGTGTTACTGTAACTGCAGCGCTGACAGCGGCAATGGGCAATGCAAGTTGAAGTGGCCTCATGATGAGGGCCAGGTCACTTATTTTTGTTTTAATTTTACAAATTATGCACTGGTTAAAACAGCATTTCTAAGAACTTTGTGGTTTCACCAGCTTTCTCATGTATTAATTGAACCAGTGGGACAGTAGGGTGAGAACCCTGGAGTTTCACCTAAGCTTCACTGCCATTGCCCAGGAGTAAGCCTGGGTGGAAAATGTCATTCCAATAATGCAATCGGCAGAGTTTAGGCAGTTCCAGACAAAATCAGCTAATGACTGCATGGCGGGGTTTATTTTTTAACATGCAAGAGTCCAGAAATGCAAACTGGCAAGAGTTAGCGATATTTGCCCTTCCCCAAATACAATTTCCAGCATTGAGGACTTCTAACACCGGTGGTCGCGGTCGGAAGGCTGTTTCTCGACTAGATGTTTTACACAAGCAGTGGCAATATCCACGTGAGTGCCCGAACGCTCTTGTGCACCTCATGGTGCTGTTCGTTCCATTTTCTCCCAGGGCAGAACATGTTCCCTGAACTAAATCGCAGACCATGCAGCTAGACGTGCATATTTCCACTTGTTGGTGGATTTTCCTGGAATCTTGTTGAATTTTTATGTAACCCCGTGGAATTCCGAAGAGTGACTTTCTGTGAGTTCCGCCCACCCCTACCCAAGAGCCCATGAAGGAGAACAGTTGTCCAGCACAAAACTAGCTGGGAAGTACAGTTACGGGACACAAGTACCACATGCATACTCAAACACAATTCAATTCGACACTTATGTGCCTAGACACCTAAAAGAGGCTTGACGCACAACAGATGAAACCTCCAACTCCTTTAACACTAGTCTCAAAAGAAAATTGCTTATCTGAGGGGAGAAAAGTGGGGTATTGTGTACTGAAGTTGGCTAGGCTTCACTATGCTAAACTTTCACGTGACCGCCAATAGGTCTTTTGGAATAATAATAATAAATCCATATCTCAGTCCTGATAGTGCGAGACAGAGCAATCAAGCTTTACTAGAGGAAAACACACAAGATGATTGACGGAATGTTGCACATTGGCAAACATTCACCCCCAGTCACAGATCTGGATTTAATCCATCGTTATGTTGCTCACCTCGCCAACCCAGTTCAGACATGGCCATATGCAAATCAGTCTTGACCCTGTGCCTCATGGGAACAGTCCAGCCTGAACTGCCAAGCCATGTCTTCCCTGGACCGGAATCAAGCATCCTAGTACCGGTTTCGGGGTTTCACCCCTCTTCAGCCAGGATAGCTTGACTCCAGTGGCGTAGTGAGCATGAGACCCACATCTGGGCATACCCTGCCCACATAGGGCGAACAGCAAAACGCACAAGATGATGGACGGAATGTTGCACATTGGCAAAACATTCACCCCCAGTCACAGATCTGGGTTTAATCCATTGTTATTTTGCTTACCACGCCAACCCAGTTCAGACATGGCCATATGCAAATCAGTCTTGACCCTGTGCCTCATGGCAACAGTCCAGACCGAACTACCAAGGCATGTCTTCCCTGGACCGGAATCAAGCATCCTAGGACCAGTTTCGGGGTTTCACCCCCTCTTCAGCCAGGATAGCTTGACTCCAGTGGCGTAGTGAGCACAGGACCCACGTCTGGGCATTCCCTTCCCACATAGGGCGAACAGCAAAACACACAAGATGATGGACAGAATGTTGCACATTAGCAAAACATTCACCCCCAGTCACAGATCTGGATTTAATATGGCCATGCCTGAACTGGGGTGGCGAGGTGAGCAAAATAACGATGGATTAAACCCAGATCTGTGACTGGGGGTGAATGTTTTGCTAATGTGCAACATTCCGTCCATCATCTTGTGTGTTTTGCTTTACTAGAGGAACATGTGTTAAGCATGTCAAAGTACCAACATGGATGGTAAGTGATTGACATGACTCAGAAGAATTCCAACATTAATTTATATAAATAAAACAGATTTTATATAATTGTGGACACGAAAAGGAAGACAATTAGATGAGTATAACCGGAGTGATGTGCACTTTGCTTGTAAACTATAATATTGCGGTCAGTGGGAATTTACACTAGTGACACTGGCACTTGCAGGACGGGTTCAGTGGAAACCACTGTATGATAAGGTGATTCGGGTCCCAGAACCATGGTCTGAAAGTTTAATTCTCATAATACTTGGTTGCAGAGTTATCCTGCCTGTTCCTGGTGCTGAACCTAGGAGCCGTGGATGCTGGTTTTGCTGCTTGGTCGGTGCAGGTCAGTAACGGGGCCACTGGGGCATCTAGTTGAAGAGGATGTGGGGTTCCCTTGAGGCACAGTGTCGAATAACGGTATTGGTAGCCTTACTGGCCACCACAAGCCTTGGTAATGGCAAACCCAGCCTTTGGTTATTTCAACGTCCAGGAGAAAACAACAGCCACCTGAAATTTGCTGGAGGACGGGACTATGTTTCCCAGGATGCACTAGACCCTTTACTTTTCAGTGATCCCTCGGCAGGCCTGATGGCCAATGGTTCTTTGGTTTTTGGAATGTACTTTACCTGCGGGCTGCAAGGGACAAGTACCTCTAGTCCAAGAGAGTTATGGAGTTGTCTTTGGTTTCCAAGGAACGAGAAACACTTTGCAAGCCAGTCTCTGGTCCAGGATGAGTCGCAGTCATGCAGTTTCAGGGTGGTTGCCACAAGTGCAGGCTATTGTGCCTTTCCTTTGTGCAGGCCCAGAAGTCTCAGTCTCTGGTCTCTTCTTTGTCCTATGTTGCTAGTCAATCAGATCGGAGGTTTCTGGTGCTGGGGGGGCACCTAAAATCCTAGATGTAGGGCTGTTAGCGATGTGGGTGTTTGTAGCCAACGGGCTACTAGCCCCAGCAGCTAATCTGCCCCTGAAGTGACCACCTTCTTTGGAGGGTGGCACATTTTCTACCCGGAAGCCTCTACTCTACTCTGCTTAGTTTACAAATGACAGAACCCTTCTTCGGCAATACAGACCAGGTAGCCCACCCTAGAGGTGTGGCTAACTTTCTGGGGGTGTAACCCTCCTGACTATCTAATGTTCCCATCTACCTGGGTTCCTCTGAGAGGCAGCCTTGTTGCACATCAGAGGCGGAGCTTTGAAGCTCACCGCATTGATCAGCCACTTCACTAGCTGTCCTGTCTGGCCTTTTTTTTCTGACTCCTGGGAGTGTTGAGACCTCCTAGCAGAGGGTATATTCCTGTCTTGGCAGCAGCAGCTGCATGCTGTCAACCATGGCACAGGAAAGGCTGGGGCAACCTTTAAGGCAGCCACCAGGGTGCTTGCCACATCAAATCCACCATGGGAATGAAGTCAGGACTGATTAGTTGTTTGATACCAGACATGCCACTTTTCAGTGGGAGCATAATGGAGTTGGCTACCTCAGGATGCCCAAGTGCCAGCCCGTGTTATCATATGGTCCCTGAACACTCATAGTAGCCCTTAATGGAAATAGGCTACCATAGGGACATGTAAACCTGCACTTATGTCCATACTTTTTAATTTTATGCAACTCTAATCCTAATCTCTGGAGGCCAATCGTAGGGGTGACTGACCTATATTAAACATAGTGCTGTAACCTTGCCACTCATGGTGAGGGCAAAATCAAGTTTGAGCAGTTGGCCCTGCTCCTGCAGTCTACAATGGCAGGCCTGCTGTCATCTCTTTACTTGGGTCACTTAGGGTGGCACAATTGCTGCTGCAGGCTCTGGTGATCCCTTTAACTTCCATGTCCTGTGTACCACTGGTACCACTTACCAGGGACTCGTCTCCACTGAAAGGCTATGGCCACCAGGATAGTCAGGTTACTTAAGACTGGGACATAACAACATTATGAAATTCATGTTTGCAGCATATGAAATAAGTTGTCATTTGCCTTTGTGCGTAGCCTGTAGGTATGTAATTTGTACTTCTTTTTCGGTTAAAGCCATATGGAATTAGCTTTTTGAACACTTTGCAAGTATAAATGTGTGCAGACTGACTACAGCCTTATTTGTAGAACATCTGAACACTAATAAGCTGGGCCCATCTTAAGGCAGAGTTAAAGCCAACTCCTTTAACAAACCCAAGCAGATTAAATGTAAAAACAATTTCAGTTTGTTGATCCAAATGTGACTTGCAAACAATGTACAGGAGGGTCACAAGCAAGCTTGGCATTTACACAACTGCTACAATGTATGTGCGCGTTACAATGGATTAATAAAAATGTAACTATGCAAATTATATATCGATAACAGTTTCTCTGCTTAGTGAAAGGCCCATGCTGTTAAGATTTGTTTGCTAGGCCCAAATTTCCAAGAGCTAAATAATACCTCTTACCTGGTTCAAACTTAATGGGGGCAACCCTGCAAACAGACATGTTGCTTGGGTCTAGTTTTCCACTTCCTGCTCAAAAAACGGTCATCACGTAAGATATCTGACATGGAAAAGGGCTGATGTGCGATATAGTGGTCCCTTATGGAGAGACGTGTCATGATGGCACTCATCCTATTTCTTCTGAAGGTGCCACCCAACTTCTACATACCTCTATAGATCTCATTTCCATTTTTTATTCCTGATGCTGCCTTCAGATCAGGAGGTCTTGGGGGGGATGAAGGGGCCAGAAGCAGGTTGGCGGCTCCTCAAGACAGGCTGTTTATAAGTTAAGGGGGCTCCTATCCCAGAAACTGTGCCCTAAGATCTGTTATCCAGTGGATAATTGCATGTATTTCCACAGGTTTGCCTGTTTGGGATGTATGTCATTACATCGCATACTAATACCACGCGTGCCATTACAACGCGGGTATTACTACGTGATGTCAATGACATCGCATGTCATTACATCGCATACTTTTACCACGAGTATGCCTTTACCACGCATGCCATTACAACGCAAAGGCATGCATGGTAAAGCTATACTCGTGGTAAAAGTATACAAGGTAAGTGACAACCCTACCCCTACACAACACACTACTCCCTCCCCTACACTACCCCTAACCCTAAAACACTACTACACTACCCACACTACTCCCACCCCTACCACTACCCTAAACCAATACTACACTACAACACTAACCACACTACTCCCACCCCTACACTACAACACTACCCACACTACTCCCACCCCTACACTACCCTAAACCCTAAAACACTACTACACTACCCACACTACTCCCACCCCTACACAACACTAGCCAAACTACAACCACCCCTACACTACCCTAAACCCTGAAACACTACCCACACTACTCCCACCCCTACACTAAACCCTAAAACACTACTACACTACCCACACTACTCCCACCACTACACTACCCTACCCTAAACCACTACCCCCACCCTAAGCACAATCATCCTTACCTCTTTTCTTGTGGGTCCAGCGTCGGTCGTCTCTGCTCCCGGTTCCTGCTTCCAGCGTCGTCAGAGGTCCACGTCGTTGTGAGGAAACAGCCTCAGTTTCCTCACAATGACGTGGATAGCCATTACATCGCATGCGTTGTAAAAGCGCATGCGATGTAATGGTATGTGTGGTTTTTTACCACGCGTTGTAACATCGCATGCGGTGTAACGCATGCGATGTACTTGCAACTCGTGGTAAAAACTGCGTTGAAATGGCTGTTCACCCCCCCTGTTTTACATCCTTCCTCTTAAGGACATCAACATGGTTGTTTGGCATATTTCCTTCGAAATGTAGACCATGCCTCATGCTTCCTACAAGTGTCTTTCCTTGGATGCAAACACTAAAGTAGTTACGGACTTTCAATCAGACCTTCTCTAATAATGCTTGTGCTTATTTAATTCATCCCACACTCTCCCTTCCAGCAGCCGAGCCCATTTTTGCTGCTAATGCACATTGCTTCCATCTTCAAACTCCTTCTTGGCAGCGTCTTGGAGGTTTCTTATTCTGATCAATCTGTGGTTTAGCACTTAGTTTATTGTCTGCGATTAATAACAGAAGTCCGTATGGAATGTACAGATTAACAGCCAATTGTGCATTTAAGACTTGTGCATTTCAAAGGCTCATTTAGAAGGGGGTGTCCTGCACTGGACACCATTTGTAGACCTTATGCTTCTTTCTTCACACAACAAAATAGATGGGCGGGGCGTATGAAGTACGATCTGCTTTTACTGAGTAGCTGAGTATATACTCTGTTTGCATTTTCACAAACTGGTCTTGTTCTAAACGTGTACTCTCATTTCAGTTGCAGATTGATCTTGCCCCAATAACCTTCAGAAGAGTGACCATAGAAGACCAGAGGGAGCAAACGATGTGCCTTGTTTCCTGTATTGGCAGCTCTATAAAAGCTGCTTCCTGTGCCGGCAGTCTCCCTGCTGTACTATGAAGATTGCTTCCTGTGTCTGCAAGCAGTCAGCTGTTCTGCATAGACTGCCTGTGCTTGGGTGCTCCAACAGTGCCTAGTAGTAACCTGTTCCTTTTGAAATACTACCTCCTCTATCTACAAGCAACCAGCTGCCTGCCTGCATGCTTCCTGCTGCTGTACAAAGATGACTTTTTGTGTGTCTGAGGCCCTCCACTACAAAAATGCTTCTTGTATTGGTGGGCATCAAAGTGAACAAGAAAGACTGCACCCTGCATTTGCAGACACCCTGATGCTCCACAAATACTGCTTCTTGTATTTGTCAGCACCCTGCTGCTCTACAAAGACTATTTCAAGCATGTGCCCTCACCAGCTGCTCTACAGCTACTGTTTAATGTATCTTCTGGCTGCCGCTTGTGTCTGTGTAGACTATGCTTCTGTAGGCACCCTTGCTCTGTGCACTGTGCTTCTCTGCAAAGATTGCTTTCTGCATGTTTAGGCATCCAGATGCCCCACTTAAACGTCCATATGTGTCTGCAAGTACATAGGTGATCCACAAAGACTGCTTCCTGCAGGCATCAGTTTCTACAAAGCTCTCCTGTGTCTATAAGGCACTCCACGGCTCTCCAAAGACTGCTTTATGTTCCTTTAGCAGCCTCCGTCTTTTGTTTGTGTATGTAGGGAATGAACTGCTCTACAAAGACTGTTTCCTGGATCTGCACGCACCGAGGCTGCTCTGCAAACATGTGTCCTGGCTGAGGCTGTATCATGGACTGATTCCTGGACTTTTGGGGGCTGAGTAAGAGCCAACCTATTTTTGTTTGGACCATTGGAATCGAAGGCAACAGAGGATCTAATGGACTAAACACTAATCACTGTTGTGTTGTGAAGATCAAAGGAAACCTACACATCAATTTCCGGAGACCAAACCTATAAAGACATCCTGCTTAACCAGGGAGTCAAACTGTGGTCCTCCAAGGCAACAATGCCGAGGTTCACAGTACAAGATTGCACAACCCATAGAGCTAAATGTTGAACAAAAAGCCAATTACTCGTAGTGTAACTCATGTTTAATGTTCTTCTTGTTATTCTGTACCAAACCCAATAATCCTAAATCTGGTCCTTAATCTCAGCTACATGGACTCTGCTTTCCACAGACTGCAATTTTCTGTCAGATTTTTCATCTCCATTATTTTCCTCTCTTCTATAGAACTGAATTGGGGAATTTTAAGGAAGGTCAAATTCTTCTATGAATATTTTATCTTTTGAGACTGCATTTCTGCCCTTGCATTTTATCATATGTAGTGTGCTGAATTTCCCATTTCAGTCCTTTTATACACTTTGCACATTCCAACATTTGTTTTACAATATGTACCTTCGTATATTCGATCACTTCTCAACCAAGACTCTGTGCAGCACTACAGGTTTAGCATTCATGGCCTCCAGTTTATTGGACTGCACTGCACCTTATGCTCTAGCCTTGTTTAGTTTGTAACTTGTTGAGCCTTTTCCATAGCTACCAAGTAGTCCCATGTCATGGAAGCACTTTGAGACATTTTGTTCTACCCATCAACATTTTTCACTCTGGTGAGCTTGTGTTTCCTATCACCAGTATACACCAAAATGTCTTAAAAATCAACTTGTTGACGACAAAGCAAGGACTAGCTGATGTTAACACACGCACTGGGGCCACTTGGCATCCATGATGTATGCGCTCTGCTTTTTAATTGCCTAGAAAGCTGGTTGTCCAAGGCTCACCCTAGGTTTTGACCCATTGTGGTTTCCTGATAATACTATCCTTCATGTTCCAAAGGTTACCTATCTCTTGGCAGGGAAAAAGAAAACCTTCCATAGGCCTTTGGAATTTTTTGGCAGCAGAAGCAGATCCGGATAAGGTGGAAAGGTGATCTGGGTCACAAGTAGTGTAAGAGATCTGACATGAAAATTATGATCACTCACTTGGGTTGGTGGGAGGAAGATGGGCCATGGAGGGGGAGGGGATCGTGAGCGCTTTCTTGGAAGGATGTTTGGGGTGGGGAGGGCATGTTGATCATCTAACATAGGATGGGAAGAACAGTGGTCCCTTGGGATGGTGAGAGGAGGAATGGTTAAAAGGGGTGGTGGGTGAACAGCAGTTATAGGGGGTTGTGGAAAGAAGTGTGGTTACAGGGGTAGTGGATGGGGCAGTGCTTGTAGGAAGTGGTTGGTGGAGGAATGGCCGCACTTGGTGGATGGAAGAGGGACCCACGGTGCTGGTGGGATTCGTTTTTTGGTGCTGGGGATACGAGTTGGTAGTGGTAGAATTGAGCATGTGTAGTAGAGATGTTATTAACAAAGTGCTTTGAGGAAAACCAGACACAATGGAGCTGGAGGGATTTGAATGAGGTGGGCATAGGAAATACATAGCCACTTGATGTGATAGATGGGTGATGAAACATTGCATTGGACACTGCTGTCCAATGGCGTGGATCCAAACGTGCACATACAGCCTTTGCACTTAATCAGAATTTCCTAGACCCATTGTGTCAGGCCCTTTCCATATCCCTGGTGGCAGTCATTAGTTACTAGGCAGCTTTCACTTGAGTTGCTTGTGTCCCACGGACTTACCTACTACTGCGCTCCTCAACAATTCCAAAGGATCCTTTTTGGATCTTGACTTGTGTAGGTACAGTTATCCATATTTAATCCAGGGCAGCTTTTGGTTCAGGAAATCAGTGTCACCCAGTTGAATAGCACTGCAAGGTCCATGTCCAAACAGTAACAGATCTTTGTTTAAACAATAAAGAGTACACATTTTCAAAAAATAAGATTAGAAGCTCCTTGTACCCCAATAGTTTTAGCATTACTTATCTAGATATTAATGCTGTAACATTGATTGCTGTTGCCCTCATTTATTGTGTGCAATTAAGTCACATTCGTTCTGCCGCATTTTCTCTGTAGTGCCCTGGGGGCATGACTTTAGCCATGGCTTAACCTCTTGTCGCGGAGTGCATTTCTGCAAGTTAATCTCCTTGGCCGATATGGGTCACTTGCAACACTTGTCTTTGTGACTGTGACATCAGAGGGGAACTGTGACAGCAGTGCCTTGTTGACTTTCAAACCAAATTGCTTCACTAGGAATTACGCTAGATAAGAGCCTGAACATGCAAACCCACATCAACTCGTTGGCTAAAAATGTCTAATTTCACTTGAGCTTTATTAGAAAACTGAAACCATTCTTCGAAATAGCAGACCTCAAATTGGCAGCCCAGGCATTTGTCTTCTCAAGGACTGAACACAGATGTAGAACACTATCATGTCTACCCAAGATCTCAAGAGCTCCTCTAAAAGCTTGCCTCAACACAGCAGCTAGACTCGTAACAGGCTCAAAAATATTTGACCGCAACTCTCCACACCTGACGGCGCTCAATTGGCTACTATACGAAGCCTGAATTCAACTCAAAATGGCTCGTATCACACACAAAGCCAGTGGTTCCCAAACTATGAGCAGTGGCTCCCTTGGGAGCCATCAAACCTATCCAGGGGAGCCGTGCACCAAGCACTTTAATGCATTTAATGTTGAAGGATCTGTTGGCTTCAGTTAAACTAATTAGACTTAAACGCATGATGTCAATTTGTAAGTGACATGCCTAAAGCTGCAAACATAGTGCTTAATTGATAGCATGTCGAGGAAGATAACCTCCATATTTCACTGGATCCCCATGTTCCAACACTCCTAAAGTATGCGGAAGATGCCTGATTTATTTTGTTACTCGTTATTAGTTTTGTTTTTTTCCATCTTACACCAATGCAAATTATCAGGAAAGTACAGTCTATGGTCTGTCCATAAAACACATTATTATTAAGTATTGACACGTACTTGAACCACAGGTACTACCAGTACACACTTCTTTCACACACACACATTTCCAGACAGACCTGCTCTGTCCTTGAGCACAGGGAAGTAAAACACTATATATACGGCATAATGGCAACCCTTGGAAGGAAGAACGAGGGCCGTTTAAAAAAAAAAAAAGCTGAGGAATGTATTTGGCTTGCATTGATTTGGAGGCAAATTTAGGAAGGAGGCAGCAAAAATAAAGCTTTATGTGGTTTAAGAAATCGTGAGTCACCCTGCTGAGACAGGTGTGTTGGCACGTATGACATCGGTAGAAATGAAAGTGCATGCAAATATTCTTCAAGAGCAGAAACACTTTGTCGATGGGCCTACATGCCTAGGTGTGCTATCTAGCACTGTAAGTGGGATAAAAAAATTGAGGGTACTCTAAAAAAGGCATGGGCAAAGAAGTGTAACTAGGAATATATTTTATTAGAGGCGCCACCTTAGTAATAAAAAATACCCTGCGTATATGATAATACCTTCATCAGCGTCATCCCAATTATTTTCAGGGAGAAAAATGCAAGTACTCCTGAGGCCGGGCTTACATGCCCCCCCACCTTTCAAATAAAATAACATTGGGAAGCCACAGGCAATGGCCAATGGGTCAAGGGAGCCACGGGTCAAAAAAGTTGGGGAACCACTGCACAAAGTGATACACTTCAAATCACTGACGTATCTTGCTCAGAAAATGGAGATATCCGGTGGAAGCAGATATTGTAGGGTTGAGATCTAGTGCTGAAACCACCATTCTTCCAGAAGTAAAAAACCTATGACCGAGCGTTCTCAGGAGCCGCATCTAGAATCTGGAATTCGCTGCCTCCGAACATCAGAAGGAAACCAAACTCCTCAAGTTTCAAGAAAGAAGCCAAGATCTTTCTAATGAGCAAATTACTACAGTTACCGAACAATCAAGTAAAGATCTGTCTAGAGACTATCGCGTATCTCTCCACAGGCATATTTTTTTTGCCCGCGCCAGATGGATCCCAAGAGGAATTATTTTGAACCTATCCAACTTACCTCTGAGATAGACACATAGGCCCAAATATACCTGTTACATTTAGATTACTTGTTATTTTTGTTTGAATGTACTGGTTTATAATATGGATCCTTTAGACTCATATTTTGGTAATTTGCAAACGTCTTTGCTGCTATGAGGAGTTCAGTTCGTATAATGCTTGCTATCAAAATGAACTAACAAAATACGTTCTTATTGTGAAGTGCTCTGATACCCAACAGGGTCAAGTTCATGCTATACAAAACAATGAATAAATAAATAAATTCAAGGCTGCTTAGAAGCTAGAGAAAATGCTATAGCTTGTTACTCGCAAATTAGACCGTCTCTCCAACAGAAGATTTGCTGGACAGGCATTCTTTATAGTTGCTTAGAGACCACAGATGTAGGGAAAGTAATTGCAGAGCAAAGATAATGACACAGTGTATTTTCTGCCATTGTTTAGAAAGTCCAGGGGCCTGTGCATCAAAATATTGAATGTGTCCGTGTTCAAAAATATGTACCGTGCCAGTCGTGATCAAGACTTTCGTTAGTGACTCACTCAAGACTCAATCTGCAGTACTGGGCTCTGTGCCAATAGGGTCTGACTGACCAAGGCCCTAATTTTTGGAGGGAACCATGAACTGTAAACACTATCACTGGCATGATTTGGATTGTAGAGAGCATACTACAGTCCAGAAAGCAACATGACTGGACTGACTCATTTGGCTGCAATTCAAGGCACTTGAGTGCAAGAAGGATGCCTTATCCTTCTCTCACTCAATCATGTATAAAGTGTGGCAAATCATCCGTGAGGGTCTCAAGGCACTGAAGATTTTGGCTGCTGTCATGATGGGGTGGCCCTGAGGTGCAGGGGAAGGTTGTTCCATGTCCTAGTTGTCAGGTGCGAAAAAAGAGTGTCCTCTACTGTTGGTTTGCCAGATCCTAGGGTGTCTGCAAGGAAGAGGGAGGCAGATCGGAGGTGTCTGGTTGGTGGTGGAAGGTCAGGAATTTGTGGTATGCTGGTCCTTCATTGTGTAGGGCTTTGTAGGTGTCAGCATCTTGAACTTGCATCTTGTCTGTATCGGGAGCCAGTGTAGCTTCCTGAGGTGGGGTGTGATGTGCCTCCTCTTGGAGAGGTCGAGGATGAGTCTAGCCGCTGTGTTTTGTAATGTTTGAAATATCTTTAGGAGGAATGCAGTGATAGCTATGTAGAGGGTGTTTCCCTAGTCGAGTCTACTGGGGACAAGTACTTCTATGGTAGGGTCTGGGAATGTACAGAAATCGAACATTTTCTTCTGAAAGAGGGTATAGAATTGAGGTTTAGGCGAGAATCTTAAATCATCCAGTCCATGTTAACTCTGAGGTACATGTTTGCCTTGATGAATTCTGCTATGCTAGTTTCAGGTGCACACAATATAAAGCAAGGGATCAGGTTTGCCAAGAAGGCCTCCTCCTGGTGCTTCTCCATTGGCCTCTTGGCCAATGGTTTGTTTTGTTGCTTCTAGGTGACACTGGGGACTTTGCAGTTTGAGTTTGTTGCTTCTCCTTGAATGGGTGCTCACAGCAGTTATGTTGGCTATTGCTCGGAAAGTGTCTAAGTTGGGCCATTTCTTTTCCCAGAGCAGCTTCTTCTTCCTAGCTGGGGACAGCAGTAGGGTTGATCTAGCCCGGTCTTTCAGGGTCACAGCTACATGGAGTACTGTCTCATACAAAACTTTCTCAGAAGTTCTTAGACGTTGTTTAGAGTAAGCCTGGGCGAAGCACTACGCTACGCTCGCGTAGTTTGCGAAGTTCGCGCTACTTCGCACTACGCGAACTGCACGTAGCACAGTGCGAACACGCGTAGCGTAGTGTTGCGTAGTGCTGCGGTCATTTTTTGCTTGCTCGCGGTCCTCAACGTCAAGTTGGCGACCGCGAGCAAGCAAAATGACATCCCGGCGAGACTTTTTCCTTGTTCGCGATCAGCAGCATCAAGTTAGCGATCGCGAGCATGGAAAATAAACCTCCCGGCGAGATTCCCAACGCGAGGAGGTCAGGTTTCTCATTGCGAGGGGTCGCGTATGCTCGCGACCGCTCGCGATGAGAAACTAACAGTTCGCGTTGAGAAAGCTGCCGCTCGAGTAAAAATCTACTCGAGCAGCAGAAAACTACAGCTCGCACTGTGCAAGATGCCATTTTCAATGATTGCACAGTGCCGGTTGCTTGTCCGCACTGTGCAATCATTGAAAACAACATCTTGCACAGTGCGAACATGTTACTACGCAGTTCGCGAAGTGCTACGCGTAGCTCGCGTAGTGCAAACTTCACTTTGCGTAGCTTCGCGAAGTGCTACTTCGCGAACTACGCCCACCCTTAGTTTAGAGCCCTAAGGGGAACAAACATGCTAGTTTTTTTTTTGGGGGGGGGAATACATATTCTAAGTTGTGGACCTTGTAGATGAATAAGTCAGAGTACTATCACCCTTGGAATTTAGGTGGCGGTCTAATTCTCTGGCTTCCCCCTAGAAACGATGAATGAGAAAAGGAGACCTAATAATGGTCTTGGATATGCAGTGCATCAACACCTCTCATATGGTCCTACAGCTCGCCATCTTTTTCTGGCTTTCATGGTGTCCATGGGAAGAGCAGACAGCCTTGCTTAGAACTTCAGGTCACATTTTGCTGGGCACGTTTTGACTTTGTATAGCTTTGGGGTCCTAAGGGCATAAATGTTTTGAGTGCAGGCATGTGCAGTTACAGAACAGGAAGTCGTAAGAGCATTTGCTTACTGCATTTTGGGTCGAAGTCACACTATCTTTAAAGTGCACCAGCTGTGGAGTTTTTGCAGCATACACTCCACACCCACACAACATTCAGATGTGGTTCAGATGAAACTGACCAGTCAACGTCTTGCCTTGGAGTGTAGAGGCAAAAGGCCTGTGCATCTGCATGTTTATTGACACCAGTTGCCTGAGTCCAGTATGATCGAGGATTTTATGGGTGATTGACCAGTGTATCGGACTCATACTATGGGATACTGCTGCAGGGATCATTCACAAAAGATCTGTGGAACATCTTCCAGTGTGAGGTAGTCTCTAGTCCACTGAGCAGGACAGACACTGTTACAGGATCACACAGTTCGCGATGCCACAAGATCATTTTGACCAAAGCATTGTAATCAGGATCTGGGGACTGACAGGTGTGTGTTAAAGGTGCACTTTTGATCTTCCTATGGACCTCATTATAGCACACCTACCTGAGCTGTCACTTAATAAAAGCCCTAAAATTGCAGGTCCCTTCCGTATTGCTTGGTATTTGCTTTAGACCTTTAAGCATTGTTCAGTAAAGACTTTCTACCTGCCTACCTTATACTATCACCTGCACACCCATTAAATAGCATAGCCAGTGTGTCATGCTAGTACAGGGAGGTAAAAAGTGGCCCTTAGCTGCTGTTGAAAGAGAAAATACAGCAATAATAAGGTTTCAGTGAGCCCCAGTGCCACTGTTTCTTTTGGACCAATGGTACCTACACTCCTGCCCCATCATGCATAATTTGCCAAGTCAACTCTGGATTTGGGTCCTAGACATCTTGTGAAGCTAAATGAATGAACTGGATGAAGAAAGCCGGTCTAAAGCACCACATAGATCGTATAACACAGATGAGTCTGAATTAAACATGGGGAGGTCAGTTGACCTCCCAAGGTTCTTCAGAGTTGGCATTCATTTTGGTGTCCATCCACTTGTTGTCACCCAGAGGCATATGTTTGTGAACATGTAGACTTGTGTGACTGCTGCAAACATGACAGTGGTATTTGTACTGATGACACTTGGAAGAGTGTATCCCAGCTAACCACCCGGGATCTTAAGTTTTCTTTGTGTCTGATGCTTGAATTAGTACAGAATGCTGCAGCCTATCAGCAGATATTAGTCTCTAGCCCTGTGTAACTGCACTGCTTTCTGCCCTCCTATACCGGTGGCTGGTATTATCTGTATGTGCCTCAAGTTGGAGGAATGATGGTATTTAAAATGATGCTTGATCTATGTCTTTACTATTTCCAGTCTTATGTTACAGGACTGGGAGCATCTAGCTGTAGGACATTGGAGGGCAGTGCTTAATTGGATGTGGTGGGTGTAGGCACTCATTTTTGGGGACTGGTACACCCATCAAGTAGCATAGCCAGTGTGTCATGGATGCTAGTACAGGGAGGGAAATTGGCCCTTAGCTGCTGTTGAAAGAGAATACAGCAATAATCGGGTATCAGTGGGCCCCAGTGCCACTGTTTCTGTTGCACCAAAGGTACCTACACTCCTGCCCCATCATGCATAATTTGCCAAGTCAACTCTGTATTTGGGCCCTAGATATCTTATGAAGCTAAATGAATGGACTGGATAAAGGAAGACTGTCTAATGCACAACCTAGATCGTATTGATTTAGAACACAGATTAGTATGAGACAGTCCACCTCCTAAGGCTCTTCAGAGTTGGCATTCATTTTGGTGTCCATCCACTGGTTGTCACCCAGAGGCATATGTTTGTGAGCATGTAGACTCGAGAGGCTGCTGCCAACCTGGTAGTGGTATTTGTACTGATGACACCTGGAGGAGTGTGTACCACCACTAACCACCCAGGATCTTAAGTTTTCTTTGTGTCTGATGATGCTTAAATTAGTACAGAATGCTGCAGCCTATCAGCAGATATTAGTCTCTAGCCCTGTGTAACTGCACTGCTTTCTGCCCTCCTACACGGGTGGCTGGTATTATCTGCATGTGCCTCAAGTTGGAGGAATGATGGTTTTTTAAAAGATGCTTGATCTATGTCCTTACTATTTCCAGTCTTATGTTATAGGACTGGGAGCATCAAGCTGTAGGACATTGTAGGGCAGTGCCTAATTTGAGGTGGTGGTTGTGGGCACTCATTTGTGGGGACTGGCACTTATTTATCTGCCTCAGACATTTACCGAGGGCAACAGAAAGACAAAATGGAGAGACATACGAAGAGAGACTTAAAAATGTTGTGAAGGGAGAAAGTAGTGAAATAAAGGGACGGAGTGTCTGGTAGTGAATTAAAGAGGCTTGAGGTGGATTTAAAAACTATGCAGCCTTCATATTGGTCGTACCAACATTTAACACCAGCAGCTTTGGGCTTCTGAGCAGATGTTTGGGCACCCGCACTGATTCGGTTACAAATTGATCACTTTTGGAGGGTGTTAGTTTGCTAATTAAGGTTTCATCCAGCACTAGCTAGGCAGACCGGTGTGCTTGAGTATGACTTTTGTGACCGAGGGGTCTGTCACTCTGGTCCCTAGTGCCTTAGAGTTGTCTTCAGGGCTTTCGATCCATCACTGGGCAAGGTGGATAGGTTTGAGAGAGACCCATGTGAGACATTGAGTGATCACCATCCAGTCTTTCTTCACCAATAAATCAGCCATTGCTCTCTAGTTCCACTGCATTACCTATTTTTTGTATTCTTCCCTCTGTGGATGTTTGTAGTAATGTTTTATCTGTATTTGCCCATTTTATTTAATTACTTTTTGTTCTGATTTTGGAAAGTATGCCAATGCCCATACATGTCATCGTTTGCGTTCACCCAAATCGTGTTTAAGATGGGGGTTAATTTGTATACCCTTGTATTGAGAGCAGGCTAAGCATGGATTGGAATTTATTGTATATCAGAACAATTGAATGCAAAAGCTGTATATGAATTCACTGTAGACTGTTAAGTCCTTTGGTTGTATTCTATTATAACAAAGCTATTTACATTTTAATATAACCTACTTTAATTGCATCATTTACACCCAACATGATTGTAATTTGGATGGATATATATATACATTTTAGAAATTGTTTAATGGATTATTTAAAAATGCTCTATTGGTTTATGACTTTCTCACCAAGTTCTGGTCGGTTTGGTATTGTTCATCACTTATTGTACTCGATATTTTCGAAAATGCACGTTTTACTGCATATGTTTCCTTCAGTATTTTTTGTTGATTGTTCTTATGTACCACTTCTCTTTTTCTCAAATTCTCACAGCTATACTTGTTTACAGTACTTAATAAATATTTAAATGTTCAAGATCAGTTTGTTGCATTTATATATTTTTGGGAAAAGTTGTGATGAAACTTTGTCCAAGTTTGTGATGCTACAACAGTAAGTCCTACAATTAGTGTATCTGGACAGACTATTCAGAATCGCCAGCCATTGACAAATTAGATGTATAATCACAATTACCATTGGTGCATCAAGCATAATGAATAATTAAATTAGTATAAATTAATCACCCTTGGAAAAAGGATGTGGTACCTGTCACATTTTGCAAAGTACACTCACCTATGAGTTTGAGAGGGGGTATCCTTTTCTACTACTAATCCTGAGGACATCTTTGAACTTAACCACAACTGCGCCCAGAGGCAGAGTAACTGGAAAAAGCTGTGCTGTGTAAAAAAATGAGAAATGCAGTGAACCACACAAGGCCATTTTATCCTCTAGCGACTTGTATAAGCAGTAGACTCTTGCTCATTTGAACATGTGGATCACACGAGTCTGTAAAAGTGGTTGTGAGACTTTTAGAAAGCTAGGAATCTTAAACAGTGCAGGAAGTCCTAGAAACTTGAAAGGTTTAAAAATTATACAGATTTTTTCCAATCCCCAGAGAGGCTACCAAGTCCTTGTGTAAGTGTGGAAGGCTCGGGGAGCAGGCTTTTGTTTGGACAGGGAGGTTAATTGACAACACTTTTTTCTTCAAGTAGTCTGACTCCTGCCTAAAGATTGCCTTTCGAGGTAGTGCTTAATTTGAGCCGGTGGTTGGAGGTGGGGTCCACCGATCTGATTTTTCAAGACATGCACTTCTTTTTCCTCATTAGATATTGACCCAATGCAAGAGAGAAAACACAGGAGGAAAAAATGAGGAAGGGAATGGAGGAAAATCAATGACAAAAGAAGAAATCTGGGATGAAAAAGAACGCTCGAGTGAAGTAAAGGGCAATGGAGTGTAGGGTGGTAGAATAAAGAAGCTTGAGATGCAATCAACACTCCGCAGCCTTGGTTTTCCGCAATGTTGACATTCGTCCGCATCGGTTGCAGGTTGAGAAATTTTGTGCAAGGGCACTTATTATCTTACAAATTTATCTGTTTCGTGGATTAAGTCATTTATGTTTTATTTATTTATTTGAAAGGTTTTATATAGCGCTGGATAGACCCAGAGGTATCCGAGCGCTTTGCGGGAGCAGGCAAAATTATACAAGAAACAAAAGTTCTGGGCAAAATCTACAAATTCAAATCTCACCATTGAGTCAGGGGAAGGCAGAAAAGTGAGAATTCACAGGATTATATGGATTTAAAAAGAAAATGGAGGTAACAATTAAGGGCACACAAATAAAAGGCAGGAGAACAAATTGTAGTGGTAGGGGGCAGAAGATAGGTGAGGAGGGGTCCATAATAAACGGATAAAGCACAGGCGAGAATGCCAGCAAGCAGCTAACAGTGCAGAAGTTAGAGTGGCGAGGATACATGAGACCAGGGAGAGCGAAGGCCGGAAGAGTAAAGAGAGAACGAAAGGTCAAATAGGTTGGCAGAAAGCTAACCAATACACAAGATAAAAGGAGTGCAGGATCAGAGAGAATTAAAGACTCAAATATTTGTTGAGGAGGTGACATTTTAGGTCTCTTTTAAAGCCGAGGTAGGCAGGTTTACAGCGCAGGTCCCTCGGGAGGGCATTCCAGATGCTCGGAGCATTTCCAGAGAAGGAGCGGGTCTGGATGGATTTTTTTTTTAGTAACATTGGAACAAGCAGGAGAGAGGTGGAGCTTTTCATCAGTCTGGAACAGCCCACTTTTTTTAGTTTAAGTACGCTAGAGATTGAGAGTGAACGGCTTTGTGGGTGATGCAGGCAGTCTTGTAAATGCATCTTCCTTCAATGGTGGAGCCAATTAAGAGATTTGAGGGCAGGCGAGATGTGGTCATAATGTTTGTAGTCGGTAATGAGCCTAGAAACCAAGTTGAGCAATGCTCTAAGGGGAGCCAGGTGGACTTTAGGGGTTCCAGTGAGAATAGCATTTCGGTAGTCAAGTTTGGAGAGGACTAGTGATTGGATGACCCATTTGAAGTCTAATTGAGGGATTAAGGGTTTGATTTTCATGAGGTGTCTGAGAGTGAAACGTGCTCCTTTGATGGTGGTGTTTCATATGGTCCTTCAGTGCCAGATTTTTATCAAGAATGAAGCCAAGGGATTTGGCCGAGTTAGATAGGGTGAGCGGACAGTTGAGGGCGTTGAGGTCAGCGATCCAGCCTTGGATGGGGAGACGGTTGCTTTTAGGGGAGAAAATAATAATTTCCGTTTTGTTAGGGTTCAGTTTAAGATGGTTGGAGTAAAACCAGGATTGACTCTTGCTCAGTGTTTAGATGAAGTACATCAGAATGAGATTTGATTTTGCAGTAGAGTTGGGTGTCATCAGCATAAAGGTGATAGTTGATCCTGGCTTGTTTCAAAATGAGTTGGGGGTTCCATGAGGAGGTTGAAGGGAGAAGAGAGAATGAGCCCTGGGGGACACCCAGGGAGACGGAGGTAGGATTAGAGAGGCAGGAGTTGATTTTTATTTGTTATGTTCGGTGCTGGAGGTAGGAAGTGAACCAGTTAAGGACCGTTCCATTAAGGCCAGAGCGGGCTTTAAGAGATTCCAGTAAGGAAGGGTGATTGACTGTATCGAATGCTGCTGAGAAATCAAAGAGGATAAGAAGGCAAGCCTGTCCATTATCTAGGGAGCAGTAAATGTCATCGGCAATGTTCAGCATGGCGGTTTCTGTACTACAGCCTTTCTTGAAACCAGATTGAAAGGAGTCAAGTAAGTTGCATTTGCCGATGTGGTTGTCCAGTCCAGGGAAGACATGGCTTGGCAGTTCGGGCTAGACTTTTCCCATGAGGCACAGGGTCAAGACTGATTTGCATATAGCTGTGTCTGAACTGGGGTGGCGAAGTGAGCTAAAGAATGATGATGGATTCAGCCCAGATCTGTGACTGGGTGTGATTGTCTGAAAAGCTTCAGCGCGCCGTCCTTCATCTCCTTGTTTGTTGAGTTGAAGTAATGCACATTTATCCAAGGTTTTAGCTGGAAATGTGAGGTTGGAGATGGGACGAAGGTTGTTTGGATCATTAGGGTCAGCATTGAAGTTTTTAAGAATGGGAGTGATTTGTCCGAGTTGGATGGAGTCGGGGACGCACCCAGTGGCAAAAGAGGTGTTGATGATTTTTGTCCAACATGGGGCAATGATGTACTTAAGGTTATGAACTAGCTTAGAAGCAAGCGGGTCTTTGGTGTGCGAGGTCAGCTTTAATTTAGTGATGATATTAAAGACTTCGAGCTCAGTCATAGGATTGAAATTAGACCGGGAGGCGTTATTTTTCAGTTGTAAGTTGAAAAGGATGTCTCCAGAAATAGTTGGAGTAGATAGGTGAATGAGATGATTAAGAGGGAGGGAATATGTAGAAAAAGGAGGGACATCAACAGACATTAGGGGGCTAGGCCAGGAGAAAATTTAAGGGAAGGATTGATCAATTGTAGCTATTTTTTCCAAGAAGTTGGCAATTTCCTCACAACTTTCGACTGAGGCCATCAGTTCTGGAGGGGCAGATGACGTTTGTCTTCTGACCATGTTAAAGAGTTCTCTGGCCCAATTTTTGGCATGGTCAAGTTGGGCACGAAAGAGTAATGCTTTTTCATTGAAAATTTGATTTTTATATGTTGATCTTAAGGATCTGAGGAGGGCAAGATGAGAGGGCGAGAGGTGTTATCTCCAAGTTCTTTCTGCTAGTGTAAGTCCTCTTATGTTATCGAGTTCAGGATTGAACCAAGATTTGAATTGAGTTGTTCTTTGTTGTTTTAGTTTCAGCTGTGCGACTTCGTCCAGGACATCATAAATGGCCTTATTGAAATGGTCAGTGAGCTCATTAGCATTTTGAGAGTGAGGGAGGAGTTGAAGTTGAGCTTGCTATTTAGACTCGAGTGCACTAGGGGGGGACTTGTTTGAGGTTTCTGGTCAACATCTTGAGATTGTTGTTAACTGCTGGGGGCAAGTAAGGCGCTGGTTGAGAGGTTGAACAGGATGAGATGGTGGTCTGACCAATCAATCGGGATGATGTTGGTAAGGAAGACCAGCTCAGTGCTAGAGATGATTGTGTCAATTGTGGCCCCTTTGATATGGTTAGGTTTGTTGCATAGTTGCTTAAGGTCATTCGACTCAAGGAGGTTAACAAGGCGCCTAACGGTGGGGTCAGCTGCATTATTCCAGTGGATGTTAGTCTCCTAAAAACAGATTTTTCGAGGCAGAAAGTGAGAAGTGTGTGAGAAGGTCGGATAATTCGTCAGCAAAGGGGAGGGGCTCACCCGGAGGATGGTAGATGTTATGCAGTCTGATTGGAGGCCAGCCTTTATCATGGGGAAAATACTTTGTAGGAGTCTCAATTTCTTTGATAAGCAAGTAGTTTCAGTACATGATTGACAGCTAAGTGACAGCCTGCAAGTTAAATTTGAGTTTTGGTAAGGGGCACTTTAGTTTCCTACCATTTAGGGCTCTGATTGTTGTAAATTGGGTTTCAACCAATCGGGTGCCTGGATAATGAGTTCCTTAGTCTGATTTTCGTCTCACCAGGTTATCATTCAGCTTGGCAACACCTTTCAATAATCAAATTTCACTGGTCATAGTTATTGCTGTTACAGTCAGTATTCACCCCATGAAAACTAAGGAAACAAAAGATCACCTTCAATCCATAGTCCACTTAAACGTTCTTCTCATGCTGTGGGTAGGAGTACATTTCTATTTTTAAACTGTCCCTTACCTCCAAGATATAACTGGCGGTGACACAGTTTAAAAAAATAATAATAATAATCGGACGTCCATTCTAAATAGGGTGGACCGCCAGATTGCTCACTTCTGGCAGCAGCCGTTGGTGGAAGTTTTACAAGGATGCAATAAATTTTGTTACTGCAACATAAGACTTGCAGTCCAGCTGACATTGACTTGGCTGACAGGGTACTCTGTCGCCGTTGCAATAAAGTACCTGCCCGCCAAGTTCTAAAACATCCATACAGGCCCGCCTAATGCAGATCAGAACTGACCCCCTGCTCCTCATGGGAATAGTAGATCCCGAACCTTGGTCATCTCACCCTGCGGCTCAATGCATTTTCAGTTGGGAAATTTGAGAGTCACACCCCCCAAATCTCACTGCCTAAGCTATGTCCTTTGCAAGAATGACTAGAAAAGTAAAACAAAAACCGTAAAGAATGGAAAAAACAGCAATGACAAAGTAAAGTATTGGCCCCCCCCACAGACCTGGTATCGATGTGCACTTCTTTAGGTGGATGTGATCATTATCGGCAGAGTTGTTTGAATTTAGTGTTTGTAACTCTCTTCTTTTAATTAATATGAATCATTCATGAAATGTAGAATTTCTGAAACATTTGGTTGGTGGTTTAATGTAGGGCATGACTATACATTGGGAAATTGTCTGTGACGTTTACTGGTTTGGAAGTGCCTTTGGTTTTAAAATGTGTAAAATAATTTTTATAGTATTTTTTTAATATGCATTTTGGCATTGTCTATGGTGTGTGTACAGGAGTTCAATGTTTTAAAAAAAGAATTTATATTGTACATATCTGATGAAGTTTTCCTTACTATAAAGGAACTAAACGCGCTGGTTGTGGATAGGTTTCGTATAATGAAGAATAAAGAAAGATATTAATTTACTCCTGGAATGTTTGGTTTTCGTTGCAAACGAATGATGCCCAGTGTGTATTTTACCATTTTGATGAATGAACTGATCAGCATTGGGGTGCAGTTTTATATTGAGCAGCTGAATGTGTTGAAAGAGCACCTGTGACCAGCGTCTACATGACTTACTAATTGGGGTTGTGCTCGGTTACCAGTATTTCTTCAGCTGCAACTTTCTGTATGGCATCTTGTGTGTTAGCTTGGAGAAACCTCTGTTTGATTGGATGGAATTTGCTCCTGGTGTCCTGGGCAACAATTGTAAAGTTTCTAATGAGTGATCTAACATTGCCGTCAAAATTCAAATTACGCATTTCTCACGCCAGACAGGAGTTGTCTTCCGGTGAATTTGAGTAGGCATGCTAAGATATGTCTAGTCGGCACCCTAGGTGGAGGTCTACGGGCCCTTCTGCTATTAGCATGTGGGACAATGCCTCTTCACCAGACAGTGACCACAGCATGCACTCAACGTAGTCTTCCTGTGTTGGTGGACTCAGACACCCTTAGTATAAGTATATTGTTGTGTTTGGACCCTGACTCTAAAACTTTTATCTTTTTGCTGCTACAACTGAGAACTTTCTCCATATTTTTTTAATGTTTGTCCTTTTTTTAAATTCTTTTTATTAAAGCAAATGAACACATATAATAACACATTACAGAAAATCTCATGTATGATGCTGCGTTCAACATTCCTAGACATAAAAGGTCGGTGTATCCCCCCTCTGGGTGGACCATATCCCAGATCATCGGCCGGAGAACCATTACTCAGTGTCAGAAAGAGGCAGGTCTCTCGGTGGTTCACAGATATCCCTCCTGTGAGTGTTCCATCTCTGCCATATTTGTGACCACTTTCGAAGGCAGCATTATGACCTATATATACAGTTTTTTCTGTGAACATACAATGGTCCATGTCATTTTCCCAAAGCCTCAGAGGGCGGTCTCTCTCGTATTCTCCACGGTTGCACAATATTGCGTTTTGCAACCATCATTCCCAATGACACCCAAACCTTATATTTGACGTGTAGGTCTGTGGGGCCCCAGATGTTTAAGAGACATAGCTTAATGTTGCAATCTGTGGTTACCCCCATGACTTCAGTCATACAGTTCTTGACCCTTTCCCAGTATTTCTGGATTAATGGACACTCCTGAATAATATATTCTATGTAGTATTTTGAGTTGAACCAGCCTCAGCCTGGATAAGACAGTAGTTTCTTTGGGGGATGCGAGCGCTTCTAGCCATTTCTCATCATCCAGCCCTGCCACGTTGTGTTCCCAACGAGCACGGAGAAGGGTGTCGGGGGAATTGGTTATTAGTTTTTTTATATATCAGGGAGATTGCTTTCTCCAGAAGGTGTCCATCAAGTATCCGGTCTTCTAGCAGTGAGGACACCAGCGGGTCATCCTCCCTGGGTATCACCGCTTGCAACACATGTTTGACCAGGAGGTATCTGTAGTGTTCTGAGGCAGCTAAGACCTAATCGCCTTTCAACTGGTCAAAGGAGAGTACTCTGCCATCCCTCCATAGGTCCCCCACTGAAGCTAATCCAATTAGGTCCCATCTATCGAACCCTTTAGTAACTCTCATGGTCCCTAACTGGGCCGAGTCCCAGAGGGGGGTGGCTAGTGTGATTTCGTCCTTACAGCCCAGGCTCAATGTGGTGTCCCTCCATATCTTGACCGAGTGATTAGTGGGCCCTTTTAGTTTTAGTCTCGAAGGATTAGCATATAGCGCTCCCTTGTAGTTCCCTCCGCGCAATAGCCATCTATCCATGCTGAGGCCGGGATCTGCCTGCGGTCCATATGTACAGTGATTTATAGCTGTGAGATGAGCTGCCTAATGGTATCGCCTAATATTGGGGAGCGCGATGCCTCCATCATACCACCCCCTTGTAAGCTTAGCCAGAGATATTCTTGGGGGTTTCCCCTCCCAGAGAAGCTCCTTTAACACGGAGTCGATTAGTTTAAAATATGATTGTGGTACCAGGAGTGGTGCATTCTGGAGTGCATAAAGAAAACGAGGAAGCAACATAATTTTAAACAATGCCGCTTTTCCTAGCAGGGATAGAGGGAGCGATTTCCAGTGTATGACATCACTTTTAGGCCCTGTAGCGGGGGAAGGAGATTATGATCGTATGAGTGTCAGACCTTTTGAGACATGAATCCCTAGGTATTTGAAACTGGTGGGGGCAAGTGTTATAGTAAAGCCTCTGGGCAAGGTCGGAACTGTCCCGCTCAAGACATAGAGGAACAATTTAGACCAATTAATGGTGTATCCAGAGAATTCCCCAAAGACCAGGACGATATGGAGCACTCGATTTAAGAAGGCTGCCGGGGAAGCTAAATAAAGTAAAATATCATCAGCACAGTGATATACGGTCCTCCCAATCTGGTGCCCATCTCCACCCTCTAATTATTGGGTCCTTCCTTATCCACATCGCCAAGGGTTCCAATTTGAGGGCAAAGATTAATGGGGAGATGGGGCAACCCTGACGAGTGCCTCTACCCAGCTCAAATGGAGAGGACACCCAGTTATTGACCACTATCTGAGCCATGGGGCCGGCATATAGGAGACAAATCCAGCTCAGGAATCCCGGGCCAAAACCTAGTGCCTGCAAAACAGCCATCATATACGACCATTCGATCGTATCAAAGGCCATGCTGCATCAAGTGATGAGGTTCTGTAGTGATCCGAACCCGTGAATTCGGTATCGTAGTACTGACACGATTTCGGTACCAATGAACCGCAAATGATCCATTATATGCATAACAGTGTTTTCGCTACGCAACGAGCATGAATTCACTGAGAAATAGGGCATTCTGTCGTAAAGTCATGGCATCCATTTTAGTTACGGCATCCATTTTGTTTCTTTCTCTCACATAGTCAATGAACGGACGATGACCCCGGCAGAGTCACCTTGTTAAGGACACGTAAGCTCGAGCTCCGAGAAAGGCTGACGCTGCATGACTAGGCAGAATCAAGCTGCCTCCCTTGCCTGAGGCCAGTCCTGCTATACTGGTTCTCGTGTCCGTTGTCCTTACTGAAAGGCCGAAGACGGTAGCCATGCCCGTTTATGATCCATAAACACCTCTTATCCTACTTTTCAATCCTTTGCACCTGGCTCTGCTCCTCTCCTTCTGGGCTTTTACAATGGGGAGGTTACGATTTTTATGATGGGGAGGATCGGACAAAGAATGGAAAACTGTCGAGGGGACCTGATCGAATACCGAAAACCTACGACTAATTATTGTTTGATGTCTATTTTCTGTTTGTTTGGGATACCGGGTTGGGCATGAGAAATATTCGTGTAATGTTGCCTAAAGACATTTTGCGTGTATTTAAAGAACTGAAGTACTGGGTATTCTAGACCCAGCGGTGCAGGGGCACACACCCTATGACTTCTGGGTTCACCCTGTTCCGGACCTACAGAAACACAGAGTCTTCTGGGTGAAGTCAAAGAATCGTTTATTGGCTGCAGACCAATGACAGGTATCCTAGAAGTACAACAGCGTGTATGTTCTCAGGAGACTGCTGAAAATCATAGGAACGGACTTCATCTTAAATACCCTTTTTCTGGCCTCAAGCATACATTCCTAGGTTTTATGATACGGCAATATGCAAGTGTACATTACAAAGGAAAGGCAGAGTCATGATGACCATCCCACATTCCAGTTCGGTCAGCCCACAATGATTTACACAACAAGGTTCAGATCCCACATTACATGTAAACAGATCCCCCCAATAAACATGAGCATCTCCTGTTTTGGGAACCAAGTCATAAAGCAGGAACAGCCAGGTGCGAAAGAGATTAGCCAGGGGCTTGTGTAGAATGAAAGGGTTTTATGACGGGTCAAGCCCTGATGCTAATCACAGGTGGAGAGAGGAAGGGGAGCTCGTGAGACCAGTTTGACCCGGGGCAGCAGAGCCAGCTGCCCAGGTCACAGAGAAGTCAGAGAAGAAGCCCGTGTACTGTGAGGCCCGTATTTGCTCCATTATAGCCTATGTGAGGGCAATGACAAGATGGCCACTGCTTCCAAAATGGAACCCGCGTAGTGCAGCAGAATAACGTGTACACAGTGCATTCATAGCTAGAACGATAAGTAAAGCACTCGTACATGCCGCATTTACCATTTGCGGTTCGCTAATACCAAGATAGACAGGGGTAGGGCCCTGTTCCTTACGTGGTCCCGAATATTAAAGTACGACAGACCCTCCTTTTGCCCTTACATAGGCAATCACTATACTCATCTTAATCCGAGTCTAGGTCAATGTTCACGAAGTCATGGAGATGTTGCTGTAGCATCATCCTATTACTTAGCTCGTCCCTCGATACAGGTTTCCTTACACATAAGGTAGCACAGAGGCCACATATCGCAGGAGCACACTGTATACACAGACAGAACAGGAAAAGAATGGCTAAGATCATTCCAATGACCATCAGAACTTTCCAACCCCAGGCAGATATCAGTTCCCAGAACCACCCCATCAGTGACCAATCTCCCTTATCCACGTGTATGGATTCAGATATTTTATGGAGTTTGGAGATGGCTTGATACACTGTTGGAGCATTATCTGGTATGAAAATGCAGCAACTGGATTGGATAACCCTGCATACCCCACCGCGGTCTGCAAGAATAACGTCTAGAACCATGCGGTTCTGCAAAGTCATAAGGCGATCCGCTTGGAGCTCAGCTGTCAAATTACTAAGGGCACCAGCCGTTACATTGACGGTGGATTCAACCACACGAGTCAGCTGTCTCAGGTTCCTACTATTGACCATAGGTCCCCAAAACGGCAAGAAACCCAAAAAGAAGTCTCCCGCTTCCTGACCGGCAGTGTCCTCCTTACTAATCACACCTCTCACAACTCTGGTCTTGTGATAGTCGGAGGCGGCAGTAAATGTAGGCGGTAGCAAGTTCGCAATATAACATGTGCCCGAGAAATCAGGGGGCAACCATGTATATGCTCGGTCATTACAGATGAAATATGTACCCTTGGCAGTTAAAAACGCAGGGGAAAACTGTGACGGGAACGTGTACGTTTCAGTACAGTCACTTCTTCCCAGTTGAGCTCTAGGGTTCTGACCATTACCCTGTAAGCAGAACCGACCCATGTGGGGTACGACCCAGATTGGAGATGAGATTTTTCGCTGTCTTTCACCCAGATTAATACTATACCCCGTCGCGTTCCATCCTACATAAGGTCTCAGCTCTTCTTTGGGAATGGATGAGTATGCATTAATATCCCTACTCATATCGGCAATTCCTTTCACTAAGGCTTTATTATTTGTACCAGGTCTGATGGAACGCGGTTGGCGAGGGGAGTATGTCTCTAGGGCGTAGAGAAACATGGTCTGGAATGCCCATGACGATCCATTATAACTGTACGGTAGCACCAGGTAGGGAATACCTTTGTTAGTGGTATGGGGCATTAACCCACAGACCCAGCAATTGGTCGTATTCATTACCAGTTGGTGCTGGTGCAAGAGTTGGATAAACGAGTTATTTACGAACTCTGATCGTCGGGTCTGTTCGTGTTCAGGCAAAGGGTGAAAAGAGTGAGAGGAGGCAGTAGAAAGAGATATAGGCTGTTGAGTGGGTGTAATGGGTTTTGGAGCAGAGAAAAACACACATCCTACAATAAACATCATAATACTACACAGTGTAAAAAGGCACAAAAAGACAAAACATTTACTTTTCACAATTCTACACACTCTGGTTTGAGAGTTCATTTCCTCAATCGGTCTCTCCATCTTAAAAAACTCCATCCTCTACTCGGGCCGCTCGCGGTGGATGAGTTTCTTCTGCTAAGGAGTACGCCTGTCAGTCCAGGGAAACGCCCTAGACCAACCAGAACCGTTGACCTAGCGTCTTCGGCCTGTACCCCAGAGTCTTGGCACCGCGACCCTGCGGCAGAACCCGGATGGTGGTTCGAAAAACAAAAATCAAGAAAGTCCTTCAGATGGGAGAGCAAAAAATGTCAAAAGGGAAATAATGAGGAAATCTTTATTTGTCCATGGGCCTAGGTCTCAAGTTATAGCGGAGATGGCCAGGTGCTGTTTGGTCTTGAAACAAAAGTTCAGGCTCAGTGGTGTCCAGTCGATTCGATGGCGGCACAGCTTCCTGCAGAATATTGTCACTCTCTTGGACTGAAGCTGTGTCTTTTAGGCGTGCGTCACTGAATGGTACAAAACGAGGTACAGTGTCTGTCTCAGTGTCGGCGATACCCTCCTTGACCCACTGGTCATATGGCAGAGGCAAGGGAACTACCTTGCAGTGAGTACCATGAATCCAGTGCTTCTTCCCCTTCACTCGCACTGCTGATCTTGTCGAAAGAAGAACAAGATGGGGGCCGATCCAGCGAGGTTCGTCGTTGCCCTTACGCTGGAAATTCCGGACCAGGACCCACGAACCAGGGTTGATAGGGTGTCCAGGAGGTTCAGAGGCTTGGGGAAGAGTATCATGTACCTGTTGGTGCAAAACACGCAGTTTAACAGTCAAATCATACAGGTAATCGAGCAGTACTGGATGCTCAATCTCACTGAACTTCGTAGGCCTTGGCACACCCCATACGTTGGCCGGGCGGCCAAAGACTACTTCATAGGGACTAAGGCCCACTCGTGAGTGTATCGTCATTCTGGTGGACAAGAGTGCTAGAGGCAGAGCGTCAGGCCATTTAAGACCAGTGCTCGCCTGGATTTTGGCCAGCTTGAGCTTTAAGGCTCCATTGTAGCGTTCAACTAGTCCAGCTGATTGGGGGTGATTTGCAGCGTGGAACTTCTGCTTTATCCCTAGCCCTTCACATACATTCTTCATCACTTTACCCACAAACTCACTACCATTATCACACCATACCATTCTCGGCATCCCAAACCTGGGGAAAAACTCCTTCACAAGGGCTTTGGCTGTGGATAGGGCAGTGTTATCTTTCAGAGGATAAGCCTCTATCCATTTTGAGAAAGCACAAACAACCACCAGTACATATTTCAGGTTGTTGCATCTTTTCATGTGAATAAAGTCCAGCTGCAAAACTTCGAATGGACATGATGGGGGTGCAAAATGACCGGCCGGAGTTGGGGTTCCTCTACCAGGGTTGTACTTCAAGCATACTATGCAATTCTTGACCACATTCTCTGCACACTTGGGAATCCCAGCATTCTGCCATACTGGAGCCAACAACTTACAGATACCTTTCGTACTGATATGTGCCATTCCATGTGCCATAGTAACCACTGGAAGCACATATGCATCAGGCAACAACCATCGCCTATGTTCTGTCAGGTCAACCCAACAACCATTCTCATCCAACTTACCCATACTCTCTCTCCACTTGCTTAACTCTTCTTCTGTAGCTTCAGCCTGAAGCGACTTCACACTCTCCATTGTGTTCTCACACATTCCCACATCATTAACCCATCTTGCGGGGCCTGCAACATACATTCTAGTCTTCACATTCTGTGCTGTCTCTCTCGCGGTCTCATCAGCAAACGCATTCCCACGTCCAACATCATCTGTAACTTTCCTATGCGCACTGTATTTCATGATCGCAACTTGCAACGGTAGGGTCAGTGACTCAAGGAGATCATTCACCAACTTGCCATTCTGAATTTTAGCTCCATGCGACGTCAGGAACCCACGCTCTTTCCACAGTCGTCCAAAATTATGAGCCACGCCAAAGGCGTACTGGCTATCTGTGTATATATTAACTCTCATTCCTTCAGACAACACGCATGCTCTCGTGAGGGCAATTAATTCTGCTGCTTGGGCCGAATTATGTGGCACTCGTGCAGTTTCCACGACCGTGTGTAAAGTCGTGATAGCATATGCAGCAGTCGTGTCACCATTAGGGAGTTTAAAACATGACCCATCTACCCATAAAGTACCATCACACTCAGTCAGGGGAGTATCTTTGAGATCTACTCTCCCTTTCGTCTCTTCTTCTGTCCTGAACAGACAGTCATGTTGCTCAATCTCATCTGAGTCTGCTGGAATCGGCAATAATGTGGCTGGATTCAGCGTATTGCATCTTTTTATGTGTATGTGATTCGCTAACAGTGTGAGTTCATACCCTGATAATCGCGCACTAGTCAAGTGTTGTGTCTTGGTCCTATTTAATAATGTGTCTACAGCGTGTGGGACCATAACGATCAATGTGTTGTCCATTACCAGACCAGCAGATTGTCGGATAGACATTGCTGCAGCAGCTGTCGCTCTCAGACAGCTTGGCAATGCCCTCGCTACAGGGTCCAAGGTGGATGAAAAATACGCGCATGGGCGCGGTCTATCGCCAAAAGGCTGTGTTAACACTGACAACGCACATCCATCTTTCTCGTGAACATACAATGTAAAAGGCTTGCTATAGTCAGGAGTGCCCAACACAGGTGCTGAACACAATGCATCGCGCAATTCCACAAAACTTTTCTGGCACTCTTCAGACCATGGGATAGGATTCGGTGTGTCTTTGCATGTTAAGGCTACTAAGGGTTTTGCCAATAAAGAAAAACTAGGAATCCAATGCCTACAGTATGAAGTAATGCCCAAGAAAGCACGCACTTCTCTCTGTGTTTTTGGCACACTCAACTGTGCAATGGCTTGAATTCTTTCTGGGGTCAGTCTCCTTCCCTCCTTCGATAAGAGATGACCTAAATAGGTCACTTCTTGTCGACAATATTGCATCTTAGAGAGAGACACTTTGTGATGAAAAGCGGATAAATGGCGCAACAATGACAATGTGGCTTCTTTACAGATCTTCTCAGTATCCGCGGCGATTAGTAGATCGTCCACGTACTGAATCAGGATAGCGCCACTAGGTAAAACAAGTGCATCAAGCTGCGCTTTCAAAGCTTGACTGTATATGGATGGACTCTCGCAGTAGCCTTGGGGAGCGCGTTTGAAGCGGAAGCTTCGGCCTCCCAGACTAAAACCAAAAATGTCTCTGCTCTCTTCTGCAATTGGGATACTAAAGAAAGCATTTTTTAAATCAATCACTGAAAACCATGCAGCAGAGGCTGGAATCATCGTTAACAAGGCAGTTATATCCGGGACAACCGGAAACTGAGGCACAACAATCTTATTAACCTCTCTAAGATCAATCACAAATCTGTAAACAGGTGGCTGTGAAGGTTCCGTTCGTTTTAAGACAGGTAAAATCGGACTATTGCAAACGTTGCCTCTTGTCTCTTCAATCACACCCTTATTAATCAAGTCGCCGACAATGTCTAACAATGCTTTCTGGCCTTCATTAGAGATCTTGTACTGGGGAATACGTGGCAGTCTGACATTAGCCTTTAAAGTCACCACATAGGGTGGTATTTCCAAGAGGCCCACATCATTGGGACCAGTAGCCCAAAGGGCATCCGGAAGGGATGACAATTCAGGTGGCATCGTGTTTTTAGACAAATACATTGGAGAAACCACTTGCTTGCCTAATGTAAGTTGTACTCCTGAAGGAGAACAATACAGTGTAGCGTGCAATCTTTTCAACAAATCTAATCCCAGCAAATTCTCACCACAACCTGTTGTCAGGATCAGGGGCGCTTTCAGCTCGCAAGGTCCAACGGAAAGTGACATGGGACTAGAAATCGGGTTCCTAACCGGGGCGCCAGAAAAACCTACTGAAACATTTATATCGCCAGACAAAGGTGCGCCAGGGAGTTTGGAATGCATGATTGAACTCTTTGCAGCACCAGTGTCTAGCAGAAAAGGCTCCGTTACATTTGCTGTAGTCACCTCAACATACGGTCCACTCTGATCCACTGGCACTGAAACAACTCCCTCTCTCTGTCTATGGCTGTCCTAGTAATCATTATTCTCTGCATCACCGTCCTCTGCATAATAATCATTATTATAATACTGGGCCGTATTACTAGTCGCGTTAGCTTGCTGATCAAAGCTATTAATGGCGCTTTGGGGCGGAAGAGGACGCGCGTTCTGGGGAACACTTCCACGCCCTCTGCCTCTAGGAGCTTGCTGACCACCCCTACCTCTAGCGCCATACACATTACCGTTCCGTTGCATTAATTTAGGGCAACTATATTTATAATGACCTTCCTCTTTGCAGTATGAACATTGGTTGGGACCCACAGGGACACGTGGTTGATAATACCCATTCATTTGCTGATTGTTCTGAAACTGTTGGGGTTGGTGATAGACACCTTGGGGTTGCCTATAATTATTCTGACCTCCACGTGGTGGATAGGCCTGCTGTAAAAGGACCTTTGTTTTTAATTCCTTTGTTTTCTTCTCCGTTCTATCTTTCTCGTCTTTATCTCTATTTTCATAATACTGTGCAGTAGCCAGTATTTGCGCTGAGGAAGAAACAGCCCAAGAACTCTCTGAATCTTTCAACTTTTTACACAGGTCAGGAAGTAAATTCTGCACAAACTTATCCACAAATAACCGTTGGCCACCCTCAGTACTCATATCCTGCCCACTGTGGTCAATAAACATTTCCTCAAACCTAGTAAAGAAGTCTGACACTGTCTCATCCTTCTTCTGTTTACACGCAGATAACTTGTCCCAATTTACGCGCATTGCAGGCATTAGTGTCTTCATATATGTGATGATTCTACCAGGCAGTTCAGCTACTAAAGGCTCAGGTTTCGCGCCACCAGTTTGTCTAGTATCAGCAGCAATAATGTTAGCCCATGTATCCCCTAGTTCTGCATCGTGATCTGCATTACGTATTGATCCCCATAGAGGCTGTGGAACAACATTACCAAACAACATGTCTATGTCTGCCAAATTCATAACGCATGATCCTGCTGTTTGTGACAACTCTTTATAATAACCTGCTGGGTTTTTACGGGGATCGGGTAATGTCTGCTTAAGCGCTAACACCTCAGAGCGCTTCCATGGAACATGTACCCAAACACGTTGGAAATGCGCTGGCACAGCGGGGTTACCACCGGCAGCTGCGACTGCTTCCTTCCATACCGGGGGAACTTCTCTCATAGGGTATTGTCGCGCTTTTGCCTTTTTCCCCACAAGGACCTCTTGTTCAAACAATGACTGTTGGCAATCGTCATTCCTAAGTGACAATACAACTGCAACTGCTTTATCTACTTCGCGGTCCACGATTATACCAGTTCCAAAATCAAACCTCACTCTACACAGTTCCTGCGGGCTCGGATTTTTACCACTATCCTCCAATTCTTCACAGAGAATTTCGCACATTTTCTCAAACACATATCTCTGTTTTGGGGCATCCCATTGATGGAAAACGCTGACAACTGATTCCACATCATATAATGAAGGGAAAACAATCCATCTACGCGCCATGCTGTCTATTACCTTTTTCTCATCAGGGTTAGGCAATTGACTACGCAATTGCTTACGCCGTAAACCAGGAGTCGCACCAGACGACTCAAAGAGGGGCGACATTAATGTAGTAACCACATTAGCTAAACGCTGTCGCGCTGAAGGGGAAGTTGAAGCGGAAACAGGGGGAAAAACAGAGGGAAGAAAAGGGGATGTAGAAACGGGTACTGGAGTGGTGCAAGGAAGAGTGTTAGGGGAGGCAGCTGCTGGATTAAGCAAAGTCGCAGGAAGTGCGGGGGCAGTTGGAAGCACTACCGGAGGCGCTTGAGAGGACTGCGCTACAGGAATAGGAACTGGTTGCAAAGCAACTGGCGGTTGCGGCAAGGCTTGCAGTATATGCACTGGAGGTGGCATATTTACAAGCTGGGGAGGCGCCGTGGCAGTTTGAGCATACGGGGGTGGCGAACTCAACAAATGTGACATCAGGGGATCTTTCTCCTTTTCTTCTGACTCATCCTGTTTAGAATGTGGCAAAGCTGGGTAACATTTGTCAATCCCTAACTTACGCTGCCTGTGTAATTGCTCGCTCATCTGCTCCTCCTCATTGTCTTTAAATTGTACAGCTGCTTGCATTACTGACATACCTCTCTCTCTCTTATTCTTTTTCGCTAGCTTAATTTCCTTCTGTTTGGCTTCCTTTCGCCATAAGCGGAAAGAGTCAAACATCGCCGGCCGGGCTTTCTTCTTAAACAATTTAATTTCCAGATTATCTAAAATATCGGTATCAAAACTACCATTTTGGGGCCATTTTAAAACACCATCTTTCCTGGTGTAGTGGATCCACACTTCGTTATATGCAATGGGGCCTACGCCATGTTTCACATAGAGCTCATAAGTTGGAGTTCCAACCGGAGGAACCGGACATGATTCTTCCAGCTGGAAATCTCTTCCACAACCCAAACAAAATATTCTACCAAATATTCTAGAACCAGGCATCTTCGCTCACTAGTCTAGATCCAAACGTCAAAGGATTACCGATTATGATATTCTCGTGAATACACGAGTCCTCTGGCTTTGGGGTTTGCAAACACCAAATCACCAATTACCAAATCAGATCAAACGATCCCGAGGGATACCAAAACAAATGGGAGACGCTCCACTTATACTTAACTGAATATTGCTGATCGATGACGTCACCAGAAGACTCTCTCGATTGTTTCGCTCTCTCAAACTCGTCAAGGGTCCAAAACAGGTCGATTAATCAGGGCAGCAGTCCTTCGTAGCCGTCGGGACGCGGAGAACCTCGCAGAAAAGACTTTCGGACCACGTCGACATGCAGGGGTCGATGAAGTGGCGGCCTTCCTCCGGAATTTCCACACGAAGCTCCTCACGAACCTCTGGCTTGGACTGGTACCGCTGAAATCGTCCCGAGTTGGGCGCCAAACTGAAGTACTGGGTATTCTAGACCCAGCGGTGCAGGGGCACACACCCTATGACTTCTGGGTTCACCCTGTTCCGGACCTACAGAAACACAGAGTCTTCTGGGTGAAGTCAAAGAATCGTTTATTGGCTGCAGACCAATGACAGGTATCCTAGAAGTACAACAGCGTGTATGTTCTCAGGAGACTGCTGAAAATCATAGGAACGGACTTCATCTTAAATACCCTTTTTCTGGCCTCAAGCATACATTCCTAGGTTTTATGATACGGCAATATGCAAGTGTACATTACAAAGGAAAGGCAGAGTCATGATGACCATCCCACATTCCAGTTCGGCCAGCCCACAATGATTTACACAACAAGGTTCAGATCCCACATTACATGTAAACAGATCCCCCCAATAAACATGAGCATCTCCTGTTTTGGGAACCAAGTCATAAAGCAGGAACAGCCAGGTGCGAAAGAGATTAGCCAGGGGCTTGTGTAGAATGAAAGGGTTTTATGACGGGTCAAGCCCTGATGCTAATCACAGGTGGAGAGAGGAAGGGGAGCTCGTGAGACCAGTTTGACCCGGGGCAGCAGAGCCAGCTGCCCAGGTCACAGAGAAGTCAGAGAAGAAGCCCATGTACTGTGAGGCCCGTATTTGCTCCATTATAGCCTATGTGAGGGCAATGACAAGATGGCCACTGCTTCCAAAATGGAACCCGCGTAGTGCAGCAGAATAACGTGTACACAGTGCATTCATAGCTAGAACGATAAGTAAAGCACTCGTACATGCCGCATTTACCATTTGCGGTTCGCTAATACCAAGATAGACAGGGGTAGGGCCCTGTTCCTTACGTGGTCCCGAATATTAAAGTACGACAGAACAACCCACTTAATGCAATTCGAACAGTCTCGTAGATTCTGCCTCTGTGTGGTTCCTATGACTTCTGTGTCCCTGCAGTGAATAAATCTTGGTCTCTGACGCCACCATCGAGAAACCCGCGTCTCTGTTTATTTGTGCACCGAGACAGGAAGGAACTCAGGGGTCTTCGGGTGTTGTTTCCCTGACACCTCTGGACTCTTAAAAGTCCAGAACCTCAAATTGGCGCCCAACGTTGGGGCGACGTCATCCGGTACCGGTCCAAAGCCAGAAAAGTTCGAGAAGTTTCGTGTGAAGATTCCGGAGGGAGGTACCCCGCTTCATCGATCCCTGTATGTCGTAAAAGTGGCCCGACGATCTCTTCCACGAGGGTTCCCGTTCCCAGACGGCTACAGAGGACCACTGCCCTGACTGTCGCCCTGTCTTGGACCCGAGGTGCAGACCTTAGTACGGCAAGACGTAGACGGGTTCTCCTTGGTGACGTCTTCCACATTTCAGTTAAGTATTAAGTGGGTTACGCTCAGTTTAGTTGTTCTTTGTTGCTCTGGTTTAATTCGTAGATTATCATTGGTTGCTCTTGTTTAGATAATCTTTGTTTTGGTATTAGTTCATTTGATAGGCCTAAGTTCTCTGCGCATTTTGGTTGGAATTTGTCTTTGTTTGTCATGACTACCAGTAGTAATTGTTTCCTGTCCTGGTTACGTTGCAACGGAGATTCCCGGTTGGAGGATTCGTGTTCGGTTCCTCCGATTGGAACTCCTACATATGAGCTCTATTGTAAACATGGTGTAGGTCCTATTACGTATAATGAAGTATGGGTCCGTTATAGCAGAAAAGATGGTGTCCTTAGTTGGCCACCGCATGGTAGCTTCGAAACCGAAATACTAGACAATCTAGAAATTAAGTTGTTTAAGAGAAAAGCCCGGCCGGCAATGTTTGATTCTTTTCGCGTATGGCGCAAAGAAGCCAAATAGAGAGAAATTAGGAAGACGAAAAAAGAACAGAAAGAGAAAGGGTTGACTTTAATGGAGTCTGCTAGGCAGTTGCATGTCAACGAGACTGAGAAAGCAATGGAGATGGCGAATAGAAAATATAATTTAGCAATTGATAAATGTTACCCTGTATTGCCATCTTGTCCTACTAAGCCGATGGAGGATCATGAAAAGGATCCTCTGTTGTCTTACCTGTTGAATTCACCTCCACCGTATGCACAGGGTATTACAGCACCACAGTTATTACCTGTTGTACAGCCAGCTGCTGGTCAGCCTGGAATAGTTGCTCCACTTCCTTGGATTCCAGCTCCTGTCCTTCCCGTGGTTAATGTTCCTTCGGCACCCCCTCTTCCTGGGTCGCCTGTTCTGCCTTTGCCTGTCGTTTCGCAAACTGCTTTACCTGCTACTCCCACCTTAACTATTTCATCTGCTCCAGCCGCCCTGTCCCCGAACCCTGTGAACATTCTGACTCCGCTTTCCGTTCGTCGGAAAATAACCGACTCTGTAACTAATATCTTAACTCCTCTCTACAGGTCTTTAATTGGGACCCCCGTTTCTGACTCTATACAGAGACGTAGCCAGCTTCCTGGTCCTCAGGAACGAGAAATGTTAGATTCGACAGCTCTTAGGTGGATGTCGAAAGCTGTGAAGTATGATGCACGAAGAGTGTTAGATACCTTTATGCAATGGAATGAACCAACTCAACGTTATGTTTTTGACGTAATGTGTTCTCTTGTGCGTGAAGAATGGGAAGATGATGACTTAGATCCTGTCCCCTCTGATCTGATAAATATTCAGCAGAAATTCGCCGCAGGAATGGTGATAGGTTCAGAAGTAAGAGGAGCGATAGAACTGATCTTAGCTTATAGGGATGATTCCCCTCTTCGAGCGACAAGGGACCCTGATGGTTCACCGATTACTACTAGGAAAAGACGAGGTCAATATCCGATGAGGGAAGTTCCACCGATATGGCGTGATGCAGTTCAAGCTGATGGGGCTAATTGTATTGCAGCTGCCCCGGCACAATTCCAGAGAGTGTGGATACACATCCCTTGGAAGCGGGCCGAAGTATTAGCAGTAAAACAGGCGTTGCCGGACCCGCGTAAAAATCCTGCTGGTTATTACAAAGAATTAACGCAGACAGTTCAAGCGTGTGTCATGAATTTGGCAGACATTGAAATGCTATTTGGCAATGTAGTGCCACAGCCTATATGGGCCAAAATTCGGCAAGAGAACCACCCAGTCGCCTTAGGAGGTGATTGGCCAGCTATTGTAGCAGCAGATGGGCAACAAGTTGGCGGTGCTAAACCGGAACCTCTGATTGCTGCCTTACCTGGCAGAATAATTAACCTTATGAAAACGCTGATGCCAGCGTTACGAGTTAATTGGGATAAACTATCGGCATGCAAGCAAAAGAAGGACGAAAGCGTCTCTGACTTTTTCACTAGATTTGAAGAGACCTTCGTAGACCACAGTGGGCAAGATATGAGTACTGAGGGAGGTCAGAGGTTGTTTGTCGACAAGTTCGTGTTTAATTTATTACCTGAGCTTAGTAACAAGTTAAAGGATTCTGAAAGTGCATGGGCAGTGTCGACGACGGCACAGATACTTGCAACTGCTCAGTATTACGAGAATAGAGAGAAAGAAGAGAAGGAAAAGTCAGAAAAGAAAACAAAAGATTTAAAGACTAAAGTTCTATTGCAACAGGCGTATCCGCCTCGTTCGAATCAGTCAGATTCACAGCAGCGACCCCAGTTTCAGCAACAGCCACAATTCCAGCAAGGGACGTCCCAAAGATTTAATTATGGTTTTCCCCGACAGCAGTTAGCATGGAATCAGTGTGCCTATTGTAAAAAGGAGGGTCATTATAAGAATGAGTGTCCAGTACTGCACGCACAGACTAGTGGTGTCCCAGCTCAGAGAGGTAATGCTGGGTTTATGCAAACTCCTAGAGGTAGAGGACGTGGTACAACGACACCACAGGCTGATCGCCAATCAAATTATTTCGATCAGCGAAATGCACAATCTGCCCAACCGGGTAGATCTCCACAGTATCATGTTGAAGATTATTATGATCATAATGAAGAGATTCAGAGAAGCGAGTACTAGGACAGCCACAGGCAAAGAGAGGGAGTAGTATCAGTTCCAGTTGATCAGAGTGGACCTTATGTCGCAGTAGTTACCTCAGGCGTGGTCGAACCATTTCTGTTGGATACTGGTGCGGCGAAAAGTTCAATTATGCATGCGAAACTCCCTGGCGCACCTTTGTCTGGCTTAACGAACACTTCAGTAGGTTTCTCAGGCGCCCCTGTTCACAATCCTGTTTCTAATCCTTTGCCAATATCTGTTGGGCCATGCGAACTAGAAGCACCCCTTATCCTAACAACCGGTTGTAATGAGAATCTGCTTGGTTTAGATCTGTTGAAACGCCTGCATGCAACACTGTACTGTTCTCCTTCAGGAGTACAGCTCACATTAGGCAAAAGAGTCATCTCTCCAATGTATATGTCGATGGATAAGCTCCCACCGGAGCTGCGTTCTCTCCCTGATACTCTTTGGGCGACTGGTCCTAACGATGTAGGCCTCTTGGAAATTTCCCCTTATGTGGTAAGTCTGAAAGCAAATGTTAAATTCCCACGAATCCCACAGTATCGGATTTCGAATGAAGGTGAACGTGCACTCTTGCTGATCGTGAAAGACTTAATACAGAAAGATGTGATAGAGGAAACTAGAGGAAATGTCTGCAATAGTCCTGTTCTGCCGATTTTAAAACGCACTGACCCTTCCAAACCTCCAATCTACAGATTTGTGATTGACCTCAGAGAAGTTAACAAAATAGTGGTTCCGCAATTTCCTGTGGTACCAGATATCACTGCATTATTGACGTTGATTCCTGCCTCAGCCTCATGGTTTACAGTGATCGACTTGAAGAATGCATTTTTCAGCATCCCGATAGCCGAAGAAAGTAGAGACATTTTTGGTTTCTCCTTAGGAGGTCGCAGTTTCAGATTCAAACGCGCTCCACAAGGTTATTGTGAAAGCCCTTCAATTTACAGCCAAGCATTGAAGAGTCAATTAGATGCTCTTGTACTTCCTCCTGGTGTTGCTCTGATCCAATACGTAGATGATCTTTTACTGGCTGCTGATGACAAGGAAACTTGCAAAGCAGCTACAATTTCTTTATTACGTCATTTGTCAGACTTACATCACAAGGTGTCACCTTCTAAACTGCAATATTGTTGCCAAGAAGTGACCTACTTAGGTCATCTTTTGTCAAAGGAGGGAAGAAGGTTGACCCGAGAGAGAATCAAAGCAATTTCGCAGATGACTGTACCAAGCACACAGAGAGAAGTACGTGCGTTTTTGGGTATTACGTCATACTGCAGGCAATGGATCCCAAATTTTTCTCTCATGGCAAAACCATTGGTAGCCCTGACTGGAAAAGGTGTTCCGAGCCCTTTGCCATGGTCTGATGAATGTCAACAGAGCTTCTCCGACTTACGTGATGCGCTGTGTTCAGCTCCTGTGTTGGGTACTCCTGACTACAGTAAGCCGTTTACTCTATATGTCCATGAAAGAGAAGGTTGTGCGTTGAGTGTTTTAACGCAACAATTTGGTGACAAACAGCGGCCTTGTGCATATTTCTCATCCACATTAGATCCGGTAGCCAGAGCATTACCAAGTTGTTTGAGAGCTACAGCAGCAGCTGCAGTGTCTAGCTGACAGTCTGCTGGACTAGTCATGAACAACATGTTAGTAGTCATGGTTCCACATGCTGTGGATACACTCATGAATCGAACGAAAACTCAGCACCTCACCAGTGCTAGACTATCAGGCTATGAGCTGACGCTTTTGGCAAGTCACATTCAGATCAAGCGATGCAACATCTTGAATCCAGCAACGTTGTTGCCGACTACTCAAGAGTCGAGTGATTCAGAGCCCCATGATTGTTGTTTTAGAACTGAGGAAGAGACAAAAGGTCGGATTGATTTAAAAGACACTCCGTTACTAGATCCAGATGGCACTTTATATGTCGATGGGTCATGTTTTAAACTCCAGAATGGTGATGTGACGGCCGCGTATGCAGTTACGACTTTGAGTACGATTGTTGAGACTGCAAGAGTAAGTCAGAATTCTGCCCAAGCTGCAGAATTAATTGCATTAACAAGAGCGTGTGTTTTAGCTGAGGGAAAGAGAGTGAATGTGTTTACTGATAGCCAATACGCCTTCGGCGTAGCACATAGCTTTGGACGTCTCTGGAAAGAAAGAGGTTTTCTCACGTCCCATGGGACTAAGATCCAACATGGACAGTTAGTCAGCGATCTATTAGAATCCCTGACCCTACCGAATGAAGTTGCGATTGTGAAGTGCAGTGCACATTAAGGGTGGGCGTAGTGGGCGTAGTGGGGCTACGTGAAGCAGCACGTAGTGTGCCCAAATCTACGCACACTACGCGCTTCGCGTAGCCCCACTACGTGCCACCCACCTCCCACCCGCCATTCTTTTAAATAATATAAGCAATGAAAAATAAAGTAAAGTAAGTCGACTTACCCGTAAGCGCGGCGTCTCCGGGGCTCCCTCTTTCAGTTTCTAATTTCTTCTGGCAAATGCGCATGCGCCGACGCCCGCGCATGCGCATTTCTCGCGAGAAATGCGCATGCGCGGGTGTCCGCGCATGCGCATTTGCCAGAAGAAATTAGAAACAGAAAGAGGGAGCCCCGGAGATGCCGCGCTTACGGGTAAGTCGACTTACTTTACTTTATTTTTCATTGCTCATATTATTTAAAAGAAGGGCGGGCGGGAGGTGGGTGGCGGGTGGCAAGCAGCTACGCTTCGCCCTCGGCGTGTGCGTAGCGCTGCCCTGCTTCGCCTACTTCGGAAAGTGCGAAGCAGGCAGCGCTACGTACACTACGTGGGCGAAGCGTAGTGCTACGCCCGGGGTTAGTGCACATCGAAAGATTACGGATGATGTTGGCCGTGGGAATGCGTTTGCTGATGAGGTCGCTAAAGAAACGGCCAAGAACATGACGAGCCGAATGTACGTTGCAACGTCTGCAAGATGGATTGCTGAATCAGGGATGTGTGAGAATACGATTGAAAGTGTGAAGACAATCCAGAATGAAGCAACTGAGAACGAGAAGAATGAATGGAAGGAGAAAACGGGTAAAAAGGATTCAAGTGGATGTTGGGTTGATTTGTCTGAGCAGCAACGTTGGATGTTACCTGACGCGTATGTGCTCGCAGTAGTCACGATGGCGCATGGAGCGGCGCACATCAGTTCGAAAGGGATCTGTAAAATGTTAGCTCCAGTATGGAAGAATGATGGAATTACTAAGTGTGCGGAAAGAGTGGTGAAAAACTGCATGATATGCCTGATGCATAATCCTGGCAAGGGAACCCCAACTGGTCATTTTGCTCCCCCTTCTTGTCCCTTTGAAGTGATTCAGTTGGATTTTATCCACATGGACAGGTGTAACAATCTTAAATATGTCCTAGTGGTAGTCTGTGCCTTTTCAAGATGGATTGAGGCATATCCGTTAAAGGAAAACACTGCTATGTCCACTGCCAAAATCCTCCTCAAAGAATACTTCCCCAGGTATGGTATGCCACGGATTGTTTGGTCGGACAATGGATGTGAGTTTGTAGGGAAAGTTATGAAAAGTGTGTGTACGGGTCTGGGTATTAACCAAAAATTCCACAGTGCGAATCACCCACAGTCAGCGGGTTTGGTTGAAGGGTACAATGGCACCCTGAAGCTGAAACTTGCTAAAATTCAAGCTTCCACTGGTCTATCTTGGCCAGATGCACTGCCTTTAGCTCTACTCTCTACCAGAGCGACTGTACACTCTCGAGTAGGGCTTAGTCCATATGAGATTGTGTTCGGTCGCCCTGCCAATGTTTGGGGAGTCCCTAGGCCAAAGGAATTCAAACAGATCGAATACCCAATGTTGATTGATTATCTTTATGACCTGACTGCTAAACTAAGCCTTATTCGTCAACAGGTATTTGAATCCTTGCCTAAACTGCCAGAGAGTCCAGGACACACGTTGAAACCAGGCGACCAAGTGGTAGTGCGGAATTTTGAACGAACTCGGAACCTCCAGCCAAGATTCGTAGGTCCGTTCCAGGTACTCCTCACAACGAGAACTGCTGTACGCCTACCTGGAAGGAAGAATTGGGTGCACGCTAGCCATACGAAACGTGTCCCTCTCCCACTTCCCTATGACAACTGGGTTAGACAGGGATTTGGTGTATCCGAGACAGAACCTGTTCCTAGGCACATCCCTTTCAGTGATGCAGAGTACATAACGGACCACCCACGAACTGAAACACAGAACTTTGACACCTCAGCAGGAACCGCTCTTTTGAATCCTGGACCGAGTATTGTACAAAGTGAACATTTGTCACCTGTGGAGTCTAACATTTCCGCACCTATAGACCAGCTATTTCAAGATCAGACAAGACCCGGAAAGTACAGATATAATCTACGTTCTCATGTTGTGAACTAATGACATTGCATAATTACCTTTCTGTTTGAAAACTGTTTTGATCTTATTGCATTCCATTCAGTCAGGAAGTTTGCTCTAATTTTTTATCTTTTTGTTTTTTTTGTTTCCCTCACCTTGCCGTCTGGGTTACCGCAGGGTCGTAACGTGTGCCTTGTTTTAATTTGCAGGGAACCAGACACAAGGTCGGTTTCTTCTGTTTATCTTGGGAACTCCCAGGGTAAATAGAGGCAATTTTTTAACAGGTACAAACCATCCGTTGCGAACGGTTGTAGAAGATGGAGCTTCCTGAACTACGACGGGTTGATGTCATAAATGTGCACAAGACAAAACTATATGACATATTATATAGCAAATGTTTTCTAATGCAATGTACTCTGACACTTCTAATTGTTTTGATAACTTTGGTAGGCGGAATTATTTTTGGCATTCAGTTGATCTTTACACCTGTTACATCTACAGTATCTCCCCATGTTCCTGTTTCTCCGACTGTTGTTTCTCTTCATTCTTTCCATCCTTTTCCTGCCCACGAGCAAGCTCGACGCTCTGAGTTTATAAATAACACTTTCATTCAGCTCTTACATCAACATCAACTAGTGGTTAACACAACAAACTGCTGGGTGTGTGGTTTGATACCACATACCATGAACAAGGGCATCCCTTATCTGGTTCTGCCCTTTAGTTATAATGGATCATTCTGGGCATTTCAGACCATGTTCGCTTATGCCCTATAGACCTATCCTCCACGACCTCCGCGTTCCACTAGGTATAACTCTGCTAATAGAGCCTTGGTAAAAGGGATCACTGACATGGTTAGGGATGTCAATAACACTCCGTTCATTCCCAAGGATGAATTGCGAGTTTACATGGGTTGGAATGTTACGGAATATGGCATTACTCTGGGTGAGAACAAACGTAAAAGCTCGACTCCGATTTGGGTTGTACCCCACCAAGGTCAAGTCTGTTTGCAAGGAAATGGGAGGAATCCGAAAGCTCGACTAGGGAAAAGTGACTGTATCGAAACATACGTTTTCCCGTCACAGTCTTCCCCTGCATTCTTAGCTGCTAAGGGTACCTATTTTGTTTGCCAAGACAGAGCATACACATGGCTGCCTGCTGACTTCTCAGGCTCATGTTATATCGCTCAACTGTTACCTCCGACATACACTGCTGCACCGGACTATCACAAAACGAGAGTTGTGAGAGGTGTTTTCAGTAAAGAAGATACTGCTGGCCAAGAGGCAGGAGACTTCTTCAAAGGTTTCCTTCCATTCTGGGGGCCTATGGCCAACAGTAGAAACTTACGTCAACTAACACGGGTAGTTGAATCCACTATCACCGAAACTGCGGGTGCCCCTAGTAACCTGACAGCTGAGCTTCAAGCGGATCGCCTCATGACATTACAGAACCGTATGGTCCTCGATGTGTTACTTGCAGATCGAGGTGGAGTGTGTAAGATGATCCAATCGAGCTGCTGTGTTTTTATCCCAGATAATGCGCCAACAGTATATAAGGCCATCTCTAAGTTACACAAAATCTCTGACTCTATTCATGTAGAGGAAGGTGACTGGTCATTAATGGGATGGTTCTGGAGCCTGTTATCTGCGTGGGGATGGAAGGTTCTGATAGTCACTGGTGTTGCATTGGTATTTTTATTTTCGTGCTGTCTCATTGTTCAGTGTGGTCCTGCCTTATGTAATCTCTGCATTTCAACATGCGTAAGAAGACCACCTGTTTTTAGAGATACGCCACGGGATAGAGTAATGCTTCAACAACATATCAGTGACCTGATGAACATAGAAATGGACTCTGACATAGAGTAAGTTATTGCCTATGTAAGGGCAAAAGGACGGTCTGAGGTTCTGTAGTGATCCGAACCCGTGAATTCGGTATCTTAGTACTGACACGATTTTGGTACCAATGAACCGCAAATGATCCATTATATGCAGAACAGTGTTTTCGCTACGCAACTAGCATGAATTCACTGAGAAATAGGGCATTCTGTCGTAAAGTCATGGCATCCATTTTAGTTACGGCATCCATTTTGTTTCTTGCCCTCACATAGTCAATGAACGGACGATGACCCCGGCAGAGTCACCTTGTTAAGGACACGTAAGCTCGAGCTCCGAGAAAGGCTGACGCTGCATGACTAGGCAGAATCAAGCTGCCTCCCTTGCCTGAGGCCAGTCCTGCTATACTGGTTCTCGTGTCCGTTGTCCTTACTGAAAGGCCGAAGACGGTAGCCATGCCCGTTTATGATCCATAAACACCTCTTATCCTACTTTTCAATCCTTTGCACCTGGCTCTGCTCCTCTCCTCCTGGGCTTTTACAATGGGGAGGTTACGATTTTTATGATGGGGAGGATCGGGCAAAGAATGGAAAACTGTTGAGGGGACCTGATCGAATACCGAAAACCTACAACTAATTATTGTTTGTCTATTTTCTGTTTGTTTGGGATACCGGGTTGGGCATGAGAAATATTCGTGTAATGTTGCCTAAAGACATTTTGCGTGTATTTAAAGAACAACCCACTTAATGCAATTCGAACAGTCTCGTAGATTCTGCCTCTGTGTGGTTCCTATGACTTCTGTGTCCCTGCAGTGAATAAATCTTGGTCTCTGACGCCACCATCGAGAAACCTGCGTCTCTGTTTATTTGTGCACCGAGACAGGAAGGAACTCAGGGGTCTTCGGGTGTTGTTTCCCTGACACCTCTGGACTCTTAAAAGTCCAGAACCTCAGTGAGACCACCACCGCATCTTCCTGAATAGTAGCGGCCCTTGCTAGGACTCCGTGAAGTCTCCGCAAGTTGAGAGAAGTATTCATAGTTGGCATAAAGCCGGATTGATCAGGATGGACAAGGTTCTTAATCACGGTCAGAAGACGGGTAGCAAGTACCTTAGCTAGGATCTTGGCCTCAGCGTTTAAAAGCGATATCGGTCTGTAGGACGAACACAGGTGGTTCGGTTTTCCTGGTTTGTGCATAACCATGATATTGGCCAGTCTCTGATCTAACGGGAGCAGTCCAGTGCCTCTACAGTCTTGGAACATGCTGATTAGTAATTACCTGATTTTACTCGGTCAACTTGTATAGTTCGTCTGCTAAGCCATTCGGACTGGAGGCTTTCCCCCCCAAAGCAGGTCACGGAAAGATTTTTCTACTTCTCCAATCTCCAGTTCTCTGTCCAGGTCAGATCACTCCTTGGCGGAAATCCTAGGGAGGGGGATGTCGTGGAGCATAGATAGTGCATCCAGTTTAGTGCACTTCATACAGAAGGTGTATACTTCTTTGAAGTAATCAGCAAATTTGTTAGCGATGGTCTGTGGGCCAGAGGTCAAGCCACCGGTTTTGATGGCCAGTTACACCACTATGCGACTCGCCTGTTCTCTGCAGTCGAGCCGCATGAGCAACTTTTCTGCTTTGTCACTCATCTCATAAACCCTACACCGTGTAGCTCTGTGCTGTGTCTTAGCCGCATCGCTCGCCATAGCCCGAAACCCGTTTTGCTTGAGCAACCATTTGTGTATTTTCTCCTCTGAGTCTTTCTCCTGAAGACTCTTTTCTATCCTTAATATATCCATTTCTAAATGGTCAATTTCTTCGCGCTTCTCTCTCTTGGAAGTGGCAATTTGGGAGTCGGCTGTACAACCGTTTTTTAGGCCTCCCACAGCAGTACTGCCGTATCAACTGAGTTAATTTTCTTGAAAGTAGTACTCCGTGTCGTGTATGATACTCTTTTGGATCTTGGGGACCTTTAAATACCAGGGGTTTATTGGGGCTGTTCTTCCTGCCAATAGTTTCTCCTCTTCAACACAAACCCATAGAGGTGTGTGATCCAAGATGCCTCGGGCTAAGTGGGTAATTTCTCTAATGTGACCCAGCTGACCCACAGGTCTGATTATGTAGTCTATCCATGACTACATTTTTTGGGCCCTTGAGTAGAACGTACATTGTCTCTCGACAGGATGAGATGCCCGCCAACTATCAAAAGGCCCAGCGCTGTTAGGAATTGTTGACCCGTGTACGCGTTACTGATAAAGTCCCGGGCGACCGTCTATCCAGGCTATCTGATACTATGGAATTGAAGTCCCCACCAATGAAAAACCTTCCTTCTGGTAGTGAGAGCAAACAGTTGCCTAAGTCCTTGAAGGCTGGGCCCTGTAGTCCCAGAGGGATATACACTGCCACAAGATTAAGTGTCCGACCTTCCCAGCACCCTGGTAACTGCCACAAATCTTCCCTGGATGTATAACTTTGCAGAGCTGATTTTCATCGGCAAAATTTTCTGTAGCAATGTCCCCACTCCACGAGAACCAGAGCCAAAGGCTGAATGCGCCACCATTTTGAAACCCCACCTAGTCATCGCCTGGCATGTATTACCCAGAAGGTGTCTCTTGGAGTAGCGCTACATCTGGCAGGTGACGTTTAATATATTGCAATACGATACCTCGTTTAATCTTATCCCCAAGACCGTTGACGTTCCAGGATAGCAAATTAAATCCTGCTAGTCGTGGCGTACCCATGTATAAAGAATATACCCCCGGGGCCCTCCCCCAGCCACTTCTCAAGGGGATCGCAACCAGCCCACCCGTCCTCCCGGTGGGTAATCAGGAAGGATACTTTAGCTCCCAGTCTCAGCAGTGGATCGGGACAGGACCAGTTAGCGGATAACTTGTATTTGCACCAATAGAGGTGCATCTTTCTGAGGGGCCATCCCTTCAAACCGACATGGAGAACAAGCAGCTCCTGACTCTGTGCCCACTTCGTACCCTGAGGCCCAGCACGGAATTTAACCGTTGCCAACATGCGATACAAATCAATCGACCATTGCCTGTAAATCAACAAAACCAAACACATAAGGTAACCCCCCCCCCCCCACCTCGCACTTTCAAAAGCCCAACGGGGGCATCATGAATGTGGTTACAGGTTAAGATGTGCACAGGTAACCCTCCCACCCATCCTACTGAACTCAACCCCCCTCCCTGCATGGCAGACATAAAACCTCCCGCCACCCCAAACATGCAGTGCCCCTTTTGCCCACCCCTAAAACTAATAGGAGTGTGAAGTCAACAAGGCACCCGCTCCAATTCTAATAGTCATTCAGTAGACATTTATTTTTAAACAGTGTAGTCCCACTAATAGCGAGTCCTGCCTAAGGCAACTAGTGCATCAATCGAGTACCCCACCAACCCATCATTGCCCAACCTTTGTATCTGCTGGCAGGTGGCCATAGTCTCTGCCAAGTCCAAACAGTTCCTTACGGCTTTGTTACCCCATCCTTAAGAGAGTCAACATACAGACCAGTCTATTCAGTGCTTCAGTGGAGTCCTCCATCGTCTGTCTGGGCACCGTCCTCTGAGCCACCACGAGCGCCGTCCGCTCCGGATTTTCGGTTGCGGCTGTGCCTGTTCTTGCCCACCACTCGACAGCCATCTAGCCATTCCCAGACATCCTCTGGGGTGGTGAATAACCAAGCTCTCCCCTCCGATTCCACCCTCAGCTTGGCTGGGAAGAGCATGGCATATTTAACATTCTTGTCTCTGAGTGCTCGTTTAACCTCCGAGAAGCTGCGCCGTTGCACCTTGAGGGTGAAGTCAGGGAATAGAGTGATCTTGCTGTTTTGAAACTCCAACAGGGGTGAGACCCGGGATGCCTGGAGTATGGCGTCTCGGTCTCTGTAGTTGAATATTCTGTCGACTATCTGGCGTGGCGGTCTCCTGGCTTCGGTCGACCTCCTGGCACACAATGCGCTCTTTCAACTGAGAAAAAAAACGTACGTTTTTTCGGTTTCAGATAATTTGTAACCAGCTCCTCGACAAATAGCTCCAGATCAGGCTCCTTGGCTCTCTCCGGGACCCCCAGTAGACAAACATTGTTGCACCAGGAGCGCACCTCATAGTCGTCCAGTTGTGCCTCCAGTCTCGCAATTTAGGACTGTAGATCCTCCACCTTTCATAGTAGGTCAGAAATGTCGACGAACAGCTCTTTAGCTTTAATTTCCACCTCTTGCAGCTTGCTGTTCATGGAGCGCATGTCCACTCTGATGAGGGACACCTCCGAGGACACAGAATCCAACGAAGTGTGCACCATCATGGTCGTTATGGTGGTGAGGATGTCCTGTAGCGTCGACTCTTTAGGTTCTGCATCTGATTTTTGCGTCTTCAAGGGAGCCTCACCTCCTTTCTGCATTGCCCCGGGGCCTTTGTTCCAAGCGTATTTTTCCAGTTTGGCCTGGGTGGCCTTGGTATGTCGGCCCGTCATGACTTAGGCTCCTTGAATGCGGTGAGTACATGACTGGTAAGATTATCGGGGGTACCTCGTGTTTGCCCACTCTCTCCACTCTGCCCTACAGTTATCCTCCTCCGCAGGCGGTTCAACGCCCCGCAGACCACGCTCCAATCAGTGCCAGGGGCAAGGAGGCTCTAGAATCAGCCCTACAAATGTGGCGAGCAAGCCACTCAGCGCGATCAGTCACCCCACTAGGCGCCTGCAGGGCCAAGTATTTAGTGGCAAACCCCAAGGGGGGCCAAAGCTAGCTCCACAATGGCGGGCGTGGTCAGTCTCTCTGGTCTCCCGAATCAACCCCAACAGTCTGGCTGGACGAGCCACCAACTCTCCGACTCGGGGTCGAGGTATCAGAGGGGCAGCCACAAGGAGGGGGGCACTCACACTCCAGTCATGTGGTAAACCCCAGGGGACCTCCGCTAACTAGGATGGATGCATAGCAGGGCCCAAGATGATTGCTGAACCCGCAAAGGCTAGCTGCTGCAGGGGGCGAAGCCCAACCCCCACACCATCAGCCCATGCAGCAGGTTCAGTCCCAGGGTGTCATGTTGCTGCCAGGTGCCACTCAGTGTCTAATACCGGCAGAACTCACCAGTCGCGGAGCTGGTTATGCTCTTCCTTCTGCTGCACTGGAGGCCCCAGGACTTGAGGCTCGCCCCCCCGCAGGTCTCCAGGTCCCCTGCCCAGTCAAGTCACAAGCAGCAAACGGCTTCAGGAGAGCCACCCGGTCGCAGGAGTTCACCCCGGCTCGTTCTGGGCGGTCGACACCACAGGGCCCCCAGGGAGATCCTCCTTTGGTCAAGCCTGGTTTGAGTTCAGTACAGGCCTCTGCCGCCGATGCCGGGTCTCTCGAGGCCAGCCTCCGGATGACGCCGCAGCACTCGCTCAGCAGGCCTGCTAGCCCTTCCCCCACCTCCGTCACTGCTACGATGTGCACCAGGCTCACAGACGGCCCACTGCCGTTACTCCAGTCAGATAAATGTGCAGAGAAATTGAGAGCGGGCGTGCTCAGTCGGAGCCACCTCAGAAAGCGGCCATGTTCGTCGGCGGTTGGCCACGCCCCCCCAATGTTTGTCCTTTTAATGCTAAGTTATCCTCCGCAGTGGTGATGTGCTGTTTAACATCTTCCAACTTATGTTTGAGAATGTCTATTCGAGCATTGAGGGCATCAATTTTAATATCTCTCCAAGACTAGGATTTCTTGCATGGTTCTGAGGAGCAATTTCACATCGGCATCATGTTCCCTTGTATCTTCTGAGTGCCCTGGTGTATTCGCATGCCTACCATCCACCCCAGATGCTCAGCATCCTCTGTGGGGCTCAAACTACAACATGAGCTGTTTCCAATCTGTCTTGCCCAGGTCGTGGTAGCGGGAGTTGTGGTGAAAGAAGGGGGCAGGGGAAGAATTGGTCATCAATGGTCAGTCTTACCTGGCAATTATGCCTCTCACTGGTTAACATAGTTTATCCTGGCACTTCCTCTGCCCATAGCTTTTCCACTCCCATTGGGTCCTGCCTCACACCCAGTCCCATAGAGGATAACCTAGTGGGACATGAGTAGACCAGGCCACATCATGGTCAGCAGCACTGCACAGAAGGGCCGAGCACAGTTGAACAATCCGGGCGTATGTGGCAGCCAGTGCCGAGGTGAGTGCTATGCACGTAATTCAGGTGTATTTCTAGTTACTCCAGTATTGGAACTTTTATAGATTCACATGCTTGAATCATTCCCAGTTGTTGAGATTGGAGTCCCCGGTTCCTTAGAAAATTAATGTCAGAATGGACATAAAAATAGAGACCGTAGGCCATTTGATTTAGTAACATTCCCTAGTCATTATTTAAAAAAAAAAAAAAAGTTAACCATTCAGGTCTAACCCTGGGCTTAGAATTACGCTAGGCGTGCATAGTTTGCGCAACTACGCGAATTGCACGTAGCACAGTGCAAAAACACATAGCGGGCATTTTTTGCTTGTTCGCGGTCCTCAACGTCAAGTTGGCAACCACGAGCGAGCAAAATCACATCCCGGCGAGACTTTTTCCTCGTTCGTGATCAGCAACATCAAGTTGCCGATCGCGAGCGTGAAAAATAAACCTCCCGGTGCGATTCTCAACGCGGGGAGGTCTTGTTTCTCGTTGCGAGTGGTCGCGTATGCTCACGACCACTCCCGATGAGAAACTACCAGTCCGCGTTGAGAAAGCTGCTGCTAGAGTACAAATCTACTCGAGCGGCAGAAAACGACCGCTTGCACTGTGCAAGATGCGGTTTGCAATGAGTGCACAGTGCCGGATGCATGTCCACACTGTGCAATCAGTGTGAACCGCATTTTGCACAGTGCAATACGCAGTTCGCATAGCTGGCGAAGTGCACTTCGCGTAGCTACGCATAGCGCTACTACGCCCAGGGTTAATCAGGTCACACCACCCTGTAGAAACTTCCTGAGAGAAGCTCCAGTCCCTCAGATGTTGTACCGCACGTGTGCTGGGCTGTCTCTACTGAACTCTGCTCAGTTTTTTTGCCTCGGAACCGCTCAGAAGGTTTTTTTTTTGTTTACAAACCTCTCTCTTCAAAATTTACAGATATACTTTAAGACTATGTATCTGTTGGTTTGGTATCTCAAACTGACATTCAAACTGTCACACACCTAAAAAGGGGCTCTTCAGACCTTGTGGCACTTGCAGGAAGAAGAGGCTACACATTGACGACCCTCATCAGGACTGCATATCTTGTCTTTATCCTGTGCATAAGACAAAAGACTGCAAGGTATGTCACATGTTCTCCTCTAATACTTTGAAGGACCATGAGGGGCTACTCCGTATATGGCTGAAAAAAACTCAAGCCAGAGAAAATCTTGTCTCTGAGGAGAGTGATACTTCATCTGTCTTACTCCAAAATGCCTCTCAAGAGAGTTAGTGATCAACCTGCTGCTCATTCCTCATCAACCACCTAAAAAGACATCTAAAAAATAAATCTGGTCTCTCAAAAATCGCAGCCCATCCAAGTCCTCTCATAAAAGTGCCTTTTCATCAGTAAAAAAAGGGGGGGAAAAGGAGTCCTGTCCTCCTCCAAAGGGCCTCAAATCAACTTTGGAGTCCCCAGCACCTCCACCTCAGGTGAAGCAGACATCCAAAAAGCCTGCTTTTGCTCTGCTGCCGGAGAGCTCGTCAACGCGGTACAAAAGGGGGTGGTGATGGACGGAGCATCAGAACCAATCAAACACTTGCACCCAGTCAACAGATCTGGGTTTAATCCATCACCGTTCTTTAGCCCACTCTGCCACCCCAGTTCAGACATGGCCATATGCAAATCAGTCTGACCCTGTGCCTCATGGGAACAGTCCAGCCCGAACTGCCAAGCCATGCCTTCCCTGGACTTGAAACAAGCTTCCTAGGACCAGTATCAGCCGTCTTCAGCCAGGCTTGCTTGAATCCAGTGGCAAAGTGAGCAAGGGACTCACGTCTGAGCATACCCTGCCAACTTATGGCGAACAAAGCGGTACAAAAGAGGGTGGTGATGGACGGAGCATCAGAACCAATCAAACACTCGCACCCAGTCAACAGATCTGGGATTAATCCATCACCGTTCTTTAGCCCATGGATGGCTCGTCAACAGCATGTCTGACCACAAGAAAATCATTGACGATGAGAACTGTCACAGCAGCATTGACTGTGTCTACTGCCAACACTATCAGTCTCTTCATCGTGGACTTCTTCGACCAGTTGTAAACCTATTTCATCGACTATAAGGATTACATCCACATCTATGCGCTTGTCGACAGTTAAATCGACGACACCACTGTCGACTGTGCCTACCTTGTCGATGGCAATTCCCTCATCCATGAGGAGACAGAAACCATCACTCATGTTTAGACTAAAATAGACTATGACCTCGTCGGCGACCTCGACAACAACTACAGAAAAATTGTTTTTAAGCAGACACTAGCTCACAAAGGTTCACACAGGCTTGTACGTCTCCATGTAAGGTCCCTTCACTGCTGCCATCCCATCTACTAGGCGACAAAAACTCTCAAGATGATAGCCTCTTTGATGCCACATGTAGCCCTTCTGAGCTTCTTGTTAAATGCCAGAACAATTCTGATGAGGGTGACTTGTATGAACAAGAGTATTATACCCCTCAGGAGCACTACCAAGTACCAACACCCTCAGCAATACCAAGAAGATATGGTATGTCTTCCAGCAGTGTTTGTATCGGAGTCACAATTTATGCTGGTAGATTACAGGAAAAGGTTTCCTCCAACATCTACTTTTGTTTAACACTTCTTCAGCACCTCTTCAGCAGCCAACTCCTCTGCTTGCGCAACAGTTGCCTCTGTCTCCACAAGTAGTCTGTGATCAACAAGTATCACAACTACAGGATTCCACCTCATCTATGGAGGAAAGGGAAGGTGAACTCCATGATCGCCATAATGAGTGGGATGACTACGTGTTGCCAACACCATCTCCAACACCCCCCTGGCACATTCTCCTCCGGAGGACAGAGGGGGTTTTCACAACCTCTTAGAAAGAGCAGAAACATGTTTCAAGTTGCCTATACCCGCAAAACAAAATGACTGATTCCTTTATTATTTCAAGGAACCTTTTTGGAAAACTATTACGGCCATGTACATCATTGAATACATTTGAGTGCTTAAAGGTTATGCACAACCCAGCCTCAGTATCAGCAGTATTGCCACAACTTGATTAAAGTGCAAGGTCCCAGAGGATGCACTAGCCTGCCTAACCGGTCACCCAAAACCATACTCCTTGAGGGTAGGCGCATCGATAACATGGGGAAGCACTTTTCGGCCATATCAGCCCTCCAGGTAAGAGTGGCAAATTCCCAGGCTCTGCTTGCCCTATGAGATCAGCAAATGTGGTCTGATATGGCACAGTATCTGGACAAGCTCCCAGAGAACCGCAAAGGGGAAACACAAAAAGTATTGCTAGAGGGTGAGCTCACATTGTCAGAGATAAGAGATTGTGCCATGGATATTGCTATCACTGGATTCAGGCAGCTGGCTAGGGCATCGGTGTTAGGTGTCAAGGCTGAATTAAGGCTACAATTTAAGGGTTGCGCTCCAGACCAAAATATTAGATTTACCTTATGATGGAGAGGCTTTTTTTGGAAAATCAATTGACAGTGCTCTCCAAGCAATAAAAATGGCCAAGTCATTTAGGAATTTACAATACAAAAAGCTGCCCTTTCATGGTGCCCGAGGAAGAAGGTAACCATTTTATAGAGGGGAATACCATCAATGCTGAAATCCTGCATATTCCTCCACAAACCAACCATTTTGGTCCTAATACTATTGACAATCACTATCAGCAGCCTACAACAGATCTCCTCTCAGTGGAAAATCCAGATGGCAAGCATGCTACTCGCAGACAATGACTTCATCCAGGCACTGGCTATTCCCCCTTCCTTTTCCAACCAAGGTAGCTGGAAGAATAACCATCTCCATCATTGGAAACAGATAACCACCGACCAATGAGTTCTAGATCTAATTAAATTCGGAAATACTTTCGAATTCATCCAAACACCTCCCCCAACCCCACCTCAACCATCCATCTAAAAACATCTACACCTTCTCATATGGGAAATAACTATGCTCAAGCAGGGTACTATAGAAAGAGTTCCTTATAGAGGAAAAGGTTTCTAATCCCGTTTCTAATTAATCTGCAGGACGTCAAAGCAGTAGAGATCAATTCTAGATTTAAGAAACCTCACAAAATACCTCAAAAGACCGTCATTCTGCATGGTTACATTGCAAGATGTATTGCAACTCCTCAACTGAGGGGATCACATGTCATCCCAAGACCTTCAAGATGCATATTCCCATCCATCCAAAACACAGGAAATTGATCAGGTTCCCAGGAGCCAGCAGCCACTATAAGTTTGGGTGTTACCCTTCTGTCAAGTTTGCCCCCGTATTTTCACAAAATGCCTCTCACCTATAGCAGCCTTCCTCAAGAATCTTGATGACTTATTTATTTTATTTATTTATTTGGTGTTTGATATAGCGCCAACATGACCCAGAGTAGGGTATGGGAGCGCTTTACATTTACATATCCAAAAACAGTTGAGTTACCAGTCAAGTCAACAAACATCTGTAGTTTTTGAGAAAAACATTAAGGCTTAATAGACATATGTACGATCCACAACTAGGTTAAAGTTCGATGAGCATTAGCATTCGTATGATCTTGGCAGATGAAAGAAAAGGAATGAACTGTTGAGATTATGAGAGATATTTACTCACATAAAAAGATTTGGCTTCATGTTTAGAAATGGAAAAAATTCTCCTATTGTTCGGGGGGGAAGAGCGTTCCAAATTCTAGGGGCTGCACCCGAGAAAGCTCGGTCATAAGTTATTTTCTAACGGAAACGGGCCGATTTTAATAGTAGGTCTTCCTGACTCCGGGAGGGACGGCATCCGCATTATAGTGTGATTTTCTGGGCTAGGTACACTGGTGTGTTGTAATGTATTGCTTTGTGAGTGATGAATGCTATTTTTAGATTTATTCTTGCTTCGTAAGGCAGCCAGTTAAGCATCTTCAGATGGGGGGTGATGCAGTCAAATTTTCTGGATCCTATTATAAGTCTTGTGGCCGCACTGAGACAGGCTTTCAGAGGGGCTGTTGAGATTTTGGGGCGACCAGCTAGAGTTGTGCAGCCGTACTCGATCGTTGATATTACTAGTGCTTGGACTGCCGTTTTCAGGTCTGAATTGTTTAAGAAAGGATTCAATTTTCTTAGATTACTTAAATGGAACCAGCTGTTTTTTGCCATCATGTTAATATGTGATAGCATGTTCAGATTTTTGTCTGGTACAATTCCCAAGGATTTGGTAGACTCAACAATCCTCGGAGTACAGTTTAGTGCTGTGATCAGATTTGTCCATTCTAGGATGTTCGTAGCGCTTTTCTGGGGTGGAAATCAACAGGAATTCGGTTTTATGTGGGTTGAGCTTCAGGTTATTACTGGTTAACCAGTGGATGGTTCTCTTTAATGCTTGGCTCATGATGCCTATCTCTTCTGATGATGTGATCTTGATGTAAAGCTGTGTGTCATCTGCGTACATGTGGAACGAGATGTTTGCCTGTTGCAATGTTTTTGCGAGTGGCTCTACGTACAGATTGAATAAGTTCACAAGGAGAAGGATGGTGCACCAGAATGAAGTCCATGAGCTTCCACTTTATTCCAAAAATATATCCTTTATTGTTATATCATTTTTAAAATTTGGACATCGGCCAACGCGTTTCGTTCCAATTGGAACTTCGTCAGGGTGTAAATCGTAAGTTAGATGTGAAAGTACCACAGGCTTTCAAGCGGATACAAATAGACATTGACCCCAGTCCTCCGTATTCACCGGGAGGTTAGATCACAAAACACAAATCGCTCTAAATATTTCAAGGTCCAAAGGCCGAAGTAGCGGCCAACAACCATCCGTAATCACGAGGTGGCTAAATCCCAACAGCACAAATCACACGGGATAATTCAAAATCCAAGGGTCAAAGTAGCCGACAACAGTCCTGGTCAATGTTGACAGTCTCTGTGGTGGTCTCGCATCCGGACTTTTAAAAAAAGATAGATTCAATAATGCCGGGGATAGAGTTGAGCCCTGAGGAACTCCGATTGCATTACTGGATGAAGCTGATAGTGTTTGGTTGACTACGAATTTTTGCGATCTATTCTCTAAGAATGAACTAAACAATTTTAGGACTGTACCATCTAATCTCATCCTATTTTTCATGCGACCTAGTACTTTGGCATGGTTTACTGTGTTGAATGTCGAAGAAAGGTTGAGCAGGACAAGAAGGCAGGTTTTGTTGCGGTCGAGGGCAAGTAGAGCGTCAACCACGATGTGCAGAATTGCTGTTTCCGTGCTATGGTTTGGTTTAAATCCTGATTGGTTGGTCAAGGCTCCTTCTAACCAGTCCATAATAGCATCCACTATGGTGTGCCTACATCTACGATAAACTAGCCTTCACTCTCAATCCGGACAAATCAGTCCTTCAACCGTCTCAATGCATATCGTTCCTAGGAGCCATGCTGGACACAACACTAAACAGAGCATACCCCACAACGGAGAGGCTACGAAAGCTGATGACTCAGGCAAGAATAGTTTTTAAAAAGTCATTTTTCGTTTGCCTTTATAAATCCCTCCTGGGTATGTCTTTCTGCATTAATCTAATCCCATGCTGTCTGCACATGCGTTCACTTCCAGAAGCACTGGACAGCCAGTGGGCACAGGAACCTTTGACATACAGCTCACTCCACCGCTGATCAAATAGCTCACCCGGTGGACACAACCTGTAAACCCATCAATCTGTTAACCATTCTTAGCTCAAGCCACACCTTTAGTCATTACAACAGATGCTTCTCTGTATGGGTTTGAAGCTTACCTCCAGGATCTCTGGGTCAGCGGCAAATGGCCACCTTCCCTTCGGGTCTTCACATCAATCTACTTGACCTAAGGGCAGTATATCTTGCTCTACAAGCCTCCCTCCCTCAGTGCTCTTATGGACAGACAATACATTGAAGATACACTACATAAACAAGGTGGCACCAGATCTCACCTCCTGTCCACAGATACCAGTGCTATACCAGGGAACTAGAATGCCATCACACCATAGCAGTCACCTTGAGCATACTGAAAGAAATCCTGCCATGAATGGGAACTGGACCAGTACATGCTGGATCAAACTTCCTCCAGTGGGGCAAACCAAATCTGGACCTCTTTGCAACACCCCACGATGCATCATGACAGTTCTTCACAAGTTGGCATCCTCATCTGGGGTCGTTTGGGAGTTCAATTTCAATTGCATGGCTTAGCATATTTGCCTACGCCTTTCCTTTAATGTCTCTCCTTCCAAAACTCCTCAGGGTGATGAATGCAGAGCCCAGCAAGATGATGCTCATAGCCCCAGCCTGGCTGCACCAGCACTGGTTCATGGAGCTTCTCATCCTTTCAATGTAGCATCACATTCAACTCCAATCAATCCCATCGCTCCGGACGATGAGCCAGGGACAAGTCCTTCATCCGGACTCAAGTCTCTTCGGTTATCTGCTTTTCCTCTGTCCCACGAATTTGGACATCTGAACATTCCTTCATAGAGACGTTCTAGCAAGGGCGGACAGTACTGACAAAACATTCCACTTAAAGTGAGCCTGTGACTAAGTGTGTTTTTTTTATTTTTGTCCCAAATCCTCAGACATCAGCTGAACAAGCACTACACTACACTCTCTGGATATAAAAAGGTGATTCAAGTTTTAGGGGGCCAGAACTAAGAGTATTTGCAAATCCAACAACTCTTCATAGCTTTCAGCGCACCAAGAAAAGGCTTTCCTGTAATAAAACGCAGTACCTCCAGATGGATATCCAAAGAGAAAGGACAGGGGAACCCTACTCACTAACGGAACCAGGGTAATGGATTTATAAGGGGAAACAACGGTTCCTGTGGACTCATAAAAAATGATTCAAGCAATATAATTTGCACAATCGCAATAAAAAGAGGGTAGAATAATGTCAGAGGGCAAGGAACCACCAACACATTTGTACAATTATGACTTGTTTTATAAACACAACAGTCTTATTATATACATTGTTTAAATTTACAATAGAACAGATATTTTTGCACTGTGTCCCAAAGTGAAAAATGGAACCTAATCGTAAGTGACAGGGTGTATATTTATATACAAGGTTTCCATGGAAACCTTATATTGCCTAAATCATTTTTTATGAGTCCACAGGAACCGTTGTTTCCCCTTATATATCCAGATGGATATCCAGCTCCATTCTATTCTGTCACCAGAAGGCAGGTCGCCCTTTGCACTCAAAGGTACGTGCTCATTCCACAAGAGCCATGTCCAATTCCATCACGCTGTTTGCGGATGTGAAGTTGCCAGATATCTGAAGAGCAGCAAACGGGAAGAGTGCACACACCTTCACACAACATTACTGCTTGTAACCAGAAACCCACAGAGATGCTGCAGTGGGGCAAGTCGTTCTAAATCATCTTTTCCAATAAAGGGGAGCCATTTCTACTTCCCACCTTACGCTCAATTCTTACGCACATTCTGCTTGCAGCTTATATGTGTACGTTTATTCTATTTTACACTAGATCATACCTTACATTTAGACAAAATTTGCTTATTACTAGTCTCTACTCTGATTTAAGCATGTGAGTCTATGAAAGTTCTATTACTAGAGTAAGAAAATAAGTTGCCTGTAATTGTAGTTCTCCAGCGGTGGAATATTTTGTAGATTCACATGTGACCCACTGCCCCCGCCCCTAGAAAGCTCAACTTTAATTCCTCTCAGTACAGTACTACATATACGCACTAGTGGTTGGAAACTCTGCGGGACTGGACCTTCTCTCAGGAAGTTTCTACAGGGTGGTATGACGTGATTGGTTAACATTTAAGTTTGGTTTTTTGATAACAATGATATGTTACTAAATCAAAAGGCCTAAGGCTTCCATTACTATGTCTATTCTGACATTACATTTCTAAGGTACCGTGGACTCCTCTCCCGATGTGGAATGATTCAAGCATGTGAATCTATGAAAAATTCCAATAATGGAGAACTACAGTTGCAGGTAAGTAACTTATTTTCCTACTGTCATCATACTTTGAGGTAGCCGTCTTAGATGAAAGATGGGCGACCTAAGTCTGTCAGAATGTAAATATGTAATTGGTAACTTCTGGTGAGTTTTGCATGGGGTTTCCACTCTTGTCAACATCAAGTGGGTGGGTTTCCTTCACCTACAGTTAGCTGTGACAGGGGCAGCAGTAAAGTGAGCTATAGGACAATTGTAAGAACAGTGTGTGTAGAGGAAAAACAAAGACATTCACCCCTCCATGAAACTAGGCTGGAACTATGGCCTGCATTCACAGATCAATGCAAGTGACCAGACTAAACAGATTTTAAAGGCACACGTTGTGCACTAGCAAATTCACATGCAAGTTGCTTCTGCAAGAAGTGTATGGCAGGAGTTGTGACAGGCACAGATTTCCATTCACAGTGAGATGTGTTGCAATCACTGCCTGGTGCATATCCCATTCTCTTACAACAGTCCGTACCTGCACAGAGCTGCTTCAGGGTACGGCACAATGGAGGTAAGAGACAAAAATGTCTGTGCACTTCCTCGTTCTTGAAATACAGGAGCGCTGGTATTCTGGTTTGTTCTCACCCCTTATTCAGGAGTGCACTTGTAAATCTAAACATTGACTTCTGCAGCTCTTTAAGGTCCATACTGCTTGTGAGTGGTAACCCTAAATGGAACTGGTTTCATTTTTCCAGGGCTACATTTTCTAGATTAGAAAAGGTATCCCTCTTCATTAATGCTCTAACTAAATTTGAATTTTGAGCTGTTAAACAGTGTTGGAGAACCTCAGGCATCTTAGTATAAAAGATCAACAAATTGGAAAAGTAAAGTTATTTTAAAGAAATTCAAAAGCTATTCGGTTTTTACATCAGATTATTGGTCCAATTGATACCATGGGAGGGCTTAAAATGTCATTCCTACGCTGACATCAGCCAAATCTAATTGTAGACTACTGAGAAGTTGAACTCCTTTGAAGCAGTCACAGTATGTTCATGCAGAATTGAATGCTGGCTGAGCTACAGTGGTTCAAAGCTTAATGCATCCAAGATGGGAGTTATGGAAATCTGCTTGGCAGGGGCAGGATGAAAAAATACACATTACATACAACTCACTATCCCAGGCCACAGACAGCAGAAGTAGATTTAATTTACAAGCTGTACAGCTGTGCTATTGCTCAGCAATTAGCACCAAAAATATAATATTTCAATAAGTATTTGGAGTAAAATTAATTTGGCCCGAAACATTTAAACATTTTCACCAAATGCAAGCTTTTCAGTTTGGAAAAAATAAACCCTATTTCCGTATCAAATAGTCTTTTCAGATTGGGTACAAAACCCAGTTCTCAACATAAAAACTTTACATTATCATGAGAGCAAGCATTGGCAATGCCAATAGGTGTGGCGTAGCTGAAAATGCCTCTGAAGTCACAGGCGACTTTAGACACTCAATACGTTATAAATGCACTCTGACACTCATTTTTACACTCATGCACCACTCAAGATTCATTCTAGCAGTTACTCACTTGTCTACCCACAATAAAACACACCCAACAGTCTAGCAACCATATGCAGAATAAATGATAAGCCTAAAAGCAGAAAAATATAACCAGGCCACTGCCAGAACGATATGCTTCAGTCAAATTAAACATAGCAGAAAGTGCAATTATATTCTACTGAGTGTATGGCTGCTTTACAGTTCCAACATGGCCGCTGCATTTAAAAGGCATGCATTGGCCATCTTATAATAATAAACTATGGTACACTATGGACAATACCATTCCAATATAGGTACCTGGTATAGAGGCAGTACCTACCTGGGATGCTGCGCTTTGCAGATGAAAGAGTAGCAAGCCAGGAACATGTTACCCACTCTGGGGAGCTGCAGTACCAGGGAGATTGTCGGCGCTTTTTTCGATAGGAGATATGTATTTTTTTTTTATAAACATTTTTATTGACATTTTAACTCTTATACATAACCAAACGTATAGAACTTCTGAAAACAGGACGCCAGTGCAAACATAGATGACCTGGCCTTCAACATCGGCACACCGGGCGGGAGGGAGCGTTATTTTTCTTTGGTGCAACCTCCTTCAGTACCAATTGATTGAAAAAACCTTATTTGTCTGCTATCTGGAGGGCTTGAATTAAGGTTGGACTGGGACAGAAATAGGCCCGGGTACCAAAATAAAAGTGGCGCCCATTAGTGAATTAAAAAGCTAAAAAAGTGTCCCTTTGTTTTAATATCTGCTAAACTAACCATAAAATCTGTCCCAGCCGGCCATAAAACAGGCCCAAAGAACAGCCCACACACTGACCTGTCTGAGCAGCCCAATGGGCACAACCTGATTGCCCTATATGCAAGTCCGACCCTGCCTTGATGATATGGTTCGTGTTAACAATTTCTACATTAACTTATTTGTGCTGTTACCATGTAACTTAGCCCACATTTCCCCATAATATATTCAAACAGTGTGACTCTTCAAGGCAATCATCGATGCCCTCACAAGACATTCAAGTGCGATGGTAACTCATAAGTGATTAAATATTCCTACTAGCAAAATAAAATCTTAAAGTCAGGATATTCAAACCCATCACTAAGACCAAATTCAATGCATGCATTCAATTCACCCCTTCAATGGGCCCCATAAACCATTTCAGTCTCTACTTCATTATTCCACATAGAACATGTGGTGCAGTTCAGAACACAAAATCTCCTCCTGCTTCCACGGATGGAATGATTCCTCAGTCATACGCACATACACACATCACATGCTGGTGGGGCCCATAACACCAACACTCATTCCACATTAATCCTATCCGTGCCTATAGAGGGATCTTCGAATATCCCGAACTACAATTTCTATCTATCTGGATGGAGGAAACCACATCTATTAAATTTACCCTAACAATTCCTCCATCCGGAGGACGATCAGATCATTTAGTTGAGTTGGTATTTGATAGACAACCCTTCAATTCTTATATTAATCAATAAAACATTACAAAAAAATACCCACCGACACAGTTCTTCAAACAATGATTTTTCTTTATCTAATTAAATTGCAGGTTAAAATCCTAACAAATACAATATTATCTTTTGTCAAAATTACCTATTCTGGCTAATTGTCGTTCTCTAAGTCAGAAACTGGTCCTCAGAAATTCATCAGAGATTCTACCGTCCCGTCCTCTGTTGTCAGCGTGGAGTGCCGCATAGAGTAGCATCGATCAGGGTGCGTCTCGAGCTCTTTGGGTGGCAACCTCTTTTCCTTCTCTAGACTACTAATATTTATACCAAATTTACATATACATGTAGCATTTTCATTATTTACAGGTCTTTGATTGGCTGAATTCAGCCCCGTCCCTTATGCTTTAAGCAACATTTTCAAAATTTCACATATGGATGATGTATAAACTAGGCGCATGGGAAAGTCGTTCCCAGGTCAGGAAAGTATCAGTCTATTGTGAATAGGTGGCTTTTGGTTCCCAGATTGCAACATTGCTTCCATGTTCAGGGACATTGGCATCTCGCCCAGAGTAGTCTTCATGGACCTGGTTCAGAGGTTCAAGGAGAGGACGCTACGTAGTCAGTGCAGGCGCCTTCCTCCATTGCTCAGTGCATGAAGTCATGTACTTTAGTGAGGATTCAGTCGGCAGCCATCTTTTAGTAGACCGAAATAGCCAACTTAAGCAAAGAGACACAAGAAACGTAATTAATACATAGAAATGACTAAAACAGTGTTATTCCCTTACTAATACCCTTATGTGTATGCATTTATCTAGCCATATGCGACATTTAAAGCCGTTAATGCTGGTTTATTTAAGCGCAAATCACATTAACACTGCTTAAGCTAAACATGTAAATTTAATATGCGTACAAACTTAATTCACTTATTATTTTTAGCCATGCTAATGCATTCCCACGTATATTCTCTTGATTAATAAGGTTGGTTAGTTCATCACAGCACACTGTTTAATCATTAAAATTAATCATTTAGTAGTTTTAATATAAACTTATATAAATGGATTGGGTATACTAAAATATTTTATTTTACCCGCTCCATCAATCCCCCCTTTGGTGATTTTATCATCACCAAAACAACCCACCAAATTTCAATATATTTCCCCTTTTGCAGGACTTTGAAATGTCTTTTTGCTTAATTAAAATTCTGTTTCCCTTTCATCTTCTCTCTTGGTGTTATCATACATACTCTCCTTCCACTCTTCCATTTCATTGAGATCTTTTTCTGGTTTCTTTTCCCTCTTTTTGTAAATTTCTCTTTTAACCTTCTTTTTATTTCTTCTATATCTACAACATATACATCCTAATCTAAGTAGTAATAATACGAAAATCACACAGGTTAATGGAAATAATATTTTCCCTATTATGGTATTACCTAATTTACCTAAGAAAGCCTTTATAGCAGCCATCTTATTACTAATTCTAGTCCAGATTCTTTCAACCTCCAGTGGTTTTATTTCATCATGCAATTCTGTAATATTTTTGATATAGACTTTTAGATCTCTGCTTTCGTCAGGAATGTAAGTGCAACAATGTTGAACTTTCAGCATTCCACAGACTCCACCCTCTTTTGCCAATAAAATATCAAGGGCAAGTCGATTTTGCATAATCATAGCACGCATGGCAACTAATTCAGTGTTTACCAATAGAAATCCTCCAGCTGTGCTTGTTGACAAACGATCCACTATGGTCGACAGCTTCCGAATATTATTTGCATTCAAAGATATTCCCACTGCTGGTATCAAGGCTCCAAAAATATCACCTACAATTTCTAACCAAGTTTCTCTTCTGCTACGCATTAGAAGGTTATATGGTCCATTATTTTCTACTCTATCCATGTGAAAAATCTTTGGAAAGACCAGGCCTACATAACGTGCCATACCAATGGTCAGGCAGCATGTAATAAGCCTTGTTCCCACAAATATAATACAATCCAGGAAAACTGGGTCTTCTCCACCTCTAAATCCCCATCCAGATGCAATGAAGTATGTATCATGACACTCACCTGTCCCTATGTATATATAATCATATTGAGATCTTTCGCTCATGATGCATAATTTGCCTTTCTGTGGTGAATCTTTAGCTATTGTTGGTCTAACATCACCTTTCATTTCCTGGTTCCCATCTATTGCCCAAATGCTTTCCCCTTCTTTATGTCCTTGTGCATTCTTGTGTATTTTCAATCTTCTCTCCTCAACCATATCCAAGAATGTTTTCTCTTCTGGTTTCAAACTGCAAGTTAAATTGTTCTTAAAAATATACTCTAGAGTTAGTCCTTTAGTTTCTATAAAAATTTCTCCTAATGTATTAGCTTCTTTAGCTGGATTTAATTCTTTATTCATGGGCAATCGTCCAAGAATATTATCTATGTTAGACAAATTATACTCCAATTTTCCTACTTGATAAAATATACTAGTTAAGACACTACATGTTATTCCATAAGTTGCAGGGAGGTGATGATAAGTCACCCCTTCTGACACAGATGCAGGTAATTGCATGCAAACGTAGCAATCCCTTACTTCCATTGTTTTAACATATTCATACAACAATTTTGAGAACAAATTACTAGAGAAATCATTTATTGACCTATCTTGATGCTCATGCACTGTGCTTGTTCTAACCGGTATTACCTTTTGTGAGTTTTTCAATATATTAGTCATATTCTCAGCAACATGTCTTGCACCATCTTCTCATGAAGGTACATCTACTCTTTTTATCATCTATGTTAGCCATCTTGTTAGATCTAACCATGTCTTTTGACTTAGCCTCTTCTACTCCACCTCTTATAGCTTTCCTACAAGAGCTAAAACTTATCAGGTTGTCCAAATACTTCGATTTTCTTATTCAATCCTGTGTATTCCTACAAGTTTCGCCTGAAATTACTCAGCTTGGCCTTTCGTCGTTTTTCACTTCTTTCTCATTATCCACATACAGGATTTCCTGATCTTCCGCTTCTTCTCCAATGTCGGATAAGATAACTCTCAGGATTTCCCCAGTTTCTTCTTCTTTTATCAATTTCAGCCAAGTCTCCTCTGGATTTCCTTAACTATCTGCCTCTTCTCCTTGTTCAGGCAGTGCCACATACGTCCATTCAGGTGACTTATACTTCTGGTTTGGTTTTCTTGCTCGTTTGTTTGCTTCTGACACTTCTATTTCTCCTTCTTTCTCCGGACGCTGACTAGTTACTTCATTCACTTGTATAGCCTCTGAGGGTTTAGCTCGTATCAATCTGTATCTTAGTTTCTTAATTTTATTTGGCCAAATATCTCCTTTGGCGTTCCTTCTTGCTTTGCCGTCCTTGCCGTTTCTTTCCTCGATCCAAGTTCTCTTTCTCAGAACTCGACCTTCTGGTATCTCTGTTTCACTGTCTTCAGATTCTGTTTCATTTGATTTTTCTTTTTCAGAAGTCTCCTTTTCCACCTCTTGGGTTGGCCCTACTTCTGTCCCTCCTCGGGTCTCCGGCAGGCAATCTTCTTGCTGACTAATTGTCCCTTCACCTATCTGGGTGTTGCAGTTCCCTACACCTCCTCGGGGATTTTCCGCAATCTGTCCCTCTCTTTCTGCAACTGTCCCTTCTTCTTCCAGTATTTTCTCAGGTGGAATTTCTTCTACTCTTTCATCTGGTGTAAAAGTTACTTCTGACTGGATGTTCTTTTTTTTTTTTCTTTTCTTCTTTCGGTGTTCACCACTAGCGTTTTGCTCATCTCCAGAATCTGAAGTATCTGAAATCTGCAATCTTTTTCTCAGAGAATTTCTTCTCTGGGGGTCTGAACTAGTCTTGGCTCATTCTCCCCCCTTTCAGGATTTTCTTTAGTTTTTATATTCTCATTGCTTGACTCATCACTTGATTCTGATTTGTCAAAGTATTCTTTCCCAATGCCGTCTGCTGGATTTGGAACTCTGAGTGTGACTAGCATGTTTCCAGTTTTTCAGTCCTGCACACTTCACAGCAGTTGTGGTCAAGATGACCTGTCTTGGCCTTCCCCACCTTGGAGCCAGGCAATTTCTTCTTCTGTGTACTTTTATCCTCACCCAGTCCCCTGGGCTCAAATCATGGGCTGGTTTCTTTTCAAGTGTGGTGACATCCGCTCCAACCTGATGAAACACAGAATGAACTGCGTCAGCCAGGCCTTTACAGTAATACAAAATCATGTCATCAGTTATAGTCATCAGCTTGTTGACTGGCACAAACACGTGTCTCATGGCGCGTCCCATGATGATCTCGTGTGGACTCAAACCTGTAGTTCTATCTGGAGTAGACCTAATGGTCATCAAAACCAGAGGCAAGACATCAGGCCATTTTAAACCTGTGGCTAAACACATTTTTCCTATTCTATTTTTGATAGTACCATTCATTTGCTCAACTACACCAGAAGCCTCTGGTCGGTAGGCACAATGCAGCTTCTGTTGTACACCCAATGCTTCACAAATTAGTTTCATGATCTCATTGTAGAAATGTCCTCCTCTGTCTGATTCTATGGTTATTGGGAACCCGTACCTTGGGATGAATTCCCTCAACAACGGCTTGGCCACTGTGATTCCAACATTTCTTCTGGTTGGGTATGCCTCCACCCATCTAGAGAACAGACAAACTACCACTAAAACATACCTCAGTTTGTTATAAGGAGGCATTTCAATGAAATCTACTTGCATTCTGGTGAAAGGTCCTCCCTCTCGGCCTATGGTGCCCAGACTCACCACTGTTTTTCTTCCAGGATTGTACTGCTGACATGTCAAACATCTCTGACCGAGACTCTCTGCAATCAGCCTGAATTTTGGATTATACCAGGTCTGCTTAAAGGCCCTGATCATGGCATCCCTTCCCAGATGTCCTTGGCCATGATACATCCGTGCCATGGTTGACATCATGCTATCAGGCATTACTGGTCTTCCGTCCCGATAGACCCACACATGATCCTTTTCCCTGGGTGCACATCCTGCTTTTACCCACTGCCTCATTTCTTCATCCACTGCCTCTTCCTGCACACTTCATCCCATGTTCCCACAACGTTAGTAAACATTATGGAACAAAAAGACATTTCCTTTTCCTTTGACCGATTAATAGAATACTTGTTTCGGGCACAATACTGAGCCATGTCATTGGCAAAGCGGTTTCCGGTAGTGATGTAATCACTACCTTGTCCATGAGCAGCACATTTTACCACAGCCAACTCTTTGGGCATTTGTATTGCCTCAAGCAATTTTCCAACCACTTCTGCATTCCTTATGGGAGTTCCACTTGAGGTCAGGAAACTTCTTTGCAGCCATAGTTGGCCGAAATCGTGGACAACTCCGAAGCCATACTGGCTATCAGTCATCACAGTTACTCTCGCATTCCTCCCAATCTTGCATGCCTTGGTTAATTCCACTATTTCTGCTACTTGAGCGGATCTAACTCCTTTCAAGGGCGATGCCTCTATAACTGCTGAAACTGTGCATACTGCATAGGCTGCGCTCAACACTCCTTCATCCATTCTCAAACAGGATCCATCCACAAAAAACACATGATCACTCTCTGGCAGTGGTAAATCTCTTATATCAGGACGAGGTTTCGTACAATAATCAAGCACATCCAGACAATCATGATCAACTTCCTCTCTTATCGCCACTCTCTCTGCATCAGGCAAAAGTGTAGCTGGATTCACATTCACACATCTTTCCAGACTCACATTGTTTGCACCTAGAATGACCTTCTCATACTTAGTCAGCCGACTATGTGACATGAACTGTGTTCGACTCCTTGTTAAAAGGATCGCCACACTATGGGGTACAAAAACTCTTACTGGATACCACATCACAATTCCTTCACTCTGCTCTAGACTTCGGCATGTAGCCGCTGCGGCTTTCAGACATCCTGGCAGACCTATCGCCACTGGATCTAGCATTGACGAGAAATAGGCTATTGGTCTCCTTTGTCTTCCATGTTTCTGTATCAACACTGAAAATGCGCACCCATTTCGCTCACTACAGTATAGCTCAAACTCCTTTTCATAGTCTGGCATACCCAGTGCAGGGGCTTCACAAACACTGTTCTTCAACTGCTTAAATGCTGCCAATTCTGATTTGTTCAGTTCAAGGGGGTCTTTTACCTCACTTTTTGTCAATTTCACCAATGGTTTGGCAATCAGGGAAAAATTACTTATCCACTGACGACAATAACCAACCATTCCTAGGAACATTCTTACTTCTCTTTGAGTCATTGGAGCTCTCATTCCTCTAATGATTCGGATTCTGTCTATGGTTACTTTTTTCAGGCCTTTATCAATATTATGACACAAGTATGTCACTTCCTTCTTACAGTATTGCAATTTTGTTGGAGATACCTTAAGTCCTCCATCTGCCAAATGATTTAGCAAAGCTATGGTGTCAGTTTCACAAGCCTCACGTGTCTTTGACGCTACCAGTAGGTCGTCTATATACTGGACTAAAACTGAATTCTCAGGCATAGTAAGACTTTCCAGAGATTTCTTTAACAACTGATTGAAAATGGAGGGGCTCTCTGTGTACCCCTGTGGGATTCGGCACCATGCCAAAATACGGGTTCCAAACCGAAATGCAAAAAGTGGGGGCTGTCATGATGCAACGGAATGGAAAAGAAAGCATGACACAAATCAATTACTGTGTACCATTCTGCATCATGTGGGATCTGATATAAAATTACTGAGGGATTTGGAACAATTGGACAACCTGAGACGACAATCTTGTTAATGTTTCTCAAATCTTGCACAATCCTGAATTTCCCACTTGGCTTTTTCAGTCCCATAATAGGCGAATTACATGGACTGCTCATTATCTCCCTCAACACTCCTTGCTGGATCATCTTCTCAATCAAAGGGGTTACCCTTGCTATTATTTCTGGGGTCAGTCTGTATTGTGGAATGTTTGGGTAAACAGCTCCCTCCTTTACAGCAATTCTCACTGGGTCTACATTTCTCATCAGGCCTACATCTTCCCCAGTGAAGTCCCAGACCGCTGCTTTCACTGTCTGTTTCAATTCTGGGGGTAATTCATCTGGATTGAATACTGCATAGGTCCCAGTGACCTCGCACTCTGTTAGCTATGGTCATTTTGTACAGAACATCTTCATCTGGTGTTTCAAAGGCTATTCCGTCTGGTGTGCAGAATAAGTCCCTACCTAGTAAATTCATGGGACTGGTGTCACACACCACAAATCGATGCATGTCTGAAAATTTCCCTATTCTGACCTTTACAGGTTCAGTAAGGTACATTTTAATCTGGGTATTTGATACACCAACTACTTGGATTGTTTCATCCGAAAGAGGAAGATTCTTCACATCTGCTGATCTGACAGTGGATCGTGTAGCTCCAGTGTCTACTAGAAAAGTAATGTTTTCATCATTAACTTTCCCATCCACAAATGGCCCTGTCTGATCTATTTCTAGAGATGCGCCAAGTACGCACCCTGCTTCATCTTTTCGGCACCGTCAATAAATCTCTTCTGGCTCACGTTCGTCATTTTGCATCCAATATTGTGACACAGCGCTCGCATGTTGCGGTTTGTTTACCTGTTCTTCATTGTAGAATCCCGTTTCTTTACTATATCTCTTTGTACTTCGGCTCTGTGGTAAGGGTGGTTTTGGCACCTGATTCTGTAGATTAACAGCCTTCTGCTGCTGCGGCGATGGGCCACTCCCCTCACACTGCACCTGTGGATTTAATGACGTATTTTCATCATTAGCAAGAGGTGGATTTTTACACTCTGATTTCCAGTGCCCTAATCTGCCACAATTGTGACAGGGAAACTTTTTCTTGGCTTCTTCTATATTACCCTTTCCCTTTCCTGGACCAAACTTTGTTTTAATGCCTGGATTATTAGCCTGTTCTATCAGTTGAGCTTCCTGTCTCTCTGCAACCTTCACTTGAGCCCACATTGCTTTCTCTTTTAGTTTTCGCTGCTTTGCCTCAATCTCATCACTAAAGTATTTAGCATGCCTCAGGATCTCATCTATTTTCTTGCTCTGCCAGTCCACGGTGTGCTGCTTGATCATGTCCCCAATCTCGGGATGCAGACCATACACAAATCTGTACACAAAATGACTCGGGTCCTTTTCTCCCAGACTGTCATCCCCACTAAACTGTTTGAAAGCCAGAATTAGCCTCTCATAGTATGCGTGGACTGACTCTTTCGCTTCCTGATGTGTTCGATCTATTTTACCCCAATCTGTTTCTTTTGGAGGCACTTTGTTCTTCAGGAAGGCCATAACCTGTTCATATTTCTTCATGACCTCCGGGTCTGGGGCTCCTGTTTTGGGATCTCTTGGGTATTCTTTAGTGGTCCAGTCTATGACTATTTTACATTCTGCCCACAAGTCTGCTGGCACTATTATATCAAACAGACTATTCAAATCAATCCAAAGCACTTTTGATAATTTCACAAATCTGTCTACTTGTCTGTACCACTCGACCGGCTTTTCCCGTAATCTAGGGTAGTCATTTGTAAATGACAAAATGTCCTGTCTGGTCGATGGGACATGCACATATCCCCCTCCTGGGATCTCTTTCATAGGGAACTCCATCACCACCTTCTCCTTTTCTCTCACAGGAAATGCTGGAAATGTTCTGTCTGAGGTGTCATCCCTCTTCCTATACCACCTGCTCTTCCATTTGTCCACATCTCCCCAATTCCTCAATACCGTGATTATGTCCCTAATCTGCCCTATCCGCCCTGCCGCGTTCAAATTCTCTATGTCCTTTTCTGTAAAATCCACTCGGTAGGGCTTTTGTAAAGCCTTTACCTTGTCCATGTCAATTCCCATTTCACTCGCTATTTCTGCTAGTCTGTCATGTACATTCTTTGCTCTCCAAGTGACACTTTTACAGAGGAACAGCAGTTCCTCATCTTGGTAATTTTTCAGTTTTTCTATGGGGATGGTCCCTACAATCAGTTCTTCTAACATCATCCTTAATTTTGCTACATCAATGGTATAAGATTCTTTTTCTTTGTCCTGCAAACCTTTTAGCCAGTCATTCAGTTCTTCAGTAGTTATGCTCACTGACTTCTCTGCATTTCCTGGTTCTGTCAATCTCTGTGGTTCTAATATCGATCCTTCTACCATTCTGCTTCTCTCGACAGTATCAGGACAATAAAATGGGTTCTTTGACACATGTAGTTCACTTTTACCCATAGCATGTTCCCAGGAACTTTCTTTCGTTTTCATCAGGGGCTGTTCTGCCTGACTTTGGTTCACATACGGAACTGTTAGTCCATGCTCACTGTCTTTCTGCTTCTCAAAAATAGGCATAACGGGACCCATGGTTACAGGGACTGTAACTGCTTCTAGATTTTTTGTCAATTCTCTTATTTTCTCTGTCAGTTCTAATGTGGTTTTTGCTAGTTCTCTAGAGTTTTCACTCTCAGCCTTATTTCCCTTTTGTTTAAGTGAATTTCTTCTTTTTACTTCTGGGGTCCCAACTTCTGTTTTAATGATTCTCAGAGTCTCCCTCACTGGTGTGCCTGAGGTTGGCGTTTCTGGTTCCTGTCGGTACGGAGGTGGGCTTTTGTAAAACATATCATCTAGGACATCATCGTCTGTCTCGTTAGCCCCATACCTCCAAGTTTCTACATGATTTCTTATCTCTAGGCATTTCCTTCCTCCACTTTCTCCTTCTGTTCTAACAGGAAATAATCCTTCTGTCATACTAGCATCTCGCCACCTTCTCATTCGATCACTATGAGTTTCATGATCATTTGGCCGTCCAAACATGTACCGATATCTAGTGCCATTTCTCTGCTTTTCTCGCTCATGCATCTCATCTTCCCACTCTGTCAATGCCTCGAACTGTGTAGGCCTAGGTCGCGGATCTAAGCTCATCATCCTCTCCCGTAAGTTCCTTAATATTGCCAAATTAAAAGACCCATCCTCTGGAAATGCTAGGACTCCGTCTTCCTTTGTATACTTTGCCCAATTGTCTAACCAGATACAAGTATGGTACCCATATTTCGCAACCATGAAGGATGCGGGGGTCTTTGCCGGAGGGAGTAACTGTCCCTCCCTAGTCACAATCTCCTTGTCTTTCACGAACAAATTTCTTATTTTACTGAACACAGATTTTTTTCTTTTTCTCGGGATAATGATAATACATCTTTCTGTCTTTTATGAATCCTTTAGTCCTTTCTACCACTGTCCGATCCCTAGTCCAATAGTAGCACGACTCTTACTCACGCACCAATCCTGGCGCGTCTACATCACTGTCACAATCTCCAATCCTTGCGCGACTCACACTAATGCACCAATCCTGGAACGTCTACTTCGCTGTCACAACTTCCAATCCCTGCGCGACTCACACTAACGCACCAATCCTGGAGCGTCTACGTCACCCACTAGCTGTCCAATCACAGCACGGTCCTCCTGACGTCTACAGTCGCTGCAGCAACTTCTGCTCCTGACTCCTGTGCTCAGTCCCCCTTTACAAAACTACTCGGTAGACTTTATTTCGATTTTACAATACTTGTTAGTTACAACATACAAACATCTCCATTGTCTGCTCCGCTAACCACAGAATAGTAAAAGATCTTTCCCACGAGAATTCTGTCTTCCCGAGAGCAGCGCTTACCTCTGCCCTACTACAGAATCTTTACATCCGTTGGCAAAATA